>NC_080194.1:48387520-49012520 GCF_030028045.1 Hippopotamus amphibius kiboko
CTAGGTTATGCTTTTATGAAACCTCTTGGTTTTGCTAAAGACAGACTGTTCCCCCAAGAGCAAGTGATCCTCTGGGGACCTTTGGATCTTGATTAGTTAAAAAGAAAAAGCATTACCTGAGAGTGAGTGCTGTCTGGGACTGTATAATGCATATGCACATTATTTCTCAATAGGAATGCAGCTAAGTTTCAGAAAAGCAAGTTTTTGTTAATTTCTATTTTTCCTGTAGAGATAGGAGATATTTGCACTTGTGGGATCTTATTTGTTTGTCAGTTGCTTTAAAGACATTTAGAAATCACTGAAGACTATGTGCTTTCTGTTTCTTTGTTAATGGGTCATGAATTTTTACAGAGATGTTTGACTCATGGCTCATTTATCTCTAGATTGTACAAGGGTTAGTGAAGTAAGTGCTTGGAAACTTATGTGGGGTTGTATTCCATGGCAAAATATGTAATCCCTTCCGGACTTTCAATGATGTTGCATTCCCCATTTAAAGAGTATTCCTGGGCTTCCTAGGTGGCGCAGTGGTAAAGAATCCGCCTGCCAATGCAGGGGACACGGGTTCGAGCCCTGCCCTGGGAAGATTCCACATGCCACGGAGCAACTAAGCCCGTGTGCCACACACACACACACACACACACACACACACACAAAATAAAATAAATAAATAAATAAAGAGTATGAAGACATATCCAGTTTAAAAAAAAAAAAATAAAAAAAAAAAATAAAGAGTATTCCTGAGAATGTTTTAATGGCAACTGGGATCCCTAGCAAGCTATAGTAACTTAAAATGTACACGTGCACACACGCGTGTGCACACACACATACATACACACACACACACGGTGCTTCCACTCTTAAGTCAAGGGAGCCAATTTCATGGCTTATGGGCCCACTGAGGCTAAAGAAGGGGGAATGAAATGGATTATTCAAGACTTGCATGGAAGATGGAAGGAGTTCATAATTTACCTGCTCACCATTATTTGTTGATATAGATATGATGATTTGGGACTTTGAACCAAGAAATTAGATGACATTTTGAGATTTCCATTTATCTGGTATCTTTTTTAATGATTGCAATTCATATGGCGTGGATGTTTTTTGATCTTCCTCTTTGATTTGCAAAAAAGTGAATGACTGATTTACCAATTAATTGTTCTTATTTAGGAATATGGCAAGACTATGACATAGTGGCTTAGCATGATATTTATGTGCATGATGTCTTATAATCAGAAGTCTATGTGCCTTCCATGTGGTTGTACAACTCTTGTATTTCATAGCAATTGACTTTTCCTGAGTACACTGAGCTGTATGTCACTCTTAGGGGGTATCCTATCACTCTCCATCAGTAACGGACCCCACTCTCACTGCGGATGCTCTGGACAAAACAATTGCAGAATTTGATACTGTGGAAGATCTGCTCAAGCACTTCAATCCAGAATCATGGCAAGAAGATCTTGAGAATCTGTATTTGGACATCCCTCATTATCGAGGCAGATCATATCATGACAGGAAGTCCAAAGGTAAGAAACAAATAAGACTTTTCACAAGCAGACAAAAGTGCTTATGGTAATAAGTAAGAATTTGCAATGCAATATACTTAATTCGCTTAAATCGGATGATTACTGTTAGTCCATTATCACATATCTTTTTCACAGCACCTTCAAATGATGTTCTGTGATTTGCCCAAATTGTGTTGCTTGTGTGGGACTAAGAGAGGTTTGATTCAGTCAAAGATCTGTTATAGTTTGGAGCTAGAAAAGACCTTATAAAATTGTCTGGACCAGCTGTGCTTCTTGGCAAGCACGGCATTATTAGTCCCACTGTAAACAGTGGAAAACAAAGTCAGGGAAGGTAAATAACTCTTCAAAGGCTGCATGGCAGTAGAGAGTAAAGGAGGGTCATGGTCTCTTGCCTCCAATGGCAGTGTGTGTGCCTCTGTGATGGATATGAATGTGGAATTCACCCAGGACCAAGTTGGTGTTCGCAGGAGAGGCTCCTGGTAAAGCAGTGGTCAAAACTCTGGAAGATGTCAACTCTGCTCATTCAGTGTCCATTTTAAAAATTTTTATGAGGTTCTACTATATGCTTGGTGCCCTTGATGGTTCATAGGATGTGAATGTCCCAAGTGAGAAGCAAAGATCTGGGATATTTTGGTCAAGCGTGAAGGCACACATTCAGTTGGAAGGTTCAGGAAAGCAAAATGAAGGGAGAAGAAAGGAATATTAAGGCAGAGTTAAAACATCATGAGTTAAAACAGTAATACTTGAACTCTTAGAAAATAGGTATCCTAGTACTGCATCTGAGTGATGTGATCTTAAGACATGAATGTTTATTTGAATGTTTAACTCAAATTAATAGAGAAATAACTTGTAATTACCTCTTATTGAATAAAGGTGTAATTTCTTGTCTGTTATGTTCTTGCTTCATTTAATAAGATTTGTAATTATTAAAATTTTTTCTAAAAGCCTGTAAGGCTAACTTGTATCATAGATATAAAGATATTTAGTACAATACAGCCTGTTTCCTATACTTTGTAATAACACGGGCTACTTTCAGGAATTGTGAACCTGGGCCCTTGTATACATAATGTTTGTGTTGGTAAGGACAACCTATTAGAACATGTAGACTGAAATGACTTATTAGTTAACTCCTGCCTGGGTCTGCTGCTCATGACTTAGGTCATACTCTTATATATGTAAAGTGCACAGCTAAGTGGGGACAGCAGAGTCACTGGTGGCCCTGATGTTGTAGAGATATGCCGTATGCAGATCAGTATAACTCGCAAATCAGATTTCCCCAGGGCTCAGACTGGATTCAGCTCAAAGAAGAAACTGCTTTTTTGTAAGGAGTTGCTGTCTTTGGATCTGTATTAGGTCAAGTTGAACAAAAGTAAAATATTCACGCTATTTTGAGAACCCCAGAAAAAATATTGAAAATGGTATTGGACAAAGAAGTGGTAAAACCTGACTTTGTCTTCAAGTATCTTAACCACTACAGCTATTTGAGGGGCAGCCCTTCTTGACACCTATTTTTTTGAAATATTAAAATTTAAAAATCACCTAAATTCATTACTTATTTTTCCCCAGATACTATGTTGAGTTGGAGGCAAGGTGTCTCGGTTCAAATCCTAATCCTGCCACTTAGAAGTTTTGTGATTTTTTTCAGCAAGTCACTGACTCTTCCTGAGCCTCAGTCTCCTCATCGGCAATGTGTGTACGATAACATCTACTTTCAGGAATTGTTAGGGGTGCCATCAAAAGCACCTGGCACCTAGTACTTGCTCAAGAAATTTCAGCCAGCTTTCTTGATAGCTACTGAGAGTTCTGAAATAGCTACTGAGAGTTCTGAAATGTTTGCATCACTTCCTTGGTGAAGTCTTTCTTGTCCCTTATTGTCTCCCTGTAAACCAGAAAAAGTTTGGAGTACTTGAGATGCCACAGCATTTATTTGGCCTACTGCTGCATTGCTATTGTATCATTGTGTTTTCTCTAAGAGAATATGAGCTTGAACCCTAAGGGTTTCAGCTCTGACTGAATATTAAGTCACCTGGGGAGCTTTAAAAAACTATGGTTACCTAGTCCTATCCCAGTCACACAGACTCAGAATCTCTGAGGGCGAGGCTGGGGTACTGATGTTATTTTATGGCTCTTAGGAGATTGAGACCAATCCTTCGAGGCAGCCAGGGTTGAGAAATTGTTCATCCTGTATCTTCAGTAAATTGGCACAATCTCTGACACATTTTAACTACTCAATTAATGTTTGTGGAATTGAAGGTATTAGTATATTTCTAAAGGTTATAGAAACCCACCCCACAGACTAAGGATTGTAGCTCTATTAAGAAGGCCTTTGGTTACTGAAATAACCTTGCTAGAGCATTCAAGGTGACATTCTACTTATTTCTGACAGAATAAACATTTCTCTGCCCTGTTGGCTTAGATCCCATTTCTCAAGCTCTTGTTTAAAATGGCCCTAAGGCAGATCTGTACCCTGTCATTTAACACTGGCCATCACCATTGTCTTCTGCACTCCTATAACTGTGCTGATTTAATTGTTTATCATTCCACTGATACTGAAACACCTGCCTGTATCACAAAAGCAAAGAAAGTCAGGTTTAATATTTTGGCTGTTATTTTCAGCTTTTAAAACTTAAAAATACAAATTCACGGTTTTTATCCTGGCGTACAAGCAAGGAGGCAGTGAATAAAAGAGTGAAAACCGAAAAATAGTTACAGACGATGGAGGTCCATTAGGTGTCAAAGAAAATGAGAACTTTATAGGATCCCTAAGAGAGTTTTCCAGTATCAGTGTAATAATCTCTTAATGATGTTGCGAAGAAACAGACTTATTTGTGAATATCTATTGAGCATCCATTCTTCTGATTTACCCAGACTGATCAAAAGTGGCATTTTTCATGATACCAAAGAACAAGATTCTAAGATGACCCTTTAATGTGGATATATAAATCACAAAATTGTATAAACTCTAAAATAAAACACAAACCCACTAGGTGAAAAACTTATGTAATGAAGTAGAAAACAGTTAATATATTTAAATTAAATGTTGGGCTTTGCTTCTACTATTATTTGAAGGGAGATCAGATGATTGTGTTCTCCTTAAGAAGAGACTTGAAAATGGGAAGTAAGAGGACAGTAAAAGTTTAAGGAGAAGAGGGTGAGAAAAGAGACATAACATTGCCAAGTATTGAAGCCAGAACTTCAATGCATAAGGTCCCTTTTTTTCCATATTCACGAGTAGTAGATAAGCACAAACTTGTCTGTAAAAACTTGTGGACTGATGATAATAGGACAGGTTAATATATCCAACTTTCAGTTTCCTAGAGGGTGATGGAGAAAAGGGTAGCATGAGTAATTGAAATCTGTAGATAACTGCAGTTCTAAAACCCAATTTTTGCCAATAATTTCAACCTCATGCTCACAACCTCAAAGCTGCCCAAAAGTTTTTGGAAAAGAAAAAGTCATTTGAAATTCAAATTGCATTAACTTCTTCTGATGAACAAGTCAATAATATAGCAAATTTGCACATAATTATGTAAACAATTATATGAATGTTGTACAGACTGTGTCATTACTCTCTGAATCATTGCATGACCACTGTAGTTTAACTGAAATTATACTGAGATTCCTTTAAGACACAGTCCTTTGAACTTAGGGGCAATGTATAGCTACTCAAGTGTAGAGCATGAAATCTGACACCCTCTATTTTGAAAAACTATCAGCCTAAAACTCTACTAGACTGGGCATTAATTGAGAGATGATTTATGGAGATTAACAATGAGATGCATTCTTTTACTTATTCCAGGAGAGCTTGATTTTCCCAAATGATGGTGCATTTGCTGCAGAAAAATCCAACACATAATAGGAAGAGGAAAACCTGTTCTGATTTGTGTTGTGATTAAAATACGGATATAATTGTTGACACACTCCAGCTTAATAGTTCTGAACTACGGTAATGCTTGACAAAAATACATTTTTCCCCAAAGAGTTGCCATTTTTTGATGCAGGCACCAAATCTGATGTGCACTCCTCTTTAAAAAATTAGTAATTTAATACCGAATGAAGCAAACATATTGATATTAAGTTGATTTCCAAATGACAGAGTTTGAAATACATGATTTTCACAGACTCTAAATGGTTAGATGTTGTAACTCTAGAACAGTTACCAACCCATTTCCCAGGATCTAATATCAATTTGTGATGTCTTGCTGATTCTTTGAATCAAGAATCAAGAAACACTTGATTCTTTAATTTGAAAACTATTTATTGGTAAATAACTGGCATAAGAAGCAGATGATTAAATGAAATAAATGTTTCATATAACATGTTTGAACTGGTTCTGAATTCTCTTAGATACAAATATCTTTCATTTTTCAATTAGTCATTTATTGTTGTTTCTTTGTCATGCCCTTGCATACTAACTAGAAAGAGACAAGTCTTGCTCTGGAGATGTTCATTGAATATAAAGTTTTAGTCATGCAAGATGAAAAATTTCTAGAGGGCTGCTGTACAATACTGTGCTCGTGGTTAATAATATGGTACACTTAAAAATTTAAGTAGATACACCTCATGGTATCTGTTGTTTAACATGTTTTTTTTTAATATTCTCTTTCATGTAGAAGTTGCCCATAAAAATCATTAAAAAATGATTTAGAATGTAGGAAATAATTTCAGAATGTATTAAGATATGAACATATTTTAGAAATGAACTAAAGTCACAGTAAATTGAATGATTACAACTTTCTTTCTCTGCTTATTCGATATCTGGGTAAGAATTTGCAGAAAGCCCTTGGCTGACGCTAGTGACGGATCAGGGAAGTCAGTTTTGAGATATAATCCTTCTGTAACTATCTATCGGTATATTAAACAGAGGTACCATAGGCATTAGATCAAATTGATTTATTTTTCTAATTTCTTATGTTGACTAATGGTTAGCTTCATTGAGTTTCCTGAACCATGTCATATGTACCAAATAAAAGCTTTCTCGATCAATATTAAAATTTTCCCATAAATTTGATAGAAGTAGAGCAAAAGAAAGAAGGTGATAGTGGGAAGAGCATGGACTTTGGAGTCAAGTAAACTTATAATAAAATTCTAAATCAGTTCCTGGTAATGGCCTTGGAGAAGTTATGTGCAGACCTCTAAGCCACTGTTTTCTGCATTTGGTAAAGCGGCTCTAATTATAACAACTTTGCAAAGTTGTGTTAAGATTAATAATAGCAGAGTATCCATCTCCTAGTGGGCCCTCAATAAATGCTAGCTACTATTATTACTTGAATACAAAACTGCACCGAACCAAGGTATTTCTGTGGACCCTGCTCTCTTCCCTGTAGGGCTCTTAGATAAGCATCAGTAATCTGGAGAGCCTCCTACAAAGCATCCAAATATTGTCATATTTAAGTATCTGTATAATCAGTACACTCATTAAAAGTTTACAAAATAGTTGCCAGGTACTAAACTTTTCTATGATACTATTTACCCAGAAATTTCTGGCACCATTTTGCTTTTTGGATGTTTCCTTTTTAAAGCTTATTTTTTAGATTTTAGCCACTCTTTATAACCTATATGATTTGTA
This sequence comes from Hippopotamus amphibius kiboko, assembly GCF_030028045.1. Lineage (NCBI taxonomy): Eukaryota > Metazoa > Chordata > Mammalia > Artiodactyla > Hippopotamidae > Hippopotamus > Hippopotamus amphibius. Next base: position 48,394,613 of record NC_080194.1, read on the forward strand.
AGTAACCAGATTCCCCACTCACTCAATTTGCCAGAAAGCATTAATAAAAACCATATTATCATTTATAGTGTCACATGCATCTACGAGGGCACACACATAAAATGTTTGAAGAAAATCTCAGCACAAGGACAAGGACCTTTTTGGTTGTTTATTCTCTTACTGCCAGTGCAGCCTCTGCTTTTCTCCTCTAGAGGCTCTCTCTCTTTGTGGCCCACTCTCACCATCAAAGTTATTCCTCCCATCTAGGCATATGATTCAAGTGCAAATTGATTAGAAAATCCACTTTGTGGTAGAAAACCATAGGTAACTTTTAGTGTCTGGGCCGACAAATGTGCCTTTGCCACAACAGTCACTCTTGTTAAAGATGAATGGGTTTGCCTTGTGGTTCCTGTACCCATTTTTACCTGTGCAACATTGGGAAACCCCTACAGTATCCTTGTGCTCAGTGCCCTGATGGACTTAAGGATACAGCACACCCTTCCTAGAGCTCATGCAGAAACTGCTGGTGTTGGGAGATCTGGCTCATTAAGTGTCTTTACTTGCAAAGGACTGTGCTAAGTGCTACGTCCCATGAAATTAAACTAAACACACATCATCATTGCTTTCTGACATTTTGATCAAGGTGGGCGTGACCTTCCTTTCCTTAGTGATCACCAACTGCAGAATCTTAGCTCCTTCTTGTTTTTGGTGATTCTGTTCTTAACCTTACTTCATTGATCTGTTTTACTCATTTCAAGGTTTAATGTGAGGCATACTTACTAAGAGCTAGGGTCTGGACCTTGATTCAAACATTTTTAACTCATTCAGTCTTAATGAATTTCTTGGCAGGAGAGTACTGTTATTCCCATCTTATCTAATAAAAGAAACAAATCCAGAAAGGTTCAGTGACAGCTATAAAGTAGAGAGCCATGACATGAACCTGGGTGTGTTGGCTGCAAAGTCAACGCTGTGGGGAACCCAATGGTACTTAAAGCTCAGAGACTCATAGTTTAGTAAATGAGAGAAAGACAAACGTTTAAAGATCTTGATTCTTGTTCACCTCCTAACAAGTTTTCTAATTTTTCATTTTATAGATGTACTTCATACCTCCCCAGATGCAGATATCCATGCACTCACCCATTCATTTTCCAGCACATATTTTCAAATGCCTACTATAATGTCCAGTGACTATAGGCAAGTCACTCAACTTCTGTGCATCTCAGCTTCCACATCTATCAAATGGGAATGGTAGTCTTTAAGATAAGGGTTTGTTGTGAGAATTCCATGAGACTTGAGTTTGTTGAAAGCATCTCACACAGTACCAGGAACACAGTAGGTGCTCAGTAAATTTCCATTTGCTCATTGATTAACAGTGTTTTTAAAGGCTGACAATTAGGAATTGTCTGACTGGGAATCTTTTTACTGTGATTTAAGTTAATTTCTATAAATACAAGTGGTAAATGTTTCCACTCTTCAGAAAATAAACCAGCAAATGGAGTCATAAGAGTTGTGATTTTTAAGTTTAAAATACCCTGATATTCCCTCATTACAAGTTATAAAATAATAGTTCTTTCCAGACTTATTTGCACTTACAAATTGGGGTTGAAATGTGGAAACAGTTTTCACAATTATGTGCTAATTTATAGAAGAGGGAATCTAGAAATCACAGTGAGTTGTAATGTCCATAAAGATGAACAGACTCCTCCTGGGAAATTTATGAACCTTGAAGAAGGCTGAGAGCCCCTAGTTGCTTGGTATAAAAATACTACAATTATTTATATATTCCCCTTACCTCCCACCCCCACCTGACATGCCATTAATCTAGTGTTGTAGCATCAAGGTCAAGTTTATAATAAAGCACTTTACATAACAGATTGTGGGACTACTTCCCATTTGGCAAAAGACATATTCCTGAGCACCTTGAGGTGTGTTATCAGAGCCAGCCTTCTGGATACCATCCTTTACCCCATGTGGCACAGCTTCCAGAGCCCATGGGTCTTGGTGCCAGTCTTCGTGCGTCACAGTTCATCCTTGATAGAGCTGGTTCTAGAATCCTAGTTTTTTAATTCTAACCCAACAGCCTTTCACTTAGATAGTAGTTTTTGAGTACCTTGCAAAGGAAATCTGGATTGATTAGTAGGTCTATAAATGGCCTAAACTTTTTCTAATTTTGACTTTAAGTTTGTGGGCACCCCACAGAAGATAGATATTTGAAGAAAATCAGAAATGTTTGTCTTGGGGAGCCATAGTGACTCCAGTTGTTTTTAATTGGGTTTAATTAGTTATTCCAAATATCCTGAAATGGCACATGTGCTTAGACTACCAAAAAAAAAAAAATGTGGTTTTTTTCATCAGTATGCTGCTTTTAATTGTTTAACCAAATAGTTTCAGGAGAGGTGGACTTAAATGACCTACATTTGGTCCTTCCACTAAGGGCAAAGCACTAGGAGAGGGGAGATAAAAAGATGATTAACCCTGCTTTCAAGAACCTTACGGTTTAGTGGACAAGAAACACCTAAATAAAGAAAAGGATAAAGCAAGATCTACCGAGTAGGTGCTACAATAGAAGGCAGAGAATGTGTGGTGAGTATATAGTGAAGGGGTCAGAGTCTTCTTTTAACAAATGCACGGCTCTACTTCAATCACTTGTTCTTCTAGTGCCAGCACCATGTGCTAACCCTGAAGTCATATAGAGGCTGCTGGTGAGTGCTTGCTAAGAGTTCATAAAGAATTTTAGCACTGTGAAGGCTCGATTTGGTTGTATTGAAGTGATTACTGGCCATCTCCAGGAATATTCTGAAGTTTAATTGGGCACTAGCAGATTTAGAAAGATAAAGAGAAAAAAGGCTGGTGACACATACCAGAATAAAGATTGATGAAAGAGCAGCACAGTAAAAGCTGACTAATAAACTTGACACCCAGAAGAGACTGATCCAAGGAAACCATCCTCCTACTGAACAAAACAAGCACTGAATCAAGCATGCATGGGAAAAGAAAAAAAATGTTTTCTTATATTCAGTGTGAGGACATTATTTTGTTTCTCAATGAATTTTTGTATTCACACAAAAATTGAAATGATTAATTTAGAAAAGACTTTTAAAATTTTTATCATAAGCTGATCACCACCTATGCTGTGTTTGCCAAGCATGTGAAACATAATATTGGCTTTATCTGTCCTATAGAAAGAATCTCTAGGGTTCTATCATTTGTTGCCCCCTGAAAACAGTTGCTATCAGCCCATGCAGCTCTTTACATGGACCTCCAATTGGTTTTCATAACAAAGACTACAGGTAGGTGAGGGCAAGAAGGAATTCAAGGAGAAATCAAGACAAGATGAAGATCGTGAATTGACAAATTCCCCTCATTTCAGGTGAAAAAATGTGAAATTCATTGTATTTCTCAATGCCAAAGAAAAAAGTAGGCTCTGTGCAGTTGCCTGGTTTATTAGCAAGAACCCAGTGTACGTTTCCAGTACAATCCAATAGATGAGTGTGTGTGCACAGGAGTACATGCTCAGGTATATGTATCATAATTGACGTCTTGAAAGTGACAGGTCAGTGCCTAGCAACGCACCTAGGAAGCCAGGTCACTTGACAGCGAGTAGATCTCTAGAGGGAAAGCTCCAACAGGGCTCATAGAAGCTGCTGTTTGCACTCTCCTTCAAATTTTCAGACCTGGGCTCAGAAGTGCAAGAGTAATGAAAAAGCCTGAATTCAGACTCTGGCTCTAAAACTGACTGGGTATGTGGTTATGGACAAGTTTTTTCCCTACCCTCTCAGAGCCTCAGTTTTCTCAAGTGTAAAAGTAAGGGTGAGGATAGTATGTAATTCATAGCATTTAAGGGGATTTCATGCAGTCGTATATGTGAAGAACTTTCATGTTACCTAATACTTGGGAATATAGGTGGTCAACATCAAAAAGACCAGGCTGGGTTGGTGGGGGATGAGTTGGGAAATCGGGATTGCCATATATACATTACTAATAAGAAACAAAATACAAAATTGTACACTCTAAATATGTGCAGTTTATTGTGTTAACTGTATCTCAATAAAAGTTCTTTAAAAAAAAAGTCACAGCTATAAAATGCTATATAAAAATTAAAAATTAAAGTTTTAATAAGATACACCATATATTTTTTTTAAATAAGCCAAAAAAAAAAAAAATGGCCAGGCTGACTCTCCTACCTCCCAAACCTGAGCCTGAGCCTTAATAGATTAGAAAGGTAACGAGCGTGTGCATTCAGCAATGTACCATTGCTTTACACACCTCTGCCCTAGTGCTCAGATCCCAGAGCTTGTACCACAGCCCACATACCTCTGTGACCAGGCTGCACTTTGAGGCCAGCATAGCGGAAAAAAGGGTCCTCCCCGCAGCTCTTTTCAGTGGCGCACATTGGATTACCACGTCCAGAGGAAGACTTGGACAACAGTGGAGCCTTCTTAGCCTTTCCAGCAGCCCCAAAATGTTACCAATGTCAAACAAAGATCCATGAGAAGGCAAGACTCAAATTCAAAAAGACAGCAAAAGAGGGATTGTAACATTATGTACACCTGGGTGAAATAAGGGCAATTAGATGAAATTAATGGGCCTTTGAGTTACATTTGGAACATCCTTGCTGCTCTGTAATGTTCCACTGTGGAGACTGAAGCAGGAATGGAAAGGGCAGCTCTCTCCCTGGGTTTGTACTGCTTGGCCTGCCTCCCTCACAGGAGGCTCACACCAGAGCCTCCCTTCGGACCAGCGCCCCGGAAGCCTTAATTGCCACTCAGTCCCCTGTCTGGCTCCCTGCTCTGCTGCACTGCCAAATCAGTCTTCTTTGACTGGAAATTCAATATCCCCTGCAGAAAGTCTGCAATGGTGCTTTGAAGTTATTTGCATCCACTCTGAAGAACCTTTTAGTTCTAGTTCTAAACTGAGTGCCTTTGTGGTTTCAATCCCCTGATAAGCAAGACAGCTGGATTCTACAGCAGTCACACTGGGTCACAGTTCTTAGTTACGTCAGTGAATTGATGCGTAAAACTGACAGCATCGTAAATCTCTTCATGGCAGGTAGGAAACAGAAGTAACTGGTGCTAGTCAGTAAAACAGTTACACAATGTGAAGACTTTTTGGTCCAAGATGAGTAAGGCATGCATGCCTATCCTGATTTGTTGAGGGTATTTTGGGGGATAGCTGAATTCCCACAGGGAAGCATGCTGTAATTTGGCTTGGACATATTCTGGAGATGAGGGGGTAGCCACTTACCACCCAGTCCCAGTACAATGCCATATGGGAAAGCTTGATACAGTGCCAGGGAGGTCGATCTTCAGCTACAAGGTTGCCTGCCATCCCTTCCCTCTGCCTGATGTGGCAGAGACCATAAGTCAAAAGGAAGAATGACTTCAAGCCCAATTTTGCTACTTAGTATTCACTCTGAGTAAGTAATGCACATCTCAAGAGGGAGCGGAACAACGACAGGTAGTTCTGAGTGTCAGGTGTCTAGCGGGGGACTGGCTGAACTCAAGTACTCTCAGGACTGTCACTTCCTTCCTGTCCCACTCTGCCTTCCACACGTCATGACCCCTTTCTGCTAATAGCACCTCTTTGCTCCTAGGTGTTAGACAAAGTATATTCCCATCATCACAAGCAGCAGCTTTGGCCCTCTGCATTAGCCCTGTCCACAGCCCAGTAATGCACAGCCAGCATCAGTATTTATCTCAAGGTGACACTTGTAATGGATGATTGCTGCACTTCTTAATCCATTTATGTAATCCTTTCTGCTTTGCTTGCAGTTATTTTCAGGGCTTTAGCAGCAATAAAATGGTTCCTTTCCCAAGACAGAGTTCATTCAATTTAAATCTGGATTGATTATAGCTAAACTTATGACATGGCTTTACAAAGGAAGGGGGAAAAAAAGCAATAAATTATGCACAGTAATTATTTAGCATTTATTCAGCCCCCCCCCCCCCCCCAATGTCCTGGGCTCAGCATATAACAGTTTGGGGAAAATCCCTGCCCTTGAGAATCAAAGGCACTGAGGACAAGGCATTAGTCCAATTGCCATTAATTCCCTATTCAAGGGGTCATCGACTATATGGCCAGCCTTTTAGCTGACTTCACGGGGTTAAGTGGAGGCTTCACCCACTCGTGCCTTCTTTTATTTCTGTTTCATTCAGATGCATTCTACTGACAGCATCCTTAGCCTGTGACCTTTACCCCAAGAGAGCACTCCTTACTACTCCTCAAGCAGTTTTGGTTTAGGACTAAGATACTTAATGGAGCTAGAATCCAGAGCAAGCCTGATGATAACTGCCTATCGTTTGTGGGATTTCTCTGGTGGTGGCCTGGCCAGTGACAAAGGAAGTGTGCTTGGAAATGGTGTGGAAGCCTGGGGTGGGGGGAGGACTTTATTCTAGCTGCGTTATTGTGAGAAGAGAGGCATGTACGTGCTCACCCGCCAGAGGATTTGGATGCCAAATAGGTGGATGATTAGATGGATTTTGAGACCACAGATTAAAATGCAATTTATGTAGTACAGTCATACAGTTTTAACTCATGAAAAATAGTAATGACTAAAATTTGAAAATTTAGGGTGATGCTCTTAATTCATAGAAGTCCCAGGGAAAAAAACTTTTTAAAAATTATAGACTATTTGACTTTAACGGGAAAAATTGGAGCAAAAATCAAAATGAATCATGATGAATAATAATAACCATCATTAATTGAGTTTCAAGCACACTGCATTCAATCCTTCAAATATTGCTGTGAAATATTGATAAGTAAAGTTATATTATTTACATTTTATAGTTGAAGAAGCAGAGGTTCAGAACCGTCAAGTAATTATCCAACTAAAAGGAGGCATAGCCAAGATGCAAACTCAGCTGTTGCTTTACTGCAGAGCCCAAGCGCTAAACCACTACACTATACTGCCATCTAGGACCCAACGCACAAATATGCATCATATTCACAACCCCCAAAATGCCATTTCCTTTGACATTTTGGTTGACCTTGGAGTTAAAAATAAAGCTAATATCTTTTTATTCCTCAACTTTACTTGTAAAATTTCACTGCCAGGTAAATAGATTAATTTGTCTCTAACATGTCCCCTATATAATTCAAATTATATTCAAGTAATGGCTTAAAGTCAGGAGTTATTTAGAATCAAAAAGATATATGTGTTATATATCATATATATACACACACACGTATGGTTTTTTTTAAGGTAAAGACAAGCTTTAAATTGCTGAATGTTTCATTTTCTTACCTCAGGACTTTTTTTTTTTTTACATTAAAAAAAAGTGCAAGGAAAGTTGAGCCAAGATATAGATTTACCTAAGTGTTTAAAGGTTTTTTTGTTTTCTCTCTGTTGTTGTTTTCGAAGGGCAGATAGGATCAAAAGAGAAATTAGATTTTCAGCCTTTTGTGTTTGGGGTAGTAATTGAGATCCCAAGGATCCCTGGGTTAAGGCTGACCTCACAGACTCTTCCTGCCCTGTTCCCAAAAACGTGTGCCGAGTGTTTATGCCGCAGTTGTGCACTTGCTTACACGATGCGTGTGTTTCTTACAGTTGACCTGGACAGGCTCAACGATGATGTCAAGCGTTACAGTTGCACTCCTAGGAATTACTCGGTCAACTTGAGAGAAGAGCTGAAGGTGACCAACGTGGTCTTCTTTCCACGCTGCCTCCTCGTGCAGCGCTGTGGAGGAAATTGTGGCTGTGGAACTGTCAACTGGAAGTCCTGTACGTGCAATTCAGGGAAAACTGTGAAAAAGTATCATGAGGTATGCTGTTTTCAGATTCCTTTGCTGAGGTGCTGCATTTAGCCCTTTTCAGCTACAAACGTCCTGTAATCTCTAAGGTGCTGGGAAACAGGGCCATTGAGTTGGTCGTTCAGGTTGTTCACTGTGCAGGGGCACCTCCCAGAGGGATGATTGGGAAACTGTACTCAAGCTAAATTTGCCAAGCCAGGTGCCCTGGGGAGGGTGTATCCTGAAGAAGGGATTCCTTCTTCTAACCCTTACTCATAATATACCATGTGGGTTGACAACAGTCTTGTTGGTATACACAGTCAAATGCATGATACAGTAATTTGAGCACTTACTTGGCTTCCTTATAGAAGTAGTATGGGATTAATTTATAGCATAAGTCTGCAAATCTAAGTTGCTTTAAGAAAATGCTAAGAGTCAAACTTTAATTCAGTCAAGTCATTGAAAAGTGAAGCAGGGTAAAGATAGCAAAATATCAATTGTCAGAAAAGATACATTGTTGGAGGCTTTTTCATTCTCTGAATACGGAAATACGTTTCTTCTAGAAGTACTACTTTTTCCTAAATACAACTGAGTGCTCTGGGGAATCAGCTCTGAAATTATGCAAAAGTAAACAAAAGTAAACGTAAAGATATAAGAGGAGTGAAAATTTAAGGAGAGCAGTAACCTTTGATGATAATAACAGGGAACACACATAAGCCTTTATTGTGTGCCAGACATCATTGTAGGCAACCATTAGTTCACTTGACCGTTTCTCCACAATGCTGTCAGGGGAATGCTATTTTTCTTCCCTTTTTATAGATGAGTAAACTGAGGCCTAAGAGGGGCAGTAGATTGACCAGTGTGACTTGGTCAGTAACTCACAGAGCCAGGACCTAAACTCTGATCAGCTAGTTCTAGAGTCTATATTCTAGCATCTTATCACTAGTAATACTGTACTCTCTCTTTTTAAACATACAGCACTTTATTGAAGTTTAAAGAAGGAGTGGACTTAAAGGGAGTTAGTGCTGCTTCTGACATTGATGACAGCTCTATTACTTCCTGATTATGCGAGTCACTAAAGTTTAGAGACTGGGTTTTCATGTCTGTGAAATAGGACTAAGAAATTATATCAGCTAATCCCGTACAGGGTGGTTCTGGGGAATTACATAAAACAGCGCATATGAAGTGCATTTTGTAAGATGTGAAACATCGTATTGAAATATTTTAAAATATAAACTAAAGTATGAAGCAAACACTATTGTTAGGAATTATTGTTTGAGTTGCTTTTTATCAGTATCCACCAGAACAAAGGAATAGATAGTGCTCCCTAAATAAAATCTCCCACTTTATACAACCATTTTGTTATCCTGAAAACAATAAGTTAGGAGGTAATTTCTGAGCTAACTGAAAAGGGATACGTCATTAGCGGTATTTTCAACTTGGGAAATATAGGAGGTTGGAGGCCACAATAACCCTGCTTGCCTCAGACAGATGCGGACGCATGATTTTAGACCTGCATAGAGTGTGTTTTCTTAGTCACAAGAATTTCTTACTCCACCTCACAATTTTCAAAAGAAAAAAATAATCTGTTCTCATAGCCAGAGAATGTCGTCGTCTGTGTTCATTGTGTTTTATTTTTGTATGACCTGATGAACTCTAGATTGGACTTTGTCCTTTGTGTCTAAGAACCTGAATTTTGTAATGTTGAGTCATACCCTAAGGACAAATGCAGAATGCAATAATTTGGTTCGAGTTAAAGTAAGCCAGGAAGTGACAAAATCTCTACCTAGTCCTAACTGTGAGGAAAAACATGTGCATTCAGCCCTTTGATGCTTTATTTTCATCTTGACTCTCCGCTCAGATAGAAGTTGCAGTTTGATTTTTTAAATTGCCTATTGTGGAAACAGGGAGTTAAACATACACCCAAAAGGACCCTTGCCTCCAGACAGTTAACTCTGAAGGAGTCTGAAGGGTCCTCTTCTTAGGTCTATTCTTGTCTCTATACACAGTAGCAGTTACCTGTAAATTTCTGTCCACAATTAGTATCTAGAAGGGGAAGCCCTTGATTTCTTTGTTCAGTCACATGAATGGGTCTAAAATGCTGGCATCTTTTTGAAATTGCTGCCTAAAGCACCTCTTTGAAACGTGTCATGATATTTTTACTTCTCAGAGTCTGCTGAGCTCTGTAGAAAATCACTCTGCTGAGTTATGGACAAAGGGACAACAGAGCATCAATCACTCAGTCAGTAACTGCATACCTGGAACACACCCGCTGGCACATTTTCCCCAAACTCCTCAAATACTCTTGAAATGTGTCACAGTGATCACTCTGTCCAGGGCCCTGTGGAGAAGAGCAGGAGGCTTGTTCCATTTCCAGAAATGGGCGGGGGCTTGCTTGAGCTCAGTCTCATTAGGGAAGAATCCTCATCCTCTGTTCTGTTAGTTCTGTGTCTGTATTCTTAACTCAGAGAAATGAGATACTGGTGTCCCCAGATCCTGGTTGTAACTGATGAAATGTGAAATGAGTTTTTATGAAAATTAGCACCCTTAAGGGGGTGACGAGAACTTGTCACATAAGCAGGCCTGTATGACGCTCTGCGGATATTTCAAGGCTCAACATTGAAGTAATAAAATCCAAGAAATTAAAATGTATAATTATAAAATTATCAATAATTAGAAATTATAAATAAAAGGAAGTTAATATCATTGCTCTCTTCCCAGGTCATGCTGCTTCTCCTGTAGGGGTCTGAGCTTTTTTCACTGTGCAATAAAATGTTACCATGTGTATCATTACCTGTTTGTAGGTATCCTGCTAAAGTATTTTTCCTTTTTCCTAGCAACCATTCTATGCCTTTTGGAATATTTAGGATATAAAAATACTTTGGGTAGCAATTTTTAAAAAGGGAAAGTCCCAGAAAACATATTGTGTAGACAACTGAAGGATGCTATTATTTTAGTTATCTTCCTTTGATAACATATAGTGAAGAGATATTCCCTAGAAATATGGTGGCCTTTTAAATTAATGCTTGCTGTTTTGTTTTTTTTTTAATCATTTCGTCTCCTGGCTATGTCCATTCAGGCAACAGCCAAAAACTTAGGAGGCAGCAGAGAAAGAAGTTGATTTTCTCTGTGCTTCCTCTCATGACTTTGTCACAATGCTGATATACCTGCACTATCTGGTGGAGCTTTCTGCAGAGATAGGAATGTTCCGTATCTATACTATCCACTCTCGAGTCACTAGCAACATGTGGTTGTGGGGCACTTGAAATGTGTGTGATGCTAATGATAAACTGGATTTTTATTTTTATTTAATTTGAACTACTTTGAATGTAAATAGCTACACATGGCTAGGGGCTGCCATATTGAACAGCATAAGCCTAGACACATCTCTGTCTCTGGCATATTTACAACATCTAGAATCATTCCTGTCTCTTCAAAAGATGAAAAAATGACTTTGGAGGATTCTTTTTATTTTAACTTTACATGAAGTATAAGAATTTTATATTAAAAATTTACTGTCCATTGCAGTTTGAGTTAGAAGATGAAGCAGATATTTATATTTGAAACAAAAGATCAATTAGAGGTAATAAAATGTTGAGCTTTAGACTTGAGATAAAAGAATGGTACTTTAAATTTTTACATGTTTAAGTATCTGTCATTGAAACAAATTTAGCTAAAATTGCAAACTGAAACCTGGGAGATAGGAAACAATTTTTTTCAAAAGGTTTCCATTCTATGGCAAAGGCAATGAGTTTTGGGGTTATGATTATAACTAACCATAACAAAAGTCAAGAACATCTCTCTTCTATTCTCTTTCTGGAAACAGCATTTCTAGAGTTTATATAGTGTCTCCCTACTTCTTCCCCTTTCTTCCTCTTTGAGGGAGACCATGAGACAGCTCTCTTGCAGGCCTTTCCTGTGTGCTCCTATAAGGTTCAAGACAATATAGAAACAAAAATCACACAGCTGAAGATTTACATGGGAGGTCACCTAGGGCCAGCCACCTAAAACTCTCTGGGGCCTCCAGGTTTCCTCACTTACTCCCCACGATAACCTACAATTTTGGGTTCCCAGACAGATCTGAAATTATATGATATCCATTCACCTACTCCCTAAATCTTATTTTACTGAAATTGTTTTAGGAATGTAAACAAATTGGTGGTTGAAGTGCTAAGTAAATGCAAAAGAACAAAGATATGATCTGGAACATTGAAAGTTTATAGACTGCTTATAAAAATGTTTATTCACTCATCAGTAGTAACACCTGTGCTACTTATCTCTTGGGGATCCTGGGAGAATGAAAGCATCTGAAGACTGTAAAGCACTAGACAGATGTGGGTGGGATTTTCTGAGAGTGTGGTCGGGCTTTCTTAGTTCTGATGACTCACTAGTGAAGGGACTCTCTAAGTACTGCAAAGTGCATGCATCCTTTCCTTACAGATCTGGCTTCTCATTAGGCCTTCCTGCCAAAGTTTAGCAAGCCTGCTTTGGGGCATGATACTCCCCAGGCAGACAAAGACCCATCTGTGACATGAATGATACTCAATGCTGTTGCCATGCTCTGCAGCTTGGTGCCCAGCTCGGCTTCCATTATGTTTTCTGCAGCTGGTGGACTGAACGTGTAGTTATTAATTCTCTAAAGTGTTGTCAAAACCATTTACTCACCTAGTTCTCTAAAGGTAGAACTGCAGCTAAATACAACTGAGCGTGTTCACAGAAAATTTCGATTATAAGTAAATGTCCACAGATGCCAAGATTGCATTTTGAAAATTCATGAGAGTTGTATAGACCCATAGTATAACCCCAGCCTTTGGTCACCTTCATACATAGCCTGTCAGTGAAATGTTGCTGAACTCTTGTTATTTGCATCTTTCTTATTGAGGACTGTATCTCAGGACTTGATATCATTCCTTCTATTACAACTCTCAGCCTCCCTTGAAACTATCACCTGCAAGTTGAGCAGTGACCCAGGTAGAAAATAATATGTTATCCCTTCTCAAAATATTCTTGCTTGTAGTCGCTTTAGCTTTCAGAAAAGTTGACTATCAGTCCTTAAAAGTCTTAACTCTATGCACATTTTTCATAAAGTGAAAGGAAATGAAAGAAATCAAAATGGAAGCAAAAATACGAAGCTTTTTGTGTACTGAATGCTGCCTGCTTTAGAAGTTGGGTAGAATCTTAAATAAACTCTTAATCATTCAGGTTTGTACTATGCATGTGTCCTGAAATATGTACTTGTGTTCCTGTATCAGCCATTAATTTGAGAACTGTTACAAAGCCTTAACGACCTTTTTTTATATTCCCAATAAACAAGAACCCAAACTCAGCAGCTCGCTTTTCTACCTCATATTGTTTTATTAGTGTAATAGCTTTATGGCAATGATTCATTCAGAGGTTTATTGACAGCAAGGCGAGTAACCACAGTTAAATATCTTTTGTGATATGGTACTTTGCAAGCTGAGCATCTTTGATTTTTTGTAGTGGTGTGAAAGCCACCAACTGGCTCAGTCATTCTGCATTTAGTAAAAGCCGTCTTTCCCTGGCTTCACGTGGTTTTCCAGATGGTGGAGAAAGGCCAAGATTGCCATTTTCACCCATAGGTGATAAGAAATGGCTGACTGCTCCTCCACGGATTTTTATTTCAGTGTGTGTGCAGCTGTGAATCATAGCTCAGAACATAGGAAAACAGTTTATGATGGTATCTATTAGTGTGTCCTTCAGCAGCTGTAATTAATTCAATGGTTCCTTCCCTTTAAAGGTAACCAGATAATCCATAGACAGTTTGCTTTCTCAGATAAAGGCTTTTCATTTTTCTTTTAACTTTTCATGCTCTCTCAAATCAGCTCTGCTTTCTTCCTCCTTTCAATACTGTGTACCTGAACCTAAGACTATTACATGGTCTGAAAGCTTTGAACATCAGTGCTGTGATCAGCCAGTAAAGCAGTCCAATTTCCACTTTGTTCAAACAGTGCTTTCCTGTCTTGTCTAGAAAAGTGTCTGCCAATTCATTTTTCTCCTCTTATCAGCAAAACACATATATACTGTGCTCACATGGCTTAATATAAAACACAGGGAAAATCCCTGAACAATCAGGAGACCAGTTAGAAAAACCGGCCGGGCTCTGCTCTCATCCCAAAGCACAGACTTTTATTTCCATCAAAAGAGGAAGCAAATCAACAGAGCACTGATTTTATAGATGTCAGTCATGGCAACTTATTAGGCTTTGATAATGGTCTTTTTTAAACAGAGAGTATTTATCATATGCTCAGCTTCTTAGGAATCATTTTCTTCCCTTGAATATTCCAACCCCCAAATCTGGTTTACAGGTTTGGACAATAGTGACTAATATTAGAGAAATTCTTGGCAAAGTTGTAGGAACCCAACTCTTAACCCCTTCCAAGGCACTCTGACCAAATATGGCACAGTAGGGCTTTCGTATCCGTCATGGGCAGGGTATTTAATACCGCAAAATGCAATATATTCTTCATCCATTGCTTCGGTTACTTATTTTTTTATGGAGAAGCAACAGCTTTCATTTTCCTTAGAGACCCAGCAGGAGAGAACATGGGAGCAGGGAAAGGCAAATGTCATTGTCATTCTGTTCTCAATACTTGAAATTTTGTTTCAAAATTGTGAAAGTCTTAAAAGTGATGCAAAGCATAGGCCACTTCATTTTGGCCCCTGCTTATTTCTTTGCTTGTTTTGCTTCCCCTCTTTGTTGGAGGCTGGGGTAGAGGAGAGGCAGGAAGGAGACAGGAAAGAGAAGCCATGAACATATGTTCCCATACTTCTGCACTGGAGGCATCACCCACCACGTTCACCCAGGTGCATTCTTTAGCAGGTACTATGTTGCCAATATGCTGCTGACCTGAACGAACAAAATTTCAATTTCCAGATAAAAGCATGAATTAGGCCCCACGTAGTCAAATACTGGTTACATCAGTCACTGGCTCTGTAACCTTAATGTCTCTCTTTCCCTGTCTGGAAACAAAATTAGAAAAGTACCTATCTCCCAGTTTTGTAGTGACATCCAAAACATGTAATACCTGGAAACTCATAACAGTGTGTGGCATCTAGTAAAAACTCAATGATGTTAGTGATTATTTTTGCTATCCTTGACCTCAAATCACTTGTAATATAGTTTCTAGAGAGAAAGTATAATACGTCATGTGAAATCGTGTGATACGTAGTGTAAGTGCAGTAGAATTGCAGGTAAAAAGGATAATATAATTAGATATCAAAACTGGCATATGGACTAGCTTTACCACAATCAAGTAGTTTTTTTTTTTTAAGCTCTTTATTGGAATATAATTGCTTTACACTGTTGTACCAGTTTTTGCTGTACAACAAAGTGAATCAGCTGTATTTATACATATATCCCCTCCCTCCCGTGAGTCCCTCCCACCCTCCCTATCCCAGGGACGAATCAAGTAGTTTTGAGTCTTTATGCCTCCCTCATGAACTCTTCTAGGGCATTCCTTCCCACCCAACCCCACCCCAGTTTTGTGCTCACAGTATTCTTTTGAAGCTCTTCTACAGATGGAACTCTGGACTCTGCTAACACAGAGTGTAGTACAGGCTCCTTAGCTTTATTGAACAGTGAACAAATGACCTGCCACACAGAACTGTTATGGAACAACAGGGCTAATGCTAGAGTAAAGGGGATACATGAGGACTGAGGACTCCAGGCCTAGCTTTCCTGGTAGATAGTTTTGGTTTGTTTATGACTTGAAACAGGTAATGTGAAGATGAGAAAATCACTGGGAAGACAAAAAAATTGCAGGGATGCCATGAAAACTTATACAGCCTTGAAAGCAAGATTTCCTCCTTGCATCTAATCTTCATCTAGGACCAAAGTATACCAAGTATCAGGTACCCATTTCAGTTCATATGTGTGCCTGACACACCTTTGAAACACAAAAGGAAATTGTAGCCACATTAGAGAGGCGTTGGGTCCTTGGGTCCAAGTGTGCTAGAAGCCTAGAGGACAAAGGCCCAGAGCACTTGGCCTCCTTTAGAATCTCAGTTCTCTAGTCTATAAATTGTGAATAAAGATCCCTTCTCTACTGTGTGGCAGGGTTTGTCTGAGGGCAAATGAAATAGTGCATCTGTGCAAGTTCTTTGAAAACTGCAAAATGCTACATACAAGGGTGAGTCAAAAATTATCCGCACTCCAGTTATATTAAAACTTCTGTTGGCCACCCTGTCTTATCAGCACTTTCCATTCAAGGCTACTGTCTCCCCAGTCACTGCTGTGCAGGTATGAATGTGTTACATCAGTTCATTTATAACTGCAGTGCAAGCAAAAATGGATGCCCCACTTGTGATTTGCACGAAAGAAGAGCAGGGTGCAGTCATTCGTTTTATTGTGGTCTGAGGGTATACCTGGTGCCATTATTTATCGAAGACTTTGTGAGCAGTATGGAGAAAGTATTTTGTCGTGAAGAAGTGTGTATGAATGGATAGAGAAGTTCAAGGAAGGTCGCACATGCGTTAGCCATCAAGAAGGAGCCGGATTCAGTTCTGCTGAAGTGAAGACAATGGTGCATTCGTGGCTCGCAGCTCAGCCTAAAACATTTTTTTAATGAGGGAATATGAAAGCTTGTTGACAGATGGACAAAGTGTATTGAAAAGCAAGGAGATTGTGTCGAAAAATGGTATATTCGTCTTTTCTAAAAGTTAATTAAAGTAAATTCTTCAGCCAGAGTGCAGATAATTTTTGATAACCCTCATAATTGTACATGGTGTCATGCAGAGTTTAAAGTCTAAAGGGGAAAATAGAACAAAATCAAAAGTAAAGGCTAACAAGAGCCTAAGAATGTAAACAAAGAAGCAATTAAACTGACTCTGGAGTATATGGACAACAAGTATTTGTGCACGTGATGGCAAGTATTGACTTCAGTGAAGGCCATACTAGGGAAGAAGAGTTAGCTTCTATTTAAACTTAATGATTTAAAAAATTACATTTAAACCTATTAATGCAAACATTAAGGATATACTTTATTAATTCAAGAAATGTATTGTTATACAGGTATTAATGTACAAAGATTTTGGTGGAGCATTATCTGTTCTGAATTGTAAAAGGCATTATAGCTTAACAAATATGTAAGAACGCACACACATTTTCAGTTATTTATGGCCACGAATGCCCTTCATCAGGGCAAAATGTTTTACATCAACCAAACATTTAGCCACACCAGCATATCATGTTCCTGAGCTATTCACTGCCCTGTCTACAGAGATAATAATATGCTCAGTATTATGTTTATCCATGACACATGCTTTGGTCAGAAGAATCTTTACGGTAATGTTTGGGACAGCCCTTAGCACAAAGCAGGCCTTTAGAAAGCTATCAGTAAATACCTGCTCAGACACCTGAGGTCATTTTGGTACTGCGGGTAGGTAATGCATGAAGCATTACCCTGTGATCCATGGACTGCATTACTTTAAGGAGTTGGTGATTGTCTGTAAACATAGTTACATGTGTGCATTCTAATCGCAAGCCCATAGCTTTCATTGGATCCTCAAAGGCTTAAGAACCAGTTGTCATAAAGAGAATACGTGATATGTAGTTGAGTTATACTCCAGGCGCTTTCTAACAGGAAATGCTTCTTGTCCTAGGTGTTAAAGTTTGACCCTGGCCATTTCAAGAGGAGGGGCAGAGCGAAGCACATGGCTCTCGTTGACATCCAGTTGGATCACCATGAGCGGTGCGACTGTATCTGCAGCTCAAGACCACCTCGATAATAGAATGTGCACATACTTACATTAAGCATGAAAGAACCTTTATGTTAAGGAGGGTGTGTTAAGAGACCCCTTTCCCACCAGCAACCGAACTTACTATTAGGCTGCAAAGCAATGAATGCAAGTGGTTGCTGAGGTTCAACCTAGCTTTGTTAGTGCCACAAGTAGAAAGGTGTATCATCAATCTCTATATCCGAGCATATAGGATTGCATTTAATAACAATGTCTGAGGAGATATATATATATATCTCCATGTCTGTGTAAATAGATCAAATGGTTTATTCAGTATATATAACCAGGTACACCAGAGCTTACATATGGTTTAATTATTTAGACCCTTAAAATCTTACAAAATAAGGGACATATTAAATACATGAAACACGTCTTTGGAAGATTTGGAAGATGAATTTGTTTATTTTTAAGTTTTGGATCACAAAACAATGTGGATGTTGCTCTTTTAAAGAAAGCACCTTGTATATTAAAAACCAATAAATGAGTTTTTCTTATGCATACGTCTTAATTATAAAAAAAGGAAAAGTATGGCTTCTGGGAAAAGACATTTCTAACCATTTTTCTCACAAGATGTACTACATACTTACCTATATAGATAATAAATACCTGTCTCCAAAAGCATGTCATAATAATGGAGGTGCTTCAGAAATAAAGCGATTATGTCTTCTTTTTATGTATCTTGCTGAGGCATGCAAATTCATTAATACCTGTCTCCAGAAAATTCTCAAGGTTTATTATTATAATCCTATGAGAGACAATTTATAAGCTATAGCAGAATTTTGGATTGTTTCTTTTCAAAAATGCTCCACAGAAGTAACTCCTTTGGAGAATGGCATGGGGACTCTGTATGAGTCTTTCAAAATAGCGTTCATTGAAAAATTTGGGCCGTTGAAAGTCAAAAAAGTGAACATTGGAATATTAACATAACTGGGAATTAGATGGAATGTTTGATTGGGATCCATATTTAATAATGGATTCATACTCTCCAAATTATGCCAGTTAACTTCACATATCCTGCTTTTTTGTTCCTGTCTCTTCGACATACAGACATGGATTTACAATAGTACTTTATATTTGACAGGCCATCGTGGATTATTTATAGTCTAGACGCTTTTGTGTATTAAAACAACCCAATTTTATTGATGTAAATTCCTGATCGTGTACTCACTCACCATTCAATTCAGATGAATTCCTGTTTCTGAACTAAATGGAATGAGATCTGGGATCTCTGATTCTTTCCAAATCTATGAAGCTTGTTCTAAGAAGCCACACTGTAAGTTGTGGGAGCACAAGTTTGGCCCTGCTCTTCACTAGGAAACAGTTTTTGCATTGGTGGCTATTATTGGTACTTAGAGTAATTTTTCCTCCCTGACTCCTTAATGTTTATTAAGACCTCAGAGACTTACTCCAGGCATAGGAAGTGATGCATCCTTCTCCAAAGCAAGACTCTTAAGAGAGCAACACTGAAATCAAGATAGCTCAGGGGCTGCTCTGAGAGGATGACATTTTTCTTCTCACCTTGAAAGAAAACATAAGAGCTAATTTCTTCCCTGAGTCCAGGGCCTTACTGACCAAAACCAAGTTGAGTGGGGGGTATGTGACTGGGGCTCATTAAGTCCCAGGGTCAGATGAGCAGCCTGAATATACTTGGATTTGTGAGCGTGGTGCTTTCAGGACCAAGTTCTCAACTATCCTTAGGAGCTCATTTCTGCTCAGCTCTTTGAAAGGTCAGTGCTTATTGAAGATGTTCCTTCAAAAATTCCCTGAAAGTGTCCAGTGTTTTTACCTCGGGGGATGACTGGTAAAAATAAATACTCTACTGTTGAGTTGCCCAAAATCCCAGAGCACAATCAGCAATGGCTGAGGCAGACCCTCTACTAATTAGAAACCACTCTTCCCCTTCATGCCTTTTGCAAGTTTCCGATGAAAACATAGGCTTCCTGTACCAAAATCAAAATTTGTGTTATTATCACTCTAGCTTGTTCAGCTATAAGTATGAAAAATTAGAGTGTTCTACTCAATTTGCCATAAACCTTCCAGGCTGCAATAACCAGGATGGTTTTCAGTTAAAGCCCCATCTGTACTTTTTATTTATTAGCTGAAATGTAAGCAGGCATATTCACTCGCTTCTTTTTTTCTTTCCTGAGTGTTTTATTAAAACTTCTCCCCTGGTTATCTGTTATCTATTGCACTTCCAACATGTAGCCAATAAATCTGTTTCATTGCCATCAAAGGAATGAAAAGCTCACAGTACAAATTACGTTTCAAAACAAATCCTAATAAATCCTCATTTCGGTGTGGCTCACTCACCTGGAATAATGCCTTCCGTTCAATGTGTTCTTATAGGACAGAGCACTTTTGTAAGTAGAATTTTTTATGTTTTTTTGTCATATCAGTAACGTGCAGCTTTTTCCTCTTGTAGCATTTTCTGTAACAAATGTAATATGCCTCCTATCTTTATGAAAAATAAATATTGCTTACAAACAAAACTACTCCATTATTGAGTACTCAATTGCAGTTTTAAAAGGTGCAAAATGTTACAAACTTACTTCCCCAAGAGCATGCAGCTGCTTGGAGTGACAAGATTGGGTGATTTCTGCAGGCCTGGTTTTAGAACGTTTTTCCTTGAAAACAGGCTTTCACTCTGTCCCTTCCTGGAGCCACTGGAAACCGGAAATGAGGTGGGGCTCCGGTTTTGTTGTTTTCTGGCTGTTGTTGTTGCTTCTTTGTTTCACAGGTTGTTTTCCTGCAGGCCTTTTTTTTTTTTTTTTTTTGAGCTTTTGTCACTTTATTGTTAACCAATGAATGTTATCCAAAATTATAGATGTAATGGTGAAAGCTGGTTGGAATTTACCAAATACTTATTAATATATTTTTACATTGCTGTATGAACTTGTGCTTCTCAACTCCTGCAGGCCTTTTAGTGAAAGACATTCTCCTCTGACATTCCTCGCTTTGGAGAGTCCACAGCCTCTGTCTCCTTGCAGGCCTGAAATCAAGAACATTATATCCACCCTCATACATGTTCACATCTAGATGGACACCCCAGCTGGTGGGCCAGTGTTATAAGCTCAGTTTTTTTTTTAAGCAATATGAGTTTATTTCATTATTTGAAAATAACCACCCCCCCCCCCCCCAATAATGCCTGAACCTAAACGGTACTTTAAAGTGACCCAAAATATTTTAAAATAATAGATGTGAAAATCATATGTAGTTTTCCCTCATACCATGAGTGCTTTCAGCTGGACAGTAACTTATAAACCATATCAAATCATGTGAAGGCAGATGATCAATCTGGTAGATGTGTAAGAATTCTTGAGAAGTGATCTGTGGGAGTTGGGGGGCTTCTCCTCCCAGCAAGTGGGGGCAGCAAGTATCATAGTGCATCAGAGAGTTAGGCGGCCTTGGATATAGTGACAAGGCTGCCACTTTGGGGACCGGTTTAGGGGCTACGCTCCTACAGAGTTTGCTGTGTGACTTGTTGAGGAGGGCGGGGGCTGGGGTCAAAGCATAAAAAGAGCTCTTCCCGCTGCAAGACATTTTGCTTTTGCTCTTCACTCAGTCTTCATCATCATCATGCTGTAGACAGGACAGCAGCTGCAGTGTTGGGTGAAACTCTGCCACTTTAGTTTAGTGGTTTTAGTTTGTTTGGGGAAAGGGAGTAAAGACATGTATTCTGTGGCGAGAATAAATTTTACCATCGGAAATACCAGTTAATGTGTGCGTCAAAGTATGGGGGGAAAACGGAAAGGATGTAGAGCCGTTCATTTAGATAACTTGGATTTGTATGGGCAAAAATCATGCTAGCCATATATATAAACAGTATGTTAGTGCAAAAACGTGAAGAATTTCATTTTATTTCCTGAAATGTGCATGTGTCCAGTTTTATATTAATAACAACAGATGTCCAAATTGTTCAGGTTCTCCTAGGTTCCCTCTGATAGAACATTCAGTTAAACTCACAGATTAGTATTCATGCCTGAAATCCTAGGAAATACAATTTTGTGTATTGACAGCTCTGATCAAATATGCTGGAAGAGAGAATATTTATAATTCACCGGTTTTATTGACATTCACTTACATTCTGTTGTTTTTAATGATCAACTTAAAAACTACACAGGCCTTTGAAACTTAACATAGCACACAGGGATATCTCCTGAATATCATAATTAAATATCAATAATGGATAAGCAACTAACCACTTAATTTAAGACTTTGTGCTGGCTATTCATGTGATAGTTCAGAATTTGCAAGTTAATTTTTATCTTTTTTACCTAAATTTTATTTCTACAGGGATCTCTAAAAATTCTTTAGCAGATCACATTAGAAGAGAGAGGGGCTGAGTCCATAAAGGCTAATAATATACTCAGTGCAGCAAGTTATGGGCCAAGAAATCTTCATTTTCTAATAAAGTCATTTGATTTGCTAATTATTTTAAACTGTTGAATACTGGTTTCCAGGCTTAGTGGCCAGGAACCAAATATTAAAATCACTCTTGGGTTCAATTGATATTTTAAATAATGCCTGTAATACAAATTATCTTTTAAGAACTAAAGTCTCTGGGTCATATTATCTGATCTCTGTTTTTGATTGAGGCAATATAACAAATGCATTCTCTTCTAGTATCTTCTGGCCTTTCCTTTTCTCCTTGTGACGTCCACATCCCTCTTCTTTCTCACCAGTCTCTACGCAACAGACTTCAAGTCAGAGAAAATCAGGATGGATGTGGACTTTGGGAAGGCACAGGAGGTGGGGTCACTGGAGGAGATCAGGAGATAAAAATGCATGGTTTACCAAATGAGCAATGAGTAGGCTACCCATTGCCAACTGTTAAGAAATCACTGTGTTCTGAGAGTTGAACATCAAGTGAATATTTCCCAATATTGTCCATTTTTTGTGTAAACTTCGGAATATGGTGGTGGATATTTACTGACTTCTATCAAAAGGAATTTAGCCATAGTCAATATGAGGAAAACTGGCTAAATGTTTCATATATTCATTCAACAACAAAATGTTTTAAAACACATGTGTCAGGCATGCTTTGGACTTCAAAACACAAGATCCACAACAGGGGATAAAACTAGAGAAAGATGTTCTAGATGAGACACACAACAACAACAGCGACAACAAAACCCAAAGATCCCGCAGCAAAAATGTACAAGGTAAATGTGGGCAGTTCAAAGGCTAGAGAGTAAAGTGGCAGAAAGGAAAGGAATCTATATAGAGGAACAATTTCTGGTATGGTTGAAGAGGTATTTAAGTACCTGGATATGCAAAGTCTTCTGTGGATGGTTAGCAAAGAGCTTTGTCTTTTACAAGTGGGAGAGGAGGCCACGAGGGCTGCAAGTGTCATAATATATTAGAGACAAAGTTAGAATGCCTTGGGTGTAGTAACAAGTCTGCCACTTTCCTCATTTACAAATTAGAAGGACAAGTCGTTCTACAGTTCCTTCCAACAGAACAATTCTGCAATTCTGTATTTTGGAAAGTGGCAATCTGCAGGAAGGACAGAAGTAGGGATAGAAATTATGAAGCTCCTAAAGTTGTGGTGAAACCAAGTCCCCCTAAAACCGAATTCCTCTCCCATCCCTCAAGATTGAGAAGTATCAAAAAAAAGGGGGAATTGAAACTAAGCAGGACCCTGTAGTGCTCTCCACCCACCCAGGCACAAAGGCCTTTCTGTATCCCCCATTTCTTGTTTATAGGAAAGAGGTTGCCACCTCCTAGACCTTCTCTGAGTTCCAAAGGGCAGATTCAAACAGTTACTAATTAGGAGAGTGAGGGGATGCAGAAAAAAACCATAGTGCAGGGCTGGGGCCTGGTCATGATTCCTCCTGGGGGGATGTGCAAAACAACTTGATACACATCTCTGAGTTCTTCTACAGGAACTAAGGCCCCCACTCATGTGGAAGATAACTTTAGGCTGAGCACGCGCACTTGGAACCCCAGACTGGTTGGAACCAGAGGCTGATGGTTGAGATTCCTGGAACATCACCCTGTTACCTTGCCACCAACCAATCCGAGGAGAGTTACACACCCTGCAGCCCTCTCCCCAATTTTGCCTATAAAAACTCTTGCCTGAAACCCATCAAGGAGTTCAGGTCTTCTGAGCGTGAGCTGTCCCATTCTCTTTGCCTGACCCTACAACAAATAATCTTTTCTTGGCTGCAAACTCCTACATTTTGGTTTGTTTGGTCTGTGTGTTGGGTAAGCGCACTTGGGTTTGAGAACACTAGGGGCGAGACACTAAAGACAAAATGAGACCTCAGAGACAGGAAGGCATGTAGGCCCCCTGTGGTTGTGCAGGCTGTGCATTAGAAATCTCTAGGAGGTGCTATTTGCATGGACTAACACCAGCCAACGCAAGAGAAGACAACAAGGGGATTCAATGGTCTTCATGGCTGAATGCAGAGGGCAGTGCATGCTTAGGGGGTGCCCTGGAGGAGAGAATCGTGTGGGTTGGAATTTTGAGAGTATTCTCAGAAAACTAGGGAGGCAGGAAAGAGAGGGTAATTTTGAGAGAAGAGATTGTGTCTACCAGAAAAGCCGGGGATTGTAATGTTGACTGGGAGCCATCCTTAGAGTGGCAAAGCTGAAACCATGAGAAGATAAAGAATAGAACCTAAAGGACATCTGTGACCACAGAGAAGAAGAAAAAAGAGGAATTCACAAAGCTCACAAATATGTGTTCCAAAAATTCGATAAATACTAACCAAGGGCTAACTAGCCCTCATTAAGTGCCAGACATAACAGATTTAGAGAACAATAAAACAGACATATTTCCTGCTCTTATCAAACTAGATAAGGAAGGGTGGATATTAAACAAATGAGTAAATAATCCATTAAATTTATGGAAGAACAAGCGTAATATGGGATGACATTAAAAGGTAGACTGCAGATCTGGTTCAGGAAGAGATTCCTTAAGAAAATGACATTGAAGCAGAAACAGAAAGTCGAAAACATATTAAATAAACATTAACCAGAGGAAAAGTAGAAGGAGAATGTGGCATTAGAAATGAAAAAAAAAAAATGTGACTAGATTAGAGAAATATTTTGAATGTTTAATTGACCAGTCGGTGATGGATTTGGTGTTGAGAGAGAAGTGAAGGAAGATGTCAAGGATTTTTCCAAGGCTTCTGGCATAACAAGCTGGGCAGATAGAGATGCCATTTGTTGAGACTGGAGACAGGGGAGGAGGAGGAGATTTGTATATCATGAATTCAATGTAAGATATTAATGCCAAATGGTCTTTGACATATCCAGTTGAAGATATGAAGTAGGCAGTTAGGTCTGTGGGTCTGGAGCTCAGAAGAGGGGTCAGGGAATAAGATGTAAATTTAAGAATCATCAACATGCAGCTATTAAAAGCCACAGGAATGGTTGAGTCACTTAGAGGAGGGTGAAGATTGAGGAGAAAAAAGGATCACAGGGCAATTGCAAGAGTATAAAAATATCCTGACTGCCCAAGGAAGAAATTGTTCCAAGGGGACTGAGCAAGTTTTATCAAGTATTGCAGAGACAACGTAGGAGAAACCTACTGATTTAACTGCCCAGAAACACCCCTCCCTACCCCCACATCCACTCCCTTTCTGGGAAAAACCACTTTATCTGTAGTGGCACTGTTCAATAGAAATTTGTGATGATGGAAAGTGTTCTCTATCTGCAGTGTCCACTACTGTAGCCACTAGCTACATGTGGCTGTTGAGCACTTGAAATGTCACTGTATGGCTGAAGACTTTTTAACTGTACTTAATTTTAATTAACTTATATTTAAACATAAATAGCCATGTGTGACTAGTGGCTATTGTATCAGACAATGCAGCTCTGGACTCTAGACATCACCCACAAAGTTGCAGCCACAATAACACTTCACAGCAACACACACACACACACCCCTCAGGTGAATATCCAGGGTTGTGGCACCTGATCCAAGCAGGGATCTAAGTCTTTCTCAAGATGTGTGAGACTAAGAAGAGATCCAGACAGTCTCTCTTTGATTATTTGGAAGGTGGGATGTAAAAACTAATGACCATTGGCAGTCAGACTCCTTTCACATAGGCCAAAAGGACCAGCAAAGGGAGAGAGAGAAAAATGACAGCAACACAGAGAAGGCAGCTGAGGGTCCTGAGGGAGTCCCTCATTCCTGTGAGTCTTGATGTCTGGACAAATCCCTCTCTTGGGTTCTCTGAGTATACCAAGTGGTTGAGGTGTGAGTCAGATGGTGAAATATCGTGGAGGGAAGACTTGTGATGAAATGGAAGTTTCGAATGAAAACTGCTTGCTGGAGAGGTTGATTAGTGAGTGGAAGGAGAGAGACACGGTTCTTGTCACCATGAACACTGAGTTAGCAAATACTGAATCAGAGCTCCTAGGGAAAACACAGGCTTAGGTTCCTAGGAGCCTTTAGTCACTACTTTTTCATCAACTCATAGGTGCATAACCTTGCTTTATGTGTGTTTCTGATTAAGGACATCTTATAATAATAAATATTATTAATTCATTAACATTGAACTCACGGCCAACAGCACTATAATTCATGCCTAAATGAAACTTATCTGACACACATATTTTCACCATAAGGTGCATCACAGCCTTCTTGTGCTTGGGAACACCAGACAGCACTCTAGCTACATTTCGAGGCTATTTTAGATGACAAAATCAACAGCACAAAAATAAAAAAATGTCACTAAAAGGACAGTTGTTTACAGGATAAGAGCTGAAACAAGAGGGCAGAGTGTTGCCTTGTTTGGCCTCAGCTGGGAACATGTGTTGGACAGCTCAAAATTCTCACTACTCTGCACATGTCTGCAAATGACCACAAAAATACTTCATGTATTAATTTTGGAGTTACATATAAATTTTAGGGAATGGGCAAATTGGCAAATACTGAAGCTGCAAATAATGGATATCAACTGTAAAATCAGCGCCATTAATGGAGTGTTTACAATGTGTTAGGAATTTTTCTGATACTTACATGTATTTGCTTAATTCTTGTAACAATCCAATAACAAATGGCTTTTATGAAATTAAGAAATTAATACATATAACATTTTTATTATAAAGCAATGTTATTATGCCTATTATGTTTTGTAAAGATGAAAAAGTGAAGCATGAAGAATTTAACTAAATTACCCAAGGTCAACAAGTAGTAAACTCCTCTGCAACCCACACCCTTAATCACATTGCAACACTATCTGTCCAATTCATTGGACAGGAGGCAAAACTAAATAATTTCTTCATAAAGTCTTCCCAATTGCAATTCCAAACATGGACCTTGAGGTCATCATTGAACATTCTGGTCCAGCTTCATTCATTTAATTAATCATAATTGAGCATCTACTATAAGGTAGGCACAATTGCAAGTACCAGGGATAAAAAGCAACACAATGTTCTAGCTTTCAGCGAATTTGCACCAAGGAATAAACACATATATAATTCCATACAGTAAGTGCTATAAAAAAAACACAGCAAGTTAGGCAAAGGAAGTTCTCTGTCCTAAGGAGGTGATATTTTTGCTGAGATCTAAAGGAGGAGAGGAAATAATGGGTAGAAATATCTTGGGGAAGAGCATTCTCAGCAAAGGGAAAAGACAGGCAGAAACAAGCTAGAGAAGATGTGAAGAACAGCTAGAGGGCTAGGGTCAGGTGAGCAAGGAACTCTGCTGTAAGAAAACAGAGGTGAAAGAAGTAGGCAAGGCAATTCATGGGGTCTTGAAGGTCATGGTAAGGAGTTTGAATCCTGAGCATGTTGGCAAGTCCTTAGAGGGTTTTGACTAGGGAAGTGAAATAATATGAAAAGTTATGAAAAGATCTCTCACTGTGTAGAAAGTTCATCACAGGAAAACAAGAGTTGAAGGTGATAGACCATTTAAGGAAACGGCCTCAGGAGGGGCAGGAGGCTCCATCTAGGGGGGCTGAAGTAGACAAGTGAGAAGCAGACAGTTTCAGCATATATTTGAAAACAAAGCTTTAAATATAGAGTATAAGGAAAAGACAGGAGTCTAGGATGTCTCCAGGGATCCAGGACTTCTGGGTGAACATTAGAATATTTTACCTCAATGGGGAAGATGGTGATAAAAGGAGGATTGGGGGATGGGAGACCCAGTATTTTCCTTCAAACTTACAGTCTTTTACTAAATTCTAGATTCTGGGGTTGAGATTATTTTTTAAGTTCATTTCTGTGTCTCTGGGCAAAGTGTGCTCTCAAAATGTGTAGGAGTTGGCAAGTATTTTCTCCCATTCTGAGGGTTGCCTTCTTGCCTTGTTTACGGTTTCTTTTGCTGTGAAAAATCTTTTAAGTTTCATGAGGTCCCATTTGTTTATTCTTGATTTTATTTCCATGATTCTAGGAGGTGGGTCAAAAAGGATCTTGCTTTGATGTTCATCATAGAGTGTTCTGCCTATGTTTTCCTCTAGGAGTTTTATAGTGTCTGGCCTTACATTTAGGTCTTTAATCCATTTTGAGTTTATTTTTGTGTATGGAGTTAGGAAGTGTAATAATTTCATTCTTTTACATGTAGCTGTCCAATTTTCTCAGCACCACTTATTCAAGAGGCTGCCTTTTTTCCATTGTATATTCTTGCCTCCTTTGTCAAAGATAAGGTGCCCGTATGTGTGTGGGTTTACCTCTGGGTTCTCTATTCTGTTCCATTGATCTTCCTTTCTATTTTTGTGCCAGTACCATACTGTCTTGATCACTGTAGTCTTGAAGCAACTGACAAAGGATTAAACTCCAAAATATATAAGCAGCTCATGCAGCTTAATACCAAAAAAGCAAATAACCCAATCCACAAATGGGCAGAAGACCTAAACAGACATTTCTCCAAAGAAGACATGCAGATGGCTAACAAACACATGAAAAGATGCTCAACGTCACTCATCATCAGAGAAATGCAAGTCAAAGCCGCAATGAGGTATCACCTCACACCGATCAGAATAGCCATCATCAAAAAATCTAGAAACAATAAATGTTGGAGAGAGTGTGGAGAAAAGGGAACCCTCCTGCACTGTTGGTGGGAATGTAAGCTGGTACAGCCACTATGGAAAACAGTTTGGAGGTTCCTTCAAAAACTAAAAATGGAACTACCATATGACCCAGTAATCCCACTACTGGGCATATACCCAGAGAAAACCATAATCCAAAAAGAAACATGTACCATAATGTTCATTGCAGCACTATGTACAATAGCCAGGACATGGAAGCAACCTAAATGCCCATCAACAGATGAATGGATAAAGAAGATGTGGCAAATATATACAATGGAATATTACTCAGCCATAAAAAGGAATGAAATTGAGTTATTTGTAGTGAGGTGGATAGACCTAGAGACTGTCATACAGAGCAAAGTAAGCCAGAAAGAGAAAAACAAATACCATATCCTAACTCATATATATGGAATCTGAAGAAATGGTACTGATGAACCCAGTGACAGGGCAAGAGTGGAGATGCAGATGTAGAGAATGGACTTGAGGACACGGGGCTGGGGTGAGGGGGTGGGGGCGAAGGGGAAGCTGGGATGAAGTGAGAGAGTAGTATAAACATAGATACACTACCAAATGTAAAATAGCTAGTGGGAAGTTGCTGTATAACAAGGGGAGTTCAACTCGATGATGGGTGATGCTTTAGACGGCCAGGAGAGGGAGGGTGGGAGGGAGTCGCGGGAGGGAGGGGATATGAGGATATATGTATAAATACAGCTGATTCACTTTGGTGTAGCTCAAAAGCTGGTACAAGAGTGTAAAGCAATTATATTCCAGTAAAGAGCTTTAAAAAAAAAAAGTGTAGCAGTAAATCACCTTGGTTATGCCCTGAAACTCTCATTTTGTTTAAAAAAACAAACTGATTTTTCCCCCAAGCAAACCTTATCTGAATGCCAAGTAAATCTTAGTTTTTACATAAGTGGAAACTGAAGGTTTGTATGATGAACTGATTGTCCCTGTATATGCACATGCCTAAATGGAGACACTTGAGTATGAAGCCCTGAACAGAAATGGTATGCAGATTGACAAATTAGTTTTGCTGAGAAATACATCTGGCGCTCATCTGAAGCCTGCAGTGGAGAAAAGCCTGGACCAGATCAGCAAGTGCATAAATTGAAAAAAAAAAAAAAAAAAAAAAAGGAAATATTTTGGTCAACTATTTACCCAAAAATGGATTCAAAAACAAACTAAAAATAATCCTCTGAATCCCAATACCTCAAGCTCACCCCTAGGTTCTACAGTAACTAAAATCATTTCCTGTTTCATCCATAGGAGGAAACATCACTTCAGCAGACATTTTAACAAAATATATAAGCTTTGCATAGGACTGGGACCAATATGACTTTCCTTTTTCTTCTCATAGGGATTGAAAATGGGCTAAAAGCCACAGAGCTGTGAATCGTATATGTCTAAATTTGAACTTAGAGTAGAATAAAGGAAGCCAGGCACAGCTTAATCATCATCATAGTACTTTCTGTCTAGAATATATATAGTGTTTTAATATAATACCTTTATTCATTAACTCATTCAACAATTATTTTTTGAGAACCTACTATATTTCAGACACTGTATACAGTGCTAGAAATGTACCAGTGAATAATACCATCTCAGCTGTTGCCTTCGTGGTACTTACAGTCTAACACTGATAGGTAGTAAAACATGGATTATCTGAAGCAACTTTCAGGACCAATGTGCAGGGCCACTCTGCTTCCCTTAGGACTGGGTTTCTCAAGTTCAGCGCTATTGAAACTTGGGCCAGATAATCTTTGCTGTGGGGGGTGGGGAGGGCTGTCTCGTGCATTGCAGGTTGCTTAGCAGCATTCTTGGTCTCTACTTGCTAGGTGCCAGCAGCACTTTTCTCCCGTTAGTGGCAATCAAGAAGTGTCTCCAGATATTGCCAAATGACCCTCAGGGGGAAAACTTCATATCCCCATGTGAGAACCACTGACTTTAGAGGGTGATATTAGCAACAAGATCCTGGCTTTCTTTGAAGTTTCCCGTTTGTTCTATAAAATTGCCTTTGCCAAACGATACTGCCTGGAGAAAAAATTGCAGTTAATGTGGAGGGGCCACAGTCAGATTGGGCTGAATGAGGCTACAAAGGCAGCAGAATCACCTGGCAGGCTTGTTAAAACAGAATGATGAACCCTGTGCTCAGAGTTCTGATTCAATAGGTCTGGGATGAAACCCAATCATTTGCATTTTTAACAAATTCCCAGGTGATGCTAATGTAGCTGGTAATAGGAACCATATTAGAAATCATTCATCTGTTGGAGATTTTTCCTATCCTACTTTTCCCTTCCATCCACAACTGGCCCAGGATTTTGTGACATTTGCCGGAATTACCACCACACCCTCCATCCAAACCATCCTTCTGCTCCTAGCTTTGCTCCTCTCCCATGCTAAGGGATCTAAGATACAAATTTTATTTATTACTTTACTTCCTTGCCTAAAACACAGGGATCCATGCTCATGGTCTTTAGGAAAAAGGGTGGACTCCTTAGCATAGGCCTCCACTCTCACCTCTCACCAATTCCCACTCTTATCACACTCTCAACAGGCTGAAAATTTCCCTGAATACAATTCTGCCTCATACATGTCATTTTCCTATCTTTGGAGGGTTCTTCTTTCCTGAGTCTCATCCATTCTAGTTCCCAGACTGAGCAGACCCCTCTCTCTCCTCTGGGATCCCCTGACAGGTACTGAAGGACATGTAGCTCTGACCCTGTAGCCCCCTGCCTCACAGTGACAAGTTGTCCTGACTGCCAGTTGGACAGGTCTCCTGGGTCTAGGTCTCCAGTGCTCAGCACTATGCCAGGTGCACAGGAGGGCAAGCCCTCAACCACTGTTTGTTCAATAATGAGTAAAAGGTCCTGTATTATGTCAGAAATGTGGGCGTTTTAGTAAGAATTTCAATAAGAAGTAAAGACCATTTTTTAGTTATTGACCAGAAAAATGAAAGAACCATAGCAATATATTCCCTGGTTAATTGATATTTCAGTGACCTAACCATGTCACAGGAATAATACAAATTAAAGAGGGTTGAATAAACCCTGCTTGAACCCTTATAGTTTAGAAATTCTCAATAATGTGCTGTCAAAAATCAGTATAGGTATGTTGCATTCAAGATTCAATTGTGCTAAACCATAAATTCTGTAATACAATTCCTTGCTTTTTTTTCTTTTCATGTTATAAGGACTTTCACAGAGATAAATAAAATCAAGCTTTTAACTAACCATATTTTCTGAAGTTTATAAACTCATCAAAACTATATATCTCTACAGGAGTATATATAACAAACTACATCCCAACAAAATGAGAGCCCTTGCAGTATCTGACAACTTACTGGAGTTCTCACCAGTCATTTTGCAACAGAACTGGCCTTGGCAGTTAGGGACATTGAATTTTTCTCTCCTTTGCATTGAACAAAACACAACATTTAACAGAGGGATTAACTGACTAGCTTAAAGTTAGAAAGTAAAGGCCAGAGTGGGATCAGGGTCCTAAAAGATTTGAGTTCAGGTCTGTATGTGACCCACCCAGAACATGCCCTTACTGTGTGGGTACTGTACAAATTTATTCTCCTGATTTATTTTAAAATTCATAAGTTGAATTCATTGCCTGAACATGTACATTGACTATAATTCTACATCAGAACTGGAAATCACAAAAGCCAGAGAGTTTCTGAAAAATTACATGCCAGGGACCTCATGAAGTGATGGATCTGAAGGGCAGGAAATGGGACTTGCAAGTCAGAAGAAAGACAGTTGAAAAAGTCAGGTCCTGGGAATCAGGTGGCTTATATGCTAGAGTTCTTTGGTTTTGGTTTTGTTTTTTTATTTGTTTGTTTTGTTTTGTAAAGAGTGTGTGTGTGTGTGTGTGTGTGAGAGAGAGAGAGTTAGAGGGCTGACTTTACAGGCCAGGGTGAGGCTCATCATCTACTTGGGAAAAGCTGTTAAGGTAAATGTTCAAAGTCACCTTTAGAAATAACAGCGCTGAATGCTGAAATTGTTTATTTGTCTGACAAAACAAACCTCTCTTGAGAACTACTAGGCTTAAGGAGTTTTTAAAATTATTTTTGAGTCCTTTAATCATTTTTCTTACCAGTTATATGATTCATCACTGTTTCAAAGATGCTCCCTCTTCAAAACTCATTTTGTACAAAGTGTTGCAATTTTTCTGTGAGATAGTGCTCATAATTTTAAGGAAAATAAACTGGTCAGCTTTCTATAAAGCACAAAGCAAGGTTATCTATCCAGATAGATGATATCTATAGGATTACAGTGTGTTTCTCTATTACTGATAAAATGCAGTTGTGTTACACTGTCAGTATTTTCATAGTCAACCAGTCTTTTTTTTATATATAAATGTGCCTTAAAATGCTCTGAAAGGATAAATATTCAATTTTTTAAAAATTATATATTAATTTTGAATCATCTCCCAAATGGCCAAGATCGAGTTTTTAATTTGTTGAAAGGCTAATTGTTGTGTTAAACTTTATCAGAGAAGAGCAAGACCAAATGGCTAGGCACCACAGGTGTGGGGAAGGTTATCAACCCATCAGGGAAAGTTGGGTTATCAGGTTTTAGGTGTCCTGTCCAGAGAAGGAAATTATTGCTGGCAAAAAGTGAATTTTGTTTCTTTTAAAACAAATTTTGTTTCTTTTGTTATAGATGGGTTTATGAAAATCTTAAAGATTGGGTAGCTTTATCACATGAAAATGATGGATGCAGGGAGATTACTGTCAATGTAATTTTTAGAGAATGCATGTTTTTGGTCAGGTAAAAATTTGGGTTGGCACATTGGATGGTGATATTGAGGAGAGTATGGGAGGGAGGAACAAAGGAGATCTGAGGAAAGGGAAGGAAAAAGGGAGCTGAGTGAGGACCCTGAGCAAGAGGCCAGTCAGGAGATTGACCCAAGGGAGTCTTTGGATGGAAATTAGGATGACAGCTTTGTTCTGAAGCTGAGGAGGAATCCAGGGCTCTGACAAATGGACAGACAGCATCTTACCTTTTAGGGGCTGAAGATAGTAAGAGGTGGGATAAGAACACCACAAACCAAACCAAACAAAAACATATTTTGGAGGGGTTAGGTAGAACCAGAAGGGGTGCGGGAGCCTTAGCCCCACCTGAAGCTGAGCAGAACTGACAGTGACCGCATGAGACCTGTCATCTACCAAATTCCCTCTGGTTGGCCCTCTGAGCTGCCCACAAATCTTAGGTATCTGACCCATTGTAAATAGATGTTGGTAAAAACAATGAGTTAAAATAGGAATGGGAAAGGAGAAAAACACATTCCCACCCCTCCAGTCTCATCCCCAGGTGGGAACAGCAAGTTTCAAGCAGAAAGGAACAGTTCTCCCACTTCTCCCACAGGGTGCATTGGCTCATCCATGATCTTGACCACAGTGCCTTGTCCTGCAGGGCCCTGGGAGAAGAGACTACAGCACATACCCTCTGTGAACAGGAGCCAGAAGCATTTAATACTAGTAATTCTCACCATGGTCCAAGCCATGATTGCTAACCTGCATTGAGGATGTGCTAGGAGCTGTCTTAAGTACTTCACATCATTCTTTCATTTAACTCTTACAAAAATCTTTTCTTTTGCTATGCACATTTGAAAGATGAGAAAAATAAGAGATGGAAGATTTTACATCACAAACCTAAAAAGCTTCAAAACCAGAATTTAAATGCAGGAACTCTGGTTTCAGGGCCTGTGACCAGTACACACTACCACGACACAGACCTTTGAGAAGATGTGTTCCTCCAGTTTCTGCCCCTTACTCAGGAGTGTGTACACATGAATTTTGAACAGTAGAATTCGGAGCAGAGTTGAGAACCATGAATAAACCTCATGCATCTACAGTTTGCTCTTGCTGTTTCTTTCCTCAGAAGTCCAGCTCATGTCCACTATCCCTTCTCTGTTTCATGAACCATTTCACATCTTTCAAAGCCCTCCTGAATGCTACTACCTTACAAAGTCCTTTTTGTTTCCCCTACCTGCATCTCCTGAATTGATCTTTCATGTATGCTGTCATAGCGCTCTCTCCGAATCTTTCATTCCTATAGCATTCGTGACATTTCATCCTAAGTATCCATTCATTTATATGACTCTTTCTTGCTATGCTCTGTGCCCTCTAAGCTAGAGATCCTATCTTTCTCATCTTTGAATTCCTAGTGCCCAATACAGTGTGTGACAAATAAAAAGTGTCCAATAAACTGAATTAATTAATTAAATTCCCTGAAAATCATTGTCTTTCTTGGCACTTGAGTCCTAAGATTATATTTCATTCATTGTGTGCTTTCTCTAGATGTCTGTAAGAAAAATAAATGCAGAGGGCTTTTCCCTTTCTTACTTGGAAGTAAGAGGATTAAGAAAATCAACTCATTTCAACTGTGATAACACTCTTCACCATTGGTTGCAACTGCTTATAACTAATGTCTGTGTTTGCTGCTGGATTGTAAGCTCTCTGACAGCAGAGCTCTTTTTCTTCCTTTCTTGGTCACTTCTGTATCCCCAGGCCTGGGGCAGCGACTGGCACATGGTAAGTACTGGTGGCCACTTTATGTGGAGTACAGAGTGAGCTCTGAATTAAGAAGTAGAGACCTGGATTTACATCTTAACTCTACTGCCAACTTTCCATAAAACTTTGGGGAGGACTGACCCATCTTGGCCTCAGTTTTCTTTCCTTTATGATAGCAATCAAGTTCAAAAAAAGTACGTTTTATTTTTGTGGATATAGAGACAGGTGGTTTTGTCTTGTAGAGATGTAAGATTTCACGTCTCTAACGCTGTACATTCACAAGGCAAGTGGTGGTGGTAGATGGTCAAAAGCACTTACTGGTCACTGAGCCAGTGTCAGTGAGACATGGCACCAGTTGATAGTTTTCTCACTCCAGCTGTCATTGGAGACAATTGTCAACAAGCGCACTTCTGGGAGAACAGAGATGGCACAAGTAACCATTCACGTGCTCTCAGATGAGGGTGATCCGTCAGCCGGGGGTGCCCTACATTAGAAGACTTGTAAAGTCCTTTCCAGTTCTCAACATCTCTGAATCTATGAGATACACAGCTGAAATGAGAGATAAAAAATAGATTGGAAGTTACTAGAATGCAAGAGCTAAAAGGTTACAAAGGGGTGATGAGTAAACATAATACCATTTCTGCTTATTCCAAACTCAGCTTTTCATTTGAAGTTACAGTAAGCTTAGGGCAAAGGGAAAACTTCCTACTTCTCTTGTATGCATATCAGAGGTACAACTTATACAAAACTGGAAAAGCACAGGGACCTGTCAACCTTTTCTTTATTCTGCCTAAAACAGCAAACTCAGGGGAACTGAGGCCGAAAAAGCATTCTGGGACTGATATGCAAATGAGAACACCAGGCTTCACACTTGGCAGCTTCATATTCCTGTGAAGTGGAAATTTTTTGCTTTGAAAGCAGTGTGGATAGATTGCAAGAGATGTAAGTGTGATGACAACTGTTTGTATTCCACTCATTTTCTCAAAAGACTCAGGACTTGAAGCCCCATAACATTTTGCAAAACCACAGTCAGAATCTTCGGCAGCCTCACCTCCAGCTGCTCAGCACTGCAGCTGTTGTGCGCCCTCTGACACCGCAGCAGTCGTGGCATCACCCCTGCAGAGCTCCGGAGCCAGGGCAGCTGCAGCCCCTTCCCACAGCTCAGACTCCTGCGAGGAGAAAAGAGCCCAAGAGAAGTGACAAACCAGTCACGAGCTGTTGAACATTAACACTCGGCTGCAAATTCTGCAGCAGCATCTGGGACCATCTTTCTAAGCAGGTGGCTGTTTTTGTAAAGCAAATACAGTTCCCCAGGGACTGTTGACAGAAACGTAGGTAAGAAATTTAGTGACCATGTTTTATTTAAAGCCTGTCCACTAAGTCCCACACCTTGGACCTATAACATAGAGTTTAATATGCACAACAGCCTTGCAAAAGAGAGTGGCATGTTCATAGAGAAATGCAGGTATATAACCGGGGGCATTATTGAATGTTAACTTGCTTATTTGCTGTGGGGAACCTTGAGATGCCAACCTTGAGATGACTGTTCCAGGTAGCCAGTGTGTGCATGCTTTGTGACCTGTGGGGAATAGGAGAGGAGATAAGTGATGCTTACTGTTTTGGACTGCAGGCACTACAGAGGTCAAGGACTTTCTTCTGCCCCACCAGGGTGCTGCAGCCTAGTGCCGAGGTGATGGCCCGAATGTGAGACCCCGTGGCACAACACAGGCTGGATTCTTTAGGGAAATTATAGAAGCTTAGCAGAATTGTATTATTTTAAAGCTGTGCAGCACTGCAGCTGTCCCCAAGAACTCCTTAGAGATACTGCCTTTGAGAGTGTGAGACTTCAGTCTAATCGCAAATACGTCATCGCTGAGGAGAGACCTTCCAAGATGAGATGGTAAATAGACATACTGGGAACTATTTGGAACTCTAAGTGAGCCTGGGTCCTGTGATGGAGCAGACAGTCAAACAAGGTAGCTAGAGCCATCCAAAGAGAAAAGTTCAAGACGTTAAGAGGTATCCAAGGAGAAAAGTCACACTTCAAGAATACCTAGACCTCATCTGCTTAAAGAGTTTCCAGACAGGGTCCCAGACATAGAGGACCCTATTCTTAAGGGCAGAATGCATGTCAGCTCTTCTTGATTGGGATCCCCCTGGGGGAGGGTAGCAATTGTGCCACCATGAAGGGAAAGGTGGTGACCAGGAATGGTGGGGATCCAAACACCTGGGGGAAGTGTAAAAGTATGAACTGGAGCAGCCCCACAAATTCCTGGATGGAGAGGGTGTGATGAAGTTGATAAAGTGTCAGAATGATTTGGAGGTAGGCTGGTACATCTTATTTTGTTGTTACTGAAGGAAATATTTCAAAACAGACAAAACTTTAGAAAGTGAATACTATTAATGAATCCTGCACTTAATAACATCTAAGAATGCACACACAATGAACATTTGAGAATGACATCAATAGTCTGTGAAAATGCCTAGCACAATGTCTGGACATAGTTAAGTGCTCTCCCAACCCCATGTAAACTGCTGTCAAGAGTCATTTATGCCTGTGAATGGAGCCCAAACCAAGGTTTCACACCAGCCTGCACTAGGAAAACTCTACCTATGACCAGGAGTAATTAGTCAACAAATTAAAGTATCATGGTCTTTTATTACGTGCCAAATTCAGAATTTTAAAATGTCTAATAAACAAGTCTGCTCCTAAAACATTTACAGTTCCATTGGTATAGATCAGTGACTTGCAGCCTGGATCTATATGAGTAGTAACTAAGCAGCTTTGAAGAGTAGTGCACTTGCCCCAGAAATGCTGATTGAATTGGTCCAGTGAAGAGACCATACATCTGTATTTTTAAAGCCCCTCAAGAAATTTTAGTGTGTAGCTAGGTTTATAAACCGCCAGTATCGCTCATCTCTTAATCAGTCTCCCACACTATTATTGCCCCTGAACTCTGCCATCAGAGGACTTTTTCTCTCCAACTCATGTCAAAGTTTCTCATTAAAAATATTTACTAGCTTCCCATAGCATGCTGAAATAAATTTAAATTCTAACCTGACATTAAAGGACCTTAGAAATCTACTTTCAACCTATCTTTTCAGTTTTATATTTTCCTGTATTCTAGGAAGCTATACAATGTAATTTAATAAATCTTCTCTTCTCCCCCCGCCAAAAAAAACATATGCGTTTCTATGCCTCAACAATGGCCTCACACTATTCCCCTGTGAAAACTGCTGTTCCTCCACTTTGCTCGACTAGTAAAGTGTACTCATCTTTCAAGCCTCCCCTTTAATGCCAGTCTCCCCAACCCCTCAGCAGATTTAAGTGACTGCATCATCTCTGCTCCCTTAGAGCTATGCACACACTACAGCCAATTATCATATTTTATGATCATATGGCAGAGACTATGCCAAGTGGTCACTATGCCAAGTGGTCAGCACATTCTATCTCATTTTTCTTTTCCTGGACACACAGGAAGAAAATATTTCCCAACCTCCTTTATTGCTGTATTGGGGTCAGATGCTGACTTCTACCCAATAAAGTGTTAATGAAAGCTATTCCCAGACATGGCCCTTGAGACTATCCCAATAATCCTCCCATTTTTCTTTCTCTTACTGTAGTAACCTGAAAGTAACTATAAATTACTTAAGTTCAAGGGTTATGCCTTCATCATCTTTGAACTCCCAAGAACTAGTAAAGTGTCTAACACATATAGTAGGTGCTCAATGAACATTCACAAATTGATGCTAACATACAGTAAAAGAAAAATAAGTAGAATTAGAAGCTTAGAAACAAAGCTGAAATCAGATTACTGCTGAGAAGCCAGGACATAGGCCAATAAACAGGGAATGCAGTAGACCAGGAAATAGAAAACTGTTTCAAAAAGGTCAGTGTATCCTTTGGGAAAGTAGCTGGCGTATGTGGAGGTCAGCGTGGCGTTTGCCTTCAGAGCAGATAAAAGGCTATGGAATAAGCTTAAAGTGATGGTGCTGATCGACATGATACTTCCTTGTATTTGCTTAACATGCCACATGCTTTCCAAAATATATTATTGCCCATTGTTTAATTTGATTCATGAAATGATACAGAGACAGTTGGAGCAGGTATAACCATTTCTATTCCAGATAATGAAACTGAAGCCACATGAGATTAAATACTTACTCAAGGTCACACCTTAAGTGATGGTAGAGTTAGAGTCCACTTTCCCATGGGCAGTAGGCTGCCTGTACTCTGCACCACCTCATGAGCTAGACCTGTCATCTGTCTTTTATGTGCCACGTGAGATTCTGTTATCAACTAAAAGTGAAAACAGTAAAAGAGGCTGGTTCACCAGCATCTACTTCAGCTTCACTGATTAGTCAGTGAATTCCCAAGTCTCTTACTGTTGTTCTTGCAATGGCCCTGTCTCTGAGGTTAGTAGAAATGGCCAGATTGATTGCGAACTAAGAGAGTCAGGCTTAGAATTCTGAACAGCAGACATAGGACAAGACAGGAAACAGTTGTAGCTTCTAGTACTCCCTGACATAGGGCAATCAGAACCAAAGACTTTATTTCTATGAGAGTTTTTGATAAGCCTGTAAGACAAAGAAGCTAAGCTGAACATCGCACAAGACTAGACAGTGTGTAGAAGGCAGACCTGGGTAGCATCTCCAGTAGGTCAATGGAGGAGGTGAGATCATATTGAGGATGAATGAGACAAGGCTAGAGGTTCATACCTTCATCTCATAAGTGATCTTAGTGATTAGCCACCTCACAAAGATGGAGGGTTCTGGTCAACCCAACCCCCTAACGGAGGAGCAGCTCAGAACCTGTATTCTGACCAGGACAGTCTCTTCCATTGGGGAGGTTGCTTACCATTAGCAAGGTCAGCAGAGTTGTCCTCAGTGAGGGTGCTGCAACATGCGCATTTTGTATTCCAGGTGAGTCTGTTCTTTTCTCTCCAGGGCTGCCAGTATATTGGTTTAGCACCTAATACATTAAACTTAAAGAAATACTACAAGAGTGAGGCTGCCTGCCTGTGAAAATTGCTTAGGTTTAAAAATTCTTATATAATTTAGCAGGTAAAACATAATTTTAATAACTTTAGCTACTCTGTGCTAAAAGACTGTTATGTGCTAACTAAATTTTATTTATTATAACCTACCATGTGAGGAAACACAGGCACCAAAATGGTAATTAAGTTCACCCCATTAGAAAGGAAAGATTTCAAAATCTCTGTTTTCTCAAGAAAAGAAAATAACATGGAAAGATGGGAAGAAAGAAAGAATGGGAGATTCCTTTCCATTGTGCAACTTCGAGCATCTGTTATATGCAAGAGAAGTCACATACCTTGTGCCAGATCCTCCCCAGCACCTTCTTCAACCCTCCAGACTCCTTTCGAGCCTTTGCTCCTACTGCCTTGAGATCTAACTGAGAGGCCCTCCAGCCAGCCTCTAATCTTACCCTCCTTAGAATTCAAGGCTCAGGAACAGGAGGTTAGGGACTGGGTGCCAAATGTTTGTCCTGAAGTTCTAAGGCTGGATCTAGTGCTACTCAAGGTTTAGGGTATGACATCTGTCCAATTTCACCTACATCATGGGTTAAAAAAGATTATTGTAGGCTTGCCTGGAACCTGAGCTACCAATGGGTTACACTGTTGCTGTGGGGAAGTAGTTTCAAATTGACTTACAAGTAAATTTTGGGGATGACTCCATTCATAAATTTGGGACAGCCTATATAGATATGACAGGCGTATACAATTCTTTCTACCTTAATGAAAATTTAAGGGTAAGACCACTATATGAATACTGCTCAGAGGTAGGAAATTTAAAGGTTCCATGGGCTTTTATCACTCAAATGGGGGTAATGTGCTTTTTCTAAGACCCATACACTGGTGATATTATTCAAGAGCTTTATCTCAAGTGACACTTCCATAAACCAATCTCTTCTTAGTAAGCACTTTCCCATAGAGTATAATTGGGTGAGACTTCAGGTTTTTTTTTCTGGCTTTGAATGAAGAAAATGAATACAAATGTCTCCATCACCTCAGACCACACAAGAAATACTCATGCCTGGCTTCAGCCTGAGTGCTCTGCATTGCTCTGAAGGCCACGGCAATGAAGTCTCTACTGCCCTCAGGTGCATGAAGGTACAAAGGTGGGAACTGGGGGGGGTGGGGGGTGGTGATAGAGGGGAGAAGGAGAGATTGAGAAGAGATCTAACTTCTCAAATGCAAGGGTGCCACTAATGCGTTTAATCACAGGCATTTATTGAGTACTTGCTATGTGACCTACATGGTGCTTTGGAAGAAGGAGCAGCCAAGTCTCTGCACAATGTGATAACTGGGCAGAGCTCACCATTCCTGAAAATGAATGTATGCTCTAAAATAAATGTAAATCTGTTCTTCCCAAGGCCAGTGTCATTGCTCACGTGTCTTTCACAATGTGAGCATTTTGCTGAGCTGAATGCTACAAGTTATTTAAAATTACTATTTTTTTCATACAACGTGTGTACTAAACTCAAGCCAACTACTTCATCTAGTTGCCAGTAGAACAACAACAACAAAAAAAAAATAGGAAAAATAGCCCTGTCCAATTTACTGAGGTACTGTGTGTCAGTCCAACATTTTCTAAGGGATGTTCTGCATAGTTTCCACCTTACATGTTGTCTCTAAAACCTAACCCTTGTGTCAAATGTGACTCTGCTCTACTCAAGCTGAGGATTGGATTCTTGAGCCAACTATCAATTCCAACATTTTTAAATTGAGTTAGAAAACATGCATAAAATAGAAATTCTGTCACCTTTTGCTCTGTCACCTGTGCTTATGTTGTATTGTTATCTTTTACAATGGTTTGCATTCATTTTTTGTCTTTGAATTGCACACAACAAAAACACAACTGCTATCCTGCCTGGAACATCAGTGTCTTAATCCATTTGGGCTGCTAATAACAAAAGTATCATAAACTGGGTAGTTTATAACAACAAAAATTTACGAGGGAGAATCAAAAATTACTGTACTCCAGTTATATTAAAATTTCTGATGGCCTCACTGTCTTATCAGTGCTTTCCGCTCAAGGCTACTGTCTCCCCAGACACTGCCGTGCAGGTGTGAACGTGTTACATCAGTTCATTTGTAACTGTGGTGCAAGCAAAAATGGATGCCAACTTGTGATTTGCATGAAAGAAGAGCAATGTGCAGTGATTCGTTTTTTGTGGTCTGAGGATGTACCTGGTGCCGTTATTTATCGGAAGACTTTGTGCTCAGTATGGAGAAAGTGTTTTGTCATGAAGAAGTGTGCATGAATGGATAGAGAAGTTCAAGGAAGGTCACACAAGTGTTAGCCACCAAGAAGGAGCCAGATGCCCATCCATGTCCACAGCTGATGACAGCATTGAGCGTACACATGAAATGATTCTTTCGAATAGACGAGTGACAGTGGATCGTGTGGCAGATCATTTGCAAATCAGCCATGGCTCTGCCTACAAAATAATCCATGACAGACTTAGGTTTAGAAAAGTCTGTGCTGAAGCCTAAACTTTGGATTAAGCACAGAGGACTGCTATCCAAGGGCGTTGTGATCTTGCATGACAATGCACATCCGCACACTTCCACCCACACTGTCCACACTCTGCAAAAACTTCATTTTGAGGTGTTAAAACATCCCCTCTACCGTTCTGACCTTGGTCCATCAGACTTTTTATCTGTTTTGTCCCCTGAAAGCGGCCCTACGAGGATGAAGTTTCACTTCTGATGAAGTGAAGACAGCAGTGCATTCATGGCTGATAGCTTAGCCTAAAACATTTTTTTAAAGAGGGAATATGAAAGCTTGTTGACAGATGGACAAAGTGTATTGAAATGCAAAGGGATTATGTTGAAAAATGATGTATTTGTCTTTTCTAAAATTAATTAAAATGAATTCTACAGACAGAGTGCAGATAATTTTTGACTCACCCTCATACATTCCTCACAGTTCTGGAGGCTGGAAAGTCCAAGATCATGGGGCTGTCAGATTTTGGTGTCTGGTGAGAGCTCACTTCCTCATAAGTGGCCCTCTTCTTGCTGTATTCTTACATGGCAGAAGGGGCGAGGAATCTCTATGGAGTTTGTTTTATAACTGAGTGAGCTTCATGGAAATCAGTGAAAGATATACCATGAGAAAAGGAGCAAGTTGTAGAAATGCAGGAAGTAGGGTT
Organism: Hippopotamus amphibius kiboko; assembly: GCF_030028045.1. Lineage (NCBI taxonomy): Eukaryota > Metazoa > Chordata > Mammalia > Artiodactyla > Hippopotamidae > Hippopotamus > Hippopotamus amphibius. The sequence continues at coordinate 48,437,757 of NC_080194.1, forward strand.
TAGGAAATCATTAGTCTGTGTTACGTCAAGTAACATCAAGCTGTCAGATGGAGGTGCCTTACGGGCAGTGAGGATTTATTGGCAAGATGCACCCCCAAGAGGAATCCAGCTTTAGAACAAGTCTGTATACACTGAATCCAGCCATCTGCACAAATAATAAGTGTTTCCAGAGTTCAGAGTAAGGAAAAGTCATTAGGAATCAGGAAAATCATAAAACTGTCCTGGAAGATGTGGGATGAAGTTTGGCCTTCCAAGATGAGTGTGAATTCAATAGGGAGAAAGGCATTGGAAAAACTTTTCACATCAAAGATGAACTATATGAACAATAGTCCAGAAATGGCAAAATACATGAGCTGTCCAATGTGGCAATTTGTAGACCAGCTTTTCAGGTGAAAAGTTTCTAGAAAAAGAGGAAAGATTGCTGGGAGACTTTAGCACCAGGTTATAGTAATGACAGACAGGAATTTGGAAACAGGTGAGCTGTTGGGCATTTTTGAGAGGACTGTGACAGATGCATTGTGGCAAAATGTCAGTAAGTGAGTCAGTTGGAAGGGGCATGGCTGTGGTAGAAGGAAAACAGCAGACCTTGGCACCTTCAGATCCAGGTTCAAATTCTGACCAGCCAAGTATTAGGTGTGTGTCTCTGAGTGTTCTATATAATTAACTTTTCTGAGCCTTACTGTTTTTCTCAGTTAAATGGGCATATAAAGTGTAACTCTCAAGGTGTAGGTAAAAATCCCTGGTGAAAGCATGCCTGCAATGGTGAGTTGAATGAATGGATCGGTGGGGGAGAGTCTTGAAGGAGAGATTCTTTAAACAAGTTATTTCATAAGTGTAATTCTAGACCATGATTTCACCAGAAAGAAAGGAAAAATAGGGATAGATGGGAGAGATGTTCTGAAGAGAAAAAATGATAGAAATTGGCAGTCTATTCAATTGAGTAAAGGAAGAATAGAGATGAAGCCCTGGTTGATTCTAAGTGCCCTGCTGGAATGATATTGTCTATTGTCAGAAATCAGGGTGTCAAAGAGAGCTGAAATATGTTGAATTTGGCTTTAGGCTGAATCATGGCAGATATGCGGGGAACTTGAAATAGCATTATTTTCCATATTTTTAAAGTTCAGTTTAACCTCTGTTATAATTTTTTGTTTTTGTTTTTTTGTTGTTGATTTTTGTTTGTTTGTTTGTTTATGACAGCCCTTTTGTTTGACTTTCCCACCATCAGTGATTTGGACTCCATCGTCCCTTCTCCTAATTTGGCCAGGAGAGGAGCATAGGGTAGAACAGAGAAATAAATTTATCCAAGTCTGGTAGAAATCCTCTTACCCTTGCTGCTGCAGAAAAGCAACTGCAATTGTCTTGTGACCTTTGGTAACCGTTGCTCTGCCTTCTGGGAATCAAGATTGATTTTCCACATCAGCATAGGTGGAAGCCAGTTGCCCAAGAACTGAGACTGATGGTCTATCCAAATGCAACAGCTTTCCTGGAGAGAGTCTGTGGCAGAGCATCACAAGTGCTAATAAAGTGGTTGCTTATTTCTTGCCCTTAAGGTGATCGTGCAAAGGTGCTCCCTTTGTGCACATTGCAAAGTAATAATGAAACTCTATATTCATGTGATAGCTTCCTACCGAAAAGTTCATAGCATTTATTAGCAATGTCGCCTTGCTCCATACCCTCTCTAGGGCTTGGTGGAAAATGATGATCTTCTCTCTCCTACAGCCTGAGTTAAGGAGCAGAGCCAAAACCTTACAGAGAGACAACAAGCAGGCTGTATCATCAAGGATAGATTGTACCATTCTTGGTACATTTATGTTGAGTCTGAAACGATTGTGAATCACAGTTTGAAGAGTACTCTGAAATTCATAAATATATTCAAACACATAGTCTTAGAGTTTAGAGAAATATAGGATTTGAGTACCAAACCCTACCACTGACCCCATCTCTCTCACTAGGGTCCTAACCCAAGAGCTGGATACACAAGGAGCAATTGCCAAACAGAAAGGAAAATACCATTTTATTAATAATATATGTGCTGAAGCACATGATCCAGACCTCCCTTGACTTTGAGTTAGGTTTGCAGAGCAGGTGCTGTGCGGATCTCATGTACCTGCCCAGTTTCAAAGGGAGAATAGAGATAGCTCTATTCTATTTCAAAGTCAGGAATAGAGATAGCTCTGAGTGAGTCTTTCCAGAAAAACAATATACAAGTCCGGATTCTCTATAAAGTATTTCATGAAATTTTATGTGGATTTGAATAGTAGTTTACTTAAAATATAATCTTAAATTTTAATATCTTTGAACTACCATAGCATTTTGGTCATTCATACAATACTGCATCCAACTAGGCTTAGAAGTGAAAGCCATTAGCTCCTTCTCCATCTTTTGTAAGGGATGTAGCTGGGAAAAGATAGAGCCTGTTCTACAGACTGATAGGACTATGGAGTGGGATGAAGTGCAAATTATGATGTCCTAAGGAACTAAATAAACAAATAGCTTCACTCAGGCCAATATCACCATCCAAGAGCTGTAATCTGGTATGGCTCCAGACAGGTATCAGGCACACAGCGGGCAGATCCCACTATGGAGACACTGACGTTCCCCTTGGCTTTGAGCAGAGTCCAGCCTGTGGGAAGAGCAACTGGAGACAGCTGTGAGTCAAGGCCCCGAGTAAGTGGATATAATTCAGGGCAGACCTGCAGTCTCAAGGAAGAAATTGGAGAGCCCATCAGTAAACCAAGGCCCACGCAACAACTGGGTGGCTGTGGTAGGCTGAGGGAGATGTCCAAGACTCGGTCAGTCAAGCTGTATTGAGGGCTCAGCCTAGTGACTCTGGTAGCAAGACTGACTTTGATGGTGTGTCTGAGCCTCCAGATTCGTACTTAGACGAGATTAGCTCTAAAGCAAAGACAGGAAAAGACAAGAGGACAAATCCGTTCATCATATACTGTACAGAATCACTGGTATTTACGTGGACTGGGAGTTGCCACCAAGAGCCTAAGCCTTTTCCCCACTGGGATTCAGAAACATCTGGTCATTTTGAATAAACCAGTAGAAAAGGCACACCAGGAACTTATTTGCATCAGGAGCTGAGGAATCTGGGAGCAAACTAGTTCTATAAAAAGAGAATCAAGATGTTCAGTTCTGCTTATCCACAAAGACTTAGCCAGAGTTGGATGGGGGTGGGTGGAGATTCTGCTTTCGGAATATTTTCTGTCATTTGGATTTGCTTCCCATCCTGGTCCTCCTGAGGACTTATGTCTGAGGGGGTACATTTTAAGTCAAAGGTCAAAGGATGGTTTTACTGACCATTCTGTAAGACATTGAAGCAAATGAAACACTACTTCATATCATTAATATGTAACAAAATGATATCCAAGTGAGGAAAGAGACAGTCAGTGAGCCCATGATGGTATCTGTCTCCTGAGACTGCCACCACTTCCTTGAACCCTAGAGGCCCGAGGCACCCAAGCAGAGCGCACACCCAGGAGTAAAGCCCATTGGCTGAGCTCAGCCTGCTGTCTGGCTCCCCTCTGTTCATTTCACACTGCACTGCCAGAGTCATCTTCCTAGAGCAGCGCGACTCAGAGTGTGGTCTCCAAAATACCTGCAAAGGATCATTAGATGTTTGTTCAAAATCTGTTCAGTGGCTAGCCCCAAACAGTACCTATAGACCAGTATCATCTAGGTGAACAGTCTGAGAACTGACATTTTAAGCAACTATTGAGTGATTCTTGTATGCATTCGAGTTTGAGCATCATTATTCTAGAACTTAGATCATCCCATGATGCTCTCATGCTTAATAACTTTAAACGGTTTTCAGTCGTACGTGAAACAACTTCTAACTGGTAAAAATGGCCTTCTATGTTGCTCACAATGAGGGGTGCCACACAGCCTCTCCGGCCTCCTTCTCCCCCACCCGCAGGCTGAACTGCTCAGCCACACTGAGAAATTGCCTCTTGCTGGAGCACAACCTCTTGGTCATGTCTCTGCGGGTCTGTGGCTCCTTTTGATAAGAATGTTTTGCTTTCTTTGTTTCCTTACAGAACAAACTTCTCCTACCACTTCTTAAAGATCAAATCTGATGTATCATTCTGTGAGTTTTCTTCACGCCAAGCAAGGCTAGTCACTATTCTTCCCTGCTATATTGGTTAATTTTGTGTGTCCGCTTGGCTAGGCTATGGTGCCCAATTGTTTCATCAAACATCAGTGTAGATGTTGCTGTGAAGGTATTTGTGGATGTGATTAACATTTACAAATCAGTTGACTTTAAGTGAAGCAAATTATCGTTTATAGTGTTGGTAGGCTTCATCCAACTGACTGAAGACCTGAAAGCAAAGACTGAGGAATTCTGCCTTAAAATTGCAACATAGAAATCTTGCCTGAGTTTCCAGCCTGCAGGTTCACCCAACAGATTTCAGATGCAAGACTTTAATATAATTATTACCTGAATGTCCAGCCTTGCCAGCCTGCCTTACAGATTTCAAATTTGCCAGCCCCCATAATTGTGTGAGGACATTTCTTAAAATAAATCCTCCCTCATATATATATATATATATATATATATATATATATATATATATATATACACACACACACATATATATATGTATATGTGGGGATATATTTAGATATGTACATATATGCATAAAATAGATAGATAGATATCCTGTTGGCTCTGTTTCTCTGGAGAACCCTGTAATACACTTGACTTTTATTTGGCTTAGAGTTAAGATGATGAACAACTTACAGGAGAGAAAGTTCTCCAAGTGAGTCACAGCATCTCCCTTGTCCCTGGAGTGAAGAGTGGGAAGTGGCTGCTCAGTTCCACTGACCTGCTCCCTGGGACAGAGAGGAAGGTCTGTCTAGGTGTGCAAGGGGCATATCCTCTCCCTAACACCTGTAGGTAAAAGAGAAAGATGGCTTGCTCTGCAAACACAAGCAATCCTTCTGGATTTCTCCCAGCACTGTGTGGCCTGCTTGTTGCTTCATATACTTATTGCGTAGCTCTCCTAACTGCCCATTTTAATCCAGAGTTTCTGTGAACAGTCTGTGTATCTGATGTTGCTCGTATTGACCCCCACAGTCCCAGGGCTGAGCTCAGTGACCTGGCATCTAACAGTGCTTCATCACTGTGGAATTACTGATGGAAAGACTTTTCTTTTTTCAGGGTCTTTCTCCCAAGCCCCATTCCAACCTTTGCATTGCCCCCAAGTGGCACTGTGTCCCCTGCCAGCTGGAGGGAGAGTTCAGCACCAAGACTTCATAGTATTGGTTTTCGATGTTCCACAAAAAAATGTCTCTTGAACAAGGTGAACTTCATTTCAGAGTATTGTCATTGCTCCCTCTCTTCTTCATAAATACAGGCTGACAGATTGATCTTGCCTTTGATTGTGAAGTCAGAGTGGTGACTTGCTATTTAACCTTTTGTTTGGGACGTGGATCATTTCAGAATGAAAGGTCTGTACTTCCCAAGTGTCATTTTAATCAGAGGTGATTGCGAAATGAATGTGAATTTCATTCTTCTGTTGAGTCTCCTCTAACCAGCTGCTGTGCACAATAACATCTTCTACCTCCTAGCACTTTATATTGTGTGAAGCCCTTTCATATACAGTAATAAGAGCTCAACAAACGTTAGCTACTCTTTCTTTAATTCTGACAACAAATCTTAGAGGTTGTTATTAATGTCAAATTGTAAAGGCAGCTAGGAGAGGTTAAGGGGATTGTTCAAGGTTAGAACTTAGTAATTCAAGGGTAAGTATATGTATGCATATAATAATAGCTACTGTTTGTTGTTGAGTGTTTGTTATATGCTAAGCAATTACTAAGAGTTTTCCATGCATTAAATCTTATAACTCTTCCAATGAGCTCATGAAATAGTTGCTATAATTATTCTCATTTAGTATCTACAGAAATTAATGCATAAAGAAGGTAACTTGCTCAGAGTTGCACAGCCCCAGGTCCGTTTGAATCCAGAGCCCCCATGCTTAGCTGCTACCCTCAACTGCTTTTCCACCTACATAAGCATGCATATGAATGTTTGTGCACATTATACATTACTGTGTCTCAAAAAGCAATAAAACACCTCATGCAGTTAGTAAGAGGCACAACCAGAGCTGCATTAGGCCTTGTCCTCTTTTTATACCAAGGCCGCCTTCCTGAGTGCTTTGGTTGCTGCCTTAACCAACAGGCTCTGTGTCAACAATAGTTTTCAATTAGCTCTGATGATTGGGGCCAAGGAGAACACAAGTCACTGAAATCCAAAAATAACTCCTCAAAACTATTTTTCGCAATGTCCTGCATTAAAATATCCTGCCAAAACTGTTTAAAGTAACCCTGGAGATGTGTCTGGCTTTTCTTCACTTCCTTTCCTGTCCTTTCTGGAACAGAGGTTCAAACCAACTCCCAAATGACCAAGGCTGGACAAGGGGGAGGGGGGTGAAGGGTGTTGGGAAAGAAAGGGACTTGAATAATATCCACAAGACACTGAGTCACTGAGAAGTTTTTGGCTCCATCATATGAATTTTTTAAAGTCTAAGAGCAGGAGTGAGAGAAATGAGGGGAGAAAGGCAGGCATGCGTGTCCATGGCTGCCCTGGGGCACAGCGGACCCAGGACAAGATCTGACACGTGTCCATGTTGACTGCATGTTTGTTGAACAGACGGCAACTGAGTGAATGAACTACGGGGAGTTGTTTTACCTCAGCTGACCTTTTCATGTGTGCCACACCTTGATTTCAGTGAACACAACCCAGTCACCTGCAAGGGGGTATAGTGAACAGAAACTGCTTGAGGAGCCGGGTCGTTCCTTGACTGTCCAGCATGCAATCCTCCATTCCTATTAGCACCTGAAATCTCTTGTAATCCCACACTGTGTACCGTCTCGGAGTGAATAAACACCCTTCTCTCCAAAGGAAGACAGTGCATCCCTTGCTCTCTCTGCTTCCCTGAGTCAGTGGCAAGCGTGTGTGTTAATTTCAGCCAATCAGACTCACTTCCTGGAATGGGAGTCTGAAGTGAGTGACGTGGGGTCTCCAGCTGGCTGGGGGGGGGCGTCATCTTCTCAGCTGGTGTCAGCTGCATGATCTTAGCTGCAGTTCCCCATGAATGTGATGTCCACCCATGTTCTCACTCTGGACTTCCAGTCTCCTCTTAGTTCTGTGAGTTCCAGTTACTCTTCCAATGTATTTTTGGCTTAAGATTGCCAGAAATTTTCTGTAGATTGCAATCAAGAACTCTGACACATAAAAATTGTGTGAGTCCCTTGAAATGAAAGACCTGTGAAAGAAAATGGCTATGTATTGAACCCTCACTGGTACCACAGCCATGAAAGCCAAAGCACAGAACCCAGAGCCCCATCTTATTTTTTTTTTTTTTTTACCTTCTAGAGCAAATCTGTCGGACACCATCTATTGAAATGAACACAGTTTTGAAATCACTACACAATTCTCTCACGTAGAAATAGAAGGAGTTCAGCTTGGGCATCTGAAAGAATGGCTTCTATCACTAGAAAACCATATTGCTTATTGACTCAGAAATTGGAAATTGTTTACTTGTAGTTCAAATTGAACACAGTTTAACAGAAAAGACTTGTCACAGAAATCTTCTGCAAGTTTTTCCTAGTCATGACCTCCCTCGAATAATTCCTGTAAAATTTATGAGTGATTTGCATTAGGGCAAGTTCAAGTGCAGATTTTGCGGGGCGAACACTCCCACCAGTCCTCTGGGACTTAAACTGGCAGCCAGAATTAGCAGAATCCCTCTTAAATTGATAACACTTCCACAGGCCAGCCGGGAGCCAGGTAATTATAACAATGTTTCTGGGCTAAATTCCAATCATTGCTGCTGCAAATCAGAAGGAGTGGGAAAGGCATCCTCAGGTTTTTAGAATTGTATTATCTGTGGTAGAGGAAAGTAGTGGAAAGAGATAATTAAGACTGCGACCATTTTTTTTCTTTTTTTTACCACTGGATGTAGTCTCAGTATCACTTAATGAAATTAAATATTTTTAAAAAATAAACAAATCTGTTGGGCCTCCCTCCTTCCACTTCCTGTCCCCTTTCAGGTGATGGAATTATTGGACTCAGAAAGCTAGATCATTGATTGTGTAGGGTTGTATGTGTGGCTGGATCAAGGTCACAGTGCACTAGAGGAGGCGAGTAGGGAAGCAAGAGAAGTTCTGAAAAGTCAACTTCAAATCAGGAAAGTCACCTTAAAGATGGAGATCTGCACTAGTTATCAATTTATTGTCTCTTAGCTCTAAATTCACCATTTAGCACCTGCTTCTGTAGTAATGGACCTAGACCCTCATTAAGTATAGTATTTTACTTTTGCAGACAGCACCAATTAGACTTTGCTCGTAGAGAGCACTGGGGGTGCGAGGGTATTGCAGGAGGCAGGGCTTCTCTTTCTGGTTCTGGAGTGCTGCTGTTTTGTTTCTTTCTTGTTTGTATCACTTAGCTGCTAGTGCTATGTTTGTATGAGGAAAATACAGTGGCATTCTTCCCCAGCCACTTTCCTGGAACTCTCAGACCCCTGTCAAGTTTGTAGCCCATACCCTGACTTTGGCCACGTGCCACCTCTCCATGGACCTCTTAATGTGGACAACATGCACCCTAGGCCCCGTGTTGCCCTGCTGGTAAGTGGGCTCCTGTTCTAGACTTTTGTTTGCTGATCCACAGCATCATCCTTCAGTACCCCAGAGAGTTGTCTCCTGCTTGGCTGGTACTGGAGCAACTCAGGGAACTTCTCCATCCAGTAGATGGAAACCACACCTCAACCTCCAACAAGGTCTAAATCCCAGCCTTGGTGAGGAGACCTCCCTTCTAAGTTTGTTCCTCTTCAGGTATTCTTTCTCAGCCCTAGAGAATTCTTTAGCGTTCTCTTTATCAAATTTATAGTCACTCCTCTATTATAATGAGTAATGCTTTATATTAAACTTCCCTTGTGTGGTTTCTGTCTCCTAACTAGAACTCAAGTTATAACCTGTGTTTGATTTTGATGGAGTGCCAACTGAAAAAAGTGCCTTAGGATCCCAGTGGTTGCTGCATTTGACTTTTATGGCAGTAATGATGACTACAAGGACTGTGATTTAGGATTGTTTTTTTCCAATGCACTTTAGCATTTGCAAAAAGAAAATGGCATACTCAGTTCCTTTGACTTTTAGCTTAAGTTATTGTTCGAGCACATCCATGACAGCCTTGAAAGGATCTCCTTTTTCTTATAGCTATAGGGCTATTGCGGCTGAAAATAAAATGCCACACTTAATTAATGCAGGTTGCTGAATCACAACAATAGTTAAATTCACAGTCTTGTCAAGTTTCTCATGTGAAATTTAGGACTTTGATTAGGAAAGAATGGAATCATGAAACTCAGAATGGGACAACTGTTTGGACCCAGACAAAGCTGGCAATCATCAGTCCCCATGTCATGCCGAGTCTCATTTCCCAAGGGAATTAGCTTCTTCAATGTCTGAGAAGAATAGCTTACAATTGCTTGAAAACTCTATGAGAACCCACCTAGGGCAGGAACCTTAAAAATGGTTTATTATTCCCCTTAAAACACACCACAACCATATGCTATTGCCACTAGATCCTTGGTCAAATCTCACTATATTCTTAGGTGCCAGGATACACTATAACCCAGGAGATAATAGTGTGCGTACCAAAGAATTGCAAGACTTTGTTATTACATATGGGTAGAAACTGAATGGAAGATGTGCAAGAGTGATTTCTAAGGGTGTTAGAAGAAGTGCAGCACTTAGCTACAAAGACAAGGTGGAAATATTTGCCACAAAGTGTAGCGTAGATGTACCTGTAATCAAAATGCTTTGCTCCGCAAGGATATTCAGCTAATTCAGCTAATTGATCACAGTGTGGCCTAGGAATTAAGTAGACCAGTAAACTATTAGTGTACTGTACTTCTGTTAGTGTACTGATACAATAGGAAAAGTCTTGATCTGGATCCAAAACCCTGACTTGAGTCACTGCAGTGAATAATCAAGGCCTCTCACTGTTTTCAGACCATAGTCAGTCACAGACCCAGAATCCTTTGACTGAAGGTGAGGCCAAGTAAACTTGATGAGGGACCCTATGCCATTGCTCCAGGTACCTATAAAAAGAATCCTGCAGCTACTCATTAGAGTGAGAGTGCTCTGGGGAATGATCCCCTGATCTTTGAGGGGTTATTGGGCAATTGTCCTGAATTGATGCTAATTCCTGGGGACTCAAAATGCTTCTATGGCCCAACAATCAAAGTAGGGGCTTGTAGTGATCAAATAATAGGTGGAGACTTTTTGGACTTGGAAGACAACTTATACCGCATTTGAATGTGCAACTTCAACCTATCCTCAGAGTCACTTGTAAGGCTGCCAGTTTCAAGTGAGGACCAGAACAAGAGATGGCTTACAGCAAGTTTAGGCTAAAGTATAGATCCAAGGCAAGCTACTGCTTGGTCCTTGGTCTTTGATCCAACAGATACAATGATACTTGAAGTGACCATAACAAATAAGGATGCTGTATGGAGAAGCCTCTGGAAAGCACCAATAGAAAAATCACAATAGAGATCTCTAACATTTTGGAGAAAATCTATGCTATCTTCTGCAGATAGCTTTTATCCTTTTGAAAAAAACAGCCTCTAACTTACTATTGAGCCTTGGTAGAAACTGAATGCCTAAATGTGGAACATGAGGTGACTGTGGGACCTGAGCTTATCCTCACAAACTGAGTCATCTGACCTACCTAGTCATAAGGGTAGATATCATCATGAAATATAAATGGCATATGAAAGACTGAGCTCAGACAGGTCTTAAAATTAGGAGTAAGCAAGTAGCTCAGACTTCTTCAACATCAGCTCTTACTGCATTGCTTTCTCCTCTTCAGTTAATGCCTATGGTTTCTAGGGGTATTCCTTGCATCCAGTTGACTGAGGATGAAAAACCTCAAGCCAGTTGAGTCTGCATAATATGATGGCACCACCAGTAAGAGGATAGCTACAGCCCTATAGGCATGGCTCTGAAGGAAAATCTTCCCAGTGGGCAGAACTTTGAGCAGTACATTTGGTTGCTCACTGTGTCTGGAGTGAGTGAGAGGTGGGCAGAAGTGTGAATGCACACTACTGTTAAGCAGTTGCTAAGTTTGGCTTGACGGTCAGGGGCTTGAAAGGAACAGGAGTGGAAAGTTGGTTACAAGAAGTCTAGGACTGAACCACTCATAATGGCACAGACTGTGAAGATATTTATATTTCATGTGACTATCCAACAAAGGGCTTCCACTCCAGAAGAGGTTCTAAAAATAATGTGGAAAAAAATGTCATGCTCTACAAATGTCAGCCTCTTTCCAGCCACATTAGTGCTTGTTCAATGGACCAATGGACAAAATGGCTTTGATGCAAAGAAAGAGGAACTCAATAACATAGCCTTCTCCTTACCAAGACTGACTTTGCTAATGTCACTGCTGAGTGTCTAATTTTCCAACATGAAAGGCCAAAATTGAGCCCTTATATAGCACCATTCCCTAGGGTGACCAGTTAATCAACTGGAAGGCAATTGATTACATTTTATATTTTATATCAGGAATGGGACAGAGATGCGTCTTCAATCATATTCTGGAATTGCTTCTAGGAATCAAGGAGTAAGGGTGGCTCTTCTCATTATTATGCTTAATAACCCACTCTCAGAATTTTTTATTCTCAACTGAGAAACTTTGAGCTCTGTGAATTTGGAGGTCTTAGTACCTAAAGGGGGGATACTTCTGTCAGAGGACACAATGGTGCTTCCTTTGAATTGGAAGATGAGACTTCTACCTGGCCATTTTGGGCTCCTTATACCACCTGAACAAACAGGCATTAAAGGAGTTATTCTACTTGTTGGAGTTACTGATCCTGAATACCAAGAGGATATTGGGTTGTTACTACACAGTGAGGTCAAGGAGGATTTTCTTTTTAATCCAGTGGACTCTCTGGAGTGCCTCTTACTACTTCCATGCCCAATAGGAAAAGTTAATGAAAACTATAGTAACAAAAAAAGGCAGGTCAGTTGATAACTTAGATACTTTAGAAATTAATATTTGGGTCACTCCACCAGGTAAATAAGCCCACCCAGCTGAGATTCTGAAGTTGGAGTAAATACAGAATTCATAGTGAAAAAAGGAATAATTAAATATCAGCTAGAGCCTTGTGACCAATTACAAGAATAAGAACTATAGTACTTTCCATATTTTTTCTTTGCTTGTATGTTTATTTGTATAAATTGTTTTTCTTCTTTCTCTTTTGCCCATTTTCAATTTTATAAACAAATTGTTGTGGGTTAATTTTAAATTTTACTCATTAAATTTTTAAATTTACAGAATATTAAGTGGTACTGTGATGGAATTTGGGAATTATTAATATAGCCAGATATAAATACAGTGACTGTTGGAACTGTGCATCTCCTCACTTCTAGAAAAGAGTGAGAATTTTTCACCTTTAAGAAGCATAGCTGTATTTCATTAGGGTTGGAATACAGAATTGTTTAAATGTTGTATGGAAGTTCAAATGTGAGTAGATGGGTATGGAATCTGAGTTATCAAAACATGTGCTGTGACATCGAACAATTTATTACTTTTCAATAGATTTTATCATACAATATCTGTTCTGTGAAAATGGAACAGGATACTTTAAGCAAAGCATTTCCTTTGCAGCAAGCATGATGGTAAACTTTGTCAGTAGAGGGTGATGGATAGATACTGCAGGACAAAGGAGCTTTTCTTCTTTGTTCTGGGATGCTGCTGTGTTGTACTTTTCTTGCTTCTATCACATGGCTTCCAGCAGTGCCCAACGCAAAAATCAAGTGGTGCTCCACTCTGACTACTTGCCCAGAGCATGCAGTTCCTTACAAGTTCACACCCCTGCCCTAGTCCAGTGACCATCTCACCATGGCCCTCCCCACAGACATAACACATCTCCAGTCTCACCATCCTGCTGCGAAGTGGGTTGCATCTATTCCGACTCAGTAAATTGAATTTTGCCTAGATAAATGGAATGTCCTCTGAATCAGTCTGAGACATTTATCTGGCCAGTGGATGTTTCAGCTTTACAAAGTAAATCCACTCTTGCATATTCTCTGAGCCTTTTATTCACTTATTCTATAGTCAATTGTATCAGTTCTGGCATTTCTTCTTGATTTAGTGTGTGCTATCACTTTTTCCAAGTTTTCAAGAGCCATTTTAGGAGTGTGGTTGGCACCATCTTCTAGGGTCCTTGCTAGGACTCTCCCTTAGCCAGCCTTATATTTCATTTCCCTTGATCTAGAACCCTCAAGATCCAGTTGCATACATTTTTTCCACTTCCTGCCAGAATGTAGTGGCCAAATTCTACAGCTCCTTCAGAGTATAACTCCTCTCTTCCTTTAGCAGATCAAGCACAGGCTTAGTTTTAGACTCTTGTTATAGGTCTGGTTTCTGGGAGGGTATAAGTGAACCTTGTAAAACATTTGAGACCTCTGTATTATCTTTAAGGAAAGAGCGGGTTACTTCTATATGCCCAGCACACCCAGAGGAATCTGGGAGTTCTCAAATGAATCTACCCAGATATCCCTGTCCCAGGTCTCAGGGTCTCACTCCTTCTGTGTTGGAGTCCTAATTTTGGCATAGGAAGCCTGCTGTAGTAGAGAGTTTGCTTTTCTCTTAATTTCCACTCTTTCATGACTAAGTCCCGGGCCTGAGCTTGAATCTGTTCCTCTAGTCACAGGAGTAACAAGTGCTGCCAGTGAGTTCTCTCTTGCCTTCGCATTCTGTCTTGAATTGATGATTTATCACCCTGAGCCTATTACACCTCTTCAATTAATTATTGGTACTTAACATCAACCATCCAACTCCATGGTTCTTTCTTATGGTTATCATTTCCTTCATCTTCCTTTAGCACCAGAAATATTCCATTAGCCAATGAATCCTCTTAGACCAAAATCTTATCCCAGACTACCACCAGTGAACGTTTCAACAACTGCCCTGTTACAACATATCAGGGGCTATTCATTCTCCACTTACCACTAATGATGGAAACTTCATTGCCAGTCAGCCACTGAATGACCTATCTCCAAAATCCCATTTACAATCTTCTGACTGTAATCGCATTTACAGAACCACTTCTGACACTTAGATTGGGTTCTCTGGCAACAGCTACTGAGACACTCAGATGGAGAGTTGGTCAGGGATGTTGGGGGCAAGGAGGATGGAGACTCTAAGGAAACAAAAATTTAAGGAAGTGAGGAAGGCAGGATTGAGAGTTGCTGATCTGCAATCAGGTCTTGGCTGATTCTGTTGAGATTTTTGGAGCTGAGATGTCTTTCAGAGTGTCCCAAGTTGAGTTCCAAGAAGGCCTTTGTCTCCCTACCTCAGCATATTTTCAACTGCAGGATGCTTCCTGGGTAAGTGGTAAAGCTTTAGGAAAAGTTGATCCTGAATAGTGAGGATTCCAGTGAGAGATGCAGCTGAAGTCATCAACAGCTGATAGTCCCAGAATTCAGGGACTGAGTGAATCAGAGCTAAAGAAGGGATCTGGGAGGAGCACCACCATATTTACTGCTCCAATAACTGCTGAGTCAGATCCTACTAAATTTACTGCCAGTCTGGATCAGAAATGGTTCTAGAATAAGCTAGTAGATTCCATGTCCTTGGGGCCTGCCGATGAGCTTAGCAGAGTAAAGGGAGGGGGGAGTTGACAGCTTGCATCTATTTCAAAATAAAAACCTATTGAGAAAGAGTCACTGAATTCATTTAATTAAACTATAATCTTTACATGTATGGCTTTTGTGTTCTTCTTTTTGCTCCTGCTATTTGGAATGAAAAAGGAATGAAAAGAAAGAAGACAGAAGGAAGGTGGTTGACTTATTGAGCACTGAGCTGTCAAGACCTATTCTTGGCAATTGTTCTTTTGTAGATAAAAGTACAGGTGGATATGAGTTCCAGGCCCACAACATGAATTACCTCCCTCTTGTCACAGTTCAGTAATTAATCAGCCGTAACTGCAGAAGAGAGTGGAAAGTAACTATGGGCACACATGACACATTAACTCAAGTTAGTTCATCCTGATTAGCATGGGTTCACTCAGAAGCAAATAAATTAACAATCACCTCTGGCTGAAACCGTGCTCATAAGCAGGAAAATCTGAGGGATGTTATGACCACATTTGAAAGTATTGTTTAAATACCTGAAATTAAAAAAAATATATCTCCCAAGGAACCTTCATACTGTTCTCCATAGTGGCTGTCTCAATTTACATTCCCACCAGCAGTGTAGGAGTGTTCCCTTTTCTCCACACCCTCTCCAGCATTTATTGTTTGTAGATTTTTGGATGATGGCCATTCTGACTGGTGTGAGGTGATACCTCATTGTAGTTTTGATTTGCATTTCTCTAATAATTAGTAATGTTGAGCATCTTTTCAGGTGTTTGTTGGCCATCTGTATGTCTTCTCTGAAGAAATGTCTATTGAGGTCTTTCTCCCATTTTTAGACTGGGTTGTTTGTTTTTTTGATATTGAGCTGCATGAGCTGTTACATTTTGGAGATTAGTCCCTTGTCAGTTGCCTCATTTGCAAATATTTTCTCCCATTCTGAAGGTTGTCTTTTCATTCTGTTTATGGTTTCCTTTGCTGTGCAAAAGCTTTTAAATTAGGTCCCATTTATTTATTTTTGTTTTTATTTTCATTACTCTAGGAGGTGGGTCAAAAAAGATTTTGCTCTGATTTATGTCAGAGAGTGTTCTGCCTACGTTTTCCTCTAAGAGTTTTATAGTGTCTGTCCTTACATTTAAGTCTTTAATCTATTTTGAGTTTATTTTTGTGTATGGTGTTAGTGTTCTAATTTCATTCTTTTACTTGTAGGTGTCCAGTTTTCCCGACACCACTTATTGAAGTGACTATCTTTGCTCCATTGTATATTCTGGCCTCCTTTGTCATAGATTAGGTGACCATAGGTGCATGGGTTTATCTCTGGGCTTTCTATCCTGTTCCATTGATCTATATTTCTGTTTTTGTGCCAGTACCATACTGTCTTGATTACTGTAGCTACCATATGATCCCGCAATCCCACTCCTGGGCATATACCTGGAGAAAACCATGATTCAAAAAGGCAAATGCAGCCCAGTGTTCATTATAGCACTATTTACAATAGCCAGGACATAGAAGCAACTAAATGTCCATCAGCAGATGAATTGATAAAGAAGATGTGGCACATATA
The DNA here is from genome assembly GCF_030028045.1 of Hippopotamus amphibius kiboko. Taxonomy (NCBI): domain Eukaryota; kingdom Metazoa; phylum Chordata; class Mammalia; order Artiodactyla; family Hippopotamidae; genus Hippopotamus; species Hippopotamus amphibius. The sequence goes on from NC_080194.1 coordinate 48,453,964, forward strand.
TGCAATGGAATATTACTCAGCCGTTAAAAGAAATGAAATTGGGTCATTTGAACAGACATGGATGGACCTAGAGACTGTTATATAGAGTGAAGTAAATCAAAAAGAGAAAAATATTGTATACTAATGTGTAGATGTGGAATCTAAAAAATTGTTTAGATGATCTTATTTGCAAAGCAAAAATAGAGACACAGATGTAGAGAACAAACGTATGGATACCAAGGGGGAAGGGGAGGATGAATTGGGAGATGGGGATTGACATATATACAGTGCTGATACTATGTATAAAGTAGGTAAATAATGAGAACCTACTGTGTAGCACAGGGAGCTCTACTCAGTGCTCTGCAGTGACCTAAATGCGAAGGAAATCCAAAAAAGAGGGGATATATGTATACGTATAGCTGATTCACTTTGCTGTACAGTTGAAACAAGCACAATATTGTAAAGCAACTATACTCCAACAACAACAACAAAAAGACAAAAGAGACATGACAACACATGGTGATTAGTTGAACTAAACAGAAAAAAAAGTGGTGTTTGAAAAAAAAATATCTCCCAAGCTTGCAATTCTACAATACTTCCACCCTGACCACCCACAGTGAGAGTCTTATGATGTTTGTGAGTACAAGGTCCTCTGCTGAGCAGCTCAGGTGAGAAGCCTCCAAGCTCACTTCCAGAACTACTGTCCTGCTCTCCTCCACAATCCAAGGTGGCATTAAGTTGACTGCTCTGAAGGTCTGTTCTCTCTCCCAGATGTGAAAGGCTTCCCAAGGGGCAGAGCTAGGGTATGTGAGTGAGGCATTCACTCCAGGGACAAAATTTAGGGTGTCACCAAGAAAACTCAGTAATCAAGACAAATATTTTCATTTTTTTAAGATGTCAAGGAGGCTTTATTCATACATCCAGCTATATTAGTCTCTCTTTCTCTCTCTCTCTTTTTTTTTTTTTTTTTTTTTGCTGCACCTTGCAGCATGTGGGATCTTAATTCCTTGACCAGGTATGGTACCCACACCCCCTGCAGTGGAAGCCCAGTGTCTTAACCACTGTACCTCCAGGGAGGTCCCCAAGGCAAATATTTTTAAAAAGCAAAACTGAGGCAAAAATTTTATGGTGAACAAATTATCTAAATTTTAAATAAAGACTGAATCAATTTATTGATTTTAACTTTTGCCTGAAGCTAAAATTATAGTTCATCATTGCACTGCTAAGGAAGAAGCATATCATTTCAAGGGACTGGGTTAAATAAACTTCCTACCTGAAATGATGGTCTCTAGAGTAGTGCAGTTGTTCTCCAACTTCAGTAGCTGTCAAGATTACCTGAAGAGTTTGTGGAAACACAGATTATTTCAACCCCAAACTCAGAATTTCTGAGGTGAGTCCCAATAATTTGCATTTCTAGCAAATTTCAGACAATGGGACTGATGCAGGGACCATATTTTAAGAACTACCATGAGACAGTTATATAAATAATAAGCCAATAGTGCATGTAGTAGGTGCTCATTGAAGAAAAATATTTGATGAGCTGAGCGAGTGAATGAAATATCATAAAGCCAAATCAGCTAGTGGAGTGGGGGGTTTGTGGATGAATTTCTTACCCTGTGTTCCTATCCACATGAGTGGGCTCGGGCCTCTATTGCCCGATATAAGATGACACATCTTGGACAGATGTGGGGAACAGCAGAGCTCTGATGCCCATCCACGTGCTCCAGGACAGGGCAAAACCATGACAGAGGTTGAATTTCAATTTGGCTCCAGAGGCCTCTTTTCTTTAGTGATTCCTTCCACACACCCCCTACTTTTCCTGACATCCTTTATTTACATGCTACCCAGTCTCTTCCTACAGTGGTACACCCCAGACCTGGTTTCCTAGGTCACCCTCAGAGATAGGGTAGGGGTAGAGGTGGTAAAGCAGGGATGGAGGAAACAACTCACTTTGGGTCAGGCAAAAGGACATTTCAACACCTAACCGTGGGTTAAGTACTAAATTTCCAGACTCCATTAAGGTGTCAGTGCTACCAATTGCAGACCCATTCTTCAGGTTTTATTGATAGCCATTTCCAAGTAGCATCAGACAGGGGACTCAGAAAGGGATTATTTACAGTTGTGCACACTTTAAATAATGTGCTCCTTTTGATTTAGTCTGACAGCCCATGATTTTAAGACATGGTTGGGCACAACCTAAAAACATAAAGGATTGAGTCAATTAAGCAGAAAGGTCAAGGCATAAATTTGGAAATGTGAGAAAATATTAGCATTCATTGCTATTTTAAAATTTCCATTCTTTCTACTTACACACCTACCTGCAAATCAATTAGGCTGTGGGTTTATGTTGTTATATTTCCTATTACAATACTGCAGAGGATAGATATAATTCTGTGACAGTCATCCTGGAAAGGAGACAAGAAACAATGTTCTATCAGCAAGAAATGAATGCAAAAGAATCCAGCTGAAATAGAGAAAAATACACAGTTCCTTTCCCCCTATCTCTTCTTCTACCCAACTCCAGGTGGAGGAAGAGAAAAAAAGTCATACTATGGACCCAAAGAGTTTCAGAAGGAAAGAATAGGAAGTTGTGAGAGATGGTAGAAAAAAATCTAGTGACTCATTGGATGCTAGAGTTTTTCAAGCATAGACTGGAGATATGAGTGAAGATACTAATTTGACACAAATTCAGAGGTTTAGCCAAGAGTTGTAACCAGTAAATGAAAACTAATGGGAAATTCAGGGAGTACTCTTCTCTCTATATTAATTCTCTCTTCATTGTTGTACATCTGCTTCATTTTTTCTACTTTTGCAGATTGACTCACGGAGGAACATAGATGTACTACCACTTCCAAGATTATTAACTCCATTCAAGAAAACAGTCCAGGCTGAGTCTGTAGTACTTCATGCCCATTCTTTGTTACGGAGGAGGGTACTCTGGCCCAGCTTGCTGGAGGTTTTCAACCTAAGTCCAATGAACATCAATTAGGTAAGGAGTCATGTTGTACTCACCTAGCTACTTGGGGTTTTACTTGGTTTGGATGACAATTTATAGACAAAGGGGGGAAGTCTTGGTCCTTGTGCTGAGAAGACATCCCCAAGTTATCCACTACATGAATAAGCACTTTGTAAGAATGAATATTTGTGTAAATCAAGCATTACATGTGATTTTCAACTAAATAATCTCTTGGGTATCCTCTGATGCCATCATTCCAAGAATATGATTGACAAGGAGATATGACAGGAATGCAAGAGAAGCACTTGGATTGTGCCTACCTTAGTGACATTTTGAAGATTAATTAGATGTTTTAGTAAGAGCTTTGAAGATGAAAGGGGCTGAAAACCGCAGTAAGTCTTTACTACCAATTTCTAGGAAAGTCGATTGAGAGATGAATTAGTTTCAAAGCTGTAATTTGTAATGACAATCACTGAAGAACTGCCTTCACTGTGTTTTACAGGATATCTTTCACCTCAGAGAAGACTTATATAAGGCCTAAGAAACTGGAGTTCTGAAAGGAAAAGAAACGAGAATTTTAGGACTACCAAAAAACCCTAAGATGGGTGCCCTATATTCATTCAATATGCAATCAAACCTTCAAAAATGGGGTCTTGGGGCTGGAACAATCCCTATAGGTGATCTAGTCTCCCTTCTTCATTTTACGGATGAGACACTAAGCCTAAAGCTAGGTAATAGCATAACTAGTGCCATCATTTGGGTCTCTTAATCACCATTTCAGTCACAGAAAGTGCAGAAAATTTTCTCTCCATTGGTGTGGTTTGTGATTTGGGAGATTCTGGAAAGCCCTTTCTCAGCAATTTGAAAATATTTTCTGCACTAGCCTATTACTCATGCTAGGAGCCACACCAATTCTAATTCTTAACTTTCTATTAAGCACCACTTTCTACTGATGGTTCTCTTTTAAAATGAAAGCATGGTAAGCAGAGATAACAGATGGATTTAGCATCCCATTATTTCATTCATTGGAATAATAAAGGAAATGGACTCAAGAGTCACATAAATAGCAGACTGAATCTCAGCTCTACCACTCACCAGCTGTGGGGTTTTTTAATAAATCATTTCCATCTGGAAGTGTCAGTTTTATCATCTGTAAAATGGAAAAATCGAATATTGATCTCATAGGATAGACAGAATTAAATGAACTAGGGCAGGTAAAGCCTGACCTGGCTCATATGCTTTGAAGAAACAGCATGTCAATGGTACGAACTAAATAAATAGTAGGTGTCACTGTCATCATCACCATCATTGTCATCATTTCTGTGCATGAGTTTAATTGAAACAGTTTCTTTCCAGTGGAGGATGGGCCTGAAGTAATAGAAGAGGGAGACAATAAGGAAAGTGGGTTGCAGAAAAGGGAGATTTGAAACTCCGACGGAAAACTTCATACGTCATAGTTTGGTGGATGATTAGTGTGGCTTATGTTAACCAAACCAAAACTCTTATAGATTCATGGATTGAAATTTTTATAAAATCACTTGAGTTTAAGAAATCCTCACAGACAGTTATGTTTGTATCAAAATTGCGGTCAATCACTTTTCAATCATTTGATTCTTAAGAAATCTTTCAAAAGGAAAACAATATGTAGTCTACGTTTTTTACAAACCTAGGAAACAAAAGTGGTTATATATTCTTTTCATTGTGTTTTCATAAGCAAATGAAGTGTTTTTAAGAACTTGTTTCTTAATTTGGACATAGAAAGTTTTGATGACCTTTTGGTTTCATTTTTAGCCACGGATCTAAGAGCCTACAAAGTGGTCCTGAACCAACCACATCCAACTTCAGGAGCTACAGATACCTCATGAGGTCTGCCCACGGCCATTTCCTCACTTTGCCAGGGAACCCAAATCTGGTCTTCTTGGGAACCAGGCAAAAGAAGTTGAAGCTAATGCATTTTATTTATTTGATATTTGTTGATTCATATATCCAACAAACATTTATTTCACACACGTATCAGATTTGGAGTATATTCTGGAACCCCCACCAAAGCACTGGGTGTCTAGAATCATAAATACTCCATGAATCAAAGCTGCTGAATATCTCTTTGCTACCTTTTCCTTTTTAAAAAAATCCAACTGCTTCTGTGTTTTCCTTTTGTGCGCATAGGACATTCAAAAATGAAAACTTGTTTTATTTCTAGTTCTACGTTTGCCCTTACTGCCCTCTGTGGTTTCCAAACCTTGTGAGTTCTTCTGTTTGCAAACATGTATTGGACTCTTTTTGACCCTTTAGCAGAGTATATAACTAGAACAGGGCTGAATGACCTCAGCTCAGGCTCTTCCCTTCAGGCTTACACTCTGATCTTGGTTCTCTGGTTCTTACCACTCTTTTTGTGAGAAAAGAAAAGGCAAAGGAATGGAGAAAGAAAAGCTTATTTATGTTTTCTATGAGACCTAGAAAAAGCTGGCTTAAGCTATGTTCTCCATGCCTTCTCTCCTAGATTCTCTTCTGGTCCTATTAGACCTTCCAGGTGTCCATTCTGGGCAGCAGGCAAAAAATAATGAGAAGGTAAGGCAATTTACGAGGATCAAGAAAGCATTGCCCTCAGTTGTAATAGTAAAAGTCTTACTCCTTCCCACTAGAGGACCTCTCCCAAAGCACGGTGTCCAATGTTTTTCCTGGAAGTCCATTCAATTCATGAGTTATAAAGAGGCCTTTTTCCGAGGTGGTAGAGCTGAGGAGGTTGACAGGGTGTATAGAAAAAGCCTTGAGTTTTCCTTGACTTACATTGTGCAATTGGCTATGGAAGAGGGCAAGGTAAGGATAAGAGAACAAGCTCAACGATGGGTTATAATCAGATGATAAAGGGCTTTGTAAACCTTGCTAAGGGGGCTGGACTCTAGCATGTGTGTGATGGGAGGCTGTAGACAGTATCTACATATTTGAGAAGGATAATCTTGGCAAGAGAAATCTACTGTTATAAATTACATCCATAAAAATGGCAGGTTTGATCTAGTCTATAGAGGCCAAAAATACTCTACTTGGCAGCTACTCCAAGATTAAATAGTTGAGTGGTTGGACCCTCCAGTAAAGGAGACTTTTTCCATCTATTGTGCCATCAAGGAGTCTGAAGTTGTACATCAGGAGAATCTGTGGCAAAGTGGAAAGTGTACTGGACTAGGAGGAGGAATCTGAGTTTAAATCCTAGCTCTACCATTCATTCCCTGTGTCATAGTTTTAAGTCGTTTAAAATCCTTGTGTCAGGTTTCATATCTGCAAGGTGAAGATAAAATCTGCGCTGTTGCACTTAGATGATGTGTGGATAAATGAGATAATCAGGTGAAAATACCTGATGGGTGATTTGTGGATGAAGACAATGAAGACTGTATCAGCTCTACCTTCTGGCTGTTACTTTACCAGCTAAATCAGCCTCTCACTCAGTTTTCCAGGGATTCTCTGGATGACAAAACATTTACTGATAGTTGAAGACTGATTCCTTTCCGTGCAAGGTTTATAGAAGTTTTCCGAAGCAGTTTGCAGCAAAATAATTTGGTAGCTCATTAATTACTATAAACTCTCTTGACTCCTATACAGTGAACATTTTTTCACTATTTTTCTTCCCATTCCATCCACCTTTCAATCTTCTAGTAATGATTGCTCTAACCACATGACTCAAATAAGACCTGCCATAGGGATTGAACAGGTGTGTGTATATGTGACAAAAATTGGGTATGCAAATCATTCTCTAAAATATTTCAAATTTGAACCCACAAGCAGGAGTCTCTTCCTTCCGGCTGGTGTTAGGAGTATTGTGAAGATAATGGTCTACAGAACACAACAAACAACCAACATGCACAGAGAAGCAGATGCAGTTTAAGGATAAAACTCCCACAGTGGTACTGGGTACCACTCTTAACTAAGGCCAGATTCATCCTGCTTTTCTTGTGATCTGATTCACAAACCTATAACCTCCTTTAGTCTCACCCTTAGTGGCATTAAATTTCTGTAATTTGCAAATTTAAAAACTCTTTCACTATACATGCTAAGTTGCAAGCAGAGGTTTTGTTGTTTATAATACATTTGAGTGGGCTCTTGCTGGCTGTTTCTGAGCAAGTATGGCAATTTTAAAACACGGCCCTCATATACTTTGACATTTCTTTCATCAGGGAGCAGAGTTTCTGTCCCTTTCTGGAGTCTTGGCAGGCTTCTGATTGCTTCAATCAACAGAATATGGCAGAAGTGGTGCTAGTGTCTCTAGAGGCTAGTCAGTAAGGGCCATGTAGCGTCCACCTACACCTGTGTTGCATTTATTCGGGGGAAGCCAGCCATTGAGGAAGAAGGCCAGTTATACTTTGACCACCATGCTTAGAGAGGCTTTATAGAGGTGTTCTGTTCAACGGTCCACTCTGAGATCCCAGTTGAAAGCCAGTAGCCTCTGCCACTCATACAGGTGAGCCACCTGGGAAGTCCAGCCCAGTGCAGCTTCTTAGGACTGAAGCTCCACTGCTATCTGCTTGCTACCACCTGAGAGACTGAGAATTGCTCAGCCAATTTCTTTCCAAATCCCTGACCAGAAAAATCTGAAGAGAGAGAGGAAAATCCTTTGAAACACCTAAATTTGGGGGAAATTTCTTTTTTTAAAAGTAAATTTATTTATTTATTTATTTATTGGCTGTGTTGGGTCTTCGTTGCTGTGCGCAGGCTTTCTCTAGTTGCAGAGAGTGGAGGCTACTCTTCGTTGTGGTGTGTGGGCTTCTCATTGTGGTGGCTTCTCTTATTGCAGAGCACAGGCTCCAGGTGTGTGGGCTCAGTATTCAGTATTTGTGACTCGCGGACTCAGTAGTTGTGGCATATGGGCTTTGTTGCTCCGCATGGGGAAATTTCTTATACAGCAGTAGTAATCAGAGCCAGTAAGTCACTTAAAGACTCTGAGGCTTTGGAAGATTATCTATAAAACTGATGATACTTACAGGATTGTTGTGAGATATTGGTGGCACCTGAAATGGTACCTGGATGGTGCTTCACAATGTGTACCTGATGGTACCTCACTGACTCTTAATAAACATTCCTTCTTTCCATCATCTTTCCATTAAGTGAGATGGTCTAAGTAAAAGAGATTTTACAGGCTGTAGATGTTTAACTAATGTTAGTTAGTTTTACTTTGGAACGTACTGTCCCCAAAAATGTATTCCCAAAATACCCAGTTGATCATTAGTCTGAGGTATCTTTATGATCCTTCTTTTGTTGTTGGATTGTTTATCTAGAGCCTTCACCTCAGTGTTCACAAACTCTTACTATCATGTTCACATTAATATTCCATTTCCTTTAACTCTCTCATCAGTTACTTAAAGGCAGGGACAATATTTGTTAGAATATTCTTTTAGCTCCATAAGTAGATCAAAAACTTATAAATGCTTATTGAAATTCAAGACCAGATATTTGAATTTTCAGTGGTAGGAGAAAATCATGTACCTCATTAAAATCAAGAACATAGAGAAACATATAAAATCTCACTTATATGTGGAATACAAAAATAAACAAACAAGCTCATAGACACAGAGAACAGATTGATGGTTGCCAGAGGCAGGGAGTTGGGGGATGAGGGGTCAAAAAGTTCAAGCTTCCAGTTATGAAATAAATAAGTCATGGGGATATAATGTACAGCACAGTGAGTATAGTTAATAATACTGTATTGCACAATTGAAAGTTTCTAAGAGATATGATCTTAACTGTTCTCATGACAAGATAAAAAATTTTGTAACTGTGTATTGGGATGAGTGTTAACTACACTTATTTTGGTGAGTGTTTTGCAGTATATGCAAATATTGAACCATTATGTCATATTCCTGAAACTAATATGTCAACTATACTTCAATTAAAAAAATATACATAAGCTTTCATCTTCTGCAATCACCTTATTTATGAAATGACTATAAAAATTTCCCTTTCAAGATGATTTTTAATATTCATTCAAGAGTTGCCATTCACTTTCCAAATACTAAAAATTCTCAGAAGGTACAAATTAGATTTTTTGTCCTCCACCGAAAAAAGAAAAAAACCAAAAAGACATAATTGTTCCTTTTACTCAGTGTTTTCTTGTTCTACTAGCTTATGGATTTTTTATTTTTTTTGGTCCAGGTCATGTCAAAAGAAACTATTTTTCTCTTTGCTATCAAGTTAAAAAGAAAAGCGTTCAAGGCTTCTGGTGAGAAAACCACATTATTCAGAGACACTGACAGTAATCAGAACAACAATTCCTCTTTCTCAAGTCAAATATCCCAGATGTAAAAAATCCCAAATATAACACAGGAAAAGAATATATGTAAGTAGACTAAGATAACGATACATCTCCCAGCTCTCTCTAACTCTCAGACACTTTTAAGAAGTTAGAGATATTTCATGATGGGCAAGGGTATTAGAAATCTATCTGTGGAATTTATTTTTCATGGTTCAGTGATGAAAATAACAATAAATTCCACAAATAGATTTCAAGTTGGTCAAGCATTTTGGCTTTGCAAAGTTAATCTCCTGAGCATGAGTTCTGCACATGCCTGGAAGGGCTCAGTACAACAGTGACATGTGAGAGAAAAACATCCAAGTCCTGCGCAATTCTGACCCTCATATCACCAAATGGGATTTGAGGGGGCGGGGGGGAGGGGAGGATCCGAAGTTATTTTTCTTGGTATTCTATTACAGCTCTTTCTTCTTTCTGTTATTGCTGCCAAAAGCTATATTGGTAGTACTTGGGCTTTTCAGTGTTTACGTTAACTAGTCTTAATCAAGGAATCCGGACTTGACCTCATTCTTTCTCACAGACACAATTCAATGTTGGGATGGATCCTGGGGGAAGCACTGATTCAATAGGAGTGTGGCCCCCTTAGGTGCAGAGTCCCAGGGCTGGAAGGAATGAATACAACACTTAGTCTCCCTCTCGGCTTCAGGCAGCACCTTACCCAAACCACCTCAAATATAGGATAACTTGCCCTAGTTTAGAAGATTTCCAGACACAGAGCCTCAACAGCGTCCTTGACAACTAAATTGAGTTTTATAATCTGTACACTTAGTTTTATCTTCCCCTCCAGCATGCTCTAGATAATAACTCTGTGCTCTAGTTTATGTTTTCTCCTTTCTTGTCCACAGAGGATTTGAAGCCCAATGTGATTTCACATATGGTTGGTTGGGTCAGCATTGTCACCTCTCAGACTTCTAAGTTAAGAAGTGCTAATCCCCTTAAATTTGCCAGACATTCTTACCTATAAGAATCTGTTGTACACACATTTTATTTCTATGGAATACCTCACCATACAATATGGAATTCTTATTGACTAGAAGTATTGTTCCCGCCTAGGGAGTCTGCTTAACTTTTACCTCAGTAACACAAAACAGTAGCAAGTCCATTCTCTACTGGGAGGGGAAGCTGGGATGTCGTGAGAGAGTAGGATCGACATATACACTCTACCAAATGTAAAATAGATGGCTAGTGGGAAGCTACTACAGAGCACAGGGAGACCAGCTTGATGCTTTGTGAAGACTTAAAGGGGTGGGATAGGGAGGCTGGGAGGGAGGCTCAAGAGGGAGAGGAAATGGGGATATATGTATATATGTGGCTCTTTCACTTTGTTGTCCAGCAGAAACTGACACACTACTGTAAAGTAATTGTACTCCAATAAAGATTTTAAAAAAACTCAGTAACAATTATTTAATGGACACTGTTGTAGGTAGACTCCTAAGATGGCTGTCTGCTCCCACCCTCCTCCCTCATACCTGCCTGTATAATCTCTTTTCCTTGAGTGTGGGTGGACCTGTGAACATGATGGGATATCGCTTTTGTGATTAGGTGACTGCTCAGTTGGCTTTGAGATAACCAAAATGGAGATTCTTCCAGTGGTTCTGACCTAATCAGGTGAGCCTTCTCTGAAGGCCCAGAGCTTGAAAGTATGAGAAAGAGTCTATGTGTGGGGTTTGTCTGTTTTGGGCCTTGAATATGAAAGGGGCCATGTGATCCTTATCCGTCAGTGTGGCTTCTAGTTCTGAGAACAGTTCCCAGATGAAGCTAGCAAGGATCTGAATGAACCTGAAAAGGAATTCTTTTCTAGTCAAGACTCTGGAGGGTAATGCAGCTATCCAACACCTTGATTTTAGCTTCATGAGACCCTGAGCAGAGAAATCAGCTACGTGATGACTGGACTTCTGACTGACAGAATTGTGAGATAATAAATGCCTGTGATTTTAAGCCACTAAGTTTATCGTAATTTGTTACACATCAACAGAAAACTAATATAGGCACTCATTCCTGTGCTGGACATTAGAGTGAAGTCATTCCCTGTATTATCTCATCTAATTCCTAGAGCAACCTTTGAGGTAATTACTGTGTCCATTGTTAGAACAAGAAAGCTGAAGTCTGGCTCAGTGAACAGAAGAAGATTGGTTCCTTAAATACCGGTAATTTTCACTCTCACTTGATCTGAATTTTTAAGACCTATCCCCAAGCTATGCTCTTTCCTCGGAACTGCTCTTTCTGTCCTTATACTTTTATTGATAGAAGCTGTTGCTGGTGCTTTGGTGAAAGTATTTTGACCCAAACCATTTGGTTTCTTATAGGTACGAGCCACTGAGGAGGCTATCTTCCATTTAATTGTGCTTTTGAAAGGTAAGTGCAGACTTGAGTATTAAAATTATTAAGCTTAAACTTTTTCACAAAATATAAATTGAATAAGATAGCTCTGTTCTTCCTGTTTAAACAAGAGAAGGCTAATGAGTGAACCTACTGGCCTACTGCTCCCACTGTCATTGAACCAAACTCAGGTCTATTTGCCCAACACGTGGCAAAGACAGTCTACTGACACCAGCTTGTGGTGAACGAAAGTATAGCATTTAGTACAAGGCACCAAGCAAAGAGAATGGGTGGCTTATGCCCCAAACACCCAAATTCCCTGATGCTTTCAGGGAAAGGGTTTTAAAGGCAAGGTCAAGGGGGTGAGTTGCAGGGTGCTCGATCAGTTCATGTACAAGTCTCTGATTGGCTAGTGGTGATGTAACAGGGTGATGTCACAGGGGTTAGCATATTCAATCCTCAGGATCCAGGTGGTCTGAGGACCATGTGCTCATGGTCATCATGCAGTTAGCATCTTCCACCTGGCAGGGCTTTTAGCATCTGCAAAACAACTTAAGGATATAGCTCTGGATATTATCTGAAGCCTTTGAGGATGAACTTAAGTCCTTGAATTTTTTTGTGTGTGTGGCTAAACTATTATTATTTTGTCTTTCTTGACTGTTTTCTTTTGTTTCTGTATTTTTTCACTTTTCTGACTAAATCTGCCCTTTGGAAGGCCTAGGACACTGAAGTTATTTTACAAACAGGAGGCAGGGAATGTGGGGGGAATCTGTCCTTGGGAAGGTCTCACAGGATCCTGCCCAGTTTCATCACCTTGTCCCTACCAGCACTCACTACCTTCTCCAGTCCTGCCTATCTCACACTTTGGGGTGCTTTAATGCCACCTGTAGGCTTAGTTCCTACCTAACTCCAGTCTCCCTCCCAGGCTGAGAAAACATATGGACCGATGGAGCTGTGATTTGACGCTTATAATCAAGTCAGCCTAGCTGCTGGACTTATTCTGACCCAGAAAGCTGAACCAGGGAGTGAGTCTTTGTCTTCCTTGTGACCACATCTTTACCTTGTATTCAAGTTCCATTTATCACATTACAACCTGGCACCATCATGCATTCTTCAAGGAATTACTCTATTTTTAGCACTGCCAGAAAAACCAGTCTTTTCCTACCAAAATACAGGATTTCCAGAGAGTTTAAATAAATGTGCCCTTGCTCCCATGTGAGAAAGTAAGAAGTCATAGTGAAAACTGTAGAAAGAATTGAAGACTGAGAGTAGAAGGCAGGGTGCCAAATGCGGGGAAATTGGATTATAAATATGAAGGCAAAATGGAGTATGGCATTAAACTGAAATGGAGAGAAAGAACACAAGAGAAAATAGAAAAGAAAGAAACAAACAAACAAAAACCAACTTTCCCCAAAGAATAAAGAAAGGAGAATTCGGGGGAAACTGTGAGCACATAAGACATAGCAGCAAGGGCCAGGAAAACTACAGTATTTGAAATTTCTGAGTTTTATTTATCTGTAGTGAGGACTCAAAGGTGCTACATATGAATAAGCAACAAGGTAACATGACCCTCTCAGAGATTATTGTCAGTTCAGGTGTCAAATCATTACAGACTGAAAAAATCAGATGAAGGTAATAAAAATTATGATAATATAATATTAAATATTTTCAATACTGTGTGTAAACATTGTTCTAGGTATTTTAACTAATTTAATCCTAACAATGATCCTCTGGAGTTTTTACTATTATTATGCCCATTTTAAAGATGAGGAAACTGAGGAACTGAGAACTTAAGTAATTGGCCCAAGGGAAACACAGGGACAAATAACAGAGAGAAGGCCAATGTGGCAGGAACGTAGGAAACAAGTGGGAGATGATGGAAGATGACTGTGGAGAAGTGATGAGAGACAAGATTCTGGAGGCTCCTACAGGCCTTGTAAGAAATGTAGCTTATGCTGAGTGAGTTGGTAAAACATTGGCAGATTTTGAGCAGAAGAATCATGTGCTTTGACTTACATTTAAAAGTCATTCTTCTGGCTGCTAGGCTGAGAAGAAATTGTAAGCAGGGGTGGTGGCTGGGGTGAGGGGATAAGGGGTGTGTACATCAAGAGCAGAGCCAGGTGGACCAGGTAGGAGGCCATGGCAATAATTCACGTAAGAGTAGTATGGTGGAGGCGGCATGCTCACTCAACTGATTAGGTATAGGTTGACTATACTTGATTGGGCACCTCTGTATCTCCACTAACTGAATAGAGAGAGGAGGTGATGAGAGATGGTATTTAAAATTACTATGCATTTACTACAGCAGTATGTGTTCCTTAACTACAACTTACTACATATGGATAAATCTGGATGACTGTTTCCTGTGTTCAACTTAGTGACTTCATGGTCATTCTGATGAGGAAATTGAAACTTCCATACTTGTAATTGCTTACTCTCCTCTATCTTGCAAAGGCCTGCTTGCCACGCTCAGTTAAATAGTAAAATGAATTACTAAGAGTGATCAGATAAGGGAAGAATGTCCCCCTCTCAGGCACCCACCTCAAGCCTTTGCTTGAGACCCTTTGCACATAGACTTGTTAAGTGACCATTAACTTCAACCTGCAACCAATATGAGAATGCAAATTGGGACCTTAGTCCTGATAGGAATGGAATGTCCGGCTCCTACAAGTTCCTGTTAGGACCCCCTACTATGTGTGTAACCCATGGCAACTCCCGCGTTATGTAACTGCCCGTGACCTATAGTAATTTGTAGCCAATCAGTTTGTACCAATTATAGCTGTATGTTTTAACCTATATAAGGAGAAGACTCCCCTGAAACGGGACCCCAGAATTTTGGAGCGTTAGCTCGTCTGGGTCTGCCGGCTCAATAAACCTGAGTTCTCCAACTCTCTGAGTGTTGTGCTTGGTTTCTCGTGGGAACAGTTTTTTTCTGCAACAATTCCATGATAATCAATATGGCCATGCATAGCTTACACAGCAACTTTACATGAATTGTTTTTGAAACAACCTGATAAGGTGTGTGTGTCAGTCGCACATTACTCCTGCCTTTTGACATACACAGTGAAGTCAGAGGTTTACAGGCTTATTTGTCCAGTATCAAATGAACTCTGAGTCAGTCATCTGTGGTTGCTGCACCAAAGCCAGCTTCCTAACGAAGCCTGTGCCAAGAACTATCTCAAGATGAAAATGAGAAAGGAGGCTGCAGCTGCCGGGATGAAGTCTTTGGTTCGAAAGTAAGCTCACAGCTGACCTATTGCCTGGCATTTGGGAGCAATAGCTGCCTCCTACAACCACCCCAGTTGGTCCTCAGCCTCTAAATCATGTACATGAAAAGTCAGCTTAGATACGATTTGCGAATTGCTATACAGAAGGCCTATTAAAACAAAGAAAATCCAGATAAACTAATAAAGTCGAATTGCAACAAAGCCTTCTCTTTTATGAGATGATTTTAAGTTAAGACACAGATGAGCCTTTTGAGAAAGCTCACAGCATTTCCTCTGCTCCCTGCAGCTTCAAGAATCAGCTAAACATCCACACCCTATTAGCTTTGATTTCCAGTTCACGGAAACCCAACCTGTCAGGTTTTTGTTTTTTTTTTCTTTTGCTCAGTATGCAGTGACAGCAACTCAGCCTTTTGTTTGTAAGTGGTCTTCTTTTCTTAGCTGTTAAATAGAATATCACCTCTCTAATGACAGGGCCAAGACTAAGGTAAGATTCTAGTCTTGGGCATAAAATTTAAGGGGGTGTTAAAAAACTTGTAATCAAGACAAATAGTATTTTAATGTGATATATTTAGAAATTAAAATTAATGCAAAAACCCTTATAAAAGGGAATAAAATACTAACATTTTAAATAGAGACAGTATCAGTATTATTGACTTCACCTTCTGCCTTGGGCTTCTCTGTGGCTCAGCACAGCACTGGTAAACAATACTGCCTTCTGATGTTTTATGCTTCAGTATTCTTTCTTCATGTAGTATTCACTAAAAGCCAGAGGTGATTTCTCTCATGTGAAGCTGAAATATAGGAAGAATAAGAACAAAGACAGGGCAAGTATTATGTTTTGTAGAATATATTGAGCACCTCGTGATTTCCCTTTAATTTGTTACATTTCCCTAAAGCATCACAAAATGTAACCTTCATCATCTTAATCTCCATCACACAGAGTAATACCAAGTAGGCATGACCTCCTGGCACTGAAGGCTGAGATGCTGCAATGTGGCATATTAAACAAAATCTGGCCAGTATGGCACTGCCTTGCTTATCTCTGAATGCTGCAAGTAAATGCTGATTATCTGGAGGTGATAATAACATGACTTTTGAGGAAACAAAGCGCAAACAGCAATCACACAGTTAACACAAAACTATGACTGTCAGGCAATTGTTATACTTAACACAATCCTTGAGCCATTAATTAGAGTATAGCATTTCCTCTTGAGATAGTGCTGATTAGAATGTATATACACTCTGCTGGAAAGTAACTTCAGGGTTGATATGAAAATAGCAAAGAGAGATTTCAAATAAATGCCTTTGAAAGAAAGAGCGTTTTTGTAAAGAGGAGAATACTTGTCTCCTTATCCTGCTGCAACCTGAGTCTCCCAGAGACGTTTTGTGGTTAGCTGGGTTTTTCCAAAAGAAAGAGAAAAAGAATGAAGAAATGAGTCAGCTAAATACTTGCTAGCTAACAAACAGAATTTTCTTTGGAATTGACTTTCTTCTTAATCTTTTGTAATCACAGATACATAATTCAATGCACTTTCATAAAATATGCATGTCATTTTCCCTGTAAGCAGGTATAAGTGCAGACCTTATCAAGTAGCAAAATCTACCAGTGTGCATCCAGATATCCTTGCAGCATGAGTTAACTGCACCTTTTTTATTTAAAACTAGGTCTTTAAATACTGATTAAGCAGCGTGGACTCCAGGGAAGGTTGTAGTGAGGCTTTGCTGAGCTGCTCACAGATGATATAAAATTCAAAAAGTGAGGAAACAGCCAATGAGCCAGAAACATGGTTCACTCTGCCTTCTAGTCTAAAGCCTCACTGTTCAAAGTGTGATCTGCAGACCAGCAGCTTCAGTAGCACCTGGGTGCTTCTTAGACTCACAGACTCTCAAGTCCCACCCCAGACCTACTGAGTCACAATCTGCATTTCAGCTAGAGCCCATGTAATCCTTATATACATTGGGAAGTTTGACAAGTACTGATCTAAGAATGTTGTGCCCACAAACCTGGGCTTTGAAGGCCATCCTTGTGACCAGGAGGAAATATCAAGAGTGGCATAATGACCTGCAGCTGGAAGCAGATGCAAAGCACAGGTGAGCCATTAAAAAGTCACACCCCTTTTCAACAAGAAGGGGTTCACAGGGGTTGTATAACTTGATAGGTAGGTATCTTTAAGAAAAGGGAGGCTTTCTTTGCAGATAAAACTATTCTTAGATTTTTGGAAATTTCATGGAAAAACGTCTCCATCACTGAGGTTCCATGGAGGTGATTGCTGGAAGCCACTTGAGGACTGAGTATCTGAGAAGGAAAAAGGAGAAGAAAACATCTTCTGTTTACTTGTGGCTGCAGACTGGGCCACACCAGGCTTGGCAAGTGAATTATCACTATTGTATCAGATTTTACAGAGCCCTCCTGGTGGCTCATAGTTGGTACCTTTTTGACAGTTTTCACACTTTTTCTACATGCATCATTAAACCCTTGGGCTTATTTTACCACATATAAGCCAAGGTAGGTTTCATACAAGTAAATATCAATGCTTAATACCAGACACTATCCCAGATGATTTAAATTATCTCTTTAAACCACATGGCCCAGAAAGGCAGTATTATCCCATCTTATAAATGAAGAAATTGAGACGCAGTCACCACTGCTTCATATTCTGCCCCACACCATGTCATTTGTCTTGAATAATCAGTTTGAACAAATAGGCACCTGCTCTCCCGGCTTCCTCTCTTTCAGCAAGTCAGTCTTCTCTGCCAGCTGATCATCTTGGCTCATCTCTGTCATCTCTTTCCTGACCCTGACCACTGACAGGCCATGTCTTGCCATTCCCTGCCATGCAACAACCCTGGGTTCTTCCCAATAGACAATTTTCTTGCTTCCACTTTACTGAGACAGACCACCCCTCTCTCCACACAGATTACGTCATGGGTTGCCTTGTCCTGCCTGAAAGGCCTACTATCTCTTTATTATCTACTATCCCTTAGCTCATTTGCTAAGAAGAGCTCTTATGACTTGACTTTAATGAATAAAAAAGTTTTCCTTCTCTCTATGCCTACTGTTGAGATAAAATCTTCTCTCACCTCCTGCTAATTATTCATCAGCCCAGGTGTACAGAATTTTGGAAGCGCAATGATTCCTAATGCAGGAAAAAAGAAAAGACTATTTTACAGTAGTAAGTCAATTTCCAATTGACCCCTCTAATCCTGGAATAACTTAGGGCATTGTGTCTCACAGTTTTCCGTCAAAGCAGAGAAAGGTACACGCATAGCCACAGGAGATTGCTTAAGGGGGTCTGGGAGAGCAATCCCCAAAGGGATTCAATAAAAATGGGAAATTTTTTGAAGCCAGAAAATTTATCTTTAAAAAAAGCATGCAAATTGTGACTGCCCTCCCATAACATGTCTTTATCTGTTTCACTGTAAAAATGATTTACATTTCATACCAGATTAAATTACCTAAAGTTTCACCTTGAAGTTTTTGGATGAAATTAAACTCCTGAATGATGTACTAGATATGTATATGTGTTTTATCCAATAATCTTAATGTAAAAAATAAATGCATCCATGTGACTTCAACATTTCACTACCATCTTCCTTGCCAAAGGGGTAAATCCTGTTTGGAGAAAGGAGAAAGTTTGGAAATGATGGTTAGGGACTACCCACTATCTCATTGTCATGTGCCTAGTCACCTGGGGGGCCAGGCAATGATAGCCAACAAAATTATTAGTTATATTTTTGAGCCTTGGGACCTTTGTAATTCTTCTTGTTGATGAAGCTATCTTTAGTTATGAAAGATTTTGCCAAACAAATGCCTTTGACTTAAGGCACTTAAATAATTCTAGCTTCAAACTTAATGAAAAAATGATTGAAAATGTCCTTAGAGTAATCTGGAAGACATTCAGCACATATATTTATATTTGGAAGAATAGTAATTTTAAAGCTACATACATCTTAGGCCATAATTAAAAGTTTCAGAACACGAAAGGATTGGTGCATTTAATAAAGAAAAATTTAAAACAAAATCTTTAAAAAATGTGTCAGAATATCTTAATGGTACAAAATAAATGAGACAATAGAAACATAGACAGAAATTTCCTTAATTCATAATGTATTTCTTTGTTCTGGAGATTTATTCATTATTGTGAGAATTAGCCACATTTAATCTTTTCAATGGTTGTTATGAGAATACATTATTTTGAAATATATCCTGCTAACATAAGTATATATAAACACATATACAGCTTGGAGAATAACGTTAAAACAAACACTTATGTACTCGCCAACCACCAAAAAGAAAAGAATATTAGTCGTTACCTTGCTACGTCTTGTGCCAGATGATTCTGCTCCCTCCCTCAGATAGTAATCATCCAATATTTTGTGTGTGCAGCAATTCTTTCCTTTAAAAAATGTGTAACCATTTGTGTATTTACGTCTAAACAATAGACAGTTTAGTTTTGCTCGTTTTGAGCTTTATATCCGTTTGTAGTCTTCAGGGACTTGATTTTTTATCTTCCCATAAACATTAGCTTCTGAAGAATCATCCATGTTGGTGGGTTTAGCTGTGTAACATTCTATTCTGTGATATTGCAAATAAGAAATCCATTTATATATCTCCTTTCTAACAAATGGATATTTACATTGATTCTAGTTTTTGCTATGATGAACAGTACAGCAATGAAGACTCTTGTATATGATTCCTAATCCACATGTACAAAAATTTCTCTAGTGTATATACTGAATAGTGGAATGGTAGAGTCACAGAGTATATAAAAGTTCAATTTCACATGTTATTGTAAGACTATTCTCCAAAGTGGCTATCCCAACTTACCTCTCCACCAAAAATCCAGTCCTATTGATCTGTATTTTCTATGGAACTTGATATTTTAGACAATGTAATTTTTTTGCCAATCTCTTTTGATATGAAATTGTATCTCATTATCTTATGAGTCTCTCCAGTTAATAATGAGATTGACCATATATTCATATATTCATTGTGTAATATCTGTCCTGTTGTGGTTATCTAGTATGATGTTATCTTCTTTTTATTGATTTTTTTGGCTGTATTGAGGTATAATTGACAAAATAATAACATATTTAAAGTGTACAATGTGATGATTTCATATATGCATACATTGTGAAAGGATTCCCACAGCCAGATCAATACACATTCATACCTTCACATATTTATTTATCTATTTATTTTATAAGAATGCTCAAGATCTACTCTCTTAGCAAATTTCAATTATACAATACAGGATTATAATCTGTCATCCCCATGAACTATACTGGATTCTCAGAACTTACTCATAATTGAAAGTTTTTACCCCTTTACCAACCTTTCCCTTTTACCCCATTTCCACCCCACCCTCACCCCCAGCCCCTGGCCACCACCATTCTATTTTTTTCTATGAATCTGACTTTTTTTTTAAGATTCCATATATAAGTGATACCACACAGTATTTGTGCTTCTGCGGCTGGCTTATTTCTCTTAGCATAATGCTCTCCAGATTCATTCATGTTGTCACAAATGGCAGGATTTCCTTCTTTTTTTTAAGGCTGAATAATATTCATACATACATATGTCATATTTTCTTTATCTGTTCATCTGTTAATGGACACTTCGGCTCTTTCCTTATCATGGTCATGGTAAACAACGCTTTAGTGAACATGGGAGTACAAAAATCTCTTCACGATAATGACTTTATTTTGGATATATGCTTAAAAGTGACATCGCTGGATCATATGGTAGTCCTATTTTTAATTTCTTGAGGAACCTCCGTACTGTTTTCCGAAGTGATTATACCAGTTTACATTCCCACTAAAAAAGTGTACAAGAGCTCCCTTTTCTCCACATGCTTGCCAGCATTTGTTATTGCTTGTGTTTTTGATGACAGCCATCCTAACAGGTGTGAGGTGATATCTCACTGTGGTTTTGATTTGCATTTCCCTGATGATGAGTGATGTTGACCACCTTTTCATGTCCCTGTTGGCCATTTGTATGTCTTCTATGGAAAATTTTCTATTCGGGTTCTTTGCCTACTTTTTAATTGTCTTATTTATTTTTTGCTACTGAGTTGTATTAACATCTTATATATTTTGGGTAATCACCTCACTGGATATGTGGTATGTAAATATTTCCTCCGATTCCATAGGTTGCCTTTTCATTTTGTTGATGTATTCCTTTGCTGTACTGAAGCTTTTCAGTTTGATGTCGTCCCTCTGTTGATTGTTGCTTTTGACCTAGGCTTTTGGTATCAAATCCAAAAAACTATTGCTCTGACCAATGTCAAGGAGTTTACCCCCTATGTTTTCTTCCAGGAGTTTTATAGTTTTAGGCCTTACATTCAAGTCATTAATAGATTTTGAGTTGATTTTTGTGTATGGTGTAAGGTAAGTGTCCAGTTTCATTCTTTTGCATGTGTTTATCCAGTTTTCCTAATACCAGTTAATGAAGATGCTCTCATTCCCCATTGGGTATTCTTGACACCTTTGTAGAAAATTAATTAACCATATATGCATGGGTTTATTTCTGGGCTCTCTATTCCGTTCCATTGATCTTTACGTCTGTTTTTATGACAATACTATAATGTTGTGATTACTATTGCTTTGTTATATAGTTTGAAATCAGGAAGCGTGATGCCTCCATATTTATTCTTTCTCAAGATTGCTTTGGCTGTTCGGGGTCTTTTGTGGTTCCATGCAAATTTTAGGATTGGTTTTTCTATTTCTACAAGAAAATGCCATTGGAGTTTTGGTAGGGATTGCATTGAATGTGCAGATTGCTTTGGGTATATGCACATTTTTAGTGTTAATTCTTTCAGTCCATAAACATGGATGATCTTTCATTTATTTATGTCTTTTTCAATTTTTTTAATCAATGTTTTATAATTTTCAGGGACAGATACTTCACCTCCTTGGTTAAATTTATTTCTAAGTATATTATTGTTTTTGATGCTATTGTAAAGAGGATTATTTTCTTAATTTCTGTAACAATTCATTATTAGTGTATAGAAATGCAGCTGATTTTTGTATATTGATATTGCATCCTGCAAAATTATTGAAGTTATTCATTAGTCCTAACAGTTTTCTGCTGGATTCTTTAGTGTTTTCTATATTTAAGATTATGTTATCTACAAAAAGAAACAATTTTACTTCTTCCTTTCTGATTTGGATGTCTTTCATTTCTTTTTGTTGCCTAATTGCTCTGACTAGAATATCCAGTACTACGCTGAAAAAATGGCAAGAGTGGGCAACCTTGTTTTGTTCCTGTCATAGAGGAAAAACCTTCAGCGTTTCACCATTGAGTATGAGGTTTACTGTGAGTGTGTCATGTATGGCCTTTATTATGTTGAGGTGCATTCCTTCAATGCCCATTTTGTTGAGAGTTTTTGTCATAAAATGATGTTGAATTTTGTCAAATTTTTTTGCATCTGCTAAGATGATTACATGATTTTTCATCCTTCATTTTGCTAATGTAGTGTGTCGCATGGTTTGATTTGCATATGTTGAACCATCCTTGCATCCCAGAAATAAATCCTAGATCACGGTGTATGATCCTTTTAATGTACTGTTGAATTCAGTTTGTTAGTACTTTATTGAGGATTTTTGCATCTATATTCATCAGGAATATTGGCCTGTAATTCTCTTTTCTTCTGACATTCTTATCCGGCTTTGGTATCAAGGTAATGTTGTCCTCTTAAAATGAACTTGAAAGTACTCCTTCCTCTTCTGTTTTTTTGGAGGAGTTTGAGAAGTGTTGGTATTAATTCTTCTTTAAATGTTTGGTAGAGTTCACTAGTGAAACCATTTTGTCTTGGACTTTTCTTTGTTGGGAGGTTTTTGAGTACTGACAATCTCCTCGCTAATAATTGGTCTGTTCAGATTTTCTATTTTTTTCATGATTCAGTTGTGGTAGGTTGTATGTTTCTAGAAATGTATCCAATTCTTTAGGTTATGTAATTTGTTATTCACAGTAGCTTTTTTATGACCCTTACTATTTCTGTGTATTTTTTTATTTCTTGCATTTTTTATTTCATTTATTTGAGTCTTCTCTCTTTTTTTCAGCTAAAGTTTTGTCAATTTTTAAAAAAAAATCAGCTCAGCTTTATTGATCTTTTCTACTGTCTTTCTAGTCTCTATTTTATTTATTTCTTCTGTGATCTTTGTTATTTTCTTCCTTGAACTAATTTTGGGCTTAGATTCTTCTTCATTTTCTAGTTCCTTGAGATACAAAATTGAGTTCTTTATTTGAGATATTTTTCTTTCTTCTTTCTTTTTTTTAACTGTTTTGATGTTTGTGCATTAGATAAAACATCCACGTCTCTTAGGCTTGATAGACTGGCCTCATGTAAGAGATGAACCTCTTCAATCAACCCAACTTAAGCTCATGGGTGTCCCTCAAACCTTTGTGATTATCCAAGTCACCATCTTTGTTCTTAGTGGCTCCCAGCAGATGAAGGTGTGCCAAGACCCTTCAGTGTCCCAGAGGCATGGGAAAATACCCATATGTGTAATAAGGCTTCTGGAGAACTGTTGATTGCCTGACCCTTCCACTTCCCAGTGAAAGCTAATTTGAATATCGACTTCAGTCAGGAGGTGGGAAAGTCAGGGAGTTAGATATGCAGTGCAGCCCCTATCAGGGAGAAACTGGGTGCAGGTTATTTTTGCCTCCTTTCTCCATGTTCAGCCAGAGGGAATAATGCTGGAATTGCTTGCGTGCCCACATAGAACCACCTGTTCTTTTTGTGTGGTCTTGGGGGGTTCATGAATGTCTAGCCTCATCATCTCCCAGAGCTAGGTGATTTGGGAGCCAGCCCTTCAGGTAGCAGCTGTAACAGCTGGGGTGCTAGGTGTTTGGACAAGCTCCTTCCACAGAGAAGCTGGAGGTGTGCTTTTACTGGTGGAGTGAGCTGGGGGAAATAGTGGGGGACATGCTCACCAGCTTTCAGGCTCTTGGGAGAATCCCAGTCAGCTTCCGCATGCAAGTTGATTAGGAGCTGGAAACAGCAGTAGCTGGGAAAGTACAGAGTCATATTCCTTCCAGGAAAAAATTGCGAGATGGAGATGGGATTTTGCCTGCTCCCTCTGTGTGAAGTCTCGGGGGATAGCTTCAGCATGTGCTTGTGTGCTTATCTGAAAACTGTTTTTATTTGTTTGTTTCTTTAATATGGTTATGTGGTGCTTGTAAATGCTGAACTCCATGTCCCATCACAGCTAGGTAATTTGAGGTCCTGTCCCTTGGGTGGCAGCCATAAAAGGCTAGATGTGTGAACAAGCTCGTTCTAGGGAGAAGATGACAATTTGGGTTATTGTTGGAGCCAGGCAGAGGGAGAGAAAAGGCAGGGGAAGTGCCCACTAAGTTTTTTTGGTTTCAGTCAGAAGCTAGTTGCAGGTTGATTAGAAGCCAGACCCTCAGGCAGTAGCTGAGTAAATATGTAGTGAAACCTTTTCCAGGGAAAAGTAGGGAGATGGGTATTTTTGTCTTCTCCCTTTGCACTGACCCTGGGGAAGATAGCCTCATGGAGTTTTTATGCACCTATTTAAAAACTGATTCTTTGTTGCCACAGCCCTGTAGTCAGAGCTATGTCATTTGAAGATCCATCCCTAGGATGGCATCCTTAAATGATGGGACACTAGATGTGTATTCCATACCCTTCACTCCTCAGGGAGAAGGGTGTTGGGAGTTCCCTCCCAATTATAAGATTCTGTGCTGGGAGTGGGTATATGGCAAGAGTGTGTTCTAGCCTTTCTTACCCATTTCAAAGTGGGTATTTTCTCAGTTGCCTGCTGTGTAGAAGTAACTCAAGGAGTTTCTTGATTTCTCTCAGAATTGATCCATGCATAGCTGTATATTCAATGCATCTGTGGGAGAAGGAGAACTCAGGAGCCTCCTATGTCACCATATTGGTGTGGTCTTCTTCTTAATGGTTTTTAATAGTTCTAGTAATTGTTTATCCTTTCTAGACACGAATCCGTTATTGGTTATGTGTTGGCAATATGGATCACATTTTCACTTCTGCTATAATGTGTTTTGAAGAATACAAGCTCTTCATTGTCATGAAGTAGATCTATTAATACTCTCATTTATGAATTACATTTTTTGATTTAGAAACCCTTTCTTACAAAGTCTAGAAAAATATTCTCCAATGTTTTCTTCTAAAAATATTCTCCAATGTTTTCTTCTAAAAATTTGAAAGATTTGACTTTTACATTTGAATTATTAATCAAATGAGAATTAATAACTTCATATGTGAGTTTTCTATCCTTGCTCCTTCGGTCAATTTAGCTATCTTTGTATCACTAAGTCCCAGTCCTAATAGATATAAATTTATAACTCTTGATTTTTGGTGTGCCAAATTCCCCCAGTGTATTCATCCTTTTGGATATTCTCAGCTCTTTCCTCTTCCACATAAAACTCTGAATAATCTTATCAATTTTGTTTAAAAATCTATTGGAATTTTGATCAGAATTTCACCATGACTATTGATAACTCTTCAAAATTTGACATCCTTAAGACTGACTTCTCTTATCCATGAGTGTGAAACATCTTTAAATTTACTAAATATTGTTCAATGTTTTTCTTTAAAGTGTAATAATTTTCTGTGTAGAGGTATTGCACATCTTAGATTTATTATTTGATTTGTTAGTTTTGTTGCTTGTGTTAATGGTGTCTGTGTTGGGGGTCTTCAAGACCTCCCTTATACTTGAAGGACTTAAAATACTTAGAAGCTGTTGTACTCACAGTTATGGTGTATTACAGCAAAAGAACACAGATCAAAATCAGCAAAGAGAAAAGTCACATGAGGCGAGGTCCAGGAGAAATCAGGTACAAGCTTCCACATTTTCTGTCCCAGTAGGAAATATTCAAACTGAAGCATGAAGAAAAAAAAATAGTACAATAAAGCATTAAAGACATGTAAGACATAGTGAAAATATGTAACATGAATGTGATTAGTGACTCAGAGGATTAGAGGGATAAAATAGGGAAGAAGTAATATTTGAAGAAATGAGAACCAAAAAGTTTCCAAAATAAATTTACAAAATTTACTCACCAAATCAAGCTGCTCTAAAGACCCTAAGCAAGAGAAATACAAAGTATCTCCACTTTGGCTCATCATAGTAAAACTGCAAAATTACAAAAACAAGGACAAAATCTTAAAAACATCCAGAAGAAAAAAAAAGACATATTTTCAAAATATCAAGGACAGACTGAGAGTTAAATTCTTCACCAAATAAATGATGGAAGTCAGAAGACATAAATATCATAAAAGATGTATTCTATTCCTAGATTTAATACATCTTAATCATAATGTCGTTTTTTAAAAATGAAAGCCTGAAATCAGTCTCTAAATATTGAAAAATTTTTGCATGTATGTTTGTGAATGCTGTTGTTGTTTAGTTATCTTGAGATAACTAAAAATTATCTTTAATAGTGTACTTTTTGGTGTCTTAAATTCAAATAAAAGGCACTTTTTTTTTTTTTTTTTTGTCCATAAAGTTGCTATTTGCAGACCCAGCCAATGAAAAATTCAATGGATGTATTAGGTTGATGCTCCCATAGCACTAGTCCCTTGAAAGGAAGACTCACCAAAGGAACACTGGTGTGAGATTCCTGGAGGATTCCTCTGCATTGCCAAGAGCTGTTGTTTCCCATTCCTGCTGTTTGCCATTGGCAGCACTTGAATATAACTAAGGGACAAAGTAATGGTTTCTGAATTCCTACTATACAATTTAAACAGAGTCTTGTGGGTCTAGACTTGTGGGACTAGGGAAGTAGCCTGTGGCAATAAGTAGACTCTTGTTTTTGCTTATTAGGTGTTTCAACCTACCCTGTGTCTTTCTAAGATGTTGGAGTTCACAGCCCTTGCCAGCTCTTGTTCAGCAGAGGCTACATGCATCCAGGTACTGCGTAAACATTCATGGGCAATGGGATGGTTTAGTATTCTGAGAGAACAATCGTATCCACCATCCAAATAGCTGAGTATATTTTTCTAAGGCAAGGAACAGTCTTGCAGCTGATTTTATGATTGAAGAAAACAGGAAAAAGAATGTGGATAGGGAAGAAATCCAAGGAGACAAGAATGCAAACTATAAGTGGTATATAGGAGGGCCAAAAGGGATGCTTATGTCTTTATTTATTATTCAGTAATGTGCTGACCTGAATATCAAGACTTTGATTCTATTAGCGATTCTACTGTTAGCAGGGTGGTAGACTGGTGACAGCTGTGTGGGGTACTGAAAAACACATGGGCTCTGAAATCACATGAGCCTAGGTTTAGATGCTGGCTCTAGTATTTGTCGGCTTTGCGACTGCTAGTAATTGCTTTAGCATCTCTCGGTCTTAGTTTTCCAATTTGTAAAAAGTGGCACAAATGTGTCTACCATGACTGTTATCAGGATTAACTATAATGAAAGTAAAAGACTTTCAACACCTATCCTGTGAAATACTCTCAGTAAAAGGCAGCAGTTATTGTGTGACATTAGAGCCATGACTAAATGTCTATCTCTCTACAGTTTTCTGATCTACAAAACAGAAACTTTTAAAAAATTTCCTCTATTTATCTTACAAAAAGGCTGTGGAAGTATAAATGAGCTTGAGCACTTTGGTGACATTTTGAACAATTGCATTGAACAGAGTTCTTTAAGAATCCTGCCCCTACTCCCCCACCCCCACCAAAAGATTCAAATTAGATGTAAATGAATAAGCTGGTCTTATTTAAATAATCATTCATGTCACCCAAATTTTAAAATACTACCAAACTTTGACTGCTTCTTTGGTAATTTTTCTCATGTTTTTTATGCATCTAGTATCCACATTTCTTCATAGTATTTCCTTCCAGTCCAAGCCAGAAACTATAGAAAGGAAACATTTGGGGGAAGAATCTTCCTGTGTAATAGTTGGCTTTCTTTTACCTTTTGAAAGTTTCTGTATATTTGAATGTATCAGTGAATTACCTGCATCCCATGATTTTCCTCGTTGCCTCTCACAGCCATTGTAAACTACCCAGCCTGGAGTCAGTTTCCCTCTATATGGTTGTCCATTTGCTTTACGTTTTGTGTTTGCATTTCTTCTCAATTGAGTGTTCCAGTTTCTTCCCTTTAGCTGCTATGGTCAGACTTAGCTTCTGAAATAAAATGAAAGGGACATTAGAGTCAAATGAATTCTATCCTGTGCAGGGTTTGTGTCCAAATCCCTTTCTCCTCTTTACCCTGGTGCACAGAGCAGGAAACTGCAGCAGCCTCAAGACCCCTGGCATCCTCCCCGCTAAGGCAGATAATACAGCCAATTCTAAGCAGCCAGCTCCCAGCCTCTTGTTCCACTGGATCATTTCCTGGCCCGTCTTCCTTCTTTAGAGACAAAGGTACTTCCTACAGGAAGCACACTCAGCCCCAAACCATCCTACCCCAAATCCTGCTTCCAAAGTAGAATAAAAATAAAAAAGAAAAAAAAAAAGAGAGAGAGAGAAAGAACCCAAGTTGTTTTCTCTACCTTTTTATCTTGTTCATTTTTGGAACCAAGGAATGGTGTCTAAAACATAATAGCCATTCAATAAATACAGTTGAATAAGTAGACAATGTAAAGTAGAGGATGAAGTAGTAGGTTTTCTAAAACCCAGCTAGGGTGGCTTCTGTGCACTGGCTTCTTTGGCATCCATTCTAATCTCATTCTTCTGTGTCTTCACAAAATGGATAGCCTGGAAACCTAAAAACTACATTTCCCAGATATCCCTGCAACTGGAGTTAAAGATGTAATTTACATTCTACCAACCTGGTAAAATCATATGAGATTTGAATTTGAAACTCTGTTAAGTGGGGAGTTAAGAGGCATTCATTTTGCTGATGTAAACTGTGAGAGGTAGTGCAATACTGTGGTTAGCAGCTTCCTAATGTGATGGCTTGTTACAGCTCAGGTGGAAGCTTCCCCATCACTTGTATTAGTTTCTGCAAGCAGATCAATCTAGAGTCTGCTTCTACAACCTTTCCAATGATTTTGTAAGTCACCCAGGACATTCTAATAAACCTATTTTGCCAAACTATTGTCTGTAATCTAACTCTATTATAGCATACCCACTGAAATTTATGACCTCGTTAACTAACTTACACCCATTTTAAATTTTTCCTTGTACAATACCTGCCTTAATGGCTGATCTGAAACATATTTAATTGCGTTGGACTTAGGAAAATAAACAATTGAGTCTTTCCATTCATTCAGTCAATATTTGTAATCAATATTTCCCCAGAGACCAATAGCTTCTGGGTACAACTGAGGACACTTGGACATGAATATGTACATGTCACTATTTCATTGCTTCAACCTGTTTAATGCAATACCTTACACCCACGCAACCCTCACTAAAACTTCCTCTAGTCTGTTTCTTTGTATTTTGAATCCTCAGGCTTTTCTCCTACCTGCTCATGAAAAATCCTCTTGTGTTTTCCCAAAATGCTGTTTTTATCGACATCTGTCTTCCATGCCACTGGAGGATAGCATCTTGCATATGACCAATGCTTTTACATGTGAACTGCCAAGGCTGGGGTTTCCAAGGGCTTTCAAAGTAGCCAATTCTCAAAGTGCTATAATCCCTTTAATTATCACAGTGTTAGAACAATAACTGCTCCAAGAATAAATGAGAGAGTGCCTTTCTCCTTTAATCTGTGACATGATGTGTGACCAAAGCAAAATGACTTGAGCCCTGTGTCCCACCATAACCTCCTGAAAACAGCTCCCTTCTCTGTAAGAGGCTGAAATTTATGCATGGAGTTTGACGAGGGAATATATACCGGCTATTCTCTAGTGCCTCTGTCTTCTCTTCTTCTGAGCTTGTGCTTCTTCTGAGCTTGTCTTCTCCTGCAGCCCAAAATAAAGCCCCTAAGACAAAAGTAAATATTATCTCAGGCCCATCTCCTTTTCTTAAACTCCAGCAAAGGACAAGGCCTAAAACTTAAATCAGCACCACTCACTTACTTGAGCATCTACTTTGTTTTAGGCACCACTGATCCACAGGTTAATTATACACGGTCTTTACCCTTAAGGAATTTGTCATCTAGTGGAGATCAGTTAAATAAACCACTTTCAAGATGTACTATATTGCATATTAGATCAGGAAAACCCTTACATCCAAGAAGTGCCGGTCAGATTTGAGCCCTTCCAAACTTCATGAAGAGGTACTTTGGTTCAGATTACCTTAGGAGTTCTCTGAGCTGTGTATGCAGAGATATTACTTACATAGAAAGGTGTTGTTTCAGTCATGAAACATCTCCATTTTATATTCAGATAGGTATTCAGAGTAAATGACATTTCCAAGGAATTATACCTGATAAATTCATGTATTCCAGGTTTGTTTTCCATAAGTAATCCTAGAGACATCAGATATATTTTGCTAGAAGTCTTCCTATGATAAAGACTCTCCTGCAAGTAAACATTATTGTTTTCCAGGAAATCTGTCAACTGGGTTACCTTCTTTCTTTTTTAGAGGCATCTTCTCAATCCCACCACAGAGGAGAGAAGGAATTGGAGACCTGTTCTTTATTTTCTTCTCACTACATATAGGACTTTCAAATCAGGTGGCCAAAGACACCTTCTGCTGTGTTTCCTGGAGTTTAGGGATAGAAAGATTTGGAGCTCACGCATGCTCAGAAATGTCTACAAGTGAGAGGCTACCTAGAGTTGGCCCAGAGGGGAGAAGATGATACCGAGGGAGGGAGCTACACTCCCAAAGGCGGAAGAAAAACTGGACTCGGTTTGACCCAAAGGAGAAATTACCCAAAAGGGAAAAATAATCCCATCAAAGGGATTCTAGGGTTGGGTAGACTGGCTGAAGCTGCAGGCTGAGGGGGAAGCCATGAGAAATCAGCTGAAGGGGTAATCAAGGCATCATCCTCAGAGAACTTCAGGTACAAGGTCTTCAATGGTCACAGTTCTAAAATGCACCTATCCAAGAGTAAGGGTTAGTATTTGGACCTCTGTTTTGTGCAGAGGACTCCAGCGTCAGATACACAGCTGTTCCAGTGAGATACAATCCTCTCCACCCCTCTCTCTGTCCTCCAACTCTGTAGAGCCAGAGGCAGCTGGTGAATGGACAGGGAGCTGTGGGAGAGCAAGTCTGAGGAAAGAGAGATTGCCACACCCTCCTTCTTTACCAGGTCAGGAGCCAGCTGCGGGAAGGGAGTTTTAAATCCATGAGACTTTGATGGCAGATATTAGAATAATTGGGGTTTTAATGTGATTAGTAAATATACAAACATGACTGACAGTGCTATGGGCACTAAGATTTTATCCAGATAAAGAGAGGGAAGAGCCTGCAGAGGAGGTTTAAAACAAAAGCTTTGAAAAGTAGTAAATCTCTTTGCTTACATCTGAGCAAGTTTTGATTACCCAATAAATGGGTTACACATGCACACCAAAATACCCTTGATTCATTACTATTTGTGTCCAAAGGGTGTGTGTGTGTATGTGTGTGTGTGTACATGTGTGTATAATCTATGTGTGTACATAAATTTTCCTTGTTTATTCCCCTTGGTGGTAGTGGGAATTAATCAGTAATCCACACCATGCTTGAGAAACTATACAATTACTTAGGCAAGAAGGTGTTTGGGAGAGAACAGTATTTATTAATGTTATTTATCCTCCACTTATGAGAAAATGATTCTCTAAATGAGAAAATAAAATGATCCTTGTTTAAAAGTAACGCTGGATAACTTGACCTTTAATTCAGGAAACTTTACAGCGCTCAATAAGCATTAAGACCCTTCCTGATGCACGAATATTATCTTTTTTCACAGATAGGAAAGAGCAGAAACGATTCAGCCTGAAGACGATTTGCCCCAAATCCTCAGTCATCTTCAAGAAAAATAAAATCTATGGTTTCTTTGACTCTAAAAAATGTGTTTCCAACTGATATACAAGCACTTTTCTTTAATGCAAGTTTGATAAAATGTTTATGTTTAGGTTTGATATTCAGTTGTCAGTTTCTCTTGGGTTTCTTTTGTTAAAGAGCTTCAATTCCCTTTCCGAATCAGAGTCAACCATCTGCATACACGTATCTCTCACTGGAACAGGCTCCTGTCACTTCTATTTTGCTGTCACACTTCCTATAAGTGCTCAGAGAATTTCAACATAAAATGAGTTCCCTGATCTCCAAGAAGAAACTAGAAAAATCTACGCAGAGAGTAACGAGTTCTAATTATTTCTTTAGAAATTGTCCAAAGAAGCAAGCCCAAGTAATAGAAAAACAACAACAACAACAACAAAAACCTGATTTGCTAAATCTCAAAACTGATGATTGATGCAGGGCTGATGGCTATTGATGTAGAAGGCTTTCACTTGGATTTCTCTGTGAGACCCCATTGATATCAACATTGACTAGTAAGCAAGGATGCAAATTCTAAAGATTAAAATCCTGACAATTTACTTTCTTCAAAACAATACAGTATAAAAACAAAAACTTTTAAAGTGTATAGATTTAGGGACTTCCCTGGTGGCTCAGTGGTTAAGAACCCACCTGCCAATGCAGGGGACATGAGTTTGATCCCTGATCCAGGAAGATCCCACATGCTGCAGAGCAACTAAGCCCATGTGTCAGAACTACTGAGCCTGCACTCTAGAGCCCACAAGCCACAGCTACTGAACCCACGTGCCACAACTACTGAAGCCTGAGCACCTAGACCCCGTCCTCTGCCACAAAAGTAACCACCACAATGAGAAGCCTATGCTTTGAAATGAAGCACAACTAGAGAAAGCCCGTTTAGAGCAATGAATACCCAACACAGCCAATAATAAATAAATAAACTAATTAATTAAAAAAAACAGTGTACAGATTTAAGAAAATGCTTTCAATCTAAGAAAAAATTAGAAAAGATGAAGGATGAATGTATTCTGCTTATTTTTATCTAGTAGACCTTACCTCATAACTTAGAATTTCATTTTTAATACATTGACTAAGTTAGAGGGAAAGAATAATTATATAATTGACTCTCAGTTTCCAGTTTCTCCAGCCTTTCAGATTATTTTTTGTAATGATTAATATATTTTAATCCATAATATGGACATTTCACAGCAGAAACTTTCATAAGGACTTATCACCCAATAATTATTTAAGTATGCTTTTTCAGATTCAAACTATGCAAACACTGAAAAAGCTATTGTGCAAGGCAGAATTTTTGATTTTTGATTAACAGTGAAGCTAATGAGATTGAAACAGATTATAACATGTAATCACATATTGGCTGAACAGATGCTTAAGAATGTAGCATCTGAAGCTCCCTACTTATCATTCACAATGCAAATTTAACAACATAAAAAGTCTTGAGAGAAAAATACACGTTTTTAATGTTATAATCTCTGTGTCTATTATATACACTGGAGCTTCCTTAAAAAGTGGAAAATGTTTAAATGATGTATTAAATAAGAGGTGATGTTTTAATAAAGTAGGACATTGGCTAGATGACGACTACACAGTTAGCTTAGGTTGAGAGCTGCTTTTGCATCTTCCCCTAATTGGATCTTTCTATTTGCTGTTGGCATTGCATTCACCCTGCCACTTCCACAAAAAAAGGCATCTCATCCTGTGGACTCATGGGGAAATGCCCTAGATTTTTTCTCACATCCAGATACACTCTAATACTAGTTGGTTCTCATCCAAAAATGTTGCACAAATGTTGAATTTTGAGAATAGAATTCCTGCATTCGAAAAAGTGAAGAAGTAAAGATATAGGTAAAAAGAAGAAGCTTAAAATTATTTTGCTTTCCCTAGAGCATTGCATGTGAACTGGATCACAACCTATGACTCTTTGCTGTGTGGAGGAGAGGTCATAGCAAGAATGAATGTCACACTGTCCTAGCCCTCCAGTTAGATGAGCCATGAAGTGTATACACGGGACATGCACACATACATTCACTAAATCCCCACGCTTGTTTGTCTATCTGCGCATTTATAATCCATGTGTCTCTATATGTGCCTCACAGAATTAATGAACTCATGTTTTATTCAATGGTTATTTTAGATTTGCTTGTCAAAGTTTCCTGGTGCTGCAGCAACCAGGTCTTCTCCATTTCTACAATGCTCAGAAAACCTTAGGCCAGGGCTATGATTAGGGAAGTCCTGTGTACAGTTAGTGGAGGGTTAACTCTCCCAAGGAAAGAGCGTTCATTTACTCTCTCAGTATCATTTCCTTAGTGTTCCTTTTGTACCAGATACTGATTGAGGTCCATTGTGAGCAAAGGGACATGCAAGGCTGAGGAGGGTGCACCAAAACCCTGACTGAAATTATAATAACTAAGCACTGAGTTACTAGAGGAACTCAGTAAGCCCCCGGTCAACCCCACAGAAAAACATCAAAATAAAGGTTACAGCACAGCAGGATAGCAGGACTGAAGTAGTTTTCTAATCATCCTTGATTAGAGAATGTTAAGCCATCTATGCACCCAGTGTGATCTGTGGTCAAAACTAACTTTGTTCCTGTATATTCATAATTAGCTGTAATGTTTTATTTAACTGTTTGGTAAATTCAGTTCATATGTCAGTGTGATGACGTTATCTCCAGCAAACTCCTTCTTGCCCCGAGCATCAAGAAAAGACTATTAAGCGAGTTTAGGTTTTACCAGCTACACCTAAATCCGCACGGCTCTGATAATCATTGGCACTAGTCTAGCCTTGGGCAGAGACAGACTCCCCCCAACCCCCCACCCCCAACTAGATCTACATTTACTCTGACTATTGGTAGAAAGGAAAGAAAAAGTTAACCTTTTGCCTTCCTAAAAAAGGATGGCCATAAACTGAGTCAGTGTCTAGTAGAAGAGATCAATAAAGTGCTGGTGTGGATGGCGATAATAACAGTTTACAGATGCTTGGAAGCCCATGAGTCATCATCATTAATTTAGCTCCACATGCGTGTAGGCAGAATAATAGGATTCAGACAGGCCTCTGAGGGGAAGATCTATCATATTGATCGAGAGCAGCCGGCAGAAAGACAGGCTTTCGGGTCTCATGTCTGACAGCGTTATGATGCCCGGGAAGGCAATCGATGGAGCCCTCCCATCTAACTGGACTGCCCACTGCTTGAACACAGCCTCACATTATGACCTCCTCACACTCTGGTCCACTTTTAGCCTGAAACTTGGCATCAAGTCATCCGCACCCTCTCCAGACCTAAGGGTGGGCTTCTGCCTGGCGAGTGACATCCCTCTTTTGTGCTTCATGTTAATACACGGAACCGTACTCTGTTCTTTGGGCTTGGGTTTCTCAAATTTGTCAACAAATTAAATGTCCATTTACTTTAGAAGTGTGGCTTTGTCCTTGGTGTCTGTCATTTCTATTTCCTGCCAGGGCTTGAAAGCTGGCCTCTGAACCCCAAGTGGCCGGGTTCCTGCTCAAAGACTGTCATGCCTGCCTGCCAGCACTTCCTAATGTCACCCAGTGCTAATTCTCCCTTACTAAACTCTGCCACTGGTTTGGGGACTACCATTGCTTCAAGTTGGAATACAGATGCTAATTGTTTACCAAGTATCACTTGTGATTTAGAGCTGCTCTCACCAGCTGCTGAATTCTGTGTAGTGTGCTAGGTGGTTGCTCAGCGTCCACAAATAGGTTGTTTTTCCTTGTGCATTTCAGTCTACCTGGTGCAGTTAACTAGGCCAAATCCAGTTCTGTCGTGGAATGTATCAATAAGAGGAAGGAAATGCAAGTGGCCCTTGACCTTAAGAAGGACCATTAATAATAGCAACTACAAGCTAATACATCTATTAACTCCAAGGTTGTCTTTTATTGGCTACTACACACTAAATGTTGGAATCAGAGCAATAACAACAAAGAAGTCATGACTCCCGCTCTCACGGAGCCTGTATTTTTAGGCGAGCGTGCACACATGCACGTATATTTTGTTGTTGTTGAAGAGAGGGACAATAAGAACCAGTATCAGGTTATAAATAACAATGTAGAGAGTTTAAAGAGCTACTTCAAACTGTGTGTTTGGAAGTCTCTCTGTGGAGGTGACATTTGAAGCGGACATTTGAAATGACATAAAGGAGCCAGCCATTGGATGATCCACGAGAAGGGGGAAAAACGGGGCAAAGATTCAAAAACAGGAGGGAGCCTGAGGATCTGTGATTCAGATCAGAGTATCTGCAAATAGTGAACAGGAAAGCAGTGGTTAGAATGAAGCTGGCAACTTTGTCAGAGGCTGGATTTTGAGTGGCTTTATGAATTGTGATAGAGTTTGTGTTTAATTTATATACAATGGAAAGGCATTCGAGGATTTTAAGGAAGGCAGTAACTTGATTGAGTTATATTTAAAATGAGCACAGCGCAGACCATGGATGTAAGTCCTGAGAGGCAGCTGAGACTCCTTAGGAGGCTATTGGATAGTAAAGCAAAAGGGATGGTGCTTTGGACTAGGCTACATAGACGTAAATGGAGAAAAGTGGAGGTAGAATCAGTAGGACTTACAGAAGGATGTGATGTGGGATCATACATCTTAGATTTTTATCTGGAGCCAAAGGACTGCTGATGGTGTCATCTTCTGAGGATGGGAAGGCTGAAGGGAAAAGCAGGTCCGAAGGAAAAAAATTGAGTGTGGTTTTCTGGCTGTGTAGGTTTGAGTTGCCTGTTAAACATGATGTAACTATGAAGAGTAGGCAATGGGATATATGAATCTGAAGGGCTGGGAGATGTAAGGGTTGAAGATGAAGCACTGGGAGCTATGAAATAAGAGAGAAAATATTTTTAGTCTTTGACCCTGGTTTCTGACATAGAGCTCCTAAATCCCTTGGAATTTCCTGGGTGATAGAAGCGTCTTTTTTGTTTTAAAGAGGTGACCCCTGGTAGTCTTCTGGATGGGAGCTGATCATCAGAAAGACCAAGCCATGATCAGATGCTTGGAAATTTCAGCCCCATCGCCCATCCTT
Organism: Hippopotamus amphibius kiboko; assembly: GCF_030028045.1. Lineage (NCBI taxonomy): Eukaryota > Metazoa > Chordata > Mammalia > Artiodactyla > Hippopotamidae > Hippopotamus > Hippopotamus amphibius. The sequence continues at coordinate 48,490,641 of NC_080194.1, forward strand.
CTGGAAGGGGAGAGGGGCTAGAAATTGAGTTAATGATCAATCATACCCAGATGATGAAGCCTCCATAAAAATCCCCATATTATAGGATCCTGAGAGCTTATGGGTTAATGAACACATCTACATGCCAGGAGGGTGGTGCACCCCAACTCTGTGGGGTAAGAAGCCCCCGTGCACAGGACCTTTCCAGATCTCACCCTACATATCTCTTCATCTGAATGTTCATCTGTATCCTTTATCATATCCTTCATTATAAAATGGACTGATAAGTGTAAGTAAGGGCTTCTCTGAGTTCTGTGAGCTACTCTAGCAAAGGATCAAACCCAAGGATGAGGTCATGGGAATCCCAGTTTATATCCTCTGGGTCAGAATTACAGGTGACAACCTGGGACTTGCTATTGGCATCTGAAGGTGGGGTAGCGGGGAGAAGAGAGGCAGTCTTATGAGACTGAGCCTTTAACCTGTGGGTAACGATGCTGTCTCCAGGTAGACAGTGTCAGAATTGAGCTCAATTATAGGACATCCAGCGGGTGTCAAAGAATTGCTTGATGAGTGGAAAACCTACGCATCTGATATCACAAGTATTGTGAGTGAGTAAAGGCAAAACAGAGGAGGCGTGTGTATTTTTTTTTTTTTTTAATAGGAGCCAACAGCACAGAGATGGCATTTACAGGCTCAGGAGTGGAGGAGAGGGCAAGGGGAGAGTGTGGATAAAGAAGAGATGAGAAGGAGTCAGGAGAGACCTTTGAGACACTCTAATGTCTTGAAGCCAAGAAGAGGAAAAGGAGCCTGAGAAGTAGTCAGAGATGTAAGGGAACTATATTTAATAAGCCCTTATCATAGGCAACTTCAATTTAAAAAAATGCTTTTAATGTATTGAAGTAACATTTTATACATTTCATGTGTATGACATTATATTTCGACTTCTGTATACACTGCAGCGTGCTTGCCACCAAAAGTTTAGTTTCTATCAGTCACCATACAGTCAACCCCTTTTACCCATTCTCCCTCCTCCCTAGTCTCCTTTTCCTCTGGTAACCACTATTCTGTTCTCTGTATCTATATGTTTGTTGTTGTTTGGCATGGTTTGACCATTTGAAAAATATTCCACATATAAGTGAAATCTTTATGTAGGTTAACCACTTTAATTTTAAACTTCCAGAACTAATTAGAAAGTGAAGTCTCTCCAAGCCCCTCCACTGCCCAGTTGTGTTACCTTAGGTAAGTCAACTAGCCTCTCTGTATCTCAGTTTCCTCACCTGTAAAATGAATTTATAAAAATATTACCCCATAGGCTTGATGGTTGGATTAAATGGATGGATATGTGTAAAGCCCCTAGAATAGGGCCTGCCACATATTAAGCACCTCATAAATGTGATGTAGCAATTGGTAAATAGCAACTACTGTGTGCATTGTACAAGTCTGAATCCTGGAATATCACAGAGTTAGAAAATAGTGCAGCCAAGATTGAAAAAACTCTGACCTCAAAGGGTATCGTATTTCCACATTCCTTTAATTTAGAACCTTTAAAATAATAATAAACTGATGTATGACCAAGTAATTGTGTGTATCAACATGGTGCCACAGTGTAGAAAATGAAAGATTTCATTTCAGGTAGCATTTCAAGCTTCATTCCCCCCAACCAAATCTTTTTACGAGATGCTGAAGGTTAACCAAACCCACTTTACTTTCTACCTTGTCTATGGAGTGACTAAGTATACTCTTTTCCCCTCCAAAAAAGGTCAGTCAAAGTTGGAATGATGCAAAAATGCTCATACAACTAGCCAACAAAATAATCAGGTCTCATATAAGTATATATAACGTGTTGACCATTATTGTTAGTTAAAACATAATTGTTTTAAAAGCAGATTTATTCATTTTCACTATGTATACCAAATACAGGAGACAGGCTCAATAAAATAATAATTTTTAAAGGAAACATTGTCTATTAATTTCAAGTACATAAAAGCAATTCAAGTTAGGCTAATTGAGTATTGTCAAGAAAAGGAATTGGGAAGCTACCTCAATAGAGAAGAATGATTTGTATTTAAAGTACTTGTTCATCTGTAAATTGGTGTTTTTAATTGTTTTAAAGCAATTTTTCTCTTCAGCAAATTAAATGTTCCCCATGCAAGTGTTAGACTATTTTGTTGGCAATGTTTTTATGAAACAAAGTTAGCTTCTGCTTAATTCCTATCCAAATTAATGAAGGTTTCTTTCATTTATGAGATTCTAAATCTTTTCTACCGGTTCTAAAATTAGGTTCCATTACTAAATTTGAGAAGTGAGGAGAATTTCTCTGTCCATAATTCCAATATTCAATACAATAAATTATGTGAAAGGATTGTTGTAACTTTGCAAGAAACTGTGAGGAACATCTGCCAACACTAAGAGGTGATAGGTCTGACTATAATTTTGTCTGAATATACCACAGGGCATTACCCATCACAGACAACCTTTAAATGTCAGAAAGAGGGAAGAAAAAAAGGAAAGAAAGAGGGACTTCCCTGGTGGCACAGTGGTTAAGAATCCACCTGCCAATGCAGGGGATGTGGGTTTGATCCCTGGTGCAGGAAGATCCCATATGCCATGGAGCAACTAAGCCCGTTCGCCACAACTAGTGAGCCTGTACTCTAGAGCCTGAGACCCACAACTACTGAAGTCTTTGTGCTGCAACTACTGAAGCCTGTGTGCCTAGAGCCTGTGATCCACAACAAAAGAATAATAAAATAAATAAATTTTAAAAATGAAAAAATAAAGAGAGGAAAGGAGGAAGGGAGAGAAGCTGGGAAGGAAAGAGGGAAAGATGGAGAAAGAAGGAAAACAATTCTTCTTGATTAGAGTTTGGTTTAGAAGCACTAGTTTCTGAACAAGGTCAATCACCAGGGACTAGCTCAGCTCTGAAAAGTTTCCAAAGTTAGGCTGATGTGCTATGTTGAAACTCACCCAAGAATTGCACACCTTGTTGCTGAGGAGTCACACCAGCTGTCCTGTCCAAGGACTAATAACGTTTTTTCCTATAGGCTACATCCATATGTGAAGAAGCAGCAGAGAGCATTTCAGAGCTGGTTAGTCAACTGTAAGTTATGCTTAGCGCACAGTATCGGGAATACAAAAGCATTTTCCAGATGGCATCATAAAGTCAGTTCATTTTTGCAAAGCACCATCTCATTTTTGAGAAATAGCCCCTTGTTTTTCATTCCCCTTGGTCGTTTTAGAATTGCTTTTTCTTGCCATAAAAGCAGCACTTAAACTGAAGGGTCGGGTAAGATATCTGCTGTGTATTATGAAAAATGTCTAACAGACTGTGAGTTTTCAGATGTGAATTGACGAGGAAGATGATAAGATATTGTCTTAACCACTGGCCAGGCCATCAAGGAGACAGAGTGCCAGATGGATGTTGGGATTATACTTCCACTGTTAATGATATAACCTTGTGTGATTCACTTAATCATTCTGTGTTTCATTGTCTACATATGTATGAGAGCTACTCTAACTCTCAGAAATTCCTTTGTGAGTCATCCAAGGCCCATTTATCATACGAGATGTTTCTCTACCTGCTTATCTGCATGAACTCTGCTGTAGCCAAATTGTTCAACTCACTTTCTTCTAAATATGCCTTGTACTTTTCTAGATTCATGTCTTTCATCAAGCCCTTTCCTTAGCCTAGAATGTACTTTCTCTTCTTCTCTGTCTGGCCAAATGCTACTTGTGCTTTTGAGGCAAGCCTCCTCCTCAATGAAGTTATGTGAGTATTCATGTAGCTCTATGATGGGATTTACACATGTAATCTCATTTAGTCGTCAGAACCATATGAAATAATTACTTTATGCTTATTTTATAGATGAGACCATGAGACTATAATTAAATACCTATTGTCCCAAGGTCCAAAGGTGTTATCAGAACTTTAATTAAATTCAGGTTCTTGGACACTGTGAAATCCTTCCGCTGCTTCACAGTCTCCTAGTAACATTTCTTATATCCTTTGAAGTTGTTGTTATTACTTTTATACTTTTTTAATGTAAAAATTCATATTTCCTTAAATAAATAGTAAATGCTTTGAAGAAAGGAATAGTATCTGTACATTTCTTACAGTAGAATGTAAATTCCAAGGGAGCAGAGAATCTGACTCTGTTATTCACTGTTCTTATGCTAGCTTATAGAGCAGTGCCTGGCAGGTAGTAAACAAAAAATAAATATTTACTGAATGAATTCTGTATGTCTCTTAAGGCATCTGGCCTTGCACGTAGAGAGTCCCAATAAGTACTTGTTCTTCTGGTGCAATGAAACTGTCCTCCGTGAAGATTTTTAGATTAAATATTGGATATTTACAGAATGCTTCCCCCTACCCCCTTTCCATGTCTGTTATTTACCTTTTGATATTGACCTTGTCTACCTAACATGCCTGTTCTCAAATCATTAATTGAATCATTTACTCTACTCTTGGCTTCTCATGCTGACACCAAACACTGCTATGTTTGTCTCTAGTGATATGGAATGAGAGGCATATCATGAGATAAAAAATTGCTTACTAAATATCGCTTCTGAGTACTAATTTTCCCCATGCTAAGCAGCTCATTTATATTTTATTTAATTCTCAGAGAAGAACCAAGATTCTTTTTACAGGTTATGAAACTAGACTTCAAAGGGATTAAACAACTTGCTCACAACCACATAGCTAATAAAATGATGAGCTAGGATTAAAGCCCAAGCTGCAAACCACTGAGCTCAGCTACTTCCATGTGTGTTGTGATGCTCTGGGAGAGGAGACTGAATATTCCTATAAGCTGGCATGATCAAATTAAAGTCCTAACAGTAAAGTCCAGTACAGTGAGTAATGCACAGGCACTGTATTTTGGGGGTCTGACTGTTGGGAAAACTTCCAGATTATTGATGGCCACACAAATATCAGTTGTTTTTGACTGTTTTGTTGACATAATCTGAGAAATGATTAAACATTGCAACTAAAGTTCCAACTCTTAGTAATGTTACTTTAGTTGGTGAGAATTAGGTTCTATTCATTAGTGGAAGAAAATCATTACTTTGTAACATTATTATCTCTAACTTCAACCTAGTAAAGGCCAGTCAATATTTATTAACATTTTGAATATGGATAATATTTCACCAACCGTAATTAGTAACACTTCATCAGCTAAGTTGACTTTAGCTTTGGTTTGGCATTGAGTCACATCTTTTTGTTATTTCAGGGAATCAGAATGAGTGAATCAGTAGTGTTCAGTGAATATTTAAATGTAAAAATAAAAGCACAATATAAAGCATGGCTTCTAAGTATTTGCAACAGCTTTCACAGTTGTTATAATTTTGGAACTGGTGAGAGTTTAGCTGTTCTGTCTTCTAAAATGAAGTGTATTTGGAACCTTGGCTTAGCCCACTTTTAATCCCTTCTGATAAGTACTGCTAAAGCTTTTATCACTGGTGCAACATGATCAGACAAAGAGTGTTCTAGGTGGCAAACTTTTAGATTTTTAGAATTCATATGCTATTTCTTTCTCTAGTACCTACCATATGTAACACTGCACAAATTTCTCATAAAACAGGTGTTAGTTTATTCAACTCTAAGTTGAAGTTAATATATGACTCAAAGTATTTGAAAGGAATCTATAAACACACAACTGTTCAGAATTCCTTTAATCAAATCACAATGCAAATATTGGGTAGAGGAGTGTGACGTTCTGATATTTTGTCCATTTGATTTCTCATTTTGATATCTGTGTAGTATGGTAATGGATGCACAGCAAACAGTGAATTTAGTTTTTAATATCTGTTATGTATTCCATATGATAGGGGAAAAAACTGGAGTGTAACTTAGAGAACAGTACTGTTGTTGTGGCTGTTGTGATATTTATAAATCAGTAGCTTCTGACAGATTCAAGCAGAAAGCTGACTTATTTTACTGTAGGAGTCTAAAGTGTCCTGACCTGCAGGCTTTGAATCATTGCTTGGAAGAAGATTAAGCAGTGCCTCATTTTACAGTAAATCAGTAATTAATGATAAATTATTTAAATGACTGCAGATTGCCTTTGGCTTTCGTCTTGAGTACATATACCATAAGTAGATGAGTCTTTAAAAAGGAAATCTGACATCCTATGTTAGCAAAATGATACATTCATTATGTTTCACTAAATATGCATTGAATACCTACTATGTGTTAGGCTCTACACAAGGCGCTGAATTTCAGTGATGAATCAGATATGGTTCCTACCTTCAAGGCCCTCACCATCTAGTGGAAGAGAAAGATGCATGGACAGCTAATTTCAGTATGCACCCCAAAGTCATATTCTTTGTTGGAGGTGTCATAACCAGAAGAAATAATGTGGGAAAAATGGCAATATACCCAAAAGTTAAATAGAAGGTTTACAGAATAAAAATCTATTATATAATAACATTTAGAGAGTACAGAATTTATATATGGTAAACTTGACGCAAAAGATGTGGAACAAAGAGTTGGATGATGAGGCAAAGGGACGTGGCCAATGAATGCATGGGTGGGGAAGAGCTACGGAAGAGGAAGTCTGGGAGGGAACTTGCCTTCTGGTCTATGCAAGACAAGGCAGGCTTCAATATCCTGGAGGAAGCTGGCCACAAAAGAACACAGATTCTCCCATGCATAGAAACTCCTGGGAGAGCCAGCAGAAGACTCAGTCTCTTCCCCAAGGAATTAGAGAAGTGGAGAGATCTGGGGGAAGCTGCAAGAACGGCCATGGCCACCTCCAATATAATAATATAATGGCCTGTCTTACTCATCCTCATGTCACCTTCATAAGCCTCAACCAGGCTTATATGATGAGGTAATGCATAACATAAATACTACAAAAACGTGAAATTTCTCCTGCATTTGCATTAATCCTACAACATTTTCCTCCCCCTACCCCTTTTTCCTTAGCTGGGAGGCATAAGGCTGCTGTCCAATGGTGGGAGGTGGGGGTGGGAACAAAAGCCCCCAAATTTATATTCTTAATTTGAAGCTTAAATGCTTTGATCTGAGAGATATAAATATTTTAGAATAAAGTATTTGATAAACTGGTTATTTCCTCTTCTCACCAATGCTGCAATGTTTAGTTTGGGTCTGCTGCTGGGACAAGGTAGAGCTCCCAAATTTGGCTGAACTTGCACATTAAATGGTGGAGAAATCACTGAGTGACTTGAGTCACCCTGGAGAAACCTGCAGAAATAGTGCTCAAGGTAGAAATTAAGTCCAACGTAGGAAAACAAAGAAAGCCACATTTTTTGCACACCAGAATTTGTGACTTGAGGAAGTTGTATCTACCAAACTTACTTCCAAAGGTCAGTTGGGGCCATATGCTATTTCATGGACATCCATAGCCAAATATTTTTCCCATCTCTTTTCTGATGCCCTCAACTTTTTTTAATGCAGTGATATGTGTTTCATTCTACAAATAGGGTCTTGAGTTCACCTAGATCAGCAGTCCCCAACCTTTTTAGCACCAGGGACCAGTTTCACGGAAGACAACTTTTCCACAGACAGGGTGGGATGGGATGGTTCAGGCGGTAATGCAAGTGATGGGGAGCAATGGGGAGCAGCAGATGAAGCTGAACTCCCAAAACACTGGAAGAAGGGGTGCGCTAAGAGTTTTAAAAACCTAGTTATTTTTATTTTAATAAAACGTGACCTTCAAAAACAAACAGTGGTAACAATAGTGTGGGTGAGAAGTGAGCCAGTGGGAACGTGCACTTGAGGTATTGAGGACACCAAGTTCACAAATACAGCAGGTAGGCACGTGTGAATGTCTGCTTCCTTTCACCGAGATGGGCAGTGTCTTGGCCAGCTGTAGCAGGAACTCAGGCCTATTTTTATGCAGGAACTGAGCGCCTGCTGCCTTCCTGAGCGCCTGCTGCCTTCCTGAGCTGAGCTGGTGCCCTGCCGTTTTCAGCCCCACTGTACTCCCCGGCGTCCCCAGCCCTCTGATCACTGGCCGGTACCTCCCCTCATCACAGGTCCTTACAGCACCCCAGGCCATAAAAAAGCAAAGGACGTGCCAGAGATGAAGGAAATGACACAGGCCGTTGTTCTCGAACAAATAAGCAGAGGGGAAAAAAATGTGGCTGGGAACCTAAACAAGGATGCAGGAGAGGAAGTAAACAAGCAAACAAAACTAAACGCTGAGATCTCCCAAAACAAAAGCCCAGCATCAAAGTCATTTCTAGGGGAAAATAAAAATCTCCTCATGGAGACCGGAGGAAACAGAGAACTTCCTTACTAGCAGTGACTTGACAAATGCCCTATAACCCCGTTGATTGGGAAGTCCCAGTCAGCTCTCTGGGTCTGTTAGCTCCAGAAAAGTGAGGTGGCTTAAATCCAGACAGACCTTGGCCACTTAACAGGATAAACTTGGAATCCAAGCCTCGACCTCCTAGTTGTGCTCGTGAGGGGTGCCATTCTCACAGAATACAATGAAAAGTATCCCTGGAGGGATGTGATATGCTAATAATCACTTATCAACCCTCACCTGTAAAATGGGACTCATTATCCCTGCTTCAGATTCTGTGGTACAGCTCAAGGACATGACTACATACTACAGTTTCTCTGGGGCTCACTGACTTCTGGTCCAAATGAGATCACAACAGTTTTATTGCCTCTTTTCAACCTTCTGTGTTATACTTCGGTGTGGGGATTCTCAGGGCTGCTTACATTTAAATTCTTAGAGATTTTTCTACAGATTTAACCATTTAGAGTTATATTTACTGATCTCTCTTTTCCTAGAATGTAGTCTTATCTACCAGATAAGACTAGAAGTAGCTTCAGATCAGAGACAACCCATTTGTGTTTTAATTACTGCCCCCTTCAGTCCTGTTACTCGGTTACCAGATCAGAACTCTTTGTGTCGGACTCCATCTTCCCTTAGAATGAGTTCTTGACTAGGAAAATCCTCCATCCTTCATGTAATTGGGCTTCTACTGGGCATGAACCTTGGCCATAGATGCAAAGTCACAATGCCTGCCTATAGCATCGTAAGCTCACAAGAAAAGGAAGTTGTGGATCTCATTGTCCACCTAGAAATGGGGTCTTGTGAATGGAAGACCAGGGAAAATGCCCTCTTCTGAGAGTTCTTCCAAGGCTCTACTCAGAAGTCTGAACTGAGGGTCCAGAGAGATTGAGGGGACAAAAGAAAAGGTTGAATTTTGTTTTTCTTTTTCCGTTCTTGGTTAATAGTCATGTAGAAGCTCTAAGATTTATTCTTAGCATATTTCAACTATTTACCCCAGAATTGGTCTCTCATTTAATATGTTTTATTAAACACTCATCTAATGAGAAGATTAGAAAGTTTAAATTATTATTACATTATGGTTAACAGACTAGTAAGGAAGCATACATTTAAACCTTTGGGAGGGAAAAATAGGTGGAGATCTAACATTTTCCTGCTCTGCAGATAACTTCAGAAATAATACCATATCATACATAATCATCTAGACTTCAAGCTGCTGAGATATTCTGCTGCATCTAATCCCTGTGAAGAATGTGCTAGATGAGCCCCTCCAGCCCAGGGCCTGGAGTTCCCAGAGAGCAGGATGGAATGATTCACAGTGGTCCCTTAGGCCATCCCGAAATCTGGCCCAAAGTGAGTGCTAAATAAATGTCATTACTCGATCTCCAGTGTTTCTTTTAGTGAGTATCTGGGGCGGGCAGGGGAATAGCACACACCAAAGGCCCCTATATGCTTGGAGAAGCCTGGTATAAAGGGAAGTTCATTATACTTCCAAAAGGGCAAGGAGTTGTAAGAGCTTTAGAAGTGCAGAGTTGCAGAAAATCTGAACGATTTTCAAAAAGTCCATCTGGGAAAATGCCAGAAACGAAAAAAAGTTCAATTTCAATGGCAAAGGGCAGAGGGATTCAAGTAAATGAAACAAGTCACTACTACAATTTAAAAAAAAACAGGTTAGTGTTTACAAACATAAGATGGGAAAATTAGCTCAATACAAGTTTACCAAAAGTATGTGGAAATTCTAGTGGTCTCAGGATGTCAGTCGGTAACATGCTGAGGCTGTTTTGTTTTGTTTTGTTCTTTTAATGTAACATGACACTCAACTATTACAGGATCAAAATCCGGAATAAATGCTTCCAATGTGCTTAGAAATAATTATATATTTGTTGAAGACTCTTGTCCTATTTGTGGATGAACATCTAAGTGAGATAAGAGAGAGATGGACAGTCACGATAAGAAAAGATACAGATTTAGGATAGCAAATCTAAGAATAAAACTGATAGAGAGTTCCTATTGTTTAATTCAGGAAAGTGAGGACTGAGAGTTGATTTAATATGTGTCTCCAGTCTATAAAGGGTCATTATCTGGTGGTTTATGACCATCTGTTCTTTACCTCCTCTAAAGATGGAAAAGAGGAAATGAGCTTAAACTACAGGAAAATAAATTTAGGTTAGCCCAAACGGACTTCCAGACTAAGGTCTGTGTAACATTGCAAGCCTGAGTGCTTGTGGCATTTCCTCCCCTAACCTCATCTGGGACCTAGACAGGCATTTACCCATCTGGGATGAATTCTACATAGCCCAGAGGGGGAAAGTCCTTGAATATTTTCAGACTGTAAATATTATTGAATGTCACTTTGATGTAACTTATTCTCTTCTGTCTTAAAGCTTTGGACCAGGTGGAAATCCTTCTGAGGTATGGAGTAAAAAGTTATCTGTTGATTTCATTGGCCCACCATTAATGGGAATGAATTTTCCATTGATTCACCACTAAGATGTGGGCTTGTCCATTCACATCCTTATGCCCTCTTACGCAAATACCATAGAGTGCTGTTTCCACACTTGGGATCTTCCCATATCTGGAGACTTCATAAAATCCTAAAGGACTGGCAGGTTATACTAGGCCTTTCCCAAGCTAGCTCAGTCAGCCTGTGGACATACAACTCCTGCTCCTCTTCCTCCTGTCCCAGCTATGCAGAGCCACAGTCCCCAAGCTTGACATAGCACCTCACCACCCTATTCCTGTTCACGTGTCTACTTTTCTCTAGAATGTTGTTACTGCCCTTGTCTACGTGACAAACTAGAAAAATTTCAATTCCCCACTCAAATATTTCAGCACTTCTGAAAGGTTTTCTGTCTTTCCTACAGAAACCTACATTCTCCTTCCCTCCAAAATTACAGTCCTTTGAGCACTTATATGCCTATGGAGAATTTAACTTGTATTATGGTGAGGTTCAGTCTATATTTCCATCAAACTATAGTAGACTTAAGAGCAAAATGGAGATAATTTTGACCCCCTATGCCCAGTTGACCAATAAATATTTGTTAAATAACAGGAAGAAAAAATAAACGAATGATAGGTAAACAATTATGAAATTGTTCTCTAGCATTAAGGGTAGAAATTGTTATCACTGGCAAAAACAAAAATTGTAGCAGAGGACTAGAAAAAGCTTGACAATTGCTTTTCATTTTATTCCTTCTTGCTGTTCTAGTCCCAAACTAATTATTGGTTTACATTGGATACTCTGCTTGGATTAACGCTGTTAACAAATGAGTATTGGTTGATGATACAAACTAGCACTTGCATTTGTAATGTTTTCCTGTCCTTTGTTGACACGACTGATATCTGAGCTTTAGCCAACTTTTTATACATACACTCAAACCTAATAATCGTTCATGGAAACTAAACTACGTTTTTGTACTGGTTATGCAGCATTTTTTGAAGCAATTTTTGAAAGCTGAATAAGGGAAAAGTGACTTCATTAGATAAAATTAAGAATAAAAATATTCAATTCTACCTTCAATTAAATTCATTTTACTTCAGTTAAATAAATATATATACTCTCCACTATACTGAATTCTTAGACCTGGATGTTTGAGAAAATAAAACGATAAATTAGTTTCTGTCCTCAAGAAGCTTACAATCTAGAAGGAAGGGAAAGACACCTGCACAAATGACTATAACATGAGGGAAGGTACAATTAGAGAAAAACTGACACATCATGGCAGGGGCCAAAAGGAGTGTAGGAAGTCATTTTTTGGAGGATGTGGCATTTGACACTGGTCTCTAAGTCTGGAATCGATTTCAATAGGTGTTGGGAAGTGGGGTTTGGTAGGTTAATCCACAAATAGAGCAGGAGCCAGCAAGACAATTGAGAGTGTTTTCAGAAAAGTCAAGACTACAAGCCTAGGGTATGTGTAACTCAGCCTGAAGAGAAAATAAGCCAGGCTATGGGACGTGAGGGTGAGCTAGGGCTTAACTCAGTAGTTGATGGAGAGATGCTGAAGGTATTGGTTAGGACAGTAATCAACATCGTGTGGATGTCCTGACATAGGAGATAAGAAGCAGAGGAGACTGATGACCACAATCTATATGAGAAGCAACAAAAGCCTGGATGACAGCAGGTAACATTAGGGTGACAATGAGGAAAGCAAGTCAAGATATTTTGTAGAGAAAGAATATAAGCTATAGGGTTAGGCAACTGGGTGAAATATGAAAAAAGAACTCACAGAGAGAGTCCAAGAAAGGTCTGAGGTTCCCATCTGCGTCTAGGGAGAAAGAGGCCACAAATTAACACATATGGAAACCACAGGTGAAGAGAGATTAACTGAGGTTTAGGTACATAGGTCAAATGCAAATGGAAGGACCCTACACTGTGAGAGGCACAATCTACTCCGCTTCTCTTCTGCTGACGTCCCTGATCTAGATCATCAGCATTTTCAGCTCTATTTAAGATGTGCTATAAGCAAACAGTAAGATACATTTATGAAGCCTCTAAAATATATTAAATGCTCGGTAAATGTAAAGAGTAAAGTGATTATTATAGCTCTGTCCTGGATCATGGGCAAGTAGGAAACAGTAAACTATAGGATGCAATGGTAATTAAAAAGAGATTAAATTATTCACAATGGCGTGTGTGTGCGCGCACGCAAGAGAGAGAGAGAGAACAAGGGCGTGAAAATTTATTTTTCAGTACTCAATGTGAAAACGCATTAGTTTTCCTTTACTTCTGAGGGTTGGAAAAAAAATTCATATTTTGTGAAGGGTTACTTTTATATGCTGTAGATGTAATTTGGCACGTACGAGATAGTGTTCCTACGTACACAATAAACTTGCTCTTTTTGAGAAGCTGTTTGCTTTCTTCTCATAGCTCTTCAGCTTGACATAAGACTTAATACCCAGGTGAGAAATGATAAGGTACACTTTATAAACTAAAGAAACTGAAGAAAAAAGACTTTTATTCCTATTATTTGTTTTCTGTTCTTTGTGGTTTTATTTTTTTCAATTCTGAAAGTCTCAAGGTCAACTTCTTTCAAAAACCAGAGTGGAATCACGGCTATATTCAGTGTTAGTCAGGTCTCTGATCTTGTTGTTTTTCACTATGGTTATATAAAACGTGTGTATCATTTGTTTCCTTTTACTACTAGTAAGATGTTGCTTTTATTACATCTAAAAATAAACTTCCGTTTCATTCATTTAATTTAATCACCATGTTAATGATTATAATTTAAAAAAATACTTCTTTTCTACATTTAATGTATAAAAAATCTCTTGGCTATGAACCTGTCTGATAAACTCATTAAAAAATACTTACATTATAGTGGGAGGTGCCTGGCTGGCATTCTTAATAAGATCTTCTATTTCTGATTATGTCCCTTTAATAAGTTAAACAGGTACTTTATGAATAAATGAAATTAATTTAACAATTCCTTGTGTGAACAGGGTTGCTTGGCCGTTTAAGGATTTCTGGCATTGCTGTGAAAGCCACTAAGACTGTGAGCTTTTCCTTATGTATTTGGTGATGAAAATGATGGCAATGATGACTGGCCTGGAAAAACCATTTTAAAATGTGTTTAATAATGATCCATCAATAACATTGAATGACCCAGAATGAGTTTCCAGTTCTCACATGACTTAAGAATACTGTTCTAGCACCATCATCTGGACAACTTCAGTCTTTCCAAAAATACAACTGTTAGCAAAACACCACTCTACTCATTTTCTTTGAAAACACAAGCAGGACTTCCCTGGCGGTCCAGTGGTTAGGACTTCGCTTTCCAATGCAGGGGATGTGGGTTTGATAGCTGGTTGGGGAGCTAAGATCCCACATGCCTCAGGGCCAAAACATAAAAACAGAAGCAATGTTGTAACAAATTCAATAAAGACTTTAAAAATGGTCCACATCAAAAAAAAAATCTCTAAAAAAACAAAAATTGTTTTTATTATTAGTCATTAATTGTTTAAATTAATTATTTTAATTTATTGTTTTTAAAATTTCCACATATAAGTGATATAATACAGTGTCTGTCTTTCTTCATCTGACATTTCACTAAGTACAATAATCTCTAGGTCCATCCATGTTGCTGCAAATGGCAGAAGTTCATTCTTTTTTATGGCTGAGTAATATTCCATTATATATATACCACATCTTCTTTACCTATTCATCTGTCAATGGGCACTTGAGTAGGAACTATATCGTGGTTATATAGAAAACCAACTTGTGGTCACCAAAGGGTAAAGAGAAGAGGGGAGAGACAGATTAAGGGTATGAGATTAACAGATACAAACTACTATGTATAAAATAGATAAGCAACAAGGATGTACTGTATAGCACAGAGAATTATACCCATCATCTTGTAATAAGTTATAATGGAGTATAATCTGTAGAAATACTGAAATACTATGCTATATACCTGACACTAACATAATAATGTAAATCAACTATACTTCATTTTTTTAAAAAGTAGTAAAATACAAGAAAAAAAAGTAAATTGAGGTTGCTGCTCTCTATTTTTGCTGGAGGGACAGAAAGGTAGAAGGGTTGTGGGGTGGAGGTGGCAGGGGTTTGTGTAGCAGACCACTTTATGCCTAATCACTACGCCGTATGGAAGGCATGCCAACATATCTGTATGTTAATATGAAGATCGATACTTTTTAAATTAATCTTTTTATTTTGAGATCATAGTAGATTCATATGCAGCTGTAAGAAATACTACAGAGAGAACCCAGCTACCCTTTACCTGGTTTCCACAGTGGTAATATCTTGAATGATTATAGTACAGTATCACAACCAGGATGTTGACATAGATATAGTCAAAATATGAAACATTTACACCACTACAAAGATTCTTGCTTTTGTCCTTTCATTGCCACACTCACTGCCCTCCCACCACCACCATCCCCTTAACCCTGACAATCACTAACTTTTTCTCCATAACTATATTTTGTCATTTCAGGAATGTTATCTAAATGGAATTATATAGCATGTGACCTTTTAACATTGGCTTTTTTCACTCAATGTAATTCTGTGGAGATCCATCCAGGTTGTGTGTGTGCTATTGGTGAGTAGTATTCCACCCCTTGTTTAAGGAATTATCCGTTTAAGAACATATGGGTTGTTTCCAGTTTGGGACTATTATCAATAAAGCTGCTATAAACATTCATTCATGGGTTTTTTGTGTGAACACAAATCTTTATTTCTCTGGGATAAATACCTGGGAGCGAAATTGCTGGGTCATATGGAAGTTGCACATTTAGCTTTTTAAGAAATTCCAAACTGTTTTCCAGAGTGCCTAAGCCAATTACATTTACACCATCAAAGCCCTTCACCAGCATTTAGTGTTGCCACTAGTTTTTTATTTCAGCCATTCTGATAAGTGTGTATTGATATTTTACTGTGATTTTGATTTGCATTTTTCTGATGGCTAATGATATTGGACATCTTTTCATGTGCTTATTTGCCATCTGTATATCCTCTCTGATGTCTTTTCGTTACTCCTGTCCATTTTCAAATTGGATTGATTTTTTGTTATTGAGTTTAGAATTTTCTTTATGTATTCTAGATGAGAGTCCTTTATCAGATATGTGGTTTACAAATATTTTCTCTGTACCTGTCTTCTCATACTTTTAACAAGGTCTTTCACAGAGCAGACGTTTTTAATTTTATGAAGTTCAATTTTTAATTTTTCTTTTATGGATCATGATTTTGTTGTCAAGTCTAAAAACTATTAGATTAGCCCTAGGTTTCAAAAATCTCCTATGTTTTCTTTCAACAGTCTTATAGTTTTGCATTTTGCATTTAAGTCTGTGATCTATTTTGAGTTAATTTTTTTTTAATATACTTAGGTCAAGTTTTTCTTTTTTCTTATGGAAGGTCAATTGCTGAAGCACCATTTCTTAAAAAAACTATCTTTCCTCCAGTTAATTGGTTTTGCACCTTGTCAAAAATCACTTGGAGACATTTGAGTGGGTCTATTTCTGGGTTCCTTGTTCTGTTCCTTTGATTTATGTGTTTATCTCCCATGCCAATATCATGATTACTGTAGCTATGTAACTCTTGAAATTGGATAAATCATCCTATTTTCTTCTTAACAAAATTGCTTAAACTATTCTAGTTCCTTCGTGTTACCATATAAATTTTAAAATACTCTTGTGTCTATCTACAAAAAGTCTTGCTAGGATTTTGACAGGAAATGTGTTAAATCTGTATGCCATTTGGGGACAACTGACAGCTTTACTATGTTGAGTCTTCCAATCCTTTGACACTGTATATCTTTACATTTATTTAGATCTTCTTTAATTTCTGTCATCAATGCTTTGTAGTTTTCAGTATAAAAGTCCTGTGTATACTCTATTGGATACACACTTAAGTATTTAATTTTTGAGCAATTGAAAATGTTATGTATTTTTTATATTGGCATCAATGTATTTATTGCTAGTATATAGAAATACATTTGATTTTTGTATAGTGATCTTCTATACTGTGACTTTACTGAACTCACTTAGTTCTTAGAGTTTTTGGTAGAGTTCCTGAGATGTTTTTATGGAAACAATGGCATCATCCACCATTTCTTCCTTTTTGATTTGTGTCTTTAGTTTCATTTTCTTGCCTTAATCCTCTGGCTAGAACTTTCAGTATAATGTTAAATAAGAGGGATGAGAGTTGTATCTTTGCTTTCTTCGTGATCTTAGGAGGAAAAACATTCAATTTTGCAACATTAAGTATAATGTTGAATTATAGGATGTAGGATTTTTGTATTTGTTCTTAATCAAGATGTGGAAATTTTCCCTTTTCTACTTTTCTGAGCTTTCATCATGAGTGAGTATTAAATATTGTCAAGTGCTTTTCATGCATTGATCGATATGGTCATATTCTTTAGCCTGTTAATATGCTGGATTACATTGGTTGATTTTCAAATATTGAACCAGCCTTGCATCTTTGGAATAAACCTCACTTAGTAATGGTATATATAGATATATAGATATATATACACATATATATATTAATATGTATTGCTAAATTGTTTGCTAATATTTTGTTATGGATTTCGACATCCATATACATGCATGATACTGGTCTGTGGTTTTCTTTCATTCTTTCTTGCATTTCGGGTTGGGGAGAGATTATGTCTTTATCTAGTTTTGGTTTCAAGGTAATAATAGCTTCATAAAATGAAGTGGAAAGTACTTCCTCTTCTGTTTTCTGGAAGAGATTGTGTAGAACTGGCTTCGTTATTTTTGAAAGGTTTGGGAGAATTCTCCAGTGAAACTAGCTCTGCGTAAAATTTCTTTATGGAAGTTTTAAAGTTATGAATTCAATTTCCATAATGGTTATAGGGCTATTCAAATTATCTATTTCGCATTGGATGAATTGTACTAGTTTGTGTTTTTGAGGAATTCGTGTATTGCCTCTAAATTGTCAAATTTATGCATATAGAGTTGTTCATAGTGTTTCCTCAGTATCCTTTTGATATATGCAGGATCTGCAGGAAAATTCCGTTTCATTCCTGATATCGCTAAATTTTGTCTTTTTTTTTTCTTTGTTCATCTTCTTGGAGGCTTATTAATTTCACTGATCTTTTCAAGGAAGCAATTCTGTTTCATTTATTTTCTCTATTCTGTTTTTCCATTTATTGATTTCTGCTCAAATTATTATTATTTCCTTCCTTCTGCTTATTTGGGGTGTATTTTGTACTTTTTTGTAGGTCTTGAAATGGAGTTTATATTATAAATTTGAGACTTTTCCTATTATATATGTAATATATATCTCCATACATTCTCCTTTCAGAAGGGCTTTAGCTGTGTCCCACAGAATTGTGATGTCTCATATTTTCATGCTCATTCAGTTCCATGCATTTTTAAAAGTTTCCCTTTGGATTTTTTCTTTGACCTATGGATTATTTAGTAGTATGGTTTTTAGTTTCCGAGTGTTTGGAATTTTTTCTTTTATCTTTCTTGCATTGATTTATAGTTCAGTCCCATTTTGGCCATAGAACACACTGCATGATTTCAATTATCCTAAATGTGTTGAAGTTTGTTTTATGGCACAGGATATTGTTGATCTGGATTTACATTCAATGAGCACTTGGAAAGGATGTGGATTCTGCTATTGTAAGATGGTGTGTGCTATCAATAAGATCTTGTATTGTCCATAAGGTCTTGGTTGATGATGTTGAGTTCTTTTATATGCTTACTGATGTTCTGTCCAGTTGTTCTATCAATTATTGAGACAGGGGTGTTGAAGCCTCCACCTACAATTGTGGATATGTCTATGTACCCTTTTAGTTCTTCATAAATTTTGCAGCACTGCAGTTTGGTGCCTATGTATTCTTGGTGAATTGTCCCTTCTGTCATGATATAATGTCCCTTTTTGTCTCTACTAATTTCCTTTGTCCTAAATTCTGCTTCATCTGATACTAATATAGCCACCCTTGCTTTGCTTTGATTAACATTTGCCTCATAGATCTTTTTCTGTCATTTTAGTAACCTTCCCATATCATTATACTTGAATTTTTTCATAGACAGCACTTTGTCGGGTCATGTTTTTAACCCCCTCTGCCAATCTCTTTTTTTCCCTTACCTTTTTCCTCCTCTTGTTGTCCCTTTCATTTGTTCTGCCTCAGACACACAGGCCTTGCTTGCTTTTCCCCAAACTGAACAGGCATGCTTTAACTCAGGGCTTTGGCTTTCGCTGGTCTCTCTGCCAGGAAAGGTGTTTCCCCTCACGTAGCTTGCTCCCTCATTCTTCTAAGGTTTGCCCAAATTCACCACCTTGTGTAAAAATAGAAACTTACCACTCTCATCATATTCCCTGTTCCCCTTCTCCAGTTTATGTATCTCGTCAGCAGTGATTACTATCTAACATCTTATTTCTTTTATTTTCCATCTGTATCACCTACAATAATATAAGCTCTGCTATTAAACTTCCTGTGCCTAGAGCAGGGCCTGGCTCACAGGATGTACTCAATACTTATTGCTGAATGAATAAAAGAAATTAAAGAACTAGCTCCTGGCTGGCTGTCCAGCTTCAATCTGTGCATTCCTTCCCTCTCGTTTGTTCTCCAGCAGCACTGACCTTCTTACACGTCATCCCATGAGGCATGCTTTGGAATCAGGCCCCAGGACCCCCATGTATGCAGCTCCCTTGCCTGGAGTCTGTTCTCCTCCCCATTCCCACCCCTGCTCTCCATTAACCAAACTGAAGTGACAGCCAACACTATCTTGAGAAGCTTCCTCTGATCCCTCGTACTACATCAAGTTCATCAGTGAGAGGCTTGTTTAGCATTTATCACTTTTTGTAATTAATATTAGTTTGGGGGATTATTTAATTAATGTGTGTCTCCTCCACTAGACATTAAGATCAATTAAAACAGAGATGTCTGGTTGGCTCAGCATTATATTCCTAGCACTTTGCATAGTACCTGACACATAGTAGATAATAAATACTTTCCAAGTGATTCAATGATACATCAATGATAAATGAGAATTCATTTTTTAATTTTTTTTTAGCTTTCCAGAAATTAACAGACAGATTGAGAGTTGAAGGAGGAGTACCTTTGTAACTGGTAGCTGTAGAGGACTCACTTGTCCACAGAAATTAAACCAAACAGATAAGAAAATGTTTGAGTAGGTGAATGTGAAGATGAAGGGGTCATTGGCTCTCCTTTCTTTGTGAAGTTCAAGTGATAGTTGTCTGCTGCGAGTTAGAGGAAGTGGTATGAATATACTCATGTTTCTCACCCACAGCACTATTGACAATTTTGAGCTGAATATTTCCTTGTTGTGGAGTCTGTGCTATGCATTACATAATGTTTAGCAGCATCCCTGGCTTCTACCCACCAGATGCCAATTTCACAGCCTTCTGACCCCAGTTTTGACAACAAATTGCCTCTAGATATTACCAAATGTTCCCTGAGGTACAAAATTGCTCCAGGCTGAGCACCACTAAGATTTTAAGATGTTGAGAAAGGTTTGAAAAAAAATATGAAGAATGAGAGCGCAAGAGAGCCCATATATGAGACAGAAAGTGAGAGTGACAATAGAGGAACTGAATTAAGTATTATGTAATAACAATTAGAAACATTTGAGGCCCCTGCTCATCTATAAGACAGTGAATTTGTAGTGCACCAAGGCATCAGTATATGTGATTACGTTATTTTCTCCAGAAGTTCACAGCAACATGGATAAAAAGTGAAGAATGAAACTAATGGACTGATCTAGGCTTGGGATTTTTGCCAGCTAAATGCCAGTGAAACACAAGGATGAGGGAACAAGGCATTAAAACATTTGAACAGGATTTTGCTAGATGTGAGTTAGAAGAAGAGGTAGAGAAAGGCAAGGCCTAACATATCAGTTCCCAACTTTGCTGACCATTAGAATCACGTGGGGAGCTTTGTAAAATCTCAGTGCTTAGGTCACACCCTATACTAATGAAATCAGAATGTCTGGGCCTGGTGCCAGGCATCCGTAGTTCTAAAGATTTATAGATGATTACAAAGTGCAGAAACATTTGGAAACTGCTGGGCCTTTGCATGAATCTCTACACCACTGTTTCTCCAAGGACAATCCCACAACTAACAGCATTGGCATCACCAGGGAATCTTTAAAAAATGAAAATTCTCAGGCCCTACCTGAGACCTACTGAATCAGAAACTCAGAGGATGAGGCTCAAGAGATTTACTTTAACAAGACCTCTATGTGATTAGTGCACGCTCAACTTTGTGAATGATTACTCTAAAAAACAAAGAGAACATTTTGGTGATGTACTAAAGAAATTGTTTGGAAGCAGTTTATCCCCTTGTCCTAGTAGCGTGTGGGATGTGGAAAAGTAAATATCCTTGGGACACTGAGGATAGCATCAGTGTAACCATGACACATACTGTAAAGAACAACTGCAGGGACAAAGGAAGTGTTGGTACCATCCCCTTTGGTGCCACATACCACAGGCAGGACATTCTTTTAGAATGTACGTCAGACACACATTTTTTTGTTTTCTGTTCCCGCATCAAAGACGAGTGCATTGTCCTTCCATTTGAGAGGAAGTGTAAGTAGGAAATGTTTAGCATGTTCTTTGTATCACCTCACAGAGTTCCTGTTCATTGTTCAGGCTGGTGAACAAATCCCGTAGGACACTCTCAGTTTGCCCCAGAGAGAACTGTACAAACCGGTGCCTCAGTTCTCATGCTTCAGAATGCTAATATCTGAGCTACTTGCAGACTTGAGTTTTTCATGCTCCAAATTTGTGTGTGTGTGTGGTGAGGGAGTGAAGGTTTACCTTCTTAGAGAATCCTAGGGCTCTCTAATTTGCAAAAGATGTGATACAGCCAAATTGTTTTTCCTGCCTTTAATTATTTCCTTATTTGCCTGAGTTGGAACCCTTCGACCTAGCTTTAGCGGTATCCTTCTTCATTTTCTTGTAAGGGAAAAATTACTCTCACAGTGTTTTTACCTGCAGTTACTCAAAGCTGCCAAGAAAAGGCTTTTAGTAGACTGTGGCAGAATCTTTGAATACAAATAAATGCAGGAGCTTATCAAATAGCATTCAGAGAATAAACCAGTTTCCACTTACGAAGAAAAATAACAATTAGTGTAGAGTCTGAGTTCAAAATTCACTTGATGAGAAATTTACTTGCATGTATGTTTGGTCAGGGGGAGAAGTACATTATAAAAACTGAATTAATAAAACAAAAAAAAATGAGAATAATGGTCTACTACTCCAAACATAAAAATAAAACAGTAGAAAAAAAAGGTATTTCCTTATACTTTTTCTTTGTCCATTGTATGTAGATTAGGTCTTCAATGTTGCCTTTACAACATTAAATGTTAGTCTTCAGAGATGGTGTCATTTTTTATTGACTTTGATTCAGCACCTAAGTGCAAATCACGTGCATGTAAATTCCTAACACACTATAGAGTAGCATCTCATGATAGGGTATTTTTCCACCATTCTGAACTATCCAGAATACAAATAATAACTTGGAAGGATGCAAAAAGGGTGTCTGAAACAACTAAACAAGATGTCTCAAAGTATCTGTCTAAAGCCTTGGTTCTCAATGTTTTCCTCTTAATTCAAAAAAGCAATTGCAGGCATCCTAGAAATAGTTTGTTATATATTAAGCATTTGGCACCCAGGGAAATCTATGGTGCTTACTAGGGTACTGGGAAGTGTTCTAAGTGTTATACAAACTTAATTCATTTTATCCTCACAAAGGTTCTATGAGGTCTGTACTTACTACTGTTAAACTCATTTTACACAAGAGGACACTGCGACTTAGAGAGACTAGGCAACTTAACCAAGGCCACCCAGCTGGAAAGTAACAGAGCTTGAATTTAAACCCAGGAAATCTGGCTCCAGAGTCTGTGTGTTTAATCACACTGCCATACTGTGCTTCCTTCCACTAATAAATAAAACAAACTATGAATTCATTAGCACATTTAAATCAACTGTTACTTTAAAATACACACATCTGAGAAGTAATAACATGCATATTGTCAGCTATTTTGCATGTAGTTTTGTAGGCAGATAGGATAGGGGATCCTTGGAGAAGGAGAACCAGGAATAGCTTTCTTGACATAAGAGAAGCCATTTTGGGTCTAAGCCATTTTGCAATCTAAGCCCGGCCACAATGCTTGTCCTTAAATAGATCTCAGTAATTAATGATCTTAAAGGAACAAGAGAATGCAGAAACAAAAGACTGTTATCAGACTAGAGAAGTAATAATAGCAAAGATAATAAATCAGTTGTAAAGATTTGCAGTTCTGATACAATGGTAAAGATGAGACTGTAGCACATTATTGAGCTGTTTTGCAGAATCCAAATCCCCTTGAATGCTTAACGATCAGATCAACTTGAATTTAGGGAATGATGATGTTGACCTATTCTGACCCTCATGACTTTAATCAACTAAAGTTTGGACTCTGTCAAACTTTGCCCCAATTCTATGCTGAACTCCCCTCTGCTCAGGCCCCCTCATGAATATGCATGTATCCTTAGCTTAAAAATTCCCCAATTCTGTTGTTCAGGGAGACACTGCTTTGGGAAAGATCCCTGGTGTTGTCCTTACTTGCTGCAAGTAATAAATCTTTATTTCTCTTGCTCTTTGGCTTGGTTGTGTTTTTTGGTCACCAAGACGTGAATGCAGTTCTCCTGTAAGAGTTTCATGGACCTAACTCTTCTGCCTCCCCCAACATTAACTGCAGCCCACTACCTTAAAGCTCAGAGACATTGTTTTCAGGAGAATTTCCTAAACCTAATGCAGCAATTATGTACTTTACCCTTAGACACAATTCTAATGAGCTCATCCTAATGGAACTGATTTTCAACTCTACAGCAGATTAGGAGCATAACATTGTAGTGGGTAAAAACCTTGGGTTTTGAAATCAGAATGCTTTGGTTTAATCTCTGGCAGTGCCAACCGGGATACCTCACTCAAGTTACCTTATGTATCTAAATCTGATTTCTCACATATAAAAGGTTCATAGAATACTTATCACATGTGTGATGAGGATTAAATGAGACAATGAGGGCAAAGCACATTGGTACATGGTGAGCCCCCAATAATGGCAGCTGATAATGGTCCTGTAGGTGGTAGCAACAGTATTAGCAATGATGGGGACTATGAAAATGTTAAAGATGCTCATTAACAGCCTGGCAGCCTGACAGTCAAATGTCAAAATCAACGATCATACGTGTATTTTTTGAGCTGGGAAATATTCTTCAGAAACTCATATAGCTTTGAAAATATTCATAAAGGTGTTTTAATGTACCATTGTATAAAATGGTAAACAGGCACTTTAAAAGAGGTTTTTGAATCATTTTTTGATAAATCATGTAGAAAACAGAAAAAATTTCTCTCACTGCTCTCAAACACGAGGAAGAAGCATATTTTTCTCACATCCCATAATTGCCAGAGTGACTATTTCATCCACTGTCTGCAGTTTCTTCACATTATCCCCTCAGGTGGTGTGTCAGACAATTTCTTTTGCAGTCTCCCAACATGAATTTTGGAATGCCAATCAAGGCCACATATGAAAGAGAGAGGATCATATCAGATCAGTCTGTAGGCTGAAAATGAAATAACTAATAACATTTATTACCAATCCAAAATGTATTTGCACAAAAGATATACTGACAGGAATTATTCAAATATAAAATCTCAGTTGAGCTAAGAATGGAATCATTGCCGATCAGACACATCAATCACTTTTTCAATGGTATAATTCCTTTAAAAATTCCCTCATCTTCATGATTATGTAAAAGACATGCTTTTCAGAAAGCAATCTTTATTAATGAGCCATAAATACAGTCTCTTCACTGCCTGCTGCAGCGTTTGGTAAAAGAGTCTGGGGAAGAAAGATTCAAATTCATGAATAGGCTCCTTAAAACCCTCATTATATGTGTTTTGTGATTAAATCTTGATTATTTCACCACTTATGAGAGATGCATCAGCACAACTATAAGCTGCCTTTGTACCTTACTTCCTTTTCCCATCACTGACATGATTGTCAAAAGAGAAAGCTGCAGAAGCAAGCTTAACGTGGTGAGTCAAAAAGTCCCATATATTAGTATAATCTGATTTTATTTTTAAAATTGTTAAATAGGAGGGAAAAGGACAGAATTTTGCAGCTAAAGCCAGGTGCTTATCACCATGGAGAGGATCATCTTCAATTCTGAGATGTGATTGGCTTCATTTGGGATCATTAATTTTGTTGCTAATGAGGAAATGATAAGCCCTTTCCTCCCTGGGGCAAATGGGAAGGCTGGTTCCTCGGGTCTGAAAGAAGAAAAGTCTTGGTACTCTTGAATTCTTTCTTTGTACCACAGAAGACAGAAAACATAATCCTTATGTGTAAACACAAGATTCCCTTGAATGTCACAACACTAACTTTCTGTTAGGCTAGTCGATGACCCCTAAAAGTATAGTGTTAAGAATGTCAGTGAAACAGTAGGATCCTATTGGAAAGACTGTTGGGCTGAGTCAAATGACTTGAGTTCTAGTCATTCCCACCATGTGCTGGGTGTCTGGTGTATGCAATCTCAGAGATGTGAAGAGTACCTCAGTAGCATGGGCATTATTGTGATTCATGTAGACAGTATGGTCAGAAGAGATCATGGAACTGGCAGTCTAGAAAGACTTCAAGAAGAAGAAAGAATTTGAGCTGAATTTGTAGGATAGGTTTAATTTAAAGTCATAAATATGGGAATTAACATTCAGTGAGAATATTTTAGAATGAAAGGCCCACTATAAGGGAAAGGTTTAGAGAAAGAAGTAAAAAAATCAGTAAATAATTATAATTGTAGTTATATAGCAAATAATTATACTTATTCCCTATGTCAGTTATTTTTCCCAGCCTGCATTAGCTACTGAGAAAAATTCATCATTTAAGGTAATGCTTTTTGGCAACGCTGAACAAAATAAACATTAGTCTTTGACCCCAGGCTGCAGTTACCAAATGTGACTTATTAAAGGCCATTGAGAAGGCATTCTTTTTTTTTAAAATCATTCTTAAAGACTAGGCTCAAAAGACTCCATCATTCTTCATGATTCTTTACCTGCTCAGCTTGGCTTCCATTCTCTCTGAAGTACATAAAAAGTAATAAAGTCATAGAGGATCTCATTCACATCAGCCTCAATCTCACAGATCACTAAGAATGGAATTTCTTTGGAAGTATCTAGGTTGAGAAACAGATGAAAATGTGCTATGTAGAGTGAGATAAAACAAATAGTTGAAGATTAAGGTTACAGATAATAAGAGATTGTTGAAGGCCCAATATTCTACAGCATTCGCTATATAGTGAAGCCTTAAAGTAGGGACTCAGAAAATGTTGGCTACCAGCAAATGTGATTGGCTTGTCCATCAGTCTGTGTGTATATATGCATATGAATAAATTGATTTGTTATTGAATACATTCTGGTGTTTTTCAATTAACTATAGTAGTCACCTTTTTAAAATATGCTTCATATATTTGCATCACTGGTTCAACCTTGAAGTCACTTGACACTAGGAAGCTTGGATTAAAGAGTCTTTGAAAACTATATGGTTTCTCCAGCTAATTTTGCAAACATTTAAGGAAGAAATAATACCAATGTACACAATTTCCACCATAAAATTAAAAAAAAAAAGAAAGGATACTACCCAATTCATTTTATGAAGTTGGCATAACCTCAAAAGGGGTAATACAAGAAAGAAAAATTGTAGGCCATGAATACAGATGCAAAAATGCTAATTAAAGTATTAGCAAGTTAGAGTCAGCAATATGTAAGAATATAATATCATGGTAAAGTTAGATTATTCCAGAAATGCAAAGTTGTTTTTAATATTCAAAAATCTATCAATGTGACATGTCACATAAATAAAGGAAAAATATATGATCATCTCAATGAGTACAAAAAGAAAAGCATTTGATAAGTTTCAACATTTCTTCATTATAAAACCTCTTAGCAAATTAGAAATACAAGGGATCTTCCTTAATCCAATAAATGTTATCTGGAAAAAAACTACAGCAAACATCGTACTTGGTGAAACAATGGCATATCTGTCTTTGTAATCAGGAAGAAAGCAATGATGCCTGCTATCATGACTCCTAGTCAAAATCATCTTAGAGGCCCTAGTCAGTGAAATAAGATAAGACAAATAAATTTGAAAAAGAATTGAAGAAAGAACGGAAATAAATGATATGACCACGTAGTAGAAAATCTAACAATCTACAGATAAATTATTTGAAGTAATAAATTTTTAAGATTACCAAAAAAAGTCAACATAAAAAAAAAATTGTATTTCTACATGCTAACAGTGAACAATTAGAAATATACAATTTAAAATAGCACCAATACCATCAAATAGTTAGAAGTATATCTAAGAAAGATATTTGGGAAGAAAATGGTAACAGGAGGTCTGTTAACAATTCTCTCTCTTTTCCAGGGAAGCCCAGTAAAAAGGAATGACCATGTAAATCCCCTTGTAAACATAGTAGTACCTCTACCCCCTGGTAAATATGCTACTGGTATTTAGGATAAAGATAATTGAGAGTACTTTTCTAATTAAATACTTTCTATTGTTATTTATCTATTGTAAAGAAACCTGGATCATAAGGCTTTTTAAGGGCATGACAGGCTGGAAAATGTTACATAAGCTGGGTAATTTGTTGAGTGTAAAATAAGGATGTCTCTGACCAAAATGGTCCCCTCTGCATAAGCAATATTCCACGTGAATTGTTTAAACATCACATTTTAAATCTGAACCGGAACACACTCTACTACAGCAAAGGAAGACTCTTTGGAGAGCTGTGTTGATGGTTTTGGATTCCTCCAAAGGAAGAACACTTTGCCTGAGTCTTAATTCTTTATTCTTTATCCTTTGAATTATTAGTAATGTTTGCTATTAAGATTTATAATTCATGTGAGTCTGAGTTGGCAATTCTATCCTTATATTAGAACTCTATACAGAAAACTATAAAATATTATGGAGATAAATTAAAGAAGACCTTCCTAATAAAGAGACTTACTGTGTTATGGATTGGAAAGCTCAATACTGAAAATTTATTGATTACATGTAATGAAATCAGCAATTCTAAATTTGTGTGTGTATGTAAAAACTGAAAAGCTGATTTTAGAATTCTCATGATGATAAAAAGACTGAGAAGAGTTTAGATATTCTTGAAGAAGTAGGTGTCAGGGCTTGCTTTACAGACATTAAGATTACTATAAAGCTATAGTCATCAAGACAGTGTGGGATTAGCTCAAAAATTTATGCACCACTGAAATAGAATTGAAGCCAAAAAACATATCTACATATTTATAGACTTTTGATTTATGACAACCATGT
This sequence comes from Hippopotamus amphibius kiboko, assembly GCF_030028045.1. Taxonomy (NCBI): domain Eukaryota; kingdom Metazoa; phylum Chordata; class Mammalia; order Artiodactyla; family Hippopotamidae; genus Hippopotamus; species Hippopotamus amphibius. Next base: position 48,518,705 of record NC_080194.1, read on the forward strand.
CACTGCAGCGCAGTGGGGAAAAGAGTTATTTCAATGAATATTGCTGAGACTGTGCAATAAAATAAATAAATACAGAAATAAACAAACAACAAACCTATCTCACACTGCATATGAAAATCAGCTCCTAATATGAAAGGCAAAATAATAAAAGTTGTGTAAAATTATATGAATGACTGTTCTCCTGATTGCAAGGTAGGAACAATTGCTTAAACAGGATATAAAAAGATGTATACGTTTGCCTGACCACATTACAATCAAGAACTTCTATTCATTAGGGACACATTATGAGAGGGAAAAGGCAAGCCACAGGTGGGTAGAAAACATGTACAGTTTAACAAGCAACGAAGAGCTCATGTCAAGAATATATAAAGAACTACAAAGAAAAAGACATCCCTAGAAAAGTGAGCAAGCAACATGGAAAGCCACTTCACAAAAAGGGGGCATTTAAATGGCCAATAAACATATTAAAAGGTACTCAGCTCTCTTAGTAATCAGCAAAATGCAAATTAAAGCCACAATATGATACCGCTACCATATGATCAGAATAGCTAAGATAAAAAAGGATGACAATACCAAGTTTTGGAGAAAATGTGCAGCAATAGGTATTCTCAAGTACATGTGGAAGCATAAATTTTTACAATCATTTATGAAAAGAGTTTGACATTACCTACTAACATTGAAGAGCTTAACCCCTATGACTCAGAAGTTCAACTCCTAAGTCTCAACCGGACAGTGTGCACATATGTCTCGTAGTGTATATACAAAAATGTCTCACAGCAACATTATTCATAACAGTTCCACACTGAAAACAACCCAAATGCACATTAACAACAGAATAATGAATTGTAATCACACAACAGAATATCACACAGCAATGAAATTGAATGTATTAGTGTTACATGCAATAGAGTAAATGGAACTCACCAAAATAATCTGTGAAGAGAGACAGACACAAAGGAATACATACTATATAATTTCTTGTATAAAGTTCAAAACTAAGCAAAACTAAAATGGGTAGGGGTGACTGTTTGGGTAGTAATTTACAAACAAAGCCTAGGAACCAAATCAGAAGAAAGAGGGGAGAGAAATTGTCCTACCTAGCAAGGAGCACTGGGAGTGCAGGGTGGGGTTTTAGGTTGTTGGTAAAATTCTATTTCTTGACCTGGGTGGTGGTTATGTAAGGGTCCAATACACAGTAATTCATTAATGCAATTTTATGCAATTTCCTTATCATATGCAATATATATGTAAATTATATGTATAATTTATATATATATATAAATTATATCTATAATATAGTTACCCAATTCTGTTAAAAAAAAGAGAGAGAGAAACAATTCTGTAAAAGACCTGGACAATACACCAGCAATAATTTTTCTCCAGCTAGAAGAACATTGGATTTAGAGAAATCCTTTGTAATATAAATCAGGAATTCTCCAGCTTGGCACAGTTGACGTTTTGGACTGGGTAACTGGCTAATTCTTTGCTGTGGGAGGCTGTCCTGTGTATTGCAGGATTCTTAGCAGCATCTTTGACCTCTGCCCACCAGATTCCAGTAATACTCCCTCCCCCAAGCTGTGACAACCAGTTGAGAACCATTCATTTAAAAGAATTAACACTTGAAGGCATTGCTTTCTGTGCTCTGTTTACCGATTTTTTTTATAGTAGCCTTCTTCAAGTATAATTTTTTGGACTTTTCTATTGCTTTACTTTCAGCATTCTGTTCCAGTTTTCTCTGGTAATTTATTTTAAAATCTTCTGGGATGAATTTCTCTTTAACTTGTTCTGTGGACATATGGACCCATGTGGATAGAGGAGCAGTTAAATTTCTCTTACAATTATTGTAAATTTTATGTTGCAAGGTTTGGTAACATTGCTCAAGTGGAGATATTTTAAAATGGAATGCAATTACAGAGTGAACTAGCTGATATTAGAGAGTCTCTAATCTCAGTCTTTATGAAACAGACAGATTGTCAAGAAACCCCAGGGATTTACCCACCACTAATTATGATGAGGCATCCGGAAACAAGCGAATCTTCTCTCTCATCCATAGCAGTCTGCTCCATCCCCCAGTACCCACCTTACCCCCAGTCCCTAACCCCAAACCTTCTCTTACTTCCAAGTTAACAAAGACAGATTTTGGCAGTCATAATTCAACCAGTCATTTCAATTATGGTTTTTAGTGAGCCACATCAAGAATAAAAGTAAAGGGTAAAAACCACATTCAGCTGTGGCATTCTTATTGCTTTATTTTAAGTCATTACCAGTAACTGGAATCTGTATACTTCACTGAACTTTTGAAAACAAGCTCATTTACAGCACATTTAGTATACATTTTTGAGAAAATGAGTAACCAATTTTGCTCACTTTGTGCATTTTAATTGGTTGGCAATTTCCAAACACATCTGTGGGACAAACAAGGATAAGCTACCCCCTGCCAACAAAAGATACAAACAGAATTTCAATTTGACTGAACATATTTCTTGTTTTCTGAAATAAAATCAAGACAATCTTCCAGTTCTTAGAGGATGGATTTTCTTCCAAATTTACGCCCTCTGACAGTGGCTTTTTTCCTCTACATTTCTCTTCCACTTCTTACACAAGTGCAGTTAGCTGGGATCAGCACAGGCTGCTGGACTCATAGTCCAGTGTAGGTAATTCCAATAGCTTGGGCTCTTATAAGCATGATATTTCTTAATGACCTGTTAGCCTACATTTCACTTCCTGGTCAACCTACTCACAGCTCCAGCTACAACCCTTGGGAAACTTGGTCATCTTGGTTACCTTCTGTGAGTTGCCAAATCCCAGTTCTAGAATGACATGCCTCTCTCCAGCCATTCAAACATTGAATTTCTCCCAGGTCAGAATAAAATGTGACTTCTAGCTTTGTGCATCTTCACTTTTCATGACATTCCCAAGGCTTTTCTCATTTCTCAAATCTTTTTTATTTTAACCAGTTCACTCCGAAACAGTAACTTAAAACATAACAATAACTGATATTTATAAAGCATACTGTGTGCCAGAAATGTTCTAAGTAATTTAATTTTCACATCAACCCTATGAGATTTGTTCTCATAGTATCACCATTTTATAGCTAGGAAACCGAGGCACAAATGGGGTTAAGTGTGTTGCCTAAAGACACACAGCTAAGAAGTGATGAACCCAGTTTTGAGCCCTAGAAGTCTAGCTCTAAGCTGCAGTTTCTAAGAACCAGAATTCTGTTGTGGGCCTCCATAGCCACATGTGCAAATAAGTCTCCATTAAACTACTGTGGCTTGCTCCTTACACATTTGCAGGAGCACCTGTAATGCACACCATGCTACTGATACTATCCACATCCTTGTCTTTTATACCCTAATATTTTATGATACCCTGGAGGGGAAAGGAAGTGTCTTCTGAATTTTGATATCCCTCAATTATGCTTAAAGATATTTTGGCCTCTTAAGAAAATCATTTGTTAATGGCTTCAAAATATTGGCATATTAAAAATTCAGTTTATCTGATAGTTTTTTTGGTAGAGTCTTTGGTATTTTTTATATATAATATCATGTCATCTGCAAATAGTGAACATTTTATTTCTTCCTTTCTGATTCTAATGCTTTTTATTTCTTTTTCTTACCTAATTGCTCTGGCAAGAACTTTCAATACAGTGTTGAAGTGGTGAGTGTGGGCATCCTTGTCTTGTTCCTGAACCAAGAGGGAGAGCTTTCAGCTTTTCACCATTGAGTATGATGTTAGCTAAGGGTTTATCATATATGACCCTTATTATGTTGAAGTATGTTCCTTCTATACACACTTTGTTGAGAGTTATTTTTTCTCATAAATGGATGTTTAATTTGTTGAATGCTTTTTCTGCATCTATTGAGATGATACTAGGATTTTTATCCTTCACTGATTCATTAACAGATTAAAACTAATCACATTGGCTTACAGATTAAAACCATCCTTGCATCACCTGGAATGAATCCTATTTGATCATGGTGTATGATACCTTTAAGGTATTATTGAATTTGGTTTCCTTATATATTGTTGCGAATTTTTGTATCAATGTTCATCAGGGATACTGACCTGTAATTTTCCTTTTTTGTTATTGTATCTTTGCCTGCTTTTGGTATCAGGGTAATGCTGGCCTTGTAAAATGAGTTTGGAAGTTCCTTCCTTTTCAATTTCTTGGAATAATTTTAGGAGGATAAGTATTAACTCTCCTTTAAATGTTTGATGGAATTCACCTATGAAGGCATCTGGACCTGGATTTTTATTTTGGGGCAGTATTTTGGTTACTGATTCAATTTCCTTACTAGTAATTTATCTACTCAGATTTTCTTTCCTCATTCAGTCTTGGAAGGTTGTATGTTTCTAAGAATTTATCAATTTCTTCTAGGTTGTCCAGTTTGTTGGCATATAATTGATCACAGTATTCTCTTATGAACCTTTGTATTTCTGTAGTGTCAGCTGTAACTTCTCTTTCATCTCTAATTTTATTTATTTGAATTATTTCTTTTTTCTTGATGAGTCTGGCTAATGGTTTGTCAATTTCATTCCTCTAACAAACAAATTTAGTAAAGTTGCAGGATAGAAAATTAATATGCAAAATTCTGTTACATTTCTATACACTAATAATAAACTATCAGAAAAATAAATGAAGAAAACAATCCTCTTTAAAATTTTTGTTTTATCAAAAATAATAGATTGTATCAGACCCATACTCTGAAAACTATAAGACGTTGAGGAAAGAAATTGAAGAGGATGCAAATAAATGGAAAGATATATTGTGCTCATGGATTGGAAAAATCAACATTTTAGAAATGTTCATACCACCTGAAGCAATCTACAGATTCGATGTAATCCCTATCAAAATACCAATGGCAGTTTTCACAAAACTTAAACAAATAATCCTAAAATTTGTGTGCAACCACAAAAGACCCTAAATAGCAAAAACAGTTTGAGAAAGAAAAAACGGGAGGCACCATGTTCCCAGACTTGAAACTATACTACAAAGCTATGGTAATCAAAATGATATGATACTGGCACAAAAACAGACAAATAGATCAACAGAACTTAGTAGGGAGTCCAGAAATAAACCCACACTCATGTGGTCAATTAATCCATGACAAAAGAGGTAAGAATACGCAATGAGGAAAAGACAGGCTTAGGAATAAACAGTATTGGGAAAACTGAACAGCTATATGAAAAAGATTGAAACTGGACCACTTTTTACACCATACAAAATAAATTAAAAATGAATTAAAGATTTAAATGTAAGACCTGAAACCATAGAAATCTAGAAGATAGCATTGGCAGTATGCTCTTTAACATTGGTCTTAGCAATATTTGGGGGAAATGCGTCTCCTCAGACAAAGGCAATAAAAGCAAAAATACACAAATATGACTATATCAAACTAAAAAGTTTTTGCACAACAAAGGAAGTCACCAGCAAAACAAAAAGGCAACCTACTGAATGATAGAAGATATTTGCAAAATGATATGTTTATAAGGAGTTGATATCCAAATTATATAAAGGACTCATACAACTCAATATCAAAAAACCCCAAAACCTGATTAAAAATGGACAGAGAACATTAATAGACATTTTTCCAAAGAAGACATATATATGGCCAACAGTCACATGAAAGATGCTCAACATCACTAATCATCAGGGAAATGCAAATCAAAACCACAATGAGATACCACCTCACAAGTATCAGAATGGCTATCATCAAAAAGACAAGAAACAATAAGTGTTGGAGGGGATATGGAGAAAAGAGAACCCTTGTATGCTGTTGAGGGGAATGTCAGTTGGTACAGCCATTATGGAAAACAGTATGAAAATTCTTCAAAAAACTGAAAACACAACTGGCATATGATACAGCAATTTTAAACACAACTAGCATACAATAGAGCAATTTCACTTCTAATAATCAATAATACTATAATAATATTGTCATAACATGTCCTTCTCTTTTCTTCCTAGTTCAGTTCATTCAGAATATACCATTTTCTTTATCTTTCTCTCCCTTATCTTTTTTTTTTCCTTCTTTTTTCTTCTTTTTTTTTCATCTCCTCCATTCTCTCTTTCTCTCTCACTTTCTCTGTCTCCTCCCTTTCAAATTTTTGTCTTGGCATATTTTCTCAATAGATTTCAAATGCTGACAGTATCAGCATCAAGACCTGAATGAATCAGGGGAACATTTCCCAAAGTTTGTTTTGCAGATTGTTAATAGTCATTATGTGAAAAAAGGTGCAGGGAGGAGCAGGGTCCCATGGGAAAATAAATTTAAGAAATGCAGGGTTAAGTAAATATAAATAGATTTATATAGGGAGGTCATTTGTAACCCTGGAGCCATTACTAGGCTATAATCTTCAAGAAGGGGACACAGACTGCAGAATTTCCCATGTCTGTGTGACAATAGACTCCAATGGTAGGACTTGAGAGTTATTTTGTGAGAAGAAGTAGGCATAGATTCAAATTGAAGATTTCATTTCTGGAGTCATTGATCCTGGGGCTTTGATTTTGCCCCTACCATGAAATAACTGTATGACTTTGGGCAATAAACTATTATGGGAATAATTACGCTTATTTCATAGGATTATTATTATAAGTGAGTTCCTGAATTTCCTAATAAATGACTTAAATTACTTATTTATTTATTTACTTATACTTTATTGATTTTTTAACAATTATTTTTATTAACTGTGCAAGTACCTAAAACAGAGAAAGAACAGTGATTAGGAAAACAAGGTCTCAGAGAAAAACACAGGTTATTAAATCTTTCTTGACACATTAAATTTTACAGTAACTGAGCTGGAAGGAAGCTGCCCATTATAGCTAGCTTAGGTCAATATGTTTGGACTAGTTATGGTTGTTGAGAGCCAAAAATAATAGAGAACTCACCCTTTAAGCCAACAGCCATGGTTTCTTGACAATCCCCCAAACCAGAGACAATTATGTTGACTAGTCTTGACCTGGATCCATTAGGGAGAATGTCTAAAACAGGTTTATTTGCTTTGGTGTGATTCAAGATTTTTCATAAGTTAAGTTTTTTAAGGTATTTTTCAAGATAACCTGACTGTAAAACGTAGGCTTTTCATCCCTTTCAATACAGAAGAGATAAACTGTTTGTGTGCCTGTAGCCAGTTTCGTGATTTCAGAGGCACAGACTTATAGTATTTTTTCTAATTTCCACTTCACAGATTTTTTTTTCACTTATTTATTAACTGAAGTCTATTCTTCAGCACTTCAGACTTCCAAATTTCTATAAACATTTAAGTTACTAAGACATTAGTGAGAAACTTGAGTGGAAGCCTTAAATCATAGCCTATCATCATAGGGGGAAGCGAGAATCCAGGCTGAAGAAAGAACTAAATTTGAGGGTCCTGTTTGAGGATAGCAAGCTCCCATAAAGACAAAAAATCCCCATAGCTGTTCTATCATTTTGTTTCAAAGCAGGATAGAGTAATCTTTTTTTTAGGCAGAAAGATATAGATTTTAGTGTCTGTTTTTAAAGGATTGTCAATTAATATAAGTATTTGTTTTTGTTGTCAAAGTTTTTCTCTGCATATTAGACAAGTCCCATGTGTAAGAGAACACCTTGCTGGTATGATGGTGCATCTTAATCCGTTCAAGCTGCTTAAACAAAATGCCACAGACTGTGTGGCTTATAAACAAAATTTATTTCTCATAGTTTTGGAGCCTGGAAGTCCAAGATCAGGGTGCCAGCATGACCAGGTTCTAGTGAAAGCCTTCTTTCAGGTTGCAGACTGATGACTTCTTTCTGTGCCCTCACATGGTAGAACAGATGAGCTAGCTCTGTTTAATAATGGCATTAAATCCCATTTGTGCAGGCTCCACCATCATGACCCAAACCCTCCCAAAGATCCCCTGCCTAATACCATCATATTTGAGGTTAGGATTTCAACATATGAATTTTAAAGAGACACAAACATTCAGACCACAGCATGGTGTGAAGCTGAACAAGAGCAAGAGAGAATGACTCAGTCTGGTTGATCATTCCCCAAAGAGGTGGCTTTGCAGATACTCTGGCATACACTGCCAGACCTGTACACCCGATATGCCCAGCACAGTGGTTCGAAGAGAAAGATCAGTATCTTTGAGTCTGCTGCCAGCAGGCAGAAGGTTGATGGTGTGAGAACCTGACGGGGAATGAAAAGAAAAATTTGGAAGATAATATTTACCCTCTGTAAGTCCAAGTTATCCCCTAATCCAGGGGTTGGCAAACTTTTTCTGTAAAGGGCCAGATAGTAAATATTTTAGTCTTTGCAGATCATTTAGTCTCTGTTGAGACAACTTAACGTTAATATTGTAGCACAGAAGCAGCTGTACACCCACAAAAATGAGTGAAGTAGCTAGGTTCCAATAAAACTTTATTTAAGGACACTGAAATTTGAAAGGCATATAATTTTCATGTGTCAAGAAATATTCTTATTCTTGTGATTTATTAACCTCATTTAAATATAAAAATCATTCTTAGCTGATGAGCCACACAAAGCACACAGCAGGCTGGATTTGGCCCACAGACCCTAGTTTGCCAACCTCTGCTCAATCCTTGCTACTCAAAGTGTGGTCCACACATCAGCAACATGGATACCACCTGGGGTTGATGTTGAATCTCAGGCTTCACTGCAAACACTCTACAACAGAATCAGAATTTTAACAAGATGCTCAGGTGATTCATAAACACATTAAATTTTGCAAAGCACTGGTCTAAGCAACAATGCAGACTGTCTGAGCACATGCTCCTCAGCCTTGACTACACATTAGTCACCCGAGAAGCTCTTACATTGCTCTGTGCCCAGGGTGCACCCAGACCAATCAAATCAAAATCACTAGGACTGGGACCCAGGCATTATTTTTGTTTTGTTTTGTTTTGTTTTGTTTCATTTTGTTTTGTTTTAAAGCACTCCAGTGATTCCAATATATAGCTAAAGTTGAGAACTGCTGCCCTAGAGACTTTTAACCATCAGGGACTTCCCCTGAAAGAATTTTCACTAGAAATGACTGGCAATTTAAAGAATGATATACTAGTCAGCTTGGACTACTATAACAAAATGCCTGGGGTGGCTTAAACAACAAAAAAAATTTTTTTTCATAGTTCTGGAGGCTGGGAAGTCCAAGATCAATGTGCCACCAGTTTGGTTCCTGGTGAGGCCCTTTTCCTGGCTTGCAGATTTCTGGGTATGTCCTCACATGGACTTTCCTCAGTGTATATGTGTAGGGGGTGAGGGAGGGGGTATAGCTCTTTTTTTTTCCTCTTCTTTTCATTTAAGGGCACTAACACCATCATGAGGGCCCCACCCTCATGACCTAATCTAACCCTAATTACCTCCCAAAGGTCCCACCTCCAAAACCACGACATTGGGGGTTATAGCTCCAACATAAGAATCTTAGAGGGATGCAAACATTCAATCCATAACAGATGATGAGAGCAAAAACCTGCTACTTTTTTGCAGTCCCTGGATGATTACTCAAAAAGTCATAGGAATCAGGACTTCACCTTCTCATTCATATCTTCCTTTGATCCACTGATGCCTCACTAATTAGTTTGCAACACCTGTGGGTGTTCCCCCTGTTGTTTACAGACAGGAAAATTGAAAGAGGTAACTAATGGACCCAGGTCCACCATGGTCATACATGGCAAAACTGTGTCGGCTGCCACTGAGGTTGATGCTCTTCAATTCTGCTGGCAGCCAAACAGCCTTGGGCACAGAAACTGTTGCAAGGAAGGAAGGGAAAGAGGGGGAAATAGGAAGATAATATTTATTGAGAAATTGCTGTGTGCCAGGCACTGTGCTAAGTGCCTTACATATAATCTTTTCAATAATCTTATCATTCCTTTTTAGAGATAAGAAACTGAGCCTCAGATTTCTCAAGGCTGCACAGCTAGCCAATGATATACGCAGAATTGAAGACTAGTCTTTCTAATGCTAAAGCCTGTTTCTTTGTCTGTTTGTTTGTTTTTGCTCATTGCAAACATAACTCATTTGTCAAGAATGCTACTGATTCTGGCTTAATCCAGTATTTAGGTTTCCATGTAGAAGAGGTAGAAGTTATAGATAATTTTAACACATCAGTCACTGAAGTGCAATACTATCTCCCTGATTAGACAAATATAAATATCTGCTCCTAAAATGGATTATTACCACACAGTAAAGTGGTAAAATGATTGCTACTTGTAAAACGTCTTCTTTCCTACACAGGCATTGGTATAATTTATTTTGCTTTTTCAGCCTTCCATGAGAAATAACAGTAAAAGTTGCATTACCCAGCAAAGATTAAAGGCACCTGAGGATTGATGATGTCTGTAAATACAACACGTACCAGTATTGCTTGCTGCTGCCTCCACCAAATGAAACCTGGGAATTAATAAGGCAAATGATTCATGAAGAATTAGACCACAGACCTTGCTGTAAACAGAAAGAGGAAGCAGCACATGTGTTTCCCCTCCTCTAAACCTCTGTACCTGTAACCTTGGTTTCCTGGCCTAGTCTATCCTCTCCTGGGCCCTCTCCCATAACACAGCTTCCCCCAGCTATTTATGGGGGTTAAATCATCACAGATAAAAATGCTAAGTAGAAGTAATTGTTTTCTTGCCTCTCTCCACTATCAATTTCTACACAAGTTACAATTAAATATTTGAGGTTTACTCACCAACCTACTCCCCTACACAAACATGTCTCACACCCATGGACAGAAACCATGTTTGATGTTTGTGTTTAAATAATTACCAGTGAAATCATAATTTTCTAGAATAATGGTGAGGGAGGGAGGGAGGGAGGTCCAAGAGGGTGGGGATATATGTATATATATAGTTGATTCACTTCCTTGTACAGCAGAAACTAACACAACATTGTGAAACAACTATACCCCAATAAAAAATAATAATAATAACTACCATTTATTAGATGTCTATTCTACATAGGCGCTGTGTAATTTTCACAAAAAGGTAGAGACGTTAACTAAATTGGCCAGGGTCATATGGCAAACAACAGTTGGGTTTGAACCAAGCCCTGGATGCCTCCAAGGGCCATGCTCTTTTCCCTCTGCATGCTACCTCCTGTAATCCTAGCTGCCAACAATAGAACATCAACTATGAGCCAGGCATAAAGACACTGTGTACATTCTCTTCAAGGTCATTGTAGCCCTATGAAGTAAGTTTAAGGTTCCCACTCAGCTGAGGTACTTGGAAGCATTATCCACATCTTTCCTTTCCCATTTCTATGTCAGAGCACATAAAATGAATAGAATCACACATGAGAGGGAATAGAACATAAATAGTAAAACGGAAAATCATGCAGCCCTTAAAAATAATGTCTTTGAAAAATGTTAGGTTAAAAAAAGTGGCATTCAAAATTCTGTTGGAGAAAAAAAGGAAAACAGAAAAATGGCTTAACAGATATGCTGTATTCCTTGTGTGGTTTTAAGTTTTCTGCTGTATTTTTAAATTCTCTCCCTACACACCCCCACATCTCTCTGACTCTCTGTCTCTTCCTCTCTGTGTTTTCTGTTTGCTTTTTAATCATTTAAATAAAGTTAATGAAAACGCTATCCCTGTCCACTAAGGATTCAGTGTGTAGTCAGGGAGATAAACACACATATATGCCGAGATGGTAAAATACAGACTGCCCATGAGGCAGGGTTGCAGGCGATGTGAGGAGGTAGCAAGAGGGAACAGTGAGAACTATGGGAGGGGAGGCCCCGCCCCTTAGCCTCACCGCCCTCTCATGGCTCTTCCCAGAGGCCCACTAGGAATCGGTACCAGAAAGTGGGCCCTGAGAGCTGAGCTGAGTTTTAGATCTGCTCCGGTCCTGTCGCTAGATTAGAGTTTTCGTTGATGGAGTTCAGGCGCCCTGCTGTGCTGACTGACAGGCTGATTCACCTGATTTTCCTATATTTCTGGCTCAGGAAAGGGAGGAAAGAGAAGCCAAATGATTTTGGATATTCCCTCTTTCTGCCATCAGCCTTTTGGTCTTTCACATTCTAAAACCACTCCCTTGCAAATACTCCAACATTTAACTCATTCTTACTCAGCCATATTGGCAAAACTCTTTCCCTGGATAAGCCATTGTAACCTGCGTACTTGGCAGTAGTAAATGCTGCTGGAGAACGTCCCTTTAATTCATGACTGTACATTTGTGCTGCCCGCTATCCGGCTTTCCTCCGCTAATCTCCCAGTAACTTTGCTTTTCCACTCTCCGAAGCTTATTGTGTGGGCCTGAACATCAAGACCATCTGCTTATTCACTTATTTTTTCATTTAGTTAGTTATTACCCAAAATCATACTTTAGGGGAAAAAAAGGCAATCACTTTATCTTCAGGTCTTTGCAGATTTTGAGAAAACAGTTCACAAGCCAAATCTCTAATGATAATTTATATCACTGCTATACATTAAAATTTTTGACTTTATGTGATTAAAAACCAGACACAGATATGGTAAAAGAATTGGTAAATTTCATGTAGTTTACTTTAAAGTTATACTTTTTAATTTAAATTATTTTATATAATATGTGATTTTAAATATATGTACGTAACTAAATTAAATAGGATAAGTAGACAAGTTGGCCAAAAACATTTTTGAGGGTAGTGGTTGTTCTAATTGGGAAAATGGAAATATCTTTTATTTCGAGTTGGATTCTATCTAGTACTGCTCTATATTCATACATAAACTAAAGGTCTTAAAATAAATATGTCCCAAATAGAGCTCTTGCATTATTTCCCTGTCATATTTCTCCCAGTCTTTCTAACTTCTCCATCAGTGCCTGCCCTTATTGCCCTAGACTCTTTCCAGTGCATCCTTTTATTGATGTGTTTCAGCTTCTATCCTTTCTGGAGGTTCAAATCCTTCAGTGGTATCCCATCTCACTTTGATCAAAAACCTAGTCTTTCTATGACTCTCAAATCTCTACAAAACTGGGCTTCTTCTACCACTATTATCTCACTGTTTACAACTCTACCCTCATTGCTGATCCTCAAATATGTCAAATACACACTAGGTTCAGGGCCCAGGCTCATAATGTTCCCCGTGTCTGGAATGCCTTTTTCTAAGATGTGTGCAATCAATTCACTAAATTCCTTCTTCCTCTTCTTTCTTTCCAATATTTATTGAAATGTCATCTTAGCAGTAAATACTTTCCTGGTATTTTAAATTAATAACAATAGCAACAACAACCTCCATCCCAGTATCCCTGCCCTTCTTACTCTGCTTTAACTTACTCCACTGCATTTATCCTCATTGGACATTTTATATTATTATGTATATATTTGGTTATCGGCCTTGTTTGTTGTAACTGTTTTCTATAGCTTAGATCAGTGACTATAATGTAGTAGGAATTTGATAAATATTTCATGGATGAATTAATCTTAGTTAATGTCACCACCCCTGCTGGATCAAGTAGAAACTCAGGAAATGGTCTTGAAGCCTCCCTTTTATTCAGTTATAAGTGTGATCCATCACCAGATTGGGTAGATGCCACCTTCGAAATACATCTCAACATCTTCTACATCTCTCCAACTCCATTACCATCTTAATCCAAACCACTGCTGTCTCTTGCCTGGACTATAATAACATCCTATTTGTCTCCTTGCTTCAACTCTTGTCCTTCCTAAAATCCATTCTCTATACAACAGCCAGAGAAGTCTCCAAAAAATATGCAAACCAAACCACATCATTTCCCTGCTCAAAATCCTTTAATAGCTTTGTGTTGTTCTCAGAATAAAGCTCACATTTCTTAACAAGGCCTCCAAGATCCTGCAGCATATATCCTGCCGCCTTCTCTATCTCACCTGATCATCTTTCCTGTTTACTCATGATACTCCAGCCATGTCGGCTTTGTTCTATTCTGAGGCAATATCAGGTCTTTTCTCATCTTTCTAAGTTATTGACTTTGCTATTAATTCTACTTAGAGTGCTTTTATTCCAGCTCTCTATATGACTGATAGATTTTTATCCTTCAGAACTCAGTTCAAGTAGCACCTCCTCTAAGGGGCCTCCCCTTTCCACCCTGTTCAACATAGGTATAGAGATTTCACCACCCATTGTCTTTCCTTCAGAGCCCTCACCACAATCCATAATTATCTTGTTTAATTGATTACCTGTTTATTATCTGTCCTACCCCTAGAATGGCAGCTGGCAAACTTTAAAAACAAAAAGTTAGATGGAAAATATTTTGGGCATTGCAGGCCATACAGTCTGTTAGAATGACTCAACTATGCCATTGCTTCAATAAAACAGCTCTAGAAAATAGTTAAACAAATGGTCATGGCTGTATTCCAATAAAACTTTATTTATGGACACAAATTTGAATTTTATATAATTTTCACATCACAAGAAATTCTTCTTCTTTTGATTTTTTTCAAGTATTTTAAAATATAAAAAACCATTCTTAGTTCATGGGCAGTACAAAAACAGGTGGCAAGCCAGGTTTGGCCTGTGAGCTGTAGCTTTCTCAACCCTGACCCACCAAACTTACACAGGAGACCAGAGGTTAAGCAAAATTATTACACTGGATTAAAATAATCAAGATTCAAACAGCTTTTGTGGATTCTGATGAAACCAGATTGTTTACATTAGGCAGAAGAAAGGCTAGAAGGAAATATGTTTAGGATATGAGCTCTCTAAACAACTACAGAGAAACAAGTCTTACCAAGGAGGGGTCTAAAAATTATATATGCTTCCTAACCCATCTACCTAGAATACTGACTGTTCTTACTCTGACATATCTCTTGGGGAGAATATCTTCCATTGGAGGGAAAACTTTTAAGAAATCACATTATTCTTTTAGCTATCTGGGACACATAAGAGTAATGAACTATCATCAAGAGTTACATCGTGAATTGGGTTCTGAAATCAGAAAGTGAAGACAAGAAGATATGGTAGAGAGATCAGGATGAGGAGGCTCATTTCTTATATACATCATAGTACCAACTGAACATTCCCAGAAGAAAACATTGACAATGTTGCTTTTGCTCCGCTATGAAATTGCATTTCGCTGTCAAGAATATTATATCTCCTTCAAGTTACTAAAGGTCACAGTATCATTGATTTTTAGAATGGCAAGGTAATTAGCAATGTTGTAATCCATCTGCATAATATTGTGTTCTAAGACCTAGAATGGCTGAAGAACTTGCTTAAACTCCTACAGCCATAGCTGCAAGTGAAATCCCTTTGCCCTGATTCCTTGTATGGAAAGAACACTTTCTAATGTATACAGACAAGCCCTCAGCTTCTTGTCAATTCAGGTTACATTGAATTTCTTTGGATTTCGTAGATAAAAAGATGTAATACTTGCATTCAATTTGGATTTAGTATAGATTAAGAGGCCAAAGTTCATCTATAGGAGACATTCTTTGCAATTTTAATGAGGGTTAAAACAGAAGGAATTCACACTGGGTACATAGGCTTTCATATTATTACATACAATAAAATCTGGATAAATTTTGTATTTTAGATTTTAAGAGAATTAGATCACAACAATTAACATTTTTTTTTTCATTTCACAAAACTTTCATTATAGTGTTGTCCTTTACACTCTCTCTTCATACGTGTACAGTGTCTGTCTTTCTCAGCAGGCTGTAAGGTCCATGCAAGGAAGGACCACATTGCTATAGCCACAGACCCTAGTGCAGGGCCTTGTACATGGTGGGGACTCAGCTAGTACTGATAATGAATGATACATGAATGAAGGGAAAAAGCTTATTTCTAGTCCACCTTAGTACTTATACTTCCTAGTGTGAATGCTATATAGTTTAATTTCTAATTTGTAAAATCCCAATGGGAGAAACTGACTTATTACTCTCACACACATTTGTTTCCTTCCAGAATATAACCAAATGGACACTCATAGTGATAGGAGCCATCCACATTGATGCACTGTCCATGTTTACAGACATTGGGGTCTTTGCACTCATCCATATCTTCAGTACAGGAGGAAAAGATTAGTGAATAATAAGGTACTTTTTTAAACACAAAGGTAAATCATGATCATTTCAGTGTCTAATCAATGACATCTAATATTACAATACAATAATATAATTGATATCAAAATGAAAAGACAAAAAATAGAGCTTAATTTTCCAAGATAGATGTGGAGGAATAATAACAGCTGGAGAAGGGGCGAAGAATAAGCTGGTTGAGAGCATTACAAAATGTTAAGAATCCAGCAGAGCCCACTCACTGCTAAATAATCAGGTCCCACAATGATTCCATGTCCATAGGAGTAGTTCTGGTGAAAGACTTCTGTGGCAGAGATGAATACTCATTAATAGATAGATCAATGACAAATAGCTACAGGCTCCTCTGGAAAGATTGTGTGGTGGTCAAATTACCACATGCGACACATATTGGGAAATGATGAACAAAGCAATCTTGAGAAAGAACAAAGCTGGAGGTATCACACTCCTTGATTGCAAAGTATGCTACAAAGTTAAAGTAACTAAAATAGTATGGTATTGGCCCCAAAACAGACACACAGATCCCTTGAACAGAGTCGAGAGCTCAGAAATAAATGCATGTATATATGGCCAATTAATTTATGATGAAGAAGGCAAGAATATACAATGCTGGAAGGACAGTTTTTTCAATGAATGATGTTGGAAAAATTGGACAGCCACATGCAAAAGAATGAAACTAGATTACTATCTTATGCTATACACAAAAATTAACTCCAAATGCATTAAAGACTTGAATGTAACACCTGACACTATAAAACTCCTAGAAGGAAACTGAAGCTGTAAGCACCTTGACATCAGTCTTGGTGATGCTCTTTTGAATCTGACTCCAAAAGCAAAAGCAAAAAAGCAAAAATAAACAAGTGAGACTACATCAAACTGAAAAGCTTTTGCACAGCAAAGAACACCATCAACAAAACAAAAAGATAACCTAGTCAATGGGATTAAATATTTGTAAATTATAGATCTGATAAGGGGTTAATATCCAATATATATTTAAAAAACTTATAGAACTCAATATAAAAAACCAAACCCAAACTGATTAAAAAATGGGCAGAGAATCTGAATAGACATTTTTCCAAAGAAGACAGATGGTCAACAGACAAATGACAAAATGCTCAACCTCACTAACCACTAATGACATGCAAATCAAAACCCTAGTGAGATATTACCTCATACCTGGTAGAACAGCTGTTATCAAAAAGACAACAAACAGCAAATGTTGGCAAGGATGTAGAGAAAAAGAAATCCTCATGTACTATTGGTGGGAATGTAAATTGGTGCAGCTACTGTGGAAAACATTATGGAGGTTATTCAAAAATTAAAAATTAAATTAAATTAAAAAATTAAAAAGAGAACTATCATATGGTCTAGTCATTTAACTTCTAGGAATATATCTGGAGAAAATGAAAAAGCTAATTCAACAAGATATGTGCACCCCCATGTTTATTGAGGCATTATTTACAATAGCCAAGATACAGAAAAAACTTAAATGTCCATTAATGGATGAATGGATAAAGAAGATGTATATATATAAATCACATGTGTATATACATATATATATATATATATGTATATACACACACACACACACACACATGCACACACACTCTAGAATACTATTCAGCCATAGAAAAGAATGAAATCTTGCCATTTGTGACAATATGGATAGACCTAGAGGACATTATGCTAAATGAAATAAATCAGATAAATACCATATGATCTCACTTAACTGCAGAACAAAAAAAAGACCCATGGATTTAGAGAATAAATAGGTAGTTGCAAGAGGCAGGGGATGGCCAAAATGGATGAAAGGGGTCAAAGGTACAAACTTCCAGTTATAAAATAAATAAGTCATGGGGCTGTAAGGTACACCATGATGACTATGGTTAATAATACTGTATTGCACGGTTGAAAGTTGCTAAGAGTAGATCTTAAGAGTTCTCATCACAGGAAAAAAATTCTGTAACCATGTACGGCAACAAATGTTGACTGACTTCGTTGATCATTTCACAGTATCTATACGTATCGGTTATCTCTGAGGCTCTTAAATTACAGTTGAATTTGACCCACCTAATCCTGATCTGCCCTGGAGCCTTCACTCTACCTGTGAATGGAGTGAGCTCTGCTGCTCTGGACGCAAGTTTCTGTGTGCTTGGCACAGGCCTGGTGAGATGAAGGGTGCCATGAAAGCATTATGTCAGGTACATGAGCTAACAAAGCAGACTTTTCAATCACTTTTACCATTTTGGTCCTATTCAGATATAATACCTGCCTTAGTTTCCCCTTTTGATATCAAAGACATGTTCTAGACCCTTGCCTGCCCTTATGGGTATTTTTGCCTCCTGTCCTAGAGGCAGTATATGCAACAGTTTAGTTCATAAAAGTAACAGAATCATTATTTCAGAAGGCAAAGATAAGCTCAGTGGGTAAAAATAATAACAAAGAACCTTTTAATTTAGAATGGAGTAGAACTTTCTGACAACTCGAACTTTCCAGCAATGAAATGGATGTAGTAAGGGACAGCATTTTTATGCACAATGACTAATTTAAGAAAAAATAAAATATTTATGAATCGCATAATAATTCAGATTGAAATTAAGTCAGCTCTATTGATTCCTATAAGAAGATGGGAAAAGAACACATGCACTCCTGTATGCATATCCAGTAATGCATGCCTTTTACCATTTAGCTACTTGATTAGTGAATAGAAGACAAGTGAAAAAAATTACCAATACTTTTTAGCTGTTAAAATGCTAGTATCTGGAGACATCTAGTCCAATTTGCAAAACAGATACATTTATATTGATAATTACTTTTTTTCAAGAACCCATTAAAATAAAGGTGAAGGTAAAAATGCTGCAGTTATCAAAGGGAATGAGATAGGGGTGATCCCAACAAGAAATTTCCACCAATTGCTGGAAGGTGGGCAGCAGCTGGTAGACTCTTAACTGAAAAGATCAGACACAAGATGTTACGTCCTAGACCCACTGTATAAGCAGAGGCCCTGGGGGAAGGAGGCAACAGATCTACCTGGCAGTAATCAAAACAGACTTCATATTACCCTCAGCTTGACTATAGAAGACCCGACCTCACTTTCCTTGGAGCATTTACTTTAGAAAACATACAATGGTATATTTTTTTCTTTCCCCTTGAGATGTAAATCTTCCCCCAGGCTTTTATCAGTTTTACAACCCAGGAATGTCTTTCTCAAGACCTGGAAGCCATCCCTTTGAAATATAATCATCAAGGAAGATAGGGCCCCTATTTCTGTCTCCATAAGAGGGTGGAGCCTCACTTGATAAGAATAAGTACCTATTAGCAAACACATATAGATGGCCTAATCACATTGACCAATCTCCTCCTTAATATCTTCCAGTAATTGTCCACTAGATCACCCAGTACTTAAAAACTTTCCTGTCCTGGTCTCAGTAGAGTTGAGTTCAATCTTTTATCACTATTGCAGTAGTCTTGATCCCTATTGCAAAGGCTTTTCTTGCCTGTTATCTCCATCTGGTGCAATTTTTTTTGAGGCAGGGGTAGCAGATGCTTCCATTCTGGATCTCCCCCTCCTGTAGCAATGGAGTGAGTGCTGAATTAAAGGAAGATGAGTCATTTACACCTGAGCACCACTTTAGCCTACAGTTTCTCAGAAGGGTGCTCTTCCTGAGCCATGCTCTGCTACTAGAGTGTTCATGGCCCCCACAGGTCCTCCTGCTGGTCCCTGTATTAGTTCTTCTCCAACCATTGTGGGATCCAGCTATGCCCTTGGCACCTACTCCCGCTCTGAAAAATCTGCCTGCCTAGAAAGACCCTTGCATACATCTAAGAGGTTGCCCCAGAGGCTCTTTTGTACTCATTCATGCACTTGCATGTACTGAAAGGCTGTGGTTTAAGTTAGGTTTAGCCATATAGCAATGTTAGCAGGGCTATCTCCCTTAAAGTAGAAAAGAGTGTCTTTCACTAAGCAGGAGGCTGGCCCATGATAACCTTAAAATCATCCTTTATCATAGGTTAGCATGGTGCCTAGTACCTAAGAATGCATTATTTGGTAGAAATGAAAATGTATCATAAAGATTATAGAGTTGAGATTGCTAGCTGTACACAAAATCCATTCATGCTCTTCCGTTGAGACTAGGCACATAGTTGCCCGCCTTGTGAACGTTTCTTACCCTCCCATGCAGTTGGATGTCAACTCTGACTAAATTCTCACCACAACATGGTGAGTAAAAAGACGTAAGACATCGCTGTGCCTCTTCCATATACTTTCACCTGTCCTCTGGCTCCGCCCAGTTTCAACCATGCTTTAGGGGTTGGAAAAGCAATACAGAAACCCTCTAGGCCTTGGCTCAACCATATGTTTAAATGAACCTGAGTCCCACAGTGGCCACAAAGAAGAACGCCTCCCCATTAGCTTGGACTGCTCATTTCAAAACTAGTACAGAATAAAGAAATGCAGAGAGAGAGGGTCCCAGTGTGGCTGAGGGCGCTCAGGCACAGGGGGCCTGTGCAGGCAGGGGGGTGGCACAGCAGGGCTTCTCAGAGGGGGCAATTAATTCTTAGGGTTGACCAGCAGTGAACAACCCACCAGGGACCTGGAAGGAGCATCTGAGAAAGACTTAGGCAAAACTTTCATTATAGTGCAAGCTCTCGACAGGAAATTATCGTCATCAGAACTCGTTGCTCCAATGTGTTTATCGAGGCATACAAAGTAGAAGTTGGAGAGTAACCAAAATATGTGTGTTAATTCAATAATAAAGAATCAGAATAAAAAAATGCATTTTTATAGGCTTGAAGCCACTGTATTTTGGAATCTTTCTAAAATAGCAGCCCAGCTTTCAACTAAATAATTACGGAAATATTGGTGGATTTTCCAAGCCTGTTTCTGTATCAGTGACAGGTGATGTAGAACAGCTGCCCAGCCTCTCCACAGTGAACTTGCAGTTTAAAAGAATGATGAAAACACTAATTGAGAACCTCCTATGCACCAAGTACTCTGTTGCATGCAGTCACTGAATCCATTCGGGAAAGATAGAAGCACAGCTGGTATTCTTTTTGTCCAGGGTCCCAAAGTCTTTGGAAATGGTGTGTTATTTTGTTTTTGAGGTGAACTGTGTAGTATTTTCTAAAGGGAGGAGATTGAATCATTTTAGAAAGGATGAAGTGAGGCAATTGAAGGATAATTGCTGCCTGAAGGCAAATCAATAGAGCTGTGAAAAATTAGGGATTGCTCAGCTCAGATCTCCTCTCTCACAATCCCACATGCACTGCAAACCAGGAACTACAACTGAATGCAAATTGACTTGGTTCACTTTGAGTATATTTTCAGGTACTTTGTTCTTAAGTTCAGTAACCTATAAACTTTTTTTAAAGGGAGAAAACACAGATCTAGCCTCTAACATTTCCTTGCTGGATTAACAATTTAAAGGTCAAGATAAATTTCAAGATCTCTTAACGGAAAAAATTAATCAGAAAGTGGAAGCATAACATTTTACTCAGTAGCTACAACAAATAATTAAAATACATTTCATGTACACACTGCTGTATTTAAAATAAATAACCAACAAGAAAAATAAATAAATTTTAAAAATCAAAAAAGTAAAAAATAAAATACACTTCAGTTTAACATCAAATTCATTAAGGGTAGATATTTATAAAAAAATTGCTTGAGAATGAGAAATTTTTCATTTTCACTCATGTAATTACTTTTGTTTTTCTGCCAAATGTCTATTGCGATTCCTTTTGGTGATGGCTTTCATCACTGCATGATTTTCCCTCAGTTGTTTTGTGCTTTTAGAAAAAATACATGCATTCTCGCCAGGAGTAGGAGGTCATTTGTGGTAGGATGTGAAGGAAAAGATCTCTCCTGCAACACTGACATCTCTGACATGGAGTGGGTGTGACAGGCCTGGATGTCTGTCTGCCACTCACACCAATTGCTCACCACAGGGCCTCATGCAAGCCACTTGACCCTTGCCAGATGGCAAATTGCCTCACTTGTAAAAACTGCGATTATTTTGCACTAATGTTAACAAGACTGAGAGGTTTGTGAAACCAAGATACACAGTGCCTGGCAGATAGTAGGTGCTCAATAAATGTTTGCTGGCTTTCCTCTCTTCCTTCTTCCTTCTCCCTTCTTTGCCCCCTCCCCCTTGAGGTCATCTTTTTAAATGTAAATATTATCTTGATAGCTACACACATTAAGCTCTTTCATGCCTAATGTTATTTGCCCCCGACCAGAGAGAGGTGGGAAGGGTTGGAGAAAGAGATAAAAGAAGAGAGAGAACTGAGTTGAAAAGGGAGTCAAAAAGGCTCAGCATGCAATTTACTGAATCATAATCATGCTGGAAATGTTGGCATCTTGGGACAAAACCAAACACCTGTGGTCTCTGCCAGCCTCCCAACTCCTGTAAGAGGGGATCACTATCAGGAGTAAGGATTTGACACATTGAAGGACAGTGACCAGGTGATAGTGCTAGAAATGGTATCTGCCTCTCTGAAGGATGCACTCTTGCTTGGACCAAACAAGGTATGAAAAAATTTCTCTTTTCTATTCCGTCTCTTCCTTTCCGGTAAGGCAAAGTCGTGCAAGTGGCCAGGGATACCAGAAATAACTCTGTTACCTTTCCATTTCACTCTTCACGGTACCTGCCCAATGCTCCTCTCCCAGGACTACTCTCATAAGCAAGTAAGGTGCTGGGGAACTAAGGTGCTGGGAACGCATTCTCTCCCAAGGTTTACCTGAATAGGTTCTTTCCTGCTGCTGTGGCTATGTATGTTCTGGATTTGCCCTTCTTTCCATCAGTAAATGATGAAGTCTCAGAATGAGTGTGATCTTAGGATTAACAGAGATGGAAAACATGGCCTGCTTTGGTTCTAGTTTGTTCAGCTTAGTTAATAAGGAAGATTGAGTCTGCTGTATTCTAGCCTCTCTTATTAAAGTTCAAATTCAAGACCTGGAACCAAATTCTCAACTAGTAATAAAATATTACCTTCACTTTCCTTTTCCCCTGTGCATGTATCTCCTTCAGGAACCCCTTGAGGAGGAGGGACAATTAAACCAAGATTGGGTAGTCTTGAGTCTTCTTTCCGACTATCACTACTAATAACACTTCAAAATACCATTCTTTAATATCACTCCTTTGATTTCACCTAAGATTTTATTCTTTACAAGAACTTCAACCATAAAGTAATATCGTAAGTAGACATGACACTTGCCAAATTACATTTGAATTATTTATCCATAAGTTTTATCACTAAGGGGAAATAACTATATAAAAGCAGAATTTCAACCTTTGGATACAGGAGGCAGGTTGAATACAGCATCTATTTTCCCTCCTAAAACCTCACTAAAATGACTATAAAGGGAAAAGTACTATCAGAAGAGGATAAACCATAAAATAAATATCTTTTATATAAAATAAAAAGTTAAAGAGAAAATTTCCCCAAACTAAAGGATGAGTTTCCAGATTGAAGCAACCCATCGTTTGCTCTGCTCAATGTATGAACATAATGTCTACTTAGTCACGTCATCATGCAATTCCCAAATGTCACAGAAAAGAAGAGGATTCTCGTTTCCAAAAAGCAAAAAGAAGATTCCCTACAAAAGACCAGGAATCAGAATGACATTGGACTGCTCAACAGCAATACCAGGTACCAGAAGGCAGTATAAAAATACCTTCAAAATTCTGAAGGAAAATAATTTCCAGCCTAAAATTCTATAGCCAGGCAATTTTCAATCAAGTTGGAGAATAGAATACAGACATTAAGGAAGGCAAAGTCTCCAAAAAATCTTGCCTTCCTGCGTCCTTTCTCGGAAAGTTAATGGAGAATGCACCCCATCCTCTCAAATAAAAGAGAACAACAATAAGGAGGGAGAATTAAAATATAGGAAATGCAGCATAGGGGAGAAAATGGAAAATCCTCTTGATTATTATAAATAGAAACCCCAGAATGGCAGCTGAACTGCAAGCCCAGAAGGAAACTAGGCTGGATTGGAGCAAGTCAGGAGACACTTCTGGGAAGGTGAATTTAATGGAAAACGTGGTATCTCTGACAACTTGAGAGGAGATTTAGACATTTGGCAAAGAGTTCACTGTTGGATAAATAACTGATGTATAGAAAAATAAACCGAAAAAGCAAAAATAAAATTAATTCAAGGGAAAATAAAAGGTGTTAGGGGAAATAAAGTAGTAATATAAGCATGTTTTTAAGAGACATAACCAGTGGAAAAGGAAGAAGGTGGTTCTCCTTGGGAGGAGGTAATTGGGCAAGGAGTGTTGTGCTATTGCCTTAGAGGGAGGAGACATGGGAATATGCGTATACATATAGCTGATTCACTTTGTTGTACAGCAGAAACTAACACAATACTGTAAAGCAATTACGCTCCAATAAAGATAAAACAAACAAACAAACAAACAAAACCTGTAGGGCTAGCTGACACTTCAGGTGCGTGTATAACAAATAAAAATAAAAACAGCTCAAAATTTAAAATAAAATACCCTGCATATATTTCAGTAAGAAGCATCTTGCCAGAGTGGACAAGGAGAGCTGCCGTGTGGTGTCACACTCAGGGCATCTCCTCTGGTGTTGACCTCTCTGGGAACTCAAGTTTCTGCCAGCTCAGCAAGAGCTGTTCATGAGAGTTACAATGGCACCTTATGGAATATATCAAGCATATCGAGAATCTTTAAAATTTGACCCTTACTATTGGTATGACAAATATCTTTGATATAAAAATAAGGAAATATTTCCATATATTTATACATGCATAAAATATTTACAGAAAATACATAAAAACTAGTAACAAGATCATCCTCCTAGGGAAAGGAACTGGATGTGTTAGGTACCAGGAAGGAGGGAACTTTTTCACTGTGCATCACTTGTAACCAGATTTGCTTTAACCAGGCTTATGAGTTGCTTTTCAAAAAATAAATAAATAAAAATTGTAAATATAGGGGAAATTTTTAAGTGTTAACCAGAAATGAATCATAGATACATATATCAGTATTGACAGCTATGTGCTTGGAATCAAGAAACATTGATCTCAGTCTTGACTTACTATTTGTGGCATTTGGGGTGGGGGGAATTTAATCTCTCTGACTCCCAGTTCTTCGCATGTGAAATTTTTTAAAATGTCAAAATCTCATGAAAAAATGGAATGATTTAAAAAATTAATAATACTTAAAAAACAGTTGGTAAACTTTATAGCACTTTAGAGGCATAAGTTCAGACTAAAGTTTAAGTGTACAATGTAAAGTAAAAACAAACTTTTAAACATTCACTTGGCCAAGTTTTTGTTCTATATAATAGCAGCAAAATGTGGAAAAATACAGCCAAACGTTCATAACTTTAAAGTTGCTACAAACTAAAACTCCATAAATATTGTCACCCCCACTGGGCTTTCCATACCAAGATTGCCAAATGTGACCAAGACAGTCTATGAAAAATTCATAAAGCTGAGAGTCTCCTTTCTTTATTTCCTAATAACTTCAGCATCTATAAATAACAAATCTCTGTTAGGTAAACATTTCCAGCGTTTTGTATGAGAACTGTTTGCCATTTGGCAGCCTCCAGAAGATTCATTTGCTCATAGATCACTCTGGAAGAGAATTTAATTTTGTCCTATCAATAAAACACTTTTATTATGGATCATTCTCTGGGTATGTGAATACATTTGTCATATAGAATCATGAGGTTTTAAATGAGATGGTGTAGGGAAAAGGTATAGCATAGTGTTTGCTGAACAGTAAGCATCCCACAAATACTATCTGTTTAAAGACTGAAGTCTATTGGGAAAGCCACTTTCAGGCTTCCAGGTGACTGAAGGATTGCTATTCCACACCTGAAATATACAAATATACATAGAAAGAGAGGGATAGAGAGGGGAGGGAGGGGGGAGGGAGAGGGAAGAAAAGGAGACAGGAGGTAGGGGAAACGGGAGGGAAGAGGGAGTGAAAAGGAGAGAAGGCAAGAAGGAAGGGAAGGGGAAAAAGGAGAAGAGGGAGAGAGAAGAGAGGGGGAGGGGATGGAGGAAGGGGGGAGAGGAAGCAAAGGGAGGGGAGAGGGATCATTGGGGAGGGGTGGGGGAGGGACAGAGAGCACATAGAGGAGGGGGAGGGCGGTAGTTTCATGTGTATTCCATATTTACTTGTGACAATTACTTTTTGTTCAGGACAATATCAAGGAATGCCATTGGTAATTTTTTCTACACATGATTTTTATTTTATGAGCTGACCTTTGAGCCAAAGCTTTAGCTATGATTCCAAAGTAATTATCTGGTAACACATTATCAGGTCAATATACAGCTAAGCAATTGTTTTAAAAAGAATGTTTTTGTTTTCTTTAACAACGTCCTTAAAATTAAACCATGATTTTCCAGGCTTTGCAGCTCAATAGTCAAGTGCATTTCTGCATCTCTTTATGTGCAGGGAAGGCAACTGAAGTAAATTAGAAGTGGTGCAGAAATCCTTAGGGTATGTAAGACAGTTGGAAACAGTTTGGCACTTAATTAAAAGTCAATTATGAGTTCTTAGAGCATCCAAATCCAACTAATAATAATAATAATTGCAATCTGAAGTGGATGAGAAAGGCATGATAAACATTTCTGCTGCAATTAATCATTTGGTTGAGATGCAATTTTTAAGACAGAACTCTAAAATCAATTTTTAAAAATTTACCCAGACATATGCGGTCAGCCCCAATTTCCTTCTCACTGTCCTGGAAAATAAGGACATCAACACAATTTTACAATTGACTGCAATAAACTTATCCTGACCTTAGACAAGTGTGGAGTCAATTCCAAGGATGGGGCTTGGCTCCAGTGGGTGTAACTAGGCACTCATGAAACCAAAGCCATGGGCTCTGGACAGTCTGCAGCCCTCCCCAGGAACAGTTACTATTGGTAAAGTTGAACACCAATGATTTATTGTCACCTTTCCTCCCTGAGTGCTCATGCGACCTTATCACACAGAGCTGTGTCTCCCTAAGATCCTGCCTCTCACCAACACTTGTCAGCTCTCTTCCACTGAGGCCCAATCTTTGGGATTTCAAAGTGGCCATCCCACAATCATTAAAGGAATCTGTGCTTGTATGGAAAGTTTTCTTTCCCATAGTCTTTCCCTTTCTTTCCAGGCAATATGCACCTTTTTAAAGGGACTTTTTAGAAATAGCACACCTACATCTTTGTCTAAGGCAAAGACAGGACTCTCTCGAAGCCCAGATCTTCATCTCACTCTCTGGCTAATTAATTTCACCATTGTCTGCAACCAAACCAAACTGCTCAACCTGTCATACAAAGCTGTTCTGCCTCTGAACTTCCTGGTCAGCTTAGTACCAGGCTATCCCCTTTATCCACTCAGAGGTAATCAACAGGTTGACTCCAGCCTACATGTGTGTGTCTGGTTATCATAGTATTTTAGAGCTGTTGCTTTTAAATGAATTTTAACCCCATCTACATGGGGCACGTACTCTTCTATTCACTATGGCCCTATCACTCTCTTTTTTTACATTGTCCTGCTTTCTTTTACCTTGTAAACTGTATCCCAGGCACATGGAAGGACAGACACTGTTCTTTTTGTCACACATCTCTGGGTGCCCAATTTCCTCTCATTTTCAAGGCCGAACTCCTTTGCCACCATCTTTCTTAAGCCTTTTTTGACACTCCCAGGAGGACCAAGTTCTCCCTCCTCTACTGCACTTTTGGTGTCCATCTGAGGGCACCCTCCTTCTGTGTTAGTTCCCTGTGGCTGCGGTAAGAAATTGCCACAAACTGGGTGGCTTAAAACAACATTTTAAGAGATAAATGTTTTCTCTCACAGTTCTTGAGGCCAGAAGTCCAAAATCAATATCACTGAGTTGAAATCAAGGTGTCAGCGGGGCCATACTCACTACAGAAGTTCTAAGACAGAATGCATCCCTTGTGTCTTCCAGGCTGTAACTGCCAGCACTCCTTGGCTTGAAGCTGAATCACTTCAATCCCTGCTTCCATGGCCATGTTGCTTCTCCTCTTTTGTTTGTAATCTCCCTCTGCTTCTCACCTATAAAGACATGTGACTGCATTTAGGCCCACCTGGATAATCCAGTATTACCTCTCCATCCCAAGATTCTTAAGCTAATCACATCTCAAAGTCGTGACCATTTAATCCCTGTCCACAGGTTCATAGACAAATCTTTAGGAGCTATTATTTAGTCTACCACACCTTCCCTACCTACATCCCAGTAATTCGTGCACTTGCTCAGAGACCCTACAGGGACTGAAAGCTACCTGAAGACAAAATCATAGTCTAGTTCTTCTGAGGATTCTAGCATCTCACTTTGCACCTGGTAGGGAGTGAAATCAGGGGTGTTATTCAAAGTATTTAACAACAGGTGCAATACGGGTACCAACAAATCAGAACAACAGATGCTAGCTGCAGGGCTGTGCCAGGAGTTTTAAGCCCTTATTTGTGGGGTCGTGGGAAAGTATGTGTTTGTATTGGGGTAGATGGTCCCTGAGGAGGAGCTAGGGCTCCTGGGGCTGTATTTGTGTGTTCTAACAACTGGTGGTGGTGTTAGAATGTTGTTAGAATGTGGTGGCATTGTGTATACTGGGATAGTATCAGCCTGAGAAGATACATATTTGTTGAATGGATGAATAGATTAATGAATAAATAAATGAATAGTGGAGTTGTTCTCATATAAACAGGTTACTGGGAGAGATATTTTGGAATATGAGCACCTGTGACTGCCCTTCAGATAGCAACATGAGGGGGCTGCCTACTTCACCTGCAAATCACATGGTGGTCCACCTGAGGAAATTTTCATACTCTATGAATTTATGGGACCACTTGGTCCTTTCTATGTGACCAGGTCTAACATGCACATTTGTGATCACAGGAGGAGATGGTATAAGAAGGAGCAGAGGGACCAACACAAATTTATCCAACTGCTGCTGGAAAACCATTTGACGTGCATTATCCTGACGTAGGATCCAGGAGAATAGCATGACTCACAGGCATGACTGAGGGAAATGAAGCTGAGGGTCAGTGAGTGACAGTCTCATGCAACTAGGCTGCACATCCACAGATGGACAAATTAATTGCAAATGCTCAAGAAGCAGAATTAAAGGTCTAAACCAAACCAACCTACCAACAAACCAAACAAACAAAAACCACAGTAAAAACTCCAAAACCCTCAAGGAAGCTTTGTCAGAATTCAAGTAGTGAATAAATCTAAGACTTTTAACAATTCTTCAAGTGTTTTGATATCAGAACTGTTTAAAATTCCCAAAGTCAGGGTGCAAATTTAACCATGATTGACAGCTTCATTTTGATGAAGGGAGGACTCTTAAGATGCAAATGTCATTCGAGATGGGAAGAGCAAGCATTTGGCTGTTACCAGAAAACCTTGTTGTAAGTTCAGTCTCTCCCCCGACATTCGCTGAGCTGAAAATGCTAATTTTATAAGCATAACTTGAATACTGTCTCTTGATACTGGTTTCATTGCCACCACCTCATTACTTCTCTCCTACATTCTCAGAATAATCTACTCACTGGTCCCCAGACTCATCTGGTTCCAGCCTATCCCACCAGCACTGAAAACTGCTCTTCTTAAGAGCAGCTTCAAGCAACCAGTCATCAATCAGTTCAAAGGCCTCCAGGGACCTCTCTCTGTGAGTCAATGAAGCACGTATCTTTCAATTGGGCATTTAAACCCATCCTCGCTAAACAGACTCTATGCTTTTTCTCTGTCATGTTTTTTCCTACATCTGGAGGTAGTCTTGTCAGCTGGATGAAATTCCGACCATCTTTCAACCTCCAGATGAATTATCCTCTCCTTCAAGAAGCATTCACTGGCACTTCCATCTTTATTCCCAGGCCCTGAATGGAAACTCTCTTTCCCCTGAATATCTATAGCATTTTGTTTTCATTTCAACCACTGAACTTAGCCTTGCTCTCCTTTACACTATGCTAGTTTTTTTTACAACCCTTTTCTTCTCTCCTAGGCTTTGAGCTTCTTAAGAAACAAAGGATGTGTTTTTGTTTTGTTCCTGCACAAACACCCCACCCACCCACATACCACAGGCATAGCCCTGCTCTCCGCAGAGCTACTGCTCTGATAAGACCCTGTGTTCACAGGAGGCAAACTGAATTCCTCAGTACTGGTTGAAAATAAGCTCTCTGACAATGAGGCACCACAGAGCTCCTCAGTTTTTCTACCTCGAACTCTTGAGGGCAGGAGCTTTATCTAGTTTATCCATCCTTATATGCTATCTTTTATCTTGGTGCCTGGCACGTGGTGGGCATCCCATCAATGTGTGCTGAGTAAAGGAATAGATCAGCAAGTGAGTGAATGAATGTATGAGTACAAGATGAATAGGTAAATATGGAAAAATAGAGGTGGAGAGGTACCAGAAAAGAGCCCCAGGAAAGAAAGAGGGCATGAGGATACAAAGGAAGGGGAAGAGTCTTCCAAAAGTTCATGTCCTCTGCCTCCCAGTTTTTCTTATGGTCCTTCCTCTGTTTACCCTAGAGCTGATGGGAAAATGTCTAATGTTCCGCCTAAGAAAGTGAGCTTGCTGGTTGCAGTTTATATAAAATACCTGGATGGAATTATTGCAATGCAGTCAGCCCGCTGTGTGTGCAAAAAAGCATGGCCTTGAGGGTTCAGGATCCCACGGATGCTGCAAATGGTGCTCTGGCTCAGGCTGCAGCCCCTGCTCAGTGTCACACTGTTCTTGCCTGGCGTGAGGTTCAGAGCTGGGGAGCCACAATGATGTACAGCAGGGACAGAGGGACAAGGAAATCAACGCTTGTGGCCCCAGTAAAATTGGGGGCACCCCACGTTGTCCAGACTCACAGTTTCTTAAGAGATTAGATGAAGAAATTTATAGCAGAAAGGAATGGGATCACTGGGGGATGTTAATAGTGAAGGTTAATTTGTTCTGTCTGTTACAGGGGATGATTAAGCTGGCACATTTCACACTGTTACATTTGGATGAAGTAGCTTCTGATTATACACTTTTTTTTTTGAAATCCAAGGGAACACAGAACAATTTCTAAACAGAAATTTGACTGCACCCTGGGAACACCTGAACTATTAATCAGTGAATTTGAACACCACTTAGTCATCTTCACAACATCTCCACAAGATAGGAAGGAAGTGGCATACTGTCCATTTGCCCACAAAAAAGCTGAGGAATGAGCAACATGCCTGTTTACCCCCAGCAGCTCCTGGGTACGAGTGCCAAGAGCATGAACAGACTAGACGACTCAGTCACCATGCAGTCATTCATTCAACAAAGATCGATTACCTATGGCTTCGGACAATTTGCTTGATGCTGAAGAGGTATCAGTGAATAAAACAGACAAAATGTCTGCCTTTGTTACCTATATACCATTTGGTTAAATATATAAAATCCAAATACTCAAATAAATATATGATAAGTGTTAGTAATGATAAACCCAGTAGACAAAAATAAAGGGTGAAAAATAAAGAGTAATGGAGGAAGTTTTAGGTATTAGTTATTCATAGATAAATTTCAATAAATGTGAGAAATAGGCATAACTTAGGCAGCATGTAGGTGTCAGGGAGTAGAACAGACAAACAATAATCTGAGGGTAAAGGAAGGGCGAGATGACTGCATGTTGCAATATTCAAAGAGAGACTCCATGATATAAGTGGACCTTGAACTCATCTTTGCACTAAAGCAGGCATAATGACTTAGAGGCTGGAAAACAGAATGTATTATGTGGACAGTAAGTAGTAAAACTTGCACAGTACAAACTTCAGGAGTTTAAAGGAAATGAATCATTCCAATAAGCTGATCTTTCTGGAAACTACTCTTGAGAGAACGAACACACACATGAACAAACACACACACACCACATGATAATGCTACATGATGCTAAACGAATGGTTAAGATATTGATCTGAATAAAAGAAGGAATGAATCAATTAGTGAATTATGTTCAAAATTGAGGTCAGTTCAGCAGCAATGACTAAAAGAGTTTCTCCAGGCAGAATTCTGTATAATGAACTTCTTTGAACACCTGCCCCATCCCAGAGCTTCAGGGCATACAATAGGTCTTTCAGCAATCCCAGGCTCTAGGACATTGGAAGAGGCTACTGGACACTGGGAACATGGTGCCTCAAACCTATTTGAATTTATCTTCTTTGAGAAGAAATTGTTTAATTGAGTTGCTTTTTCTTATACAGTGTACATTTTGCCTACAGTGGGCATTTCATATATACTTATCCTGAAGCAACACAGCTCTTAAAGAGTTGATAGAAGAAACTTGAGACATTTCTATAATGTATAGAATTTCTATAATGTTTATTTTTATTTTGAAGACTTCTAGGTATAATCTATCTCTCCAGTCTTATCAACAAATTAAAATCTAAGAAAAGATGTTTCTTGTATAGAATGAGCTCCTTAAAACTTGGGAATCATTTATCAAGTAATCACTATTTGTGTACTACTAATAGCTAGTTTCCAACAATGTCTTCCCAGTGAACCATGCATCCTGGTATTCATGCTCTTGTGTGGTCCTCTTTCCATGAACCTGAGCTGGTTCCCAATATACTGAGGGAAAAATGATGCTGAGGTGAGTTCAGAAGAAGCCCTCCAGTCCCTGCCTTGTTTTCTTGGACACTCATTCTAGTGGCAGCCAGCCCCACGTAATAAGTCTAACTACTTTGAGATCCTCCACTGATAGGAGGATATTAGCCACAAGGAGAAGTGACAGACTTTTAGCCCAGCTGTCCTAGCCCAGGTGCCGACATCCCAGTCCTAGTCCAGAAGCCATCTTGATCATCTTGCCCAGTGGAATAGTTAGATGCCTTAAGCCACAGCCAAGATCTAACTGCACCCATTTGAAAGAACCTTGGTGAAAATCACTCAACTAAGCCTAGTCCACCTACAAAATAATAAAATGTTAAGGTAGTTTATTACATAAAATATATATGATCAGAACAATACTACAGTGATAAATGGTATGAAATATATGTTATGTATATGAAATAATATTTGTGAAAACACTTAAAATTGTCAACATCATACACATTAAAGCAATTTTATGGTAAAGCAAAATTTTTTAAAAAATTACAATAATTGTTAAGCATTCTTTAAGGTTTAAAAGTGCCTTTCACATATATTATTTAATTTAACAATTATAACAAACTTGAGACATCATTATTTCTAATGGTATGGACTTAATATTTGTCAACCCAAATTCATGTTGAAGCCCTAATCCTCAAAGTGATGGTATTTGGAGATGTGACCTTTGTGTGGAATTAGAGCATGAGGGTGGAGCTCTCATGAATGGGAATAGTGTCCTTATAAGAAGAGACACAAGCAAAATGATCTCTCTCCCTCTGCCATGTGAAGACACAGCAATAAGTTGTCCACCTGTAAACCAGGAAGAGACCCCTCACCAGGAACTGAATTGGTAGGCTCTTTGACCTTGAATTATACAGCCTCCAAAACAGTGAGAAATAAATTTTTGTTGTTTAATCCATCCAGGCTATGATATTTTTGTTATAGTGGCAGGAATTGACTAACACACTATCCATTTTAAATGTTAGAAATTGAGCCTTAAAAAGCATAAATGGCTACTGATAATAGCCAAGATGTAGAAATTCGCCTAATGTTTATCAATAGTAGAGTGGAAAAATAAATTGTACTATATGCAAATAATACAGTACTGCATAACAATGACAACAAATAATCTACAATGCAATCCAAAAATATGTTTCATTAACATAATATGAATGAAAAAAAGACAGAGACAAAAGAATACATACTATGTGATTCATTATGTAAAATTCAAAAATAAGCAAAATGAATCAATTGTATTTAAAATCAAGATAGTGGTTAACCTTGTGGGTAGGGGGTAGTTATTGACTAGAACAAATCATGGGGAGGTGGGTCTTATGATGTGATGGTAATTAATGTTCTGTTTTCTGATCTTGATGCCTTTCACTTTTACACAATTATGTAAAGTCTGTGAGAACTATTTGTGAATGTTAAGCTCATTTTATATGTGTATGTATATGTGTATTATACTTTAATAAAAGCTTAAAAAACTGAAAATAAAAGGTTAAATGACTTGTCTGCGTGTCCTCAGTAAGAAGCAAAACATGTACATGCACATACATAGCTCTGGGCTACAATAGGTGTTTCAGTGTACCCCATTATTCTGGATCTCATCAAGAATCCATCGTGCAGCACCGTTTCATCATTCATTCATTAAGCATTCGCTCATTCATTCACTCGGCAAATACTTGCTACATGCCAAGCTCTCTGATGGGTTTGAGCAAGTGTTCCCGCTGTGGTGTCTCCAGCCAGCAGAGACACTTCTCTCAGTCCATACAAAGTATTATATATTCAGTTGCATTTTATTGCTCCTAACAACAAACCCTTGAGGAAATAGTCGTTATAACCGATTCCCCTTTACAGATGTGCGAGGGGTCAGTTTTCACTTTTCTGGCCAAACTTCTTTATCAAAGTATCTCTTAGAAAAGTTTTCCCTCCACAGGGAAGCAGCCAGCACAGGGAAGGAAGCTCAGCCCAGGGGTTCTCAGCCACAGAGTTTTGGTACACTGGTTTATTGCCATCAGCCGTGGGAGCATCATAAGTAATTTGATGTTAATAAAGTACCAAAGTTTGTAAGTTATTTACCTTTAAAAAATAAATGTGCTTGGCTTCAAAGTTATCTCTATGAGAAACCAACTCATCCTCTCATCTCTATGTGTTCTTTAGCAGAAGTGTAAGGACCAGTGCTACAGCTCTGAGCATTGATCCAACATGAAATCTCTCTGTGCCCAAGCCCAGAGGAAGCTGGGTCAAGAATAGTGACTTGACAAGGCCACACAGGGTCATAATCAGGACTAGAACCAGAATTTAATTCCCTAGTCTAGGGTTATTATTATTATTATTATTTTAGCTCCATAACAGCCTGTCACCCTTCCCTACTGAAGATGTGCCTTTTAGAGTCATAGTCAGAAACTTGGTTTTAGCAGGGTGGGACCAGGGCCAAACTTTGCCAGGATGGGTCCACCTGTATCTTTTGGCCACACTTTCAGAAAGGCTTCTCATAACATAGCACCAACAATTACTGCCAGGGCTTTCCTTCCAGTAGCTCCCAAGCTCTATGATTCCAACCCTCACCTAAGCTAAGCTAACACATTCCTATCTAATCATCTTTCACTATTTCAAAGCAAACATCCCTAAAAAAAAGACTGGACTATAACTTGTCAAAATGTCTTGTGAGCATTTCTAGGCACTCTGATTTATTAAAAAAAAAAAAAAAAAAGCGCTGCTGTCATTTTCATGCAAATATGCATAAGTTGAAAGTGTAGTGTGGACTATCTGAGCCCTGAAGGGTTTGAGGCAAAACCATGAGGAACAATCAGGGAGGAGATTTTTCATGGACCTCGGCTCATTTACATTCTGCTAATTTACTGAGACAAAGTAAAGCCTGGCAGCTAATGACACGGTTCTTGATACTGGAGTATTTTGCGTAAATGAAAACCTGCCAGTCTGTTTTTTGAGAAAAATATGCTTCTAAAGACAGAATTATTTAATATTAGACGCTTAAATTCCTACATTTAAAAGTCTACAAGTTAACATAAAACATCTTAATTAAATCAGTCTATCTGCAAAGGCCTGAGAACTGGCTTTCAGCCCCTGAAGGGCTGGTATTGAATTTAGTGCCTCTTGCGGAATTGAAATCTCTATAACACCTCACTGCGGTGTCTGTGGGTTTGGTTGCAAATGTGAATTATTTGTACAGAAGGCCTAGGGAATGATGTTACAACTTAACTAGCTTTAGATCTACAAAGGGCAAACGACTAGAATGGATAAGATTCCCTGTTGTCAGATGCTGTGGCTTGGAACTCAGACACAGGGAGATGGTTGGGAGCAGGGAAATGGGAGGCTTTCTTTATATCCTTTATCTTTCTGACCAAATGAAAGGTATAAACAGAGGATTCTGAACTGATTGGCATGTTTATGCAAACACAGGAAGCTAGGGGACCAAACCAATGAAGAGATTTTACAGTTTTGGTTTTTTCCCCAAATAAATATAAAAGACAGAGGAAATGCTGATAAAACAGCCTTGATAGCTTGCCTCCAAATTTAAAGCAAGACACTTTGCCTAGTATAATGCCCTTGTTGGGAAGCACTTTGGGGGAGGTAATTGAACTGTTACTTATAATAGGCTGG
Source organism: Hippopotamus amphibius kiboko (assembly GCF_030028045.1). Taxonomy (NCBI): domain Eukaryota; kingdom Metazoa; phylum Chordata; class Mammalia; order Artiodactyla; family Hippopotamidae; genus Hippopotamus; species Hippopotamus amphibius. The sequence goes on from NC_080194.1 coordinate 48,554,872, forward strand.
GACCACGCATGCTCACTTACTCGGGCCCATTACTCTACAGTCTGGTCCATGATCACCCTGCCTAATATCTATATTTGGTTCCCAAGATCTATACCAGGAACCTTATTTTAAGGCAGATTGACAAAAAAATATACCCCAGAAGCCCTAATCTGGAGTGTTCTGGTCTGTAATTATATGAAATTGAAGTGGGCAGAGGACTTAAGAACTGTATGTCTAATGTGTAACTGAATTGTGCTTCTGCTGAGTAATTGGTACGGAAGCAGTCAAGGGTTTAGCTGGGACAGTGGGGTTTCTGGCCTCAGCAGCAGCTTCATCTACACGTGTACAGAGCACAGTAAATCAGACATTTATAAGTCAGGGCTGCCTGTGTTGGGGGCATGTAAAAATAGCATTTATTGAGTACTATCTGTGGGTCAGGCACTTGCTAAGAGCTTTGCATACCTAAACGTCTTCAATCCTTACTCCAACCCTCTGTGATATGTGATCTTGTTAATATTCCCAAGACAAAACAAAGTTAGAAAGGTTAAATAATTTGTCTAGTGTGACAGAGCTGATAAGGGGCAGAGACAGGATTTGACCCCACACTGTCAGACCCCAGGACTTCCAGAGTGCTATACACAGAACACTACTCCCAGGTAAGCACACCTAGGTGGAAAGAAGAGAATTAGCCTCCAGAGATCAGGACGACTCACCCTGGAAGTCACAAAGCAAGATGCACACAAGGCTGGAATCAAGGGACAGATCCCGAAAGCCAGTTTTTAAAAAATGTAATTTAAATGCTTGATGCAATAACGCAGTTTTTCAGAGATGGCTACCTTTGCGCAGAAAACCCGTGACCCACACAAGGAGGACACTTCACAGGCTTTTGGAGCAGCTGGGGAAGATGATCACTGCCCCCTCTCATCTTCCTCTTCTTCACAATGCAAATGGTCCACTCTCACAGGCAGGAAGATAAATGCCTGGATGTCAAGTAAGAGAGAATCAGGCCATAATCCTGTTCCGTCAGGAAGTTTAGGGGAATATTCCTCTTTCCGAGGTGAGAGGATTGAGCTCCCCACCTTTCACAACGCACAGTCATATTGTCTCTTGGCTGTTTATGTGGTATATCCATGTTCCCTGAGCTGGTTTGATTTTTGTTTGTTTAGTGATTTAAGTTCTATTTTTTTGATATCTATTTAAAGACAATGTCACTTTGACAATTTATTATCAAGAATATCGTCCATGTGGATGAGATGAGATTCAATTTTCATGGCTTTTCTATCCACCGTACTCTCTGGTCTCCAAAATCAATTGCCCATCCTACCTTTTGAATTATGAGGCTAGTTGATTCCATGCTCAATGTTCATTTCATCCTATTTCTCCCCATACTTACCTCATTTATACCCAATAATACAGTGTTTTGCATATCTGGCAGGTGCACCAGGCCATGAATTTCTTCGCTGCATCCAACTAAACCTTAGATTATTCATCTTTAATAAGGATCTAGCACCTAGTACATACATACTGTGCTGGATACATAACTCCTCTCTCCCTCTCTCTCTCTCTCTTCTCTCCAGTTGTTAGCAATAGCAATTGAATATAATTCATGAAGATCTAGCATTCTTTAAGAATTTCTGTGGTTTAATCTACTAATGAAATATAAAAGCCTGCTCACTACCCACCTAACTTCCACCTAAATACCTCAAGCCCCACAAAATCAGGAAATGCCAAAGCTCAGGTTTCTGGGGCAGCACTGAGTATGCCATATGTACGCCCTGTGCATTTGCAGTCAGGTCTGCACCGTTCTTTGATGAGATTGTCTCCCTTTGTTCGAGTTTACCCTGAGGTAAGCACAGTGGGTATATATAATAAACTGAAAAACAAATTATTAGACTTTAAAATATGCAATATGATTTCCTTGTTTTCCTCATTAAATGAATATTTTACAACAAAGAATCTTTAATCAAACTACTTCATTTGGCTGCCCTAAAACTAAGGATGTTCAACAAAAGATTTTGATATTAAATATAGAGAAGACAGGGTTAGTTACTGAATGCCATTTCTTCTCTCAGATAATTCTCTCTTTGGAGTGCCCATAACTCTCTGTGAATATGTCTATCACAGGTCTCCTCACATAGAGATTAACTTACCACTTTTACATGTTAATGCATGTACACCTCACTAGACAGTAAACACATCAAGGACGGGAACTTTATTCATTTTTGTATCTTTCAGCATCTCTTATTGTAAGAATAAATAAATGTTAATCAGTTAAACAAATGAAAAGTTTTTAAGTCAATTTAAAAATTAGTTTGAAACTAATCTGTTGTTTGAAATGTGTATTCTAAGTCATTTTCCTATTTCTGAGCACAAAAAAGCATGACAACATTTCTTGTAAAGGAGAAAGCAGAATTGCAAGTCACCAAACTTGGACCCAGTCCCACCTAATTTATAAAAATCTACGGTAACTGCAGCCCACACTGACCTTCTTTCCCGGAATTCTTATTGTACTTAGAGACAGTATCACCCAGTTTAGCACAGACTTCTTCTTCAGTTATTTTTTTGCCTGTGCTACTTTTGCCTTCTGAACTAGACTATAAAATCACAGCAGATACCCCAGAAATACCTGGTGAATAATGAGTAGCGTGACCAATTCTTCCCGGTTTTTGCATTGGAAGTCCTCTGTCCCAAGAAGCCCTTCATAGTCACACAAACTAGGACAGCTGGTCACCCTGAGAGTGGATGGATTGTTCAATTGACTAAATGACTAATTTTACAAGTTCTATTGATCACTGACTATAAAGTATTTAGGTAGTGTCCATAACCACCCTAGCCTTCTTCCTATTGTCAGTCATGTGGGTGTGGGAAACATTGACAAACATGCAGGCATCTATTATAGCGCTGATATTTGGTTGGATTTTTACTGTGTTAAGACACACATTTTTAAAAAGTTTTAGCTGTACATGATCTGCACGTTCGTTTCAGCTTCAGTCAGAGATGGCCTCTTTTAAGGCATTCTTAGTATTATGGAATCTAAGAAATCATCTGATCAAACTTTAATCAACTGAAGCCCAGCAAGATGAAGTAAATTGACCAAAGTCTCCACAAAATTGTAAGAAGGATTTAAGTATATCCCTGGGCTTATGTGTCCCAGGCCTGTACTTCCTTGCTCTCTAACACCCAGCACCCCATAGTGTGTGCTTTCGGGCTAAATCCAAATCTCATTCCACAATTTATATTTTATTGGACATCTTTGTGCACATTTTGAGAAGATCTAGGTAAACTGAATAACTCCCATTAATAAATATAAACTAATCTGTAGTAGGTCAAACTGTCTCCTAAGACTGCTTACTCATAGAAAGCTATGTTTTCTGTTCTGAAAGCAAAGAAGTAACTCCTGGCAGCTGCCATTCACCTATAATGAGCAAGCATTATCCCTTCAAGATTATACCTTTTTACCTAAGTACACTATTAGATGGAGCTCAAATAATCCTCCTGCCATGGTAGTATTCCTTGTAAGTCAATGGAACTGATGCGTGTAATGCACTAGTATTCCTCAGAGTGATAAATGGACCACCCGCATCAGAATTACCAGGGGCGTTTATTCAAATGCCCACCTAGAGCTTTGGTTCTGAATCTCTGAGGGTAGAATCCAGAGAGCCACGTTTTAACCGGCTCCCCAGGTGACGCTCATGCATGGTAAAATTTGAGAATCATTGTGCAAGGGTGTCCAGCAGCCCAGGGATGCTAATGACTTGCTACTTCTCCCCTCTTGAGTATCAGCTCCATCAGTGTAAGAACTTGGCCTTGTTCACCATGGCAACTCCAGTGCCTAGAATAGGAGCTGGTACGTAATAGCAACTCAGTGAAATATCTGCTAAATAAATTAATCCTACAATAATTCCCTGAAATATGTGTTATTGCAAAGACTTAGGAATGTGAATCTAATAATTATGTAGTACCTATATTAAAATTTGATAGCGATATTATAGAATTGAAATTAAAGTTGTATTTTCATGCTCCTCTAACTTCCGACAGACTATTGGAAATTAAAATTCATGCTTAATTAATAACTAATTTATTTATCTAGGATTTGAATAGAATTTACCTTGATAATTGAAAACACATTTTCACCTTTTGTGTCATCAGGTTAAACTTAAAAGAGGAAAATTTGCTGGAGGAAATTGTTTAGCTTCAATCAATGTGTGTCCATCACTGCTTATGTGTACAGACATGTCAACAGGACAGATTGCTGCAAATGCAGCTCGAAGTGAAAAACTCTGACTGTGCAGTAGTTCTCAATTTTGCTTGTGCATGGCAATCATCTACTCAAATGCTTGGATCCTGCCCCCAAAGATTCAGATTTAATTGATAAGGTGCAGCATGGGCAGTAAGAATTTTCCCAGGTGATACTGACATGCAACCAAAGTAGAGAAACCCTGAGGTAGGTTGAGTTTTCATGGCTAATAATACCATAGACCTGTGTGGCCTATAAACAACAGAAATGTATTTCTCTCGGTTCTAGAGCCTGGGAAGTCCAAGATCAGGGTGCTTGCAGAGTCACTGATTAGTAAGAACTGCTTCCTGGTTCATAGATGGCTGTTTTGTCTCTAAGTTCTCATTAGTAGAAGATGGGACAGAGCTTTCTGGGGTCTCTTGTATAAGAGCACTAATACCATTCTACCCTCACAACCTAATCATCTCCCCAGAATTCTGCTTCCAAAAACCATTACATTAGGGATTGGGTTTCAACATATGAATTTTGGGAGGGATAGATTTAGACTACTTGGCCTTCTCTCTTAAGGTATATGGTTTGCTTTGCACCATTCTGAACTGATCTGGTTTCCAACACTGCTGAGTGAACATTTTCACCCTGCAAATACTCAGTATCCACATACTCTGTTAATCTGAAATAAACTGTGACATTAACATGTAATCACAGGTAGAGTCTCTACTGAGGTATGCTGGGAATGTGAAGATCAACACTTGTTTTCCTACTTTTACTCCTATTCGTATTGAAAATCTGAAGAAAATGTACTTGAGGCCTCAGTTCTTTTATTTTTTAACTCATTTTGTTGTTGTTGTAGATCATTTTATTTTTTGTTTTTTTTAATTGGAATATAATTGCTTTACAATGTTGTGTTAGTTTCGGTTGTACAACAAAGTGAATCAGCTGTATGTATACATATATCCCCTCCCTCTTGGCCCTCCCTCCCAACCCTGCCCCCGCCCCATCCCACCCATCTAGGTTATCACAGAGCACCTTGCTGAGCAACCTGTGCCATACAGCATGTTCCCACTAGCTATCTATTTTACACATGGTAGTGTATATGATTGAGTCCTCAGTTCTTTTAGAGGAAAATGGACCAAGTCACATTCATTTGCCAGAAGGCATAATATCCTTGAACTTAGCCTGATCAAAGCATGAATCATCTAACTAGAGATAATACTCAATGCCTTTCTTCATAAATAAGATGTGCTAAAAAAATGGCCCTAAGGTCATTTGCTAGTATAAATGCTATTGTTTGCTTCCTTTATGGAGGAGACTGTGTAAACTGTTTTAACTGGATACAATTTTATTAAGATGCTTTCAGAAAAAAAGAAGATACAAATTTTTAAAAAGTTAAAACAGTAGACTTTATGGAGCTGTTCCAAATTCCTATGATAGTAGAGCTAGGACTGTTGTTATATAGAATACAAAAGAATATTATTTATGATTCATTCAAGGATAAAGAATACCTAGGAATTAGTTCTGGGACTGACAACAAATCTTAATTTATTCTTGACAATTCACTTTGTGGTTGTCCTCCTTTTCCTTGCTTTCCTGACCCTTTGTCAGACCTAGGTACTGTCTTTTGACAGGCACTAAAGGCCGCAGGGCTCCGCTGGCTCTAGGAAGCAAATCTCTGAGCTGGAAAGCAGAGGTACAGCAAGTATAACTCTTCCTTTTCAGAACAAGCACCATCTATTTCCTTCTAGCCAGCAGGAAAGCAGGAGCACATGCTGCCCTCATCTCCACTCAAGTGAAGGAAACACTCTTCTTCCTTTTCTTTTCTTTCTTTCTCTTTCTTTCTTTTTCTTTTTCTTTTCTTTTCTTTCTTTCTTTCTTTCTTTCTTTCTTTCTTTCTTTCTTTCTTTTCTTTTTTCTTTCTTTCTTTCTTTCCTTCTCTCTCCTTTCTCTCTTCTTTCTTTCTTTCTTTCTTTCTTTCTTTCTTTCTTTTTTCTTTCTTTCTTTCCTTCTCTCTCCTTTCTCTCTCCTTTCTTTCTTTCTTTCTTTCTTTCTTTCTTTCTTTCTTTCTTTCTTTCTTTTCTTTTTCTTTCTTTCTTTTTCTCTTTCTTTCTTTCTTCTCTCTCCTTTCTCTCTTTCTTTCTTTCTTTCTTTCTTTCTTTCTTTCTTTCTTTCTTTCTTTCTTTCTTTCTTTCTTTCTTTCCTTCCTTCCTTCCTTTGCTATTTCCTCAGATTTACCAGCTCTTAGAAACCTGGTTAGCTCTTGACAATCCATGCAAGTTTCTGTGGACCGAATGCTTGTGCCCCTTCCCCCAAAAGTTTTATGTTAAAGTCCTAACCCCAAAGTAATGTTATTTGGAGATGGGATCTTTGGGAGGTGGTTAGGGTTACATTAGGTCATGAGGGCAGAGCCCTTATGGTGGAATTAACAGCCTTATAAGAAGAGCTCTCTGTCTTTCCCTCTCCTTATCCCCCATGTGCATGCACTGTTGAAGTGAGAAAGCAACCATTAGCAAGCCAGGAACTGAGTTCTCACCAGGAACCAAACCCTGCCAGAACCTGGATCTTGACCTTAGAAGCCTCCACAACTGTGAGGAATAATTTTCTATTGTTTAAACCACCCAGTCCATGGTATTTTGTTATAGTATCCTCAGCTGACTAAGTCCTTTCTAAAATTCGGGGGTTTTTTTTGCTTGAAAGTCCATGTTATCAGGAACACAATAGCTAGTTCATATTTCACATTTTTACCATCCTTTTTCACAAAAGCAAAATGGCTGACTACACCGAATGCAAGTGCAACAGTACATTTCATCATGTAAATTTTGATCTCCAAAGGAAATTAGGAGGAAAACATTAGAGACATTGCATTGTATTCCCCCCAAACCCATATCTTTATTTTCTTTCTACTTTAGTCTAGAAGAATATAATTGCTTAATTAAGCCTTCACTAGACAAACTTAGGTATTATACTATGGCAAAAATTCAGATTTTAACCCAGCATTGATATTAATCTGGTGGGTTAGCTTAATTTTCCATCATTGAGAGGAAGTCTGGGGCCTCATTTCCTTATCTTCTGATTGGAAGTAAAGAATAAGCAATACGTTCTAGTAACTGCTGGCCTTCATGCAGACCACTAATCACTTAGGTCCCCTGAACAATTGAACAGTGACTAGATATCATTCAATTAGTTTGTTGAAAGATATCTAGTGATATTAAGCCTTAGCTCATAGATCATATTAAATGCTCCTTTTAAAACTGATTAGCTTTAGAATAATAGAATAAGGAAAGCAATTAAAAGGAGAAAGCAACTCAAGCTATTAATTAAACTCTCTGCAGTTTTCAGATTAGAAAAAGTTGCAATCTATGCTTGTGGGCCTTCCACTCTAGAGACCTCACTTCAAAGTCTCACAGATTTAACTCGGAGACTCACAAATAGATCAGAATTTGGTTACCACAACCGGAGCAGTGCTGATTACTGTGTGTCCATAAATGGAAAACAATATTTCAATAGAGAAAATAAATGGGTGCATGTAGGCATGGGGAGCCAGTTCATAACAGTCTTAGAACATTCTTTAGAAACCAAAAAGTGAGGGAGGCAGGCTGAGGGGAGGCTACATAGGACAGATTATAGGAAACTCTGAATTAACCACCCATTCGTATAGGCTCTTAAAAGAGAGATGGTGTGATGGTCGGGAAGTAACATGAAAGAAAAGACCACCAGAGTTCAAGTCCCAAGTTTCACTATGTGAACTCAGTCAAATTGTTTTTAATCTCTTTGAGCCTCAGTTTCTTCATCTGTGAAGGTGAATAGCAATAACTTCCGAGACTACTTTATGAGGTTAAATATAATGTATATGAAAAACCCTTTGAAAACTTGAAAACACTACATGAAGAGCTTCAATTAATACAATTATTTTTTAAATTTTTTTATCGCTATTAAATAAAAGTAATACATGTCAATATTAGAAAATTTGAAAATTACTGAAAAGTGAAAAGAAACTGAATTACCTTATATACTTATTATCCAGAAATGAACACTTATTTTCTTCTCGTATATTTTCGATGCATTTAAAAAATAATAGTGGAATAACTTTAGAATTTTGTATTCTACTCTCATTATTGAAATAACAAAATGTCACCAAATGTTGCTTTAAAATTTTTTTCCATCATGCAGTTGCATTGTAACTTATTTAACTTTGTTTCCTTTGCTGATTTTTTTGGTTGTTTCCATTTTTTTAGTATATATAACTCGCAAATAAACATTCCTGATACCTTTTGTGCACATCTCTGTTTTCTAGGAATACTTAGATATAGAAATGAAAAGCTAAAAAGCCTAAAGAACTTATAGATTTTGATATATCAACTAAAAATATTCTTGGAAAAAATAGGCAGATTCAAATTTCAGATCTGCTCTTAGAGCACATGAAGCAGTATAACACTAGAACTTCACAAATGTATCCTTCACAAATGTATCCTTCCTTCTCTCTCTGCCCAAATGTTACTCCAACTAGAGACTTACCTCAAAGCATTCTTGACAGCCCCAAACATTCCTGATCTCACTTGGTACTAATGAGGGCTGGGATACTAGAGGTGAACACCTTAGGTTGAATCCTAAGGTGGGTACCTCCATCTTGTTAGAATCACTGGAGGTTCAGAGCCCTTTCTCAGCGAGGCTCACTCAGCCCTATGGTTTTATCATTTCACCCGTGGCATTCAGATCTTGGGAAATGACTCGTCAAACTGCAAGAGACTTATATAGAAACCAACATGTCAATGTGTTCATCTATATAAAAATACTATTACCAAGGAAACCAGAACATTCTTGTCAACGGGTCATTATAGTCTCTTCCCACCAGAAATTCTATCTGAGAGACTAAATTGATTTCTGCAGTTCATTTTGTGAGACAAGAGTGGATACACCACTCTGGTTTATGGTTATGAGTTTTTTTCTCCCCTGCTGGCCTATAGATATTTTGAAAGCTGGAGCATCTATTTCTATAACTGCAATGAGTAGCACAGTGCCTGGCATAGGAATAATTTTTTTTTTTTACAATGTGTTGCCTAAAAGGTAAAAAGACAGAACAAAAGGAAAACTCAAGGCATAGAATAACAGTCTTCAACTACTCAGAAACAGAGTATAAAAGTTAATTCAAACCCCAGGCTGTCTGTAATTCCTATCCGCTTATTTTTCTATATCATCCACTCACTGCATTTTTTAATTTCATCCTGGAGAGATCAGTTATCTGTGCCTAGGTTCAGTGCACACATGTATTTGCAACTCTTCCTTTTGGAAAGTCAAATGGAAACAAGCAGCAAGAAACAACACACACCCATTTTATGAAAATTTGTCTGCTTTGAAATTCCTTACATGAGTACTAGCAAAATGAGATTTAAAAGAGATCCACCCCTTCTCCCTTAAGCAATTTTGTGAACTTTTACAATAGATGGAAATATTTATTTATGATTCATAGGCTTTGAAATGCAGAGATGAATTATTAGGGCAGACTGAGAGGTCTAAGTTAAGTGAAATAAAATTCTGAGAACAGGATTTAAAAAAACAGATGAGACTTTCATTCTTTGAGGGTTTTTTTTTTTTTTCACATTACACAGATCTTTATGTGAGTGTACCAAGAAAAGCAGTGCTTATTCATAGGTAATATAAGAGTCTTACATAGAATGCAGCCCCTTGGAGTATGGAAGACTAAAAATGATGTTGACATCCCCAAGTCATGGGTTCATTCTAGGTTATGAGTGTCATCTCTGACTTACTGAAAAGCCACATCTGTCTATCTATCCAACCAACCACTTACTGCAAATCATTTTGAAAATGAGGTGGGCATAAATGTTCAGCCAAATGAATGAATTCATCAGTAAATGTAGATGAAAATGCTTACAGCATAGCTGTGGACAATTAAAGATGAGAGAAGAGGACTCTTTGCTGAGCAGCCTCCATGCACCGTGTGGGGGTCATGCCTGTCATGAATGACCTCACCTAACCTTTATGCTGCTCTCTTTAAGGTGGAGAGTATCTTCATTTTACAATTGAGAAAACTGCAGCCCAGATTACATAGCAGATAACAGATGGAGCTGGTATGCCATCCTAGTTTCTGCCTGATTCTATAGCCTGGGCTCAGGAACTTATAAGGAACTCCACATACTTCTAGCAATATCTACATCTAACTATGTGATCTTGGTAAGTTAACTATCATTTCTGGGGGGGACCTAGTTTGTTCATGAGTAAATGAGAGAAATGGGGTAAAATGAGAGAAACTGGTTGATTTCTAAGATGTCTTCCATTCATGAGTATATGAGGAGTGTGTGTGTGTGTGTGTGTGTGTGTGTAGTTTTTTTGCAATATAATTCTATACAAATGAAGAAACTGGCATAAAAGAGAAAAATGTCTGTAATAAAAAAATTTATTTAAAACAACATATATGTGTATATATGTAAATGATACATATAAATGATGTATATATAAAATATATGTAAATAATGGGTACACACACACACATGCATACACACGAGGGTAAGTCAAAAATTATCCTCATTCTGGTTCTATTAAAACTTCTGTTAAAACTACAGCCAGAGTGCAGATACTTTTTGATTCACCCTTGTATATACATGACGTATATATAAAATTTATCTCACCCATATAAATACATTAAGATTAAGAACTAAGGCCCTAATTCCAGAGCTGGTATCTAGACCAAGAGGCTATTTCCTGTGACTCTCCAGCCAAGTCTCTTCCTTCCTTTGGGTGACCACTGGGTGTCCAAACTGGGTCTGGCTCATCCATGGGGGTGGATTTTCTTGTTCTCTGTACATTTGTTCAGCCATTGCAACCTTACGAGGCAAGCACACCGAGAGGACTTAACCACCTTCATCAGTCCTCTTGCCAGCTCTCTCCTTGGGAAGTTGTTTTACTCCTAGTCCAGGTTTTTCCTGCTTGCTTTCACTCACTGAACTATGCCTAGCTGCCCACAACAGCTTTGTCAGGGGCCTTTTTGGACCACTTGAGCTTGACTCTGTCATATTTATCCTGGAAGTGCAGTGATGTTCAGAGTTCTGGGAATAGAAGTACTCCATGCTACCAAGGGACAAGGGACAGAATTTTCAGGAGTCCCAGCCTGTGGCTTGTGAAAGGAAGCTTGGAAACATTTGCTAAGGTGTCTAGACTCTAAACTAACCCTGATCTCCTGTTTCAGTTTACCTATTTGAAAAGAGAACACAAGAAAGAGTCCTGGGAAAGGACTTAGCAGACCCAAGTGCCAGTTCTGGTTCTGGCTGGTGCAATGTCGTCTTGAGCAAAGTGGCAGGATGGTGGTTGTGAGCGAGGACTTAGGAGCTCAATAACCTGTGCCTCTTATTCTGTTCTGTCACTTACTTCACAGGTTTATGATCTTAGGTGAGCTAATATCTCTGAAACTATCTTCAGAAAAAGGGTAATAATACTTATAGGGATTGCTGTGATAATCAAATGTAATAATGTATTATGACAATATTGCAAACTCTCAGATGAAGGAAGAACACTGTTTTATAAAATATTAAAACTAACTCTTGAACCATAATGAGTATTTAAAATGTACTTGTAGAGTTCTGTTTCATCTCCACCACTAGATCACTTCTTGTGGAACACTTTGTATAAAAAGTACATTGTGATTTTACATAAAACTATATAATTTCCTATAAAATTCTTCCCACATGTATGTGCGTATTATATTTTTTAAATGTATGGACAGATACAGCCTTGTATACAGTCATTTCTTTTGGTGCCATAATCAAAAATTAAGATGTGGAAAAAGGAATTGCTATGAAGAAGAAAAACATATGAAGGTTAATTCAAACCCCATAGTGTGCCTCAAAATAATCCCTTCAGATATTACTTTTTATTCCCTAGTAAACAGAGTTTTTGACCAGTTCATTGACATGACAATTTTCACTGTCATTAAAGGTATTTGGACATCATTCAGCTCTTCTTCAGACAACTCCTGAGGCAGCAATGTTTCCTTAGTTGACAAATTCATGGTTTCTAATGAGAGCCAAACCTTGTTCTGACATCCTGACTAAGCAAAGTTTTTATTCTTTTTTTTATTATAATATAGTTTGGGAATAAAAATAACTTTATATGCACTGCTCCTTCCAATTAGTGATTTACCTTATGTGGTTACCACATGCCAATCAATAGAGGATGCCCTTCATGTAGCCTCAAGGAGAAAGAGTACAGTTAACAGCAGTGGTAACATCCAAACTGAAAATGTACAGTCCTCCTCCATAACCAGAGATGAAATTAATATATTTATTTTTTAGTTTCTAGAAGATGAGATGAATGGACCATTATTTTTGATATGAAGGAAATTAATCCTATAAATGAGAGCTATGGTTCTGTTTTTTGTGTTTCCCTAAAATTCGTATGTTGAAACCTGGTTATCAAAGTGATGGTATTAGAAAGTGGGGCTTTGGGGAGGCAATTAGGTCATGAAATCATAGCCCTTATTAGTAGGATTAATGCTGTTTTATAAGAGACCCCAGAAAAATTCTTCCACCATGTGAGGTAAAGCAAGAAGATGGTTGTCTTTGAACCGAGAAATAGGTTCTCACCAGACATCGAATCTTCCTGCATCTTGACTTAGATTTCCCAGCCTCCAGAACAGTGAGAGATAAATCTCAGTTGTTCATAAGCCACCTAGTTTATGGTATTCTGTTAAAGCAGCCCAAGTGCACTAACACACTGAGCTTGCATAAATGGATGGTTTATTAGCAGGTTAAGGGCAAGAGCACAAGGTGCAAAAATAGCATGGAATTTAGAATCCAAAAACCTGGGTTGGACTATAACTTTGAAACCTTGGGAAAAATCACTACACCTCAGCTGCCTTATCTGCTGGGAAACGGGAATAAAAAGAGTGCTTCCCTTAGAAGGTTATTTTGAGAAATAAAGATAACTGATGGGAAATCATCATATTAACAGAAAAGCACCATATATAAACACAAATTATTTACATGCTTAGCTTTTTAGGAGACAAAGTGAAGTATAAACAAAAGAAATAGTTAACAAGTTATTAAGTACTGAGGCTCTAGGTAGTTTATTATTGTTACAAAAAGTGGCTTCCAGTCAGTTGAAGAGATGCGCACAGCTACTATGGCTCTTTTCTTTGTCTTCTTCCTGGCAGAAGTGGGTGGAGCGTGGAGTTAGGCCTAGCAAAGTACCTGGAGATGTGGAAACAGTTTTTCATTAATAGCAAAGGCAATTTTAAAGAAGAAAAGTAATATTTCAGAGTGGGTGCAGGTGTGTTTTATGTGTTCATAACAAATGTTCTACGGTTAATGAATATTAGCATTTCTCTTTTCACTCAGGTTTTAAATCATTGCTAATGTTTTACGCCTGGCTTCTTCTCTCCCTTAATAAACCACACTCATTATTTGGTTGATTTCATGCACTGACATAATTTCAATTTACGCCGGCACTGAAATTATGACCGTGTATGAAATGCCTTCAAAATTCACATCTCTGCCTTGACCTTGACCTAAGCCCAAACTGCCTTTCTGGGCATTTTCACATGGATGTCCTTCAGATGCCTCAAACCAAATATGTTTAAAACTGAATTACTTACCTTCCTTCGAATCTGCTCCTTGTCCAGTGATCCAGTCTCAGTTGATCTCTTGGTCTTCCAGCCCATCATCTCAGCTATAAACATAAATCCTCCTTAACTCAATTCCTAAGGTACCCTTCTTTCCACAAAATACCTGAGATTTGAGTTTTCATTTTATATAGGATATCCATACTCTATAGCATGGCATTGAAGACGTGTCACAATTCTGTACCAACTAAACGTTTTAGCCTCATCTCCCACTACTTCATTCTGTATTCTCTGTAATCCAGTTTGTGAAACTACTAATGGTTTCTCTCTAAACATCATACATTTTTAAGGAAAAACCAAATTGTATAGCTTCATGGCTTTGTTCTTACTATATTCTCATCCTAGAATGTATTTCCTGTCCTATTTTGAAATCTGTCACCCAAGACCCAGCATAAATCAAACCTCATCAGCAAGACCTCCAATCCTTCCATCATTACTAATTGTCGCTATAGGCCTTTTTTTGGTAACACATTAGACCATTGCTTCTCAAAATTCTATGTGCCTATCATTCAAATGGGGATCTTATTAAATGTAGATTCTCATTCAGAAGGCTTGGAGTGAGACTTGAGAGTCTATTTCTTACAAGCTCCCAGGAGATGCTGCATCTGCTGGTCCATAGACCATACTTTGACTAGCAAAGCTTTAGATCACTTAATTATATTCTGATTTGTAATATGGCTAATACAAATATGTTGGTCTCACACAAAAAATTTTGTTTTTTTTTCAAGTTAGAAACTATGTCATATTCACTTCTCAAGCACTTTGTTCTTTGTTTTTTTTTTAAAAAGGATTGAATTGATTGATTGCCATCACCTGGATGCTGACTGGGATGTTGAGGATTTCATTTTATCATTCATCTATGTGATAAGCACACTCATATAATAATAATATGATATAAGCTTCACTTGTTATGTGCTTAATATATGTCAGAGCATGCACTCAGCACCCTAATTATTCTTATCTCATTTATGGCTTTCAAGAACCCTGGGGTATAGACCCTATTATCAACCCTATTTAACATAGGTTGAAAAACTTCCCTAAAAGCCCAAGCTAGTAAGTAGGGGAGCTAGATTTCAATTCCAGTTCTGTCTGACCTCAAGTCAGTGTTTTGTCTCATTATGCTGTAAAGTCTCCCTTGATTACATGGCAAGGCTTTAGAAACTGAGGATGGAAAGATGGTTGTTCCCCAAAGATATACCAATTCAATGAGTGCATACAATTAGACAATTACTTCATAAAAAAAGGGTGTGCACAGTCTAGCAATTTCAAATGTGTCATCTAAAACTTTCCTAGGGACCTGAGCTTTCCTGGCTGATGGTGTCACTCTCATGACAAGTAATTCAGGAACCCAGAAAATCAATCACCCACAACACAGCCTTTCTGTATTGCCATCAAAGTGGCACTTCAGAGCACCTGCCGCCATGCATAATCACACAGACAGAGTGCGGGTTCTTCAACGGAGGGAAAACATGCTTCTCTGCTTTATTCCATAGCCAGGACTCTACTGCTGAAACGCAGTTGAGGTTTGTATATGGGCCTGGATCATTTAAAACTAATGAACTCAGTTGGAAACAGACAATGTACAGAGACATTTGGTACTACATTTGGTACTGCAACAGAGAGAAAGATCTAAAAATGTTAGTCATAGTAGTTTTTTTAGTAAATAGATCCACTTAAAAAGCCATGGAAAGGTACATTGATGGTTACGTTTTTCTGAGAGGTCTAGATTGTAAGTGTGCAAACAATATGGGCCTACCTTAGCTCTTCTCTAATGGATATAAAGCCAAACTACTACCCAAATCTAATCTAAATTAGAACAGTTGGTTTATTTTTCTTTTTTGCTCTTCCTACTTCTTTTGGATGAAGCTATTTTGTATCACAACTATTCACCCCACAATAAAGGGATATAATACAAAGTTATAATACCACCAAATGGTTAAAGATCAAACTTTTTTCAAATGTCAGAGATCAATAAAGCTTAAGCTATAGTCCAACCTCAATCACTAACACATTTTGGGGAAATAATTGACTTTCGCATATAATTATATTACTTAAAATTATTTAAAAACTACTTTCTCTTTACTCCATGAAATTCAACAAATGCTTTCAGATTTTACTGAGAAAAAGGATTCTTACTTTATTTCATTTAAAAGCTGAAGTTATATTTTGAAAACTCAAGCTTTGAGTATGACTGAGAATTCATATCTCATGACCCTAAATTTCAAATTATGACTTCTGTTTCTAGAAGCATTTTCTCACATCAATCTGACATCTAGAAAAGCTTTCTTGATGCAAATAATTTTTCATTAAGGTTTCTTACTTTAGAATCCAAACCATGTGTTAGAAA
This sequence comes from Hippopotamus amphibius kiboko, assembly GCF_030028045.1. NCBI lineage: Eukaryota > Metazoa > Chordata > Mammalia > Artiodactyla > Hippopotamidae > Hippopotamus > Hippopotamus amphibius. The sequence goes on from NC_080194.1 coordinate 48,571,060, forward strand.
TGTGTATCTGGTATTCTCTCGTTCTTACCAAAAGCAGGAAATTTTTGTAAAATCAAATAATATTGACATTCTTTACACAGATATTAAAGGACTGAGTTGGGGACTTCCTTAGTGATACAGTAGTTAAAACTCTGCATCTCCAATGCAGGGGGCATGGGTTTGATCCCTGGTTGGGGAGCTAAGATCCCACATGCTACAAGGCAAAAAAAAAATTTGAAAAAAAAAAGACTGAGTGTATTCAAACAAAGCACAGAAATTACTTTTTAAAATTTGTTGGGTTATTTCTAGGATAAGAATGAAACTTTCAACAGCAATTCCACCTGGTACAGTGTAGACATTCATTAAGTATTTTTTTAAATGAATAAATAAATAAATGAATAGATTTGGCATGGTAGTGTAAACTGTCTTATTTTCTGTTTATGTGTATATATCTTGCCTAACCAACTATACAGTAAGCTCATTAAATTTTTCCATTCATTTATTCCAAAACATTTATTGAACACATAATATTTCTGGCACTATTTTCAGGCACTGGGGATAAAGCAGATTTAAACAGTTAAAAATGACTGTGATTGATGGCAATTCTGTAAATACACTAAAACCCATTGAATCATACACTTGAAATAATGAATTTTATGGTATTTATCTGAATAAAGCTGTTTAAAAATTACTGTCATTGGGGCACCCATTTTCTGGTGAATCTGCCTTTTATTTTTCCCATTACTATTGCTAGTACAGTGTGGGTATAAAAATCAGAGATCAAAAAACATTAGTTAATTGATTTCTTGATTCATTCAAGGCATTGGTAAATCAGTACATGATTGCCATGGACATCTGGTACCTTTGCTGAGACTCAGTATAAGCTTTGAGTCTGATGTAATTCAAACTTTTACTAAGTTCTGGCTTTTCCACATATTACCCTATGTAACCAGGATATCCTTCAATCCCTCAGAACTTCATTTTCCTATGTTAAATGCAGCTGGCAATAGTACCTCTCTCACTGAGAAAATTAAATAAGAAAATGTGGGAGAAGAATAGGAGAGGGATATCAGTGAAACAAGCCTGGCCATATTTTGTTAATTGTTGAAATTGAGTGATGGATAGGGTTCAATGTAAGATCCTCTTTACTTTTGTTTAGTAACTAATGAAAAATTAAATGAAAAGAAACCATACAGGGACTTCCTAGGCGGCTCAGTGTTAAGAATCCACCTGTCAATGCAGGGGACACGGGTTCAATTCCTGCCCCAGGAAGATCCCACATGCCGTGGAGCAACTAAGTCCATGCGCCACAACTATTGAGCCCATGTGCCGCAACTACTGAAGCCCACGCGCTTAGAGCCCATGCTTCGCAACAAGAGAAGCCACCACAGTGAGGAGCCCGCACACCACAATGAAGAGTAGCCCCTGCTCACTGCAACTAGAGAAAGCCATGTGCAACATGAAGACCCAACACAGCCAATAAATAAATAAATAAATACATAAATACATAAATACATAAATAAATATAAATAAATTTATTAGAAAAAAAGAAACCATATAGATGATAATGTAAGTTAAGTTCTGAAAAGTAGGGATTAGACAGAAGGTGAGAATTATTATTGACCTAAATGAATGTATGATAAAAACAACTTTGGTTTTCCTCCTGAAAATAAAGCTGTGATGTTGCTTATTATGTCCATACTTTGCAGGAATTACAAATATTTTCACATATGATTTTCCTCTAAGATAAATAAGGAAATGGAATCCAGTGGATATTTGTTCTCACAATACCATTCTGATAACTCTATTACAATCATCATAGTGACCTCAGGAAAAACAGACCAGTTTTTCACACTATTCATGTCACCAAAGATTATCTGACAGTCTGTCACAGTGCAGCTGCCTCTCAATTTCCATGTGTAAGAGAAAGATGCAAGCTAACTTCTGGTTTTTGTTTTTTGTATTTTTGTTTTCAAATATGTATTCAATTTTCCTTATGGGCTACATAAAAAAAAAAAAGCTATAATTCCTTGATAAAATGTTCCACAAACTCCCAGGCCCCCAGTATCTGAAACTTGTTGACCCCATTCATTTACTGCCCCTTTATTAGACTTAAAGGAAGAGATAAAACACCTGTATGAAGTTTGTTATTTATTTCATTTCTTGCAATTACCTCAGAAGTAAGAAACTGACCATCACTGTGGCCCTGTGGGGCCATGGAGAGGGAAGAGCTGAAGGCTTAAGAGCGTCCGGGAGGCGTGGGAAGTGGAAACAGGACAGGGGTGCTGGACTGACCATCACGACAGGGACAAGCAGAAGGTGAGGAAAGTCAACAGAATGGCTAGCTGGGTGGATGGGTTAAAAGATGAGAGCATGCTTTATAGTGGGAGTCAGAAACTAGAATGGATTCAGTAAAGAGGGCAAGCAGCATTTCCATAACCACCTGGAGGCAGAAACCTGGCAGTGAAGGTGAGAGGGACCTGAGTGACTAGAAGTGATGATACCGGCATGAAGCCTTGGAGCCCCTTCTTTCAGCAGGCCTTGAATAAGCATCTGCTCTGTAGCTGGCACTGTGACAGGGATATGCTAGTTGACAAGACAGAAATAGTTCCTGCCCTTCGGGAATTATCTTCTAGCAGTTGGCCAGGCTGTTTCACAAGCAGTGATACAAAGTGTCTTAAAGACCATGAGAGCAGAAGTACAGGGCCCTAGCCCAGACTCAGGCAATCCCAAGAAAATAACACAAACTCAGTGCTGATCTACAGGGAGCTGGCAGGAGAGGAAGCAAAGGTAAAGGCGTGTTAGGATGCCTTCCGCTCTAAGAAAAGAAAAATCATAACTGGCGTAAACAGCAGGCACATTCGTTAGATCACAACGAGGCAATCTGGAGGTAGGGTGCACTTCAAAGTTGACTGAGCCACAGGTGAAATGATGTCATGGAGAAACAGGCTTTTGTCATCTCTCTGCTCTACTATCCACAGCATTGACTTCCTCCTATCTCTGGTTTCCTTTATGGCTTCAGGATGGTGGTCATAGCATTTACTGCTATGTGTTTCCTTGCTCAGAATGAAGAGAAATAATAACTTCCCATCATTCTCTCTTAAGAGCAAAAAAAAGATTTCGCAGCAGCTTCTAGCAAACCTCTTCTGTATCACATTGCCTAGAACAAGGTCATACAAACCAACCACAGGCAGTACAGATTGGATTACCCTTAGGTCGACTCCCCCATCATATCACTGCTCCTCACTGAGGAACAGATAGAATTGATATTGGGGAACCAACCACAAAGTTTACTGCTTGGTGGGAAATGCAATAATACATGCCAGGAAAAAGAATATCTGTGAACTCCTGGAGGCAAAGGAGAGCATGGGAAAGACAAACACAGGCAAAAAGGTGTATAAAGAAGCAGAAGCAAGTAGCATTGTTACCATGCTAGATACAAGCAGGGCAAGAGCTTGTCCATGGGTGTGCACAACGGCTCATACAAAACGTCCAGTTGGCTTTTATTCCCAATAACTCCACTGCAGATGCTTAAGCCTAAAGTCCCTGGGACTGTGTTTGAGATGGCCCAGTTAGAAGTTTAAGGTCAGAAGCTGACGAATCGGACTTCCCTGGTGGCGCAGTGGTTAAGAATCTGCCTGCCAATGCAAGGGACATGGGTTTGAGCCCTAGTCCAGGAAGATCCCACATGCCACAGAGCAACTAAGCTGGTGCGCCACAACTACTGAGCCTGCACCCTAGAGCCTTCAAGCCACAACAACCGAGACCACGTACCACAACTACTGAAGCCTGCAGCCTAGAGCCCGTGCTCCAAAAGAGAAGTCATCGCAAAGAGATGCCCATGCACCACAACGAAGAGCAGCCCCCTCTCACCACAACTAGAGAAAAACCTGTGCACAGCAATGAAGACCCAACACAGCCAATAAAACATTAGTTAACAAATAAAAAAAAAAAACAGAAGCTGACAAACCTGCTCTCATGTGACCTGGGGCATAAGTAGAGCTGGTCTTAGGCCCACAGCTGCAAGCAGAGAGAGCTGGGAAAGGACAGTTCTCCCCCCTTTCCATGGAGCCGGCCTGGTGCTCTGAGGAATAGCAGCTGTGGGGCACTGGGACCCAGCCCCCTTGGCACACAGTGTCCTCAGGGTTAGGCACTGGCAGAGAAGTAGTGGTGAGGCTCCTTCAAATGGCTCTGAGGCAGTGGACATCAGCAAGTGGGAGCTGCAGGAGGAGAAGCAAAGAATATGATGGGTGTTGCTCCACCAGTGACTCATCTGTTTGTGGACCCAGGTGAGAATAAATTATAAACACTTGCAGGGGAGCTGAATTCTTGGACAGAGGCCTGGAGATCATTGTAATTTTGTGGTTAATGTGAAGTCAGTTGGCATTAAGTTAGATTAGTACAGAGCCAAGTTCATGGAGCAGAGAGCAGCAAGCAGATTCCTGGAGCTATGATTAATTAATTGTCAATTAATTAATTATAAAAGGGTAGCTATACAGAGGTACAATGGTAGATTGGATTGTTGTTCCTGATGATTCACTACCACTTTCTCTCTAGGAGGATTATTCATCCCTGCTAGGGTCCCCAGATTTAGCAAGTAAAAGTGCAGGCTGCCTGCATTTCAGGCATACAACGAATAATATTATGAAATAAGCATGCTCCATGCAATATTTAGAGCATACACATATTAAAAACATATTTGCTTTTTACTGGAATTCAAGTCATTGGAGGTCCAGCATTTCACCCCGCGAGTCTAGCCCCTGGCCCTGGACCTGGCCCTGGCCCTCAACGTGCCCGCCCCAGGAGCAGTACATACTGCTGCCTCATTGATTTTGGGTTTAGCCAGCCGACATTCTCAGGCCAAATGAACGGGAGTGGATATGATATACACCATTTCTGAGCAGAAGCTTTAAAAGGCAGTAGGAGTTCCCACCAGCTCTCTGGCTGTTTTTCTCTGCCACAAAAAAGGCATATACCCAACAGGGACTGCTCCTTCAGCCTCCATCTCCAGCACAAGATGTGTGGACTGCAGCCACCACTATGTAACATGAGCAAAAAGAATGTTTAGGATTGAAAGCCATTGAGGTTTTAAAGCATGAATCATCACAGCAAAATTTGCTGATGTGGACACCAAGAATGACTTCTGAAAAAATGTATGCTGGGAGTATATGAATATGCAAATAGGTTTTTCCTAACTCACAAGAACTATAGGTTTTTCTACTTGTAATATTTCATTTATATGACAATTGATTTTCTCCTTCTTTCAAAGGTAAAAATTCCATTCAAATGCTTTATTCTGGGGTCATCAGTGGAAATATATTCCTTTCAAACTTTGTATAGATAATCTCCATAGAAGTAATTTTATATATTGTGGAATATACAGTTTGATCAAAAATCTTTATTCCATGGATACTTTCTGTGTGACAAGCCCTGTGTTAAACATGAATCATTAGCTTAAAGGGCTAGTCGATATTTACCTTCACTCAGACCACACGAAAATTTATATCTTTCCACTTTGAAAAGCCATGTTTACCATGACAATCACCTAAAATAAAATTTTAAAAAATTGAATGTGAGAGTACATTTAAACTGATTTTTTAAAAATCCTTTTCAGTATATACTCAACTTTGAACTTGTACCATCTCCTAGCAGCCACCTAGTTCCCTCAGCATGCAGTTGACAACATTTAGGTGCAGTGGATACACGCACACACACACACTTGAGAAATTTTTGCTTCTGAACCTTTTTTCTCTTCTCCTCATACTCTCCATTCTTCTTGGCTATGTCTATGGCATTTCATTGTTGACATATGATTGTCACTGGCCCAGGTACTCACATTAATATTAAATAAATATTGGCTGAGCCTTGTAGACTTGATTTTTATCATTGTTTACTGTATCTCTGATGGGGCTGTGCTAGACCTGTCTAGTAAATGCACAGTCTTGACTTTTTACAGTATCAATAATAAACCTCTTGCCTTTTCACTTGGGAATCACTGTCCTCTAATCTCATCTACATTTTAGCACTTTGAGCAACTGCAAAAACATTAGGAAAAAAAATCATGGGACCATTTTTGTCCCTTCAGTCAGCACTGTTTCTGTAGTTCTTCCTGGAACATTCCTGAGGCTGAGCTTGCTAAATTTCGTCAACAAGGAAATGTCAGCCAGAGCCTGGTATTTAACTCATTTGCACTGTGCAGTTTGCAGCTCACAAGGTGCCAATTAAAAAACAAGAGGAAAGGCAGAGGAGCCTGTCTGTCAGCTTGGTTGGAGTGAGATCTGATATTAATTATTAAAGGAACTCAAAATTAACAACAGCTAAGCCAGAAGAAGCACACCTTTCAAATACCACAGGAACTGAAATGTTGCAATGAGAATTGAGTAAGATGAATAGTTTCTAGCTACAACAAAGAGAGTTAGCAAAGCTGTCGGGAAGTCATCCCCAACAGGGTTGTTAAATGCTTAAATGATTACTAACCGAGATTACAGAATCTTGTTTTCTGGAGATTATGGAAACAAAAGAGATAGTCAAATATTTTAGGGCACCTACTGTGTGTCAGTTCCTGCATTAAACACTGTGATTCAGCAATGAACTACATGGTGACGTTCTGGCCATTTTGGAGCTTACATCACAGAAGTGATTATAGTCTTTCTTCAGTTACAGAGACCTTCCTGTTCTCAGTCTACCCACTGTGGTCCTATTTACTCCTCATATCTGGACCTCTCAATTCAACTACCATTAACTGCATTTTCTCTATGCCAGGTACTGTAGCAGGCAGGCAACACTACATCCATTTCATTCTCCGAAACAACCTGATGTGGCAGGGATTATTATATACATTTTACAAATAAAGACTGTGAAACTAAAAAAGATATGCTACTGAACTAATGTCACAAGTCATTTGGGGTGAATTTGAGGTTAGGTTTTTAAATTACAAGGGCTCATCTATTGTTTTTCCAAATTTCACTTTGCTACTCTGTTTTATCTTCCCACCACTGGGGCTATCCCAGTCTTAAACAGAGCTATGTGTTACTGCAACAGTAAAGAGCTAAATCAGACTCCACATTCCATCTCTTTCTTTGACTTTAAACTTTGCTTTTTGCTGCTTTTGTGATTATAGTCATGCATAGTGGCCTGCCCCAGGGAACCCTGCCCCTCTGCCTGAATATTAAAGTGCCTGTGTTCAGCTCACAGCAGACATTCTACCCTGGCCACCTGTGAATGGCTGCAAGAAAGAAGAAATTAACATACCCCCTAAAGGAAGCTGGTCATTCCCAGAGATGTTTTGCGAGACTGATGGCCCTTTTACTTTACCTTGCTGCCACATCTCCTTCTCTATTCTACCTTTTTACTTTACTTCTTCACTGCCTCTCCCTCTCTGATCCTATAAAAGAAACTGGCATCCAGACCCGGATAAGATGGTTTTTCAGAGACTCTAGTTTGCCATCTTCTTGGTCTACCAGCTTTCCAAATAAAGTCGTATTCCTTGCCTCAACACCTCGTCTCTGATTCATTGGCTTGTCATGCAGCAAGCAAAGCAAGCTTGGACTCAATAATATTACCTCCTCCTGCATCTTGTCTTATAACCTCAGGGACCAATGTGTCAGTGAAGTAGTTAATTTAATACGGAATGAGTGTTTTTAGGAATGCTTCATGATATTACAAATTTTAATTGGAGTTTTCTAGACAGTACCCAGATATTTGTGCTCTTCTAGTTTAGTGACTCTACTGGTGGGAGGTTCAGTGGAGGTGGAAGAATCTGTTAGTGCTCCTCAAATTAAATAGCATAGAGAGGCAGTTCTGTGATTATGAGCAGAAATGGCCAAGCTCTGTATTATTGCCAGCAGTGACAGGTCCTCCCCAAAAGCACATTTGTAAAATGATTGTTTGGAACTCAGTATGAATATTTTCAAAAAAAGTTAAGCAAGAGCAACATTGGTAAAAATGGCAGCGTAAAGACCTTCAAAATCCTCTCTTATGTAACAGTAGTGAGAAAAATTGCAAAAATTGTAACAATCTACTTTTTCCTAACACTGGAAATAAAGGAAGGCTTTCTTTCATCCAGGGAGAGTTTTTTCAAAAAATAGGGCAAAATATTAGTAAGAACAGCAAACTTGGTGAAATTTTAACTTACCACTTTGCATCTTTCCCTCTCCAGCTCCACAGTAGCCTTGAAAATCAATGTCCCACAACCATGGTGAAAATTAGCAGCCTGGCAGCCACTGGAGGGGACAGAACAAGGTTGGAGCACCTTTAAAATCTCATTCCCAAGAATTCAATTACTTGACCTGCCTGGTGGATCCTGGAACTCTCCATACCAGGCTGGTTTTATTTGAATTGACTCAGAGAACTCACCAAGTGCAAAAACCATGTTCCATTGGGGCATCTGTCAAAATAATAACTTTACAATGCTTTAAGAGGTGGATAAGAGTGGGAACAAATAATAGGCTAATCAAATGGCTTAAACAATGTTCACAGGGGCTTTGAAAAGCCCTGACATATTCCTTGGAATCTAAAAGGGTACACACATGTGCAGAGCTGTGCACATACTCAGGAAAGACTGGAGAAGGCCCTAACTTTATAACTTGTGATGATGACATAAGCAGCAGGTAAAGGCTAAGGTAGAATTCTCAAAAGCCTAGCTGAGTATTAGAGTGCCCAACATGCAAACAGGGCTTCTATGCAAAACTAGAACATTTACTGGCTCCAGGTGTATAAGAGAATTTCTGTTCACCAACCTAACCAGAAACAGACTTCAGTACTCACACACAAGTATCACAGACTTTTAAAATTAGTTCAGAAAAGTCACTAAACAAACAAACAACATTTACAAGTAGCAATAACAACAATTAAAGCCAGGGGAGGAGGAAGAATCTGCTTTCCATAGTTTTCACGGTATATTACTTACCATGGCCAGTTTTCAACTAAACACTATAAGACATGGGTGAAAAAATTTTAAAGTATGACTTTTACATAGGGAAAAAAAATCAATAGGTACTTTCCCTGAGGAATCCAGGCATTGACTTAGTTCAAGACTTTAAATCTAGAAAAAAATTTTAAATCTGCTATTTTAAATATGTTCAAAGAGCTAAAAGAAACCATTTTTAAGGAACAAAAGAAAGTATGAGTACAAGGTCTTTCTAAATGAGAGTATGAGTAGAGTCAGAAATTTTTCAAAAGAATAAAATAGAAATTTAAGAGTTGGAAAGTACACAAACTGAAATGATAAATTTATCCGAAGGGTTTAACAACTGTCTATGTAGGTGTAAGAATCAGTTGCCTTGAAGACAGGCCTACTGAGATTATCCAGTCTGAGAAACAGAAAGAAAAAAATACTAAAAAATGAACAGGGTATAAGAGACCTGTTTGACACCATGCAGTGTACCATCACACACAGAAATGGAGTCTCAGAAGGAGAGGACAATGAGAAAGAGGAAGAAAGAAAATTTGAAGAAACATGGCCAAGAACTTCCCAAATTTGAAACATCAATTTAAAAACATTAATCTACACATCCAAGAAGCTCAATGAACTCAAAGTAGCATAAATTCAAATAGATACACACACAGACATAGCATATTGAACCTGTTTAAAAGATGAAAAAAGAATCTTGAAAGTATCAGGAAAGACTCAGCTTATCACATACAAGAAAATCTCAGCAAGATTAAAAACTCCTTTTTCATCAGAAACCATGGAATCCAGAAGGCAGAAGGCAGTGGGATGACATATTAAAAGAATAAAACAAACAAACAAACCTCTCAGTGAAGAATTCTGTATTTAACAAAACTGTCTTTGAAAAATGAAGGAGAAATTAAGACAGTCCCAGATAAACAAAAACTGAGAGGCTAGTAAACCTACCAATAAGAACTACTAAAGTGAAATCTTCAGGTGGAAATCAAAGGACCCTGGACATTAACTAAATTCCACATAAATAAATAGCACAAATGAAGGTAACTATATAGGTAAACTGCATAAAAAACAATTATAAATCTGTGTTAAGGGGCACATGATGTACACAGATATAATTTGTATGACAATAAGAGGACAAGGAAAATGCCAAAAAACAGAACTACATAAAAGCAACGTTTTTGTGCACTATTAGAAGTAAGTTGGAATTAATCCAGGCTAGATTTCTAGAAATTAAAAGGTTCGTGGTAACCCCCAGGACAACCACTGAGAAAATAACTCAAAAATACAGTAAAATAAATAACAAGAGTGTTAAAATAGTACACTAGAAATATCTATATTATATAAAAGAAGAACAGTAATGGAGAAATAGAGAACTGGAAAGGAACATAAATAGTAAAATTGCAGACAAAAATCCTATCTTATGAGGAATTAAAATAAAAGTCAATGGATTAAACTCTCCAATTAAAAGACAGAGATTGTATGGAGGTTCTGTAAAAACTAAAAATAAAGTTATCATATGAACCTGCAATCCCACTCCTAGGTATATATCCAGAGAAAACTCTAATTCAAAAAGATACATGTACCCTAATGTTCATAGCAGCACTATTTTCAGTAGCCACGACATGGAAGCAACCTAAATGTCCATTGACAGATGATGGATAAAGAAGATATGGTATAATATATAATTGAATATTAGCCATAAAGAAGAATAAAATAATACTATTTGTAGCAACATGGATGGGCCTAGAGATTATCATATTAAGGGAAGTATGTCAGAAAAACACAAATATCATATGATATTGATTATATGTGGAATCTAAAAATAATGATGCAAATGAACTTATTTATAAAACAGAAATAGACTCACAGACATAGAAAGCAAACTTATGATTACCAAAAGGAATAGTGGTGAGGAGGAGGGAAGATAAGTTAGGAGTTTGGGATTGACATATACATACTACTATACATAAAATAGATAAACAAGGACCTACTGTATAGCACAGAGAACTATATTCAATATCTTGTAATAATCTATAATAGAAAAGAGGCTTAAGAAAGATAGATAATAGATAGGTAGGTAGATAGATAGAGAGATAGATAGATGGAAATAACAATCATTTTGCTGTACACCTGAAACTAACACAACATTGTAAATTAACTATACTTTAATTTAAAAAATAGTTTAAAAAATTGAAAAACAAAATAAAACAAAAAAAGTCGGTGGGTTAAACTCTCTAATTGAAAGACAAAGATTGGCAAAATGGAATAAAAAGTAGGATCCAACTATATGCTGTTTACAAAGGAACACCTTTAATTTAAAGATATAAATAGGTTGAAAGCAAATAGATGGCAAAAGGTATATAAAATATATGCAAGCATTAATTGAAAGAACTGTACTAATATCAGACAAAGCTATACTAATATCAGAAAAAAGCTATACTAATATCAGACAACAGAGATTTTAAGAAAAAAAATTTCATAGGGATGACAAAGGCCATTTTGTAATGATAAAAGCATTAATCAATCAAGAATATACAACAATTATAAACATATAACAGAGCATCAAAATACAGGAAGAAAAACTGACAGAACCAAAAAGAGAAATAAACAACTTAACAATAATAGCTGGAAACTTTGATATCCTACCATCAATAATGGCTAGAACAACTATACAGAGGATCAACACAGAAACAGAAGACTTGAACAACACTATAAAGCAGCTGTATCAAAACAGACATCTATTGAACACTCCTTTCAACAACAGTAGAATACATATTCTTCTCAAGTGCACATAAAACATTCTCTAGGATAACCATAAGTTAGGCTATAAAACAAGGCTCAATATATTTAGAAATATATATCATACAAAACATGTTCTCCAACCACATGGAATGAGATTAGAAATTAATAACCACAGGGAATTTGGGAAATTCAAAAATATGTGGAAATTAAACAAGAACACATATGTAGAATTAAACAAGAACAATAATTAGTTCTAAATAACCCATGAGTCAAAGAAGAAATCACTAGAAAAAATAGAAAATACTTGGAGATGAATAAAAACACACATACCAAACTTAGGAATTTCAGCTACAGCAGTATTTAGAGGGAACTGTATAGCTGTAAATGCCTATATTAAAAAGAATATGTAATGAGGTGGATAGAACTACAGTCTGTCATACAGAGTGAAGTAAGTCAGAAAGAGAAAGACAAATATTGTATGCTAACTTACATATACGGAATCTAAAAATGGTACTGATGAACTCAGTGACAAGAACAAGGATGCAGATACAGAGAATGGACTGGAGAACTCGAGGTTTGGGAGGGGTGGGGGGTGAAGGGGAAACTGAGATGAAGCGAGAGAGTAGCACAGACATATATATACTACCAACTGTAAAATAGATAGTCAGTGGGAAGTTGTTATATAAAAAAGGGAGTCCAACTCGAGGATGGAAGATGCCTTAGAGGACTGGGGCGGGGAGGGTGGGGGGGACTCAAGGAGGGGGAGTCAAGGAAGGGAGGGAATATGGGGATATGTGTATAAAAACAGTTGATTGAACTTGGTGTACCCCCAAAAAATAATAAATAAATAAATAAAATTAAAAAAAAAAAGAATATAGAGCCCTCAGCAGTCACATGCTACCTAGCCTCACAACCAGCTGCATAAGGGCCCTACCCTGCCAACCAGTGTTTCTGCAGCAGTAGGTGCTGCCAGGATACACAACATGCTGGGGGCCTGCCCTGTCCAACAGTGTGCCCACAACAGAAGTGTGGTGCTGGGACTCACACTTAACCATGCCAGGGTCCTGCCTGACCACCAGAATAGAAATAGAAGGCATATGGATTAGAGATGATGACAGCATGATGGTAGAATAGAAAGCCCCAAGCCCTCCTTGAGAAACCAACTTAAAAATAATAGATGGACCAACTCCCTTTGTGAGAAATCTAGGAACCAGTTAAGAGGTCCCTGTACCACAAGCAAGTGTGAAATCAGCCACATTAAAGCAGGTAGGAAGATTTGTGCCACCCATTTGCCATAGACTCTCCCCTTAGGACAGCACCATAAAATTGGGAAGAAACTTCCAGCTCTCAGTTTCTCCCTGAAGAAAAAAGAAGACTGGATCATACATTCAATGTTGATGTTAGTGGGGAGGCTGCATGAAGAACCAGCTTCTGTTTCACCTGCCTCAGAGTCCTGATAGAACCTGGCATAATGTAGATGCCTGGGGTTCACATAGAACAATAACAATTCAGGGTGCTGCTGTTACAGAGGCCAATATACCTTGGTGCCATCTCCATCAGGAGGCAGAGGGAGTAAAGCACATTCCTATCTTCCAACTTTTGGGGGTCTGCTTGTCTCAGAGTGTGAACAGGATTCAATATACTCTAGATGCCTAGTGGCCACTGAGAACAAAAAAGAGCTATGTTATGTGCTTCAAGGGACCCATGCTACAGCAGAGAGAAACCAGAGAGAGTAAGAGATTATGAACTCCCCCTAGTTAGGAATCCATATATAAAAGTTCAGAGAAGACACATCCATAGAAAACATTTGAGGTTATACAGTCAAACATAAAGCCTGAAACTGTAAAAGTCCGAGAAGAAAACGTAGGGGGAATGTTTTATGACAATGGTCTTAGCAATGATTTGTTGGCTATGACATGAAAAGCACAGACAACAAAAGCAAAGATAAAGAGGTAGACTGCATCAAACTAAAAAAACTTTTGCACAGCAAAGGAATCAACAGAGTGAAAAGGGAACCTATGGAATGGGAGAAAATATTTGTAAAACATATACCTGATAAGGGACAGATATGGGAAATATGTAAGGAACCCCTACAACTCAATAGCAAATGATCAGATAACCCAATTAAAACATGGGCAAAAGACTTGAATAGAAATTTCTCCAAAGAAAATATACAAATGGCCAATAGGTAAGTGAAAAGATGCTCAATATAATTAATCATCAGAAAAAGAAGATGTCATCTCATACTTGTTAACATGGATATTATCCACACCTCACACCCCCAAAAAGAAAAGAAAATAACAAATGTTGGTGGGAATATGGATAAATTGGAAACCTTGTACATTGTTTGTGGGAATATAAAATGGTGCAACAGCTATGGAGAACAGTATGTAGGTTCCTCAAAACAAACAAACAAAAACAAATATAGAACTACTATATCTACAGATTCAAAGTAATACTTATCAAAATTGCAGCTAATATCTTTGCAGAAATTGATAAGCTCATCCTAAAATTCATATGGGAATGCAAGAGACCCAAATAGCCAAAAAATCTTGAAAAAGAAAAAACAAATTAGATAATTCACACTTCCCGATTTCAAAACTTACCTCAAATCTACAAAAATAAAAACTGTGTAGCACTGGCATAAAGGTTGATATATAGATCAACAGAACAGAACTGAGAATTCAGAAATAAACTGATAAATGTAAGGACAATTGATTTTTAACAATAGTACCAAGACAAATTAGGAGGTGAAGAATAGTCTTTTCAACAAGTTGTACTGGGGTAGATAAATGGATATTCACATGCAAAAGAATAAAGTTGGACCCCTTACTCAAACCAGATTAAAAAATGAATTCAAACTAGATTAAAGATCTAAATGTAAGAGCTAAAACTATAAAACTCTTAGAAAGGAGCATAGGTAAAACTCTTTGTGGTCTTAGACTAGGCATTGGTTTCTTAGATATGACACCTAAAGCACAAGTGGTCAAAAAAAAAAAAAAAAGGTGAATTGAACTTTATCAAAATTAAAACTATTTTGCTTCAAGGTATACTCTCAAGAAAGTAAAAACACAGTCCCCAGAAGGGAAGGAAATATTTGCAAATCATATATCTGATAAGGGTATAGTATACAGAAAACATAAACAACTCTTACAACTTGACAACTGAAAAACAACTCAATAATAAAAGCAAGCAAAGAATTTAAATAGACATTTCTTCAAAGGAGATATGCAAATAGACAATAAACATAAGAAAACCTGCTCAATATCATGAAGCAAATGCAAATCAAAACCACCTTGGGATATTTCACACTCACTAGGATGGTTATAATAAAAAAGATATACAATAACAAGTGTTAGTAAGAATGTAAAGAAATTGGAGCCCTTGCACTTCACTAGTTGGAATGTAAAATCGTGCAGTTTGGCAGTTCCTCAAATGTTAAACATAGAGTTAATATGTAACCAAGCAATTCTAATCCTAGATGTATACCCAAGAAAATTGAAAACATAGATTTACTCAAAAATTATTATGTGAATGTTCATAACAGCATTATTCACAACAGTCAGGAAGTGGAAACAACCCAGATGTCCATCAGCTGATGAATAAATAAATTGTAGAATATGCATACAATGGAGTATTATTACTATTCAGCTATAAAAAGAAAATACTGATTCATTCTATAGCATCAGTAATCCTTGAACTTTATTCTAAATGAAAGAAGTCAACTATCTCAAAAGATGCTTGCAAAAGATCTCATATTGTATGATTCCATTTATAGGAAATGTTTAGAATAAGCAAATTCACAGAGGCAGAAAGTAGATTAGCATTTCTCAAGAGCTGGGTGAAGGCAGGAGAGGATAGAGAGTGACTACTAATGAGTATGTGGCTTCTTTCTGGGGTGACAAAAATATTTGGAATTAGATAGTGATGATTGTTGCACAGCAGTATGAATATACAAAAACCCATTAAATTATACTCTTTAAAAGAGTGAATTTTATGGTATGTGCATTATATCTAATTAAAAATGAGGTTTTTGGTTTTTATCTATCAGATTAGGAAAAAAAGGTTTGATAATGCCCAGTATTCATAAGTTTATGGGAAAATAAGCACTTTCATACACTTTTGCAGGAAATCTATTCAGCTGTTTTGAAGGGCAATTAGGCAATGTCTGTCAATGGTTTGAATGCTTGTATTCTTTGACCCAGTAATACTACTGCTAAAAATATGCTTTTGTATATACTAGAATACTATTCCAAAATCATGTGCTTGAAGTTCACTGCAACATTGTTTATAATAATAGAAAACTAGAACCATCAACGTGAAACCCATTAAATGCACCCATGTAAGGGAAAACTACACAGTCATAAAAACATGAGGTCAAACTCTATATACTGTATATTCTGCAGCCCACAGATCAAGGAGTAATTTTGACTTTCAAGTTTTATTATTTCATAAGGCTCTTTCTGCCATAGATAGTGATTTCTCTGATGAATCTGGGCAAAGTAAATGGAAAATATTCTGGAAAGGATTCCCCATTGTAGATGCCGTTAAGAACATTTGTGATTTGTGGGAAGAGGTCACAATATCATCAATATGAACAGGAGTTTGAAAGAAGTTGATTCCAACCCTCATGGATAACTTTGAGAGGTTCAAGACTTTAGTGGAGAAAGCAACTATCAATGTTAGCATGTTAATGCTAGAAATTGAGCCTGAAGAAGTGACTGAATTTCTGCAAATTCATATAAAACTTTAACAGATAAAGATTTGCTTGATATGGAAGAACAAAGAAAGTGGTTTCTTGAGAAGCAATCCACGCCTGGTGAAGATACTGTGAAGATTGACAACAAAGGATTTAGAATAAGTGACTTCAATTTTAAAAGAAGTTCTGCAGATAAAAAATGTTATCAAGTGGCGTTGCATGCTACCAAGAAATTCTTCATGAAAGGAAGAGTCAAACAATGTGGAACACTTCATTGTTGACTTATTTTAAGAAATTGCCACAGCCACCCCAATTCTCAGCAACCACCACCCTGATCAGTCAGCAGCCATCAACATTGAGGGAAGACCCTCCACTAGCAAAAAATTATGACTTGCTGAAGTCTCAGATGATGGCTAGCATTTTTTTAGCAATGAAGGATTTTTAAATTAAGGTATGTACATATTTAGACATAATGCTATTGCACACAAAATAGGCTCTTGTATATTGTGAATATAATTTTATATGCACTGGGAAACCAAACCAAACCAAACCAAAACAAAAACAAAAAAAGCCAAAACATTATGTGACTTGCTTTATTGAAATATTTGCTTTATTGTGGTGGTGTGGAACCAAATCCACAATATATGCAATATGTGCCTATATTCACTGGCCAGTTGACTTCACTGAAACAAACATCCCCTCCCCAGGATTCCATTCTCAACTTGTTCTCAATATGCAAAAAAAAGGGAAAAAAATTTCCTTACAAGCGTTGTTTTGCAAGAATTAAATTCACTTAAAGCAAAGTGTAAGAAACTTTAAAAATTAGAATGGTCTCAAGTCTTTTTCCTTTGGAAATGGCTACCTTTATTTTTTTTCACTCTATTCATTTACTACCTGACCTCATTATACTTTTTTTGCATGAATTTTGAACATTTCCTTCCAAAATATGTTCATTACTAATATACATCTTGGATGTTTCTACAATGTTTTGATTCTTCATTTGACTTTTTTTAGTATGTAAATCCATTAAGTTATTTCAGCTCAAATACACTCCAGAACTCCCTGAAACGAAGTGTGAAAAAACAGCTTTACAATTCTGATCTTCAGAAGGAGCAACATTTTGATCTCTGTGAATCATAATCAGACAAAGAGAAGTTTTCTGTTAATGATGCTACAGAGAGCCTCTTAATTAATTCCCTTTGTTCTCTCTAATAGAACAGAGGATAGACATAATGAGAAGAATGAAATATTCCCCATGGATTTTCTTCTAATCACTTGAATTTTCAAAGTAGGGAACAGGATGATTTTTATTTTTCTCTTTCTTTTGACCTCTGGAGTAATTCCCTCTGAAAAATATTCTCCTCAGGAGTCAAATTACAAAAGATCAAGTTGCTTGGTTCCAAACATATGGACTTTTTTTTTCTTCAAATAAAGTCCACTAACATTTTCATGGCCTAAAAAATCTCACTTCTGTTCTCACCCTGTTGTTTGTCAAAAAGGGAATTATATTAATCCAGCTATCTAGCTATTTCTACCATCCCTGGCTGTTCTACATGGTAGAAAAAAAAAAATCTATGACTGCAACCATATAAAAAATAGACTCCCTTTCTTGCAATGGTTCCAGCTTTGGCTGCACATTTAAATCACTTGTGGACTTTTCAAACATATAAATGCCTTTGTCCTATTCCCAGATATTCTAATTTAAATGGTCTGGGGAAAAGCCTGGCAGGATTTTTTAAAAATATCTGGTGGTTCTAATATATAGCCATGGTTGAAAATTACTAGTAGGCAGAATTATGGAATAAAGATTTAAGGGGAGGGCCACAGCTCCAGGCCCCCACACCCTCCCCTTCATTATAATTTCAAACTGAATAATTCTGTTTGTCTATGCTTTATAATTTGGGAGTCAGCTTACTGTTCTTTTTTTTTTTTTTTAAGAAAGTGTTTCCTTTTTAAAAGGAACATTTAGAAAACACTGTCCCAAGGCAAAAGGCTGATATTTCACCCTTCTCCAGGCTGACTTCATGTCTGTGACCAAAATGATAAATATTCCTTGTTTTGTTTTGTTTACTTATTAACATATCACAAAGATAAATATATGGGTACAAGCTAAGCAATGGTTCTATCCTACCCAAGGGAGGCCTTAGAGAGAATGGGATGCTTCTGCCCTATGTTCAAGCACTGGAGAGTGATTTAAGAAAAAAACGTTTTGAGAAGAAACAAAGAAACTTGTTTGGGAATATTGAAGATTTTTTTACCTTCTAAGAAAGCTGAATGACTGTAGATGTAAATGAAGGCCAATGATTGAAGGCTTCCTTAGAAACTGAAATGTATTAAGGCTCCTCAAGACCAGGTAGGTAATGAATATTACCTTCTGAATGCAAGTCTTCATCAAAATGAGAAAATAAAGGGTCTAGCCTAAAGTGCACTAGAAGCTCTACACAGGTTAGTTTCTTCTTATTTTTTTGAAGATATAATATTTGACAATTACATGGCTAGATGCTATTGAATTAAACTGGTGAAAATTACTCTTTGGCTTCCACCTTTATGTTTTAGAATGAATGTGTTAGAGGGTAGTAAGTCATAGTGCTTAAAGCCCCCTGGATCTAGAGCTCACAAAGGGGATCTTTCTGAAAAAAATTTACATAAAGGTTAAAGAGAGTTTTGTTATAATAATTATAACAATAGTTTTTTTTTTTTTTAAGTAGGACAATCATAAGCCTTTTTCCTCTCTATGTTCTTCTTTTTGAGCTCACAAATTCACTTACACTCACTACAAAAGCTATAAGGCATATAGAAAACAAAGAACAAAATGGAAGAAGTAAGTCCTTTCTTACCAGTAATCACTTCAAATGTAAATGGATTAAATTCTCTAAAAAAAAGGCAAAGATGGGAAAATGGCTTTAAAAAAAGAAACATTATCTAATATGTGTTATCTATAAGAGACCCACTTTAAATCCAACAACACAAATAGCTTGAAAGTGAAAGAATAGAAGAAGATATTCCATGCAAATAGTAACCAAAAGATAGCTGGGATGGCTATCATAATATCAGACAAAATATATTTTGAGCCAAAACCATTACAAGAGACAAAGGAGGACATTACATAGGATAAAAGGCTCAATTTATCAAGAAATACAATAATTATAAATATATATGCACCAAATAACAGAGTTCCAAGATATATAAAGCAAATGTTGACAATTGAAAGGAGAAACAGTTCTACAATAAAAGTTGGAGATTTCAATATCATTTTTAATAATGTGTAGAACATCTAGACAGAGATCAATATGGAAAAATGAGTTGAAAAACATAAATCAAATAAACATGAGATAAACAGTTGCTTATTTTTATTTATAGTAGTTATATCTACAAAATCTCATGAACACTGAGTTAACAAATATTGAGTTATTACTCTTAGGAGAAATAAAAAGTTTGGTTTGTGCATGAGCCTGGTAACAGCATTTTCATCAATTGATTAATAGAAAACCTGGTTTTATGTGCATTTCTGCTTAAGGATATCTTATTTAATATGTATTTTTCACTTATTAACTTGAACTCACAGCCAAGAGCACTAAAATTCATACCTAAATGAAGCTTATCTAACACACATATTTTTTCTGTAAGGCACATCACATCCTTCTTGAACTTAGAAACACTACAGAACACTTCTGCAGTATTCTTGGAAGTCATTTTAAACAGACAAATTATTAATTAGAAGCAAAAAAAATGTGAAAAACATGACACTAGATAGATCACAAAAAGCACACTGGTTTATAGTGAGGGAACTAAAACAAGAAGCCAGAGCATCATTTTTTTTTTCATTCTGAGCTGGGAATATGCACTTCAGGCAATATATCTTTCACCCTTCTCAGTATGCACATGCCCACAAATGACTGAAAACCATCATGGATATTGATTTAAGGATTGCGAATAGACTTTAGTGAGAAGGCTAATTGGAAGTATGGACAACCAATGGGTCAAAAATTAAGTCACAAGGGAAATCATAAAATACTTTGAGATGAATAAAAATGATGATACAACATACCAAAACTTATGAGATGCAGCAAAAAGTCCTCCAAGAGAAATTTATAGCCATAAATGTCTACAATAAAAGAAAAAAAAGATTTCAAATTAATAAATCAAAAACCTTTCAACAAAGAGACATCTAGGACCAGATGGCTTCACTAGTGAATTCTATAAAACATTTAAATAAAAATTACCATCAATCTTTCCCAAACTTTTCCAAAAAAATATGAAAACAATTTCATAATCGTTTTATAAAGCCAGCATCACCTTGATAACAGAAACATAACAAGAAACCTATAGACAAATATCTGTTATGAATACAGATGTAAAAATCTTCAACAAAATGCTAGCAAATGTAATCCAGCAGCATACTAAAACCATATTCACCATGACCAAATGGGATTTATTCCAAGAATGCAAAGGTAGTTCAATATAAGATAGCCAACCAATGTAATATACTACCTCAATACAATCAAGGAAAACAACCACATGATCATGTCAATTGATTCAGAAAAAAAACATTTAACAAACTTCACCAACTTTTCATGATAAAAGCACTCAAAAAACTAGGAATAGAAGATAACATCTTAATTGGGACTTCCTAGGTGGCACAGTGGGTAAGAATCCACCTGCCAATGCAGGGGACATTGGTTCAATCCCCGCCCCAGGAAGATACCACATGCCATGGAGCAACTGAGCCCATGCATCACAATTGAGCCTGCACTCTAGAGCCCATGAGCCACAACTATTGAACCCATGTGCTGCAATTACTGAAGCCCACGCACCTAGAGCCCGTGCTCTGCAACAAGAGAGGCCACCACAATGAGAAACCCGTGCACCACAATGAAGAGTAGCCCCCACTCACCGCAACTAGAGAAAGCCCATGTGTAGCAATGAAGACACAACACAGCCAATAAAATTAATTAATTAATTAATTAATTAATTTTTTAAAAAAGAAGATAATGTCTTCAACATGATAAAAGATATTTATTAAAAATCCAGAGCTAACATGATACTAAATGGTAAAAGACTGAAAACTTTCTCCCTAGATCAGGAAGAAGACTAGAATGCACACATTGGAAGACTAGAAGTATCCAAATCATAAAAAAAGAAATGAAACTGTCTCTATTCACAGATGACATGATCCTATACATAGAAAATCTCAAAGAATTCACAAGAAAGTTATTGAAGTGAATAAATAAATTCAGCAAAATTATAAGGTACAAGATCAACACACAAAAATTACTTTTGTTTCTATACACTAGCAATGAACAATCTGTAAAGGAATTTAAGACAGAAATTCCATTTTCAGTAATATCTAAAAGAATAAAATACCCAGGAGTAAATTTAGCCAAGGAGGTGAAAGACTTATACACTGAATATTATGAATCATTATTGAAGGAAGTTAAGCAAAAATAAATGGAAATATATCCCATATATACAAATGATGTGATTTAATATTATTAAAATATCAACACAACTCAAAGTGAAAAGCATTCAAAATAAGGATTCAAAGTAACCCCAATCAAAATTCTAACAGCCTTTTTTTTTTTTGTAGAAATGCTGATCTTGAAATTCATATGGAATTGCAAAGAGGTATGAATAGCCAAAACAATTCTGAGAAAGAAGAACAAAGTTGTAGGACTTACATTTTCTGATTTCAAAACTTACTGCAATGAATGTGGTCAACATGGCTTAGTAAGATGACCCTGAGCTTACCTCCTCCCATGGCACACTAAAATTACAACTATTTACAGAGCAACTATCTTTGAGAACAACCTGAAGACTAGCAGAAAAGATTTTCCACAAATAAGATATAAAGGAACCATAATGATGTGGGTGGTGGGGGAGCAGAGATACAGTATAGTCAAGATTCACACTTCCAGGTAGGCAACCCACAAATAAGAGGGTAATCACAATTGCAGATGTTCTCCTCAGGGAGCAAGCAGTCTGAGCCCCACATCAGGCTCCTCCATTCTAGGAACACTACACTGGGAAGATGAACCCCCAGAACCACTGGGGGTTTTAAGGCCACTGGGGCTTGCATACAGGAGAGCCTGAGGGCTGTAGGAAATAGAGACTTCACTCTTACAGGGTGCATGCAAAATTTCACATGCTCTAAGTCCAGGTGCAGAGACAGTAATTTGAAAGAACCCTGGGTCAGACACACTTGCTGATGTTGGAAAGCCTCCTTTAAAGGCAGGACATTGATGTTGCCTGGGAAGATAAATGATGGTGGTGGCCATTCTAAGAGTTCATTCAACTAGAAGGATATTGGTGCTAGCAAACACCAATTTTTAAAACGTCCCTGTAACCTATTAGTGCTGGGGAAATTACCCACCAACCAGCAGGCTAGCACAAGTCTCAGGACCCCTGCAACATGTATCCACCAATAGCAACAATCCTCCCTGTCCATAAGTGCCCAGAAGCCACTGCACAATGCTGGGCCTGAGAGCTAACAGGATCAGGGACAAACCCCACATATAGTATGCCCACAGTAGTTGGCCATGACATGACAGAATGGCCCACACAGCCCATACAGAGGGCATATCTAGAGCATTTAGCTCTGATCACCAGAGGATAGTGTGTTGCTGGGACCCATAGTACATCTCCTATGTAAGGCCACTTCTCAAAGATCTGGAAACATAACTGACCTACTTAATACATAGAATGAAACACAGGAAATTAAGAAAACCGAAGAGAGAGAGAGATATGTTCCAAATGAAGGAGCAATAAAATCCATCAGAAAAATAACTAAACAAAGTGGAAATAAGCTATTTACCCAATAAAAAATTTTAAGGTAATGATCATAAAGATGTTTACTGAACTCAGGAGAAGAATGGATTAATACAAGGATAAGTTTAACAAGGAGAAAATATAAACAGCAAAACAGACTTAAAGAATACAATAACTGAAATAAAAATACACTAGAAGGAATGAACAGAAGATTAGATGATACAGAGGAATGGATCAGTAAATTGGAAGACAGTAGTGGAAATCACCCAGACTGAACAGAAAAAAAAAAGAGAGAATTTTTAAAAATTAGGATAATTTAAGAGACTTCTGAGACAAAAGCGTATAAACATTTGTATTATAGGTGTCCCAGAAAGAGATGAGAGAGAGAGCAAGGCAGGTAAATTATTTGAAAAATTAATAGCTGAAAACTTTCCAAATCTGGAGAGGGAAACAGACATTCAGGTCCAGCAGTCACAGGGAGTATCAAACAAGATGAATCCGAAGAGGTCCACAATTAGACACATTAAAATTAAAATGGCAAAAATTAAAGATAAAGAGAGAATGTTAAAAGCAGCAAGAAGAAAACAAGTAGTTATGCACATGGGAACTCCCATTAGACTATCACCTTATTTTCAGCAGGAACTTTGCAAGCCAGAAGGGAGTGGCGCAATATATTCAAAGTGATGAAAGGAAACCAAGAGTACCCTACATGGCACAATTATTGTTCAGATTTGAAGAAGAGATAGAGTTTTACAGACAAATAAAAGCTAATATAGTTTATCACTTCTAAACTGTGTTCATAAGAAAAATTAAAGGGACATCTCTAAGTGGAAAAGACCACAATTAGAAATAAGATGATTATGAAAAGAAAAATCTCATTGGTAAAGGGAAACATACAGTAAAGATAGATGATCAACCACTTATAAAGCTGGTAGAAAAGTTAAAAGACCAAAGTAGTAACATCATCTACATCCACAATAAGTATTTAAGAGATATACAAAACTAAAAGATGCAAAATATAATGTCAAAAACATTAAATGTAAAGGAGGACACTAAAAATACAGGGTTGTTGGAATGTATCCTACCTTAAAAGATCATAAACTTAAAAAAAAAATGAAGCTTTAGATTAGCTTCATAGCAATCACAAACCAAAAACCTATAATAGAAAACACCACAAAAAGATAAATCCAAACATAACCCTAAAAATAATCATCAAATCACAGGGAAAGAGAGAAAAAGAAGAAGGAATAAAAAAGAATTACAAAACAAACAGAAAACAATTAACAAAATGGCATAAGCATATACCTATCAATAACTACCTTAAGTGTAAATGCACTAACTGAATCCAACAACACATAAAAAAGATCATACACCACAACGAAGTTGGATTCATCCCAAGTTTACAAGGATGGTTCAACATAGGCAAACCAATCAATGTGATATATCACATCAACAAAGAAAAGAAAAAAAAAAAACAAAACATGATTATCTCAATAGAGATAAATTCAGGAAAAGCATTGATAAAATTCAACATCCATTTATGATAAAAATTCTTACCAAAGTTGGTATAGAGGGATCATATCTCAACATCAAAAGCTATTTATGACAAACCCATTGCTAATATAATACTCAATTGTGAAAAGGTGAAAACCTTCCCACTAAAATCTGGAGCTAGACAAGGATCCTCACTCTCACCACCTCTTTTCTGCATAGTATTGGAAGTCCTAGCCATAGTAATCAGACAAGAAAAAGTAATAAACAGCATCCAAATTGGAAAGGAAGAGGTAAAATTTTTGTTATATGCAAATGACATAATACAATGTGTAGAAAATCCTAATGACTCTACACAAAAACAACTAGAACTGATAAACAAGTCCAGCAAGGCACTGGGATACAAGATTAACATACAGAATTTACATTTCTATACACTAAAAATGAAATATCAGAAAAGGAACATAAAAAAATAATACCCTTTAAAATTGCATCTAAAAAAATAAATTCTTATTTATTTCTCCTGAGCAAGAAGTTGAAAGAGTTATGTGCTGAGAACTATAAAACATTAACAAAGGAAAGTGAAGATGATTCAAAGAAATGGGAAGATATCCCATGCTCTTGGGTTCAGAGAAATAATATTGTTAAAATGGCCATACTATCCAAAGCAATCTACAGATTTAATGCAATCCCTATCAAATAACCTATGATATTTTTCCTAGAACTAGAACAAATAATCTTAAAAAGTATATGGAACCATAAAAGACCCAGAATTGCCAAAGCAATCCTAAAGAAAAAAGGCAGAACAGGAGGCATAATCCTCCCAGAGTTCAGGCCATACTACAAAGCCACAGTAATCAAAACAGGAGGTATTGGCATAAAAATAGACATATGGATCAATGGAACAGAATAGAGTCCAGAAATAAACCCACACCTGCAGTCAATTAATATTTGACAAAGTAGGCCAGAATATACAATGGGAAAAAGAGAGTCTCTTCAGCAAGCAGTGTTGGGAAAGTTTGATAGCTGCATGTAAATCAATCAAGTTAGAACATGCCTTCACACCATACACAAAAAATAAACTCAAAATGGCTTAAAGACTTAAATATAAGACATGCTACCATAAAACTCCTAGAAGAGAACATAGGCAAAACATTCTCTGACATATACCATACCAATGTTTTCTTAAGTCAATAGAAATAAAAGCAAAAATAAACAAAAGGGGCCTAATCAAACTTATAAGCTTTTACACAGCAAAGGAAACTGAAAACAAAATAAAAACACCACATACAGAATGGGAGAAAATGTTTGCAAATTATGTAACTGACAAGGGCTTAATTTCCAAGATATAAAAACAGCTCAAACAACTCAACAACAAAAAAACAAACAACACAATTGAAAAATGGACCGAAGACCTAAATAGACATTTTTCCAAATACATACAGCCAACAGGCACATAAAAAGATTCTCAACATTGCTAATTATTAGAGAAATGCAAACCAAAACTACAAGATACCACCTAAAACCGTCAGTATGGCCATCATTAAAGTCTACAAATAACCATTGCTGGAGACAGTGTAGAGAAAAGGGAACCCTCCAACACTGTTGATGGGAATGTAAGTTCGTGCAGCCACTATTGAAAACAGTATGGAGTTTCCTCAAAAAAACTAAAATAGAGTTGCCATGTAATCCAGCAATCCCACTCCTGGGCATATATGTGGACAAAACTATAATTTAAAAAATACATGCACTTGTATGTTCATGGCAGCACTATTCACAATAGCCAAGACATGGAAATGACATAAATGTTGATGACAGATGAATGGATTAAGGAGATGTGGTACATATATACAACAGAATACTACTCAGCCATCAAACAAACAAACAAACCAACAAACAACAAACAAAAAACAACAACAACAAACCCCCAAATAATGCCATTTGCAACATCATGGATGCAGCTAGAGATTATCATACTAAGTGAAATAAGTCAGAAAGGGAAAGACAAATACCATATGATGCCACTTATATGTGGAATCTAAAATATGACACAAATGAACTTATCTACAAAACAGAAATGGACTCACAGATAGAGAGAACAGACTTGCGGTTGCCAAGGGGGGAGAGGGGTGGGGGAGAGATGGGGTGGGAGTTTGGGGTTAGCAGATGCAAACTGATGGGTAAGCAACAAGGTCCTACTGTACAGCACAGGAAACTACATTCAATATCCTGTGATAAACCATAATGGAAAAAATATAAAAAAAATGTATATGTATATATAACTAAATCACTTTGCTTTACAGCAGAAATTAACACAACATTATAAATCAACTATATTTCAATCACAAAAGAAAAAGTTGAAATGCACTATATGCTCCAATCAAAAGACAGTGAGTGACTGAATGGATAACAAAAATCAAGAACCATATATATGTAGCCTACAAGAGACTCACTTCAGATCTAAAGACATAATGCAACTCAAAATGAGGAGATTGAAAAGATATTTGAGAACATGGTATATTTATAGAGTTGAATATTACTCAGCCATAAAAAGAATGAAATAATTTGCAGCAATATGGATGGACTTGGAGATTGTCATAGTGAATGAAGTAAATCAGACAAAGACAAATATCATATGATATCACTTATATGTGGAATCTAAAAAAAATGATACAAATAAACTTATATACAATACAAAAATAAACCCATAGATATAGAAAACAAGCTTACAGATACAAAAGGGGAAAGAGAGGAGGCAGAATAAATTAGAAGCTTGGGATTAACATATACACACTACTATATATAAAATAGACAACCATCAAGGACCTACTATATAGCACAGGGAACTATACTCAATATTTTGTAATAACCTATAAGGGAAAAGAATCTGAAAAAAATAGATATATGTGTATGTATAACTGAAAAACTTTGCTGTATACCTGAAACTAACACAACATTATAAATCAACTATACGTCAATAAAAAAAAAGAAAGAAAAGAAAATTTTCATGCAAATGAAACTAAAAAAAAGCCAGGGCAGCCATACTTATACCAAATAAATGAGACTTTAAAACAAGACAAAGAAGGACATTACATAGTGATAAAGAGATCAATTCAACACGATGATATACCAATTGTAATTATATAGTCACCCAACATAGAAGCACCTAAAAGCATAGAACATGTGCTTTATTACTAACAAACATAAAGAGAGAGATCGACAGTAATGCAGTGTTAAAGGGGACTTTAACACTGTACTGACATCAATGAATAGATCATTTAGGCAGAAAATTAATAAGGAAACACAGGCCTTAAATGATACATTAGAGATGAACATAATAGATATATAAAGAAGAATCTTCCAAGAGCAGCAGAATAAGATTCTTTTCAAGTGCATATGGAATATTTTTCAGGATAGATTATATCCTAAGCCACATACCAAGTCCTGATAAAGTTAAAAAGATTGAAATCATATCAAGCATCTTTCCCAGCCACAATGGTATGAGACTAGAAATCAAATACAAGAAAAAAAGCTGCAACCGCAAACACATGGAGGCTAAAAATATATGCCACTAAACAACAAATGGGTTACTGGAGAAATCTAAGAGGCAATCAAAAACTATCTGAAGACAAGCAAAGATGTAAACACAATGATCTGAAATCTATGGCACAGCAAAAGTACTTCTAAGATGGAAATTTATGGTGATGTAAGCCTAAGTCAGTAAATAAGAAAAGCTCAAATAAATAATGTAAACTTACCTAAAGGATCCGAAAAAAAGAAGAAAACATGAAACACAAAGTTAGTTGAAGAAAATAAATAATAAAAATCAGAGCAGAAATAAATGAGAGACTAAAAACAATAGAAAAGATCAGAGAAAGTAAGAGCTAGACCTTTGAAATGATAAACAAAATTGAGAAACTTTTAGCCAGAACCATAAAGAAAAGAAAGAAGCCCAAATATGTAATATAAGAAATGAAAGAGAAGAAATTTACAACCAAGCCCACAGACATAAAAAGGATCATAAGAGATTACTATGAACAGTTATATTCCAATGAAATGGACAACCAAAAATAAATAAATAAATTCCTAGAAACTCCAATCTCTCAAGACTGAATCCAGAAGAAATAGAAGGACTGAGTAAACTGATTTCCAATAAACAAATTGAACCAGTAATCAAAACACTCCAAACAAAAGAATTTCAGACCAGACAACTTCACAGGTGAATTCTACCTAACATTTAACAAAAAATTAATACCTATCCTTCTCAAACTATTACAAGAAATTAAAGAGGAAGGAATGCTTCTGAACTCATTCTGTGAGGCCAGCGTCACCCAGATACTGAAACCAGAAAAAAGACACCACACAGAAAAGAAAATTACAGGCCAGTGTGAACACAGATGCACAAATCCTCAACAAAATATTAGCAAACTGGGACTTCCCTGGTGGTGCAGTGATTAAGAATCCACTTGCCAATGCAGGGGACATGGGTTCAAGCCCTGGTCCAGGAAGATCCCACATGCCATGGAGCAACAATGCCCTTGCACCACAACTACTGAGCCTGCGCTCTAGAGCCCATGCTCCACAGCAAGAGAAGCCACTGCAATGAGAAGCCTGCACACCATCACAAAAAGTAGCCCCCATTCATCACAACTAGAGAAAGCCCATGTGCAGCAATGAAGACCCAACACAGCCAAAAGTAAATAAATAAATTTATAAAAAGTAAAAAAAATAAAAAGCTGATATTTAAAAAAAATCAGCAAACTGAATTCAACAATACAGTACATTTAAAGGATCACACATCAGGATCAAATGGGACTTATCCAGGATGCAAGATTGGTTCAGTATCTACAAATCAATCAATGTGCAACACCACAGTAACAAATTGAAGAAAAAAAAATCGTATGATCATCTCTATTCATGCAGAAACAGCTCTCGACAAAACTCAACAGCTATTTATATTAAAAACTCTTAATGACAAAGTGGGTATTAAGGGATCAAACTGCAACATAATAAAGACCATATATGACAGACCTACAGCCAATATCACATTAAAAAGTGAAAAGCATTTCCTCTAAGAGTAAGAACAAAACAAGGAAGCCCACTCTCACCAATTATTCAATACTGTATTGAAAGTTTCTAGTCACTGTAATCAGAGAAGAGAAAAAAAAAAAAGAAAATGAAATCCAAATTCAAAAGGAAAATATAAAACTGTCTCTATTTGTAGATGGCATTATACTATGCATAGGAAATCTTATAAAGACACCACCAAAAACTATTAGTACTAATGAATGAATTCAATAAAGTTGCAGGATACAAGATTAGTATACAGAAATCTTTTGTGTTTCTATACATCAATAACAAATTATCAAATAAATTAAGAAAATACAACTTACAATTAATTATTTTCAAAAAGAATAAAATACCTAGGAGTAAATCTAACCAAGGAGGTAAAAGTCTTGTATTTGAAAAACTGTATGATATTGATGAAATAAATTGAAGGTGACACAAACAGATGGAAAGACATACCATGTTCATGGACAGGAAGAATTAATATTATTAAAATAGTAATAATAACAATATTAAAAATAAAAAGGCCATCTATAGATTCAATGAAATCCCTATCAAAATACCAATGTCATTTTTCATAGAGCTAGAACAAATAATTCTAAAATGTGTATGGAGACAAAAGGGCCCTAAAGAGCCAAACAATCTTGAGAAGAAAAACAAATCTGGAGATATCATGCCTCTCGATTTCAAAGCATACTACAAAGTTGCAGTAAGTACATCAAAATAGTATGGTATTTGCACAAAATAGACACAAACATCAATGTGATAGCATAGAGAGCCCAGAAATAAACCCACATTTATATGATCAATTAACCTATGACATAGGAGGCAAGAATGCATTTTTGGGGAAAAAACCTGTCTAATAAATGTTGTTGGGAAAACTGAACAGTGACACGCAAAAGAATCAAACTGGGCTACTTTCTCACATCATATACAAAAATAAATTCAAAATGGATTAAAGAATTACATGTGAGACCTGAAAACCATAAAACTCTCAGAAGAACATATAAGAAGTATGTTCTTTGACAATAGTCATTGTAATATTTTTTTGGATTTGTCTCTTCAACCAAGGGAAACAAAAAGAAAAATAGACAAAAAGGACTATACCAAGCTAAAAAGTTTTACTCAGCAAGGAAAACCATTAGCAGAACAAAAAGGCAACCCACTGAATTGGAGAAGATACATGCAAACACTATATCAGTTAAGGGATTAATATCCAAAATACACAAGCAACTCATATGACTGAACATCAAAATATTTTATGCAAAATAACAAACAACCTGATTTAAAAATGGGCAAAGGACCTGAATAGGCATATTTCCAAAGAAGACATACAGACAGCCAACAGACACATGAAAGAGACTCAACATCACTAATCAACAGGAAAATGCAAATCAAAACACAATGAGATACTACCTCACACCTGTGAGAATGGCTAGCATTAAAAAAACAACAAATAACAAGTGTTGGCAAGAATGTGGAGAAGAGAAAACCCTGGGGCTTTGTTAGGATTGTAAATTGGTGCAAACACTGTGGAAAACAATATGGAGGTTCCTCAAAAAGTTAAAGATAGAAATGTCATACAATCCAGCAATTTTACTTCTGGGTATTCACCTGAAGAAAACAAAAACACTAATTTGAAAATGTATACGCACATCAATGTTCATTGCAGCATTATTTACAGTATCCAGTATGTGGAAACAGCCAAAATGTCCATCAAAAGACAAATGGATAAAGAAGTGGTGTTTTGAGCTGCATAAGCTGTTTGCATATTTTGGAGGTTAATCCCTTGTCAATCACTTCTTTTGCAAATATTTTCTTCTGTTTTGTGGATTGTCTTTTCATTTTGTTGAAGGTTTCCTTTGCTGTGCAAAAGCGTTTGCGTTTAATTAGGCCCCATTTGTTTACTTTCATTTTTATTTTCATTATTTTAGGAGGTGGATCCAAAAAAGATATTGCTACAATTTATGTCAAAGAGTGTTCTACCTATGTTTTCCTCTAAGAGTTTCATAGTATCTGGTCTTACATTTAGGTCATTAGTCCATTTTGAGTTTATTTTTGTGTATGGTGTTAGAGAATGTTCTAATTTCATTCTTTTACATGTAGCTGTCCAGTTTTTCCAGCACCACTTATTAAAGAGGCTGTCTTTATTGTATATTCTTGCCTTCTTTGTCATAGGTTAGGTGACCATAGGTGCATGGCTTTATCTCTGGACTTTTTATCCTGTTCCATTGATTATATTTCTGTTTTTATTCAGAAACCATTCTGTTTTGATTACTGTAGCTTTGTAATATAATCTTAAGTCAGGGCACCTGATTCCTCTAGCTCTGTTTTTCTTTCTCAAAATTGCTTTGGCTATTCGGGGTCTTTTGTGTTTCCACATAAATTTTAAGATTTTTGGTTCTAAATCTGCAAAAAATGCCATTGGTAATTTGATAGGGATTGCATTGAATCTGTAGATTACTTTGGATAGTATAGTCATTTTAATAATATAGATTCCTCCTATCCAAGAACATGTTGTACCTTTCCATCTGTTTGTGTCATCTTCAATTTCAGAAAGATCATTCTTAATGGGGAAAGAGAAGCATTCTCTCTAAAGTGAGGAATAAGACAACCTTTATCACTTCTATTCAACATTGTTTAGAGACCCTAACCAGCACAGAATGACAAGAAAAATAAAAGCACAACTGAAAAATGCTCTTATCAAGATAATATGTGCTGGCAAGGATGTGGAGGAAAGGGAACAATGGTGCACTGTTGGTGGGAATGTAAACTGCTACAGCTACTATGGAGAACAGTATGGAGGTTCCTTAAAAAACTAAAAGAAGAGCTACCATATGATCCAGCAATCCCACTCCTTGGCATATATCTAGAGAAAAACATAATTAAAAAAAATACAGGCACCCCAACGTTCATTGCAGCACTATTTACAAGAGCCAAGACATGGAGGCAACCTAAATGCCCATCAACAGAGGAATGAATAAAGAAGATATGACAAATATATACAATGAAATATTACTCAGCCATAAAAAAAGAATGAAATAATGCCATTTGCAGCAACATGGATGGTCCTAGAGATCATCACACTAAATGAAGTAAGTCAGACAAAGACAAATATCATATGATATCACTTATATGTGGAATCTAAAAAGATGATACAAGTGAATCTATTTACAAAACTCAGAAAAAGACTCACAGACTTTGAAAACAAACTTATGGTTACCAAAGGGGAAAGGTGGGGAAATAATAAATTAGGAGGTTGTGATTAATATATACACACTCCTATATATAAAATGGATAATCAAAAAGGACCCATTGCATAATATGGGGAACTCTACTTAATATACTATAATAACCTGTATGGGAAAAGAATCTGAAAAACAATGGATATTTGTATATGTATAACTGAACCACTTTGCTATACACCTGAAACTAACACAACATTGTAGGTCACTATACCGCAATATAAAAAGAAGAAGAAATGGTATACAATGGAATATTCCTCAGCCATAAAAATAAATGAAACCTTGCCATTTGCAACATCGATGGATCTAGAGAGTAATATGCTAAGTGAAATAAGACAGACAGAGAAAGACAAATACCACATGATGTTACTTATATGTGGAGTCTAAGAAAACACACACAAACAAAACAAAAACAGACTCACAGATACAGAGAAGAGAAGGGTGATTGCCAGAAAAGGGGTGACCTAGGGGTGGGCAAAATAAGTGAAGGAATTAAAATTACAAACCCCCAGTTATGTAATATATGTCACAGGCATGTAATATGTAGCATAAGGAATATGGTCAATAATATAATAATTTTGTAGGGGGACAGATTGTTACAAGACTTCTTGTTGTGATCATTTTGTAATGTATCAAATCATTATGTAGTACACCTGAAACTAACATTATGTTGTATGTCAACTATATTTCAATTAAAAAAAAATAAAACACTGCAAATCTACAATAATCCAGGCTATGTTGTACAGATAGAAGAATAGACATATTGATCAATGAAATATAATTAAAGTCTTAAAAAAAATCCCATACATCTATGACTAGTTGATTTTCGATATGGGTGTCTAGTCCATTCAATGGGGAGAGAAGTTATCTTTAACATATGATGTTAGGACAATTGGATTTCCACTGCAAAAGAATGAAGCTTGATCCCTATCTCACACCATATAAAAGAATTAACTCAAAAAGAATCAATGACTAAAACATAAAAGCCAAAACCATAAAACTCTGAGAAGAAAACATAGGAGTAAATCTTCATATCCTTGGATTTGGCAACAATTTCTTAGATACAACATGAAAAGCACAAACAACAAAAGAAAAATAGTTAAATTGGACTTCATGAAAATTAAAACTTTTGCGCATTAACAAGAAAGTGAAAATATAACCTACAGATTAGTTGGAAAAATATTTGGAAGCCATATATCTGATAAAGGATTAATTTCCTAACTATATTGAGAACTCATACAACTTAAACAACACAAATGAAAAATGGAAAAGGACTTGAATAGACATTTCTTCAAAGAAACTGTACAAACAGCCAATAAACACATGAAAAGATGCTTAACATTATAGTAATTTATTAAGGAAACGTAAATCAAAATCACAATGATACACCACTTCACACCCATTAGGATGACTATAATCAGAAAATAATAATACTAACAACTTTTGATAAGGATGTGTAGAAATCGGAACCTTGTTCATTGTTAGTGGGAATGTAAAGTGGTTCAAGTACTGTGGAAAACAGTTCGGCAATTGCTCAAAAAACTAAACACAGAAGTACGATATGACCCAACAATTCTACTGCTTCATATATACCTAAAAGAATTGAAAACAGGGATACAAAATTATACTTGTACCCATTGTTCATTGCAGCATTATTCACAATAGCCAGATGGGATCAAAGCAACTGTCCATCAACAGAATGGATAAGCAAAATATGATATATATTGTACATACTATGTAATATTATTCAGCTATTAAAAATGATTTAGCTTTGATATATGGTACAACATGGATAAACCTTGAAAATCTTATGTTAAGTAAATAAGCTAGATATAAAAGGGAACTGTTGTATTTGCACTTATATAAAATATCTGGAGTAGACAAATGCATAGAGTAAGAAAACAGATTAGAGGAGTGAAGGGGAAATGTTTTGAGTTATGGCTTAATGGTTACCGAATTTATGTTTGGGGTGATGAAAAAGATTTGGAACTAGGCAGTGGTGACAGTTGCACAACTTTGTGAATATGATCAGTACCACTGGCTTGTACATTTAAAAATGATTAAGAGGGCAAATATTTTGTCACATATATTACCAAAATAAAAAAAAAGATGTCACCCATAAAAGAGAGAAACCGATTCTTTTTTACAATTCTTAGTTATTCAATAACTATTCCCAAAATTGAGCATTAAAAAGCAACACACCCAAATAAGTGATACTTAAATATGTATGTTGACTCTGAAAGGGAATAGTTTGAAGGCTAACACTCTTTTAGCTCCCCTGGTCTTGAAAAAATGATCACATCTCCCTGCTTCACCCCCTCTTATTCACGGGAATAAAATGTGTAATGCATGGCTGGCAGTTTGACACACCAGCCGCCTTCCTAGAATACAAGTGTTATTCCAAGATAGGCTCTGCTGTAGGCCCCACCGCAGGCACATTTTCAGGTGAATGTTGCTCTTTATGAATCACTCAGCTGAATTTTCAAGTAATAATATGAAAGTGCACAAAAAATGTAAAGTTCTTTAAAATGTATCAGCAACTTGCAGATTTAGAGTCTTTTACCTTTTCTTCACTTGTAAGCCTTGTAGTGCCCCAGGACTCAGCCTCAGGTAATGTCACCTTTTCTATCTACTCTCACACCCTAGGTGACCTCATCTAGTCATGTGGCTTGAAATAACATCTATGCTCTGATGACTCCAGATTTAAAGCCCAGACCTATATTCTGAACTCAAAACTCATATATATGCCTATTCAATATTTTATATAGCATATTATTATTATATATTATTATTTCATTGGCATATTATTTCATAGTGTTTACTTTGTTCCATGCACTATACCAAGCACTTTACATGTATTAACTCATTAAATTGGCATAACAATGTATTATTATTCTCATTTCACAGATGAGGAAACTGAGGACAGAAAGGTAAGGGAAATATCAAAAAGTCACACAGCAAGTAAGTGGCAAAGCTGGGATTTGCACCAGGAAGTCAGGCTCTGGAATCTATGTTCTCTGCTGGGTTGAAAAATCGACATTACAAACTTAACATATGCAAAACTCATCACTTGCTTTATCCTGAAAAGCCTATTCCTCCCTAAATCTTCCCCAAATCAGTAAATGACATATTCAGTTTACCAGTTTCTTAATTGAAAAATATTGGCTGATCCTTGAGTTTTTGCTTTCTTCTTTAGCCCACATCCAATCCATGGGCAAATCCTTCAGGATGAATCCAACACTTTCTCACCAGCTCCACTGCTACTTGGGCCAAG
Organism: Hippopotamus amphibius kiboko; assembly: GCF_030028045.1. Taxonomy (NCBI): domain Eukaryota; kingdom Metazoa; phylum Chordata; class Mammalia; order Artiodactyla; family Hippopotamidae; genus Hippopotamus; species Hippopotamus amphibius. The sequence continues at coordinate 48,607,230 of NC_080194.1, forward strand.
CCATAGTCACTTCTTCCCTGGCCTCCTAACTGGCCTGAGAGTTTTCATTCTTGCCTCTTTAGCCGGTTCTTCACATAGCAGCCAGAATGACCCTTTTAAAACATAGTTCAGATCACATTACCCCTCTGCTCAAGACTCTCCCTCTCTAAGTAAAACCCAAAGTCCATGCTATGACCTATGAAACTTAAGGCAATGTTGTCCCTGCTGCCTTGGTGATGGTAAAAGCAATCTAGCCTCATTCTCCTTGCTTACTCCATTCTTGGCTTACCGAACTCCTTGCAATTCCTGGAGCACACAAAGAGTATTCCTGCCTTTTTTCCTCTTGCCTCTCTGGATCTTCCTGGAGATATCCTATGACTGACTCCCTTACTCTAAATCTTTGTTCAAAAATGCTCTCATCAAGATAACAAGAGTGCTGGTGAGGATGTGGAGAAAGGGGAACAATGGTGCACTGCTGGTGGGATTGTAAATTGGTATCGCCACTATGGAAAACAGTATGGAGGTTCCTCAAAAAATTAAAAATATAACTACTATATGATCTAGCAAAATCTAGATGAAATCACTATCTTTAAGAGATATCTGCAATCCCATGTTCATTGCAGCATTATTTATAACTAAAACATGGAAACAACATTTGTCCATTGATGGATGAATGGATAAAGAAAATGTCATATGAACATATATATATATAGCCATAAAAAAGATGGCAACCCTGCCGTTTGCAACATCATGGATGGACTTTTTCTTTCTGGATGTATCCTACACTATGCTAAGTGCAATAAGCCAGATGGAGAAAGACAAATATTACATGATCTCACTTATATATGGACTCTACACTCATAGAAACAGAGTAGAATGGTGGTTTCCAGGGGCTGCAGGGTGGGTGAAGGTTTGGGGGGAATGGGGAGATGTTGGTCAAAGGTACACACTTTCAGATATGAGGCAAAACAGTTCTGATGATCTAGTATACAGCACCTTGAATATAGTTAACAGTACCGTATTGTATACTTGAAAGTTGCTAAGAGAGTAAATCTTAAAAGTTCTCTCCACAAAAAAATGATAATTATGTGAGGTGCTGAGCGTGTTAAATAACCTTATCATGGTAATCATTTTTCAATATATTCGTGTATCAAATCATCATGTCGTACACCTTAAACTTACATACTGTAATATGTCAATTATATCTCAAAAGAGCCGGAAAAATGCTCTTATCAGAGAGGATTTTCTGATGTCCTATATAAATTAGTACCTTCATGCCCCATCGCTGTCACTCTCTATCCTCTCCAACTTCCAACGATTTGGTTGCAAGTAGTTTTTTGAGAAGATGATCCCAGGAAGCACTGTGAGGAGGTGAGGAGAGGCTGAAAAGGTAGGAGAGCCAATGAAGGATTCATTAATGAATGGGTTCCTGCTGTGGGCAACTGGGGCTCAGACCTGCTGGGAATCAACCACCCTTGAAAGTGAGTGGAGCACAGCTCAGAGCTTCCCACAGGTGGACCAGGAAGCTAGGAAATTTCTCCATCAACAATGTCTCTCACCACTCAAGGGTTGCTCCTGGAGTTTTACCTTTCTCGCACTTGTCAGGCCCCACTTGTGGGTGGAGATACTCCAATGTCCAGAGAATGTCCTGAAACAGACACAGGAGGTGTTCCAGCCTGAAAGGGGACTGCCTGGAGGTTGCCTTGGGGTAGGCTGCGGGGGCACTGACAGGACAGTAAGAGTGTCTGCCACACATGTGCAGGCGTATCAGACAGCAACGCTCAATGCTGCCCAGATGTTATTATATCACTAATCTAAGTTGCTCCACTTTGGACCTCAAATTTATGCAGAATTCTTGGACCCACCTATTTCCCACATCCTACAACCCTGCTAGTCTTCCCCACGGGCTTATTTTTATTTACCGAGTTTGGTTCAACTCATTTCTTCGGCAAATATTTGTGAAGTCTTTTATTCGTGTTTGGTTGAGGGATGGGAACACAATGATGAATACGGCACAGTTTTGTCCTCAAGAATTCTGCTCACAGGTTAGTAGGAAAGACACAAGTAGACCAACAGTGTAGATACGGTTTGGGAAGACTATGCAATGGAAATGGGTAGAAAGGGACACAACTGTAAACATCAAAACCCACTGAATTATGCATTAAAAACTGGTGAATTGTATTGTCTGTAAATTACATTGTCAATAAAACTAACAATAAATAAATTTGTTACCAAAAAGCAAGGCAAAAAAGAGATAAGCAATTAGACATTACCACTATTCTAATGTAACACTTTATATCCCAGTATACATAGAACTCTGCTACAACACAATTCTGAGGCTAGAAGATGTTTGCTGCACACACACACACACACACACACACACACACAAAGTTGCTAAGGCTTTAGGATGCATCTGAATCACATGGGAAGCTTGTTAAAACACAGATGGCCAAGCCTTGACCCTAGAATTTCTGATTCAGTAGGTTAGGGGTGAGGCCTGAGAATTTGCATTTCTGAGCGTTTCCTCAGGGGGGCTCCTGCCACTGTTCATGTGTACACTTTGAGTACCGCTGCTCTAGGAAGGACATATTGCTCAGGAAACTCATTGCGGTCACAGGATGAGACAGACTGCAGAATGCAACACTTGTGCATAAGTAATACATGAATGCTTATTTTTATTTAGAAAGTTACCTTGCAGCATAAGAGGTATGCTGATGGTTTCTTGATATGGTTGTTGGTTATATGGGTGTGTTCACCACATGAAATTTATAATTCGTGTACGTTTCAGCATGTCATTGTTGACTTAAAAATATGTGCACAAAGTGAGAGTTGCGAGTTAAGTTTTATTTGGGGCAAAATGAGGACTGCAGCCAGGGAGGTAGCATCTCAGACAGCTCTGAGAAACTGCTCCAAGGAGGCGAGGGGACGAGCCAGGATATAGAGGGGTTTTACAACAAAGGACAGGTAGTCAGGAACATCAAGAGATTATTGTTAATTAAAGGAAACCAGGTATCTCAAGTTAAGGAACTCAGCACTTTTCTATGTATGGGAAGATGCAAGCTTTGGGCTCACTGAAATCGTCCCTTTGATATGTACCTTAGCTATCTGAGGCCTGCATTTTCACATCCTGAGTCTCCTGAGGGCTCACTACAGGGAGTGACTCGCAGCAGATGGCAGGTATTCTTTTCAGCTAGGGCTGCAATCCTTGACGACTGTGACATCCTTTGTTAATTGATATGGCAGGAAACATTCCATTCATCAGCATAATTTAATAAAACAACTACTTTAAAAAAAGAGAAAATGAGGAATGTGTGGCTCATTTCCATTCAAGCAGCCTCCTTGTGCAAGGGCTTCTGGATATGTATGTACATATACTTTATTTAAGAGCTCCAATAACCTGGTATAAGAAGAAATCAACCTTCACGAACTTTCACTAAGGATGTTTAGCCATATGTCCTTGCCTCTAACACTTCTATATGATCCAAGAAGATGTGATGCTCTGATGCTTTGCAAAGGAGAAACAGAAAGTTAACTAAACACGTTTGTTTCAGACTCTTAAGAGTAGTAGAAGGAGATTGGTGTTCGCTAATGGAAAAATACAGCCCCGAAGGAGCAGTCACTTGCATTTCAAACATTAAAAGGCAATCACAGACTGTGTTTCACGCAGCCACTGAGAAATTTCTGGAGAATTGCACTGAATTTCTTCTTTTCACATTCCTTTCAAGAGGTGCTTTGCCATAGGAGAATTTCCAAGAATTGGAGAGTCACAATAGTCACAAAAACTGTTGGCCTGAAGAATTTTTGACACTTGAGTTGCTGTAGGAATTAGTACATTAGAAGAACATGTAAGTCAGTGTGCGAGGCTGTGTGCTACCAAGAAAGGAACATCGGACTCCAGTGGCACCTGTAAATTACCCAGCACTGTGGGGCACAAGGCAGGACAATTCTCTGCCTTCTGTTTGCTATGCAGTTGTTTAGAGTGATGATATGTCCTTTTTTTCTCCCTTTGGGCATTAAGCAGCAGCTCCACTGAGGTTAGAACAATTGTGCTGAGCATGTGTACCGTGCAGTGCCATTGCCAAAGCCTTTATATATTGTGAGTTATATTGACCAGAATTTCTGTGAGCCCAGCTCCTGCGCTTCCTGTTCCGGGTGCACCGTGGGAGGTTGGAGCTCAGCTTTGAAGTGGTAATTAGAGTGGTGTGCCTTGATCACCCCCTGGTGTTGGGTCTGTGGAATAGCAGTAACATCTGACCCTTGTGCCCCTTTCAAAGCAAATCAGTGAAAGCAAATGTGGATTGATCAACTTGGACTGCTGTGCATAAGAGATCCAAGAGGTTATATCACCACATAAATAGCCTGTGAGTGATGGAGCAGGGGAGAAGGAAAATCTCAGAGGTAAGACAAGCCTTTTCTATGAGAATGTTCGAGTCATTTCCTGGGACCTAAAAGATGAGAATTTTTGAGGTGCTTCAGTCAATGCTGGAGCACGAGGTTCTCACGTGGCACAGGACACATTTGAGTGCACGGGGAAAGTGCCTGCCAGGATGCCCCAGTGGGAATACCAGGGGTGGCACCAGTAGTGGGATGGTATCCGCTGCTGCAGACCACACTGCTTGCTGAAAGGATGGCTGAGAGGAGTGAATCTCATCTGAAAATAAACCACAGGCAATTTACTGAAAGTCTCTGGGTCTTAATACTATTGTTTAAATGTCAAACTACAGATTTAGATGGATAATTACCACCGAGTCTAGATCTGATTTCAGCCACTAACTTCCCATCGCTTGAGTACTGAGGGTAGCCTTAGGCAGGAACGTCTCCATAACGTCCTCAGCCTGGTATTGTTCCAGAATACCATTGCTGTACTGGCTCTAGGTCTTGAGTCAAGTTTTCTTTGTCTATTTCTTACATTAATACGTCTATTTCCTGGCATTGATACATAAGTTGTAAAGAGTCTCCAGCTGCTTTGGGTCTTAGAGCTAAAAAGGAAACCTCCATTTCCCGTTGTTAGTGCTACTGCTGCTTCTGACTTCAATTGCACTGAGACACACAGCACACAAGGCACAAAATGTGGAACTCCTTATTGGGACCCCCAGAGCATGGCAGGTCTGGAACCTGTGCTACTTCTCCAGCTTCATCTTACTCCTCTTCTCCAACACTCCAGCCACACTGCCCTTTTTCTGTTCCTTAACTTACCAAGCTGCCTCCCATTGTGGGGCCTTTACACATTCTGCTGTTCTATTTGGAATGCCTTTTTTCTTAACCCCTCCCCCCCCGCCCATAGCTTCCATATAGTTAATTCTTAATGGTTAAAATCATACATTCTGAAATCAGAATGCCTGTTTCAATCCTGGTGACCCAGCTATTGGCTGTGTACTTTAGCAGGTTTACTTCAATTTGCTCGGCCTTTTTCCTTATCTATAAATATTGCTCTTATTAACACTTCAAGGGTTTGTTGTGGGGATTACATGACAATACCTGTATAGCACTTAGAATAATATCGGGCACATAGTGCTGAATATATGTGAGCTCTTTTTTATTATTATTCATTCTCTGTACATCAGTTCACACGTCACTTCCTCATGAAAGCCTCCTCTGATCTCTGGTTGAGGTTAGATTCCTTTGTTATGTGCTCTCAAAAGACTTCTGTCTTGCCTTTGAAGCACTGATCTAATCTGAAACTTCAATTCCTGGTTTCACGAATGTCTCATCAGTATAGAATGTCAGTTCCAGGAAAGCCAAGGCCATGTCTGTCTTTCCTTATCTTCAGGGTCAGTAAACACTTGTTAGTTATTACAGCTGAGTGAATCTCTGAATCCCTCTGGAAGCCTCTGCTCAGCAGTGAAGGGGCATGGGAAAGGAATACACCTCTCTACACTAGAGGCTGAGACGAGAACATGGTCTAGATTCAAATACTCTTCCTCTCTGCTTATTTCCAGTCTTCCAATCTGTAGTAGCCAAGCTCAAGAGTTGCCATCTTACAACTAAAAAGCCTTGTTTGGGAGCTGTGAGGCCTTTGCTGTTTAACTGTTTGGGGCTCAGAATGCATGAGGTACATGTGCCTTCTGGCAGCCAGGTTTCTGGGGCAGCCTCACCTCAGAGCTGTGGGATGAGGCTGAAACTGCACAGTGTGTGGATTTTGCCCTTGGGATCCCTTCTTATAGTCATATGATCCCTTTTAACCGTAAGTGGTAATTGTTCTCTCCCCCAGTTAAATCAAGTGCTTACTTGTTTCTAGCTCCCCAGGTTCCCCCAAACCATTCAGGAATAGCAGCTTGAAAAAAATCACAAGATTTATTTGGCTTTGGATTTTTAATCATATTCATTAATTCTTTCACATAGACTGACCCAGCTATGGCATCCAGAATATGGTTAGTGCTGAAAAAAATTCCTGTTTCGAATAAATAATATGTGGGCCCCAAAGGGAATGGGATGCGGGGGAAAATAAATCCAGACTAAAGCATGAAGACTTCCAGTTTTGGGGGTCATCAGTCCACTTGCCTTAAGCTTCCTTATGAGGAATCCCTTGTGGCCTTATGCGGAACAAGAGGAAAGGCTGAGGTCTTTGTGGCATCTGAGTAGAACATAGGAATGTAAGCATCTGAGTGCTTATCCTCTAATCACCCCATGACTAGAAAAGGACCTAAGACATAAGAAGCACCAATAAATATTTGACGAATTAATTAAAGTCCTTTAGAGAAGAATCTTACATGTTTCTATGATGGTTTTTACAGTGAGATAATCATCTGCATCATCAAAATAATGTGTATGGAATGATTGCTGTGTATACGATGCTAAATTTGCAAAGGCAATGTCCAATTTAATTTTTACAGTTCTATGAAATAAGTGCTATCTGCATTCACCTCTTAACAGAGGAGCAGACTGAGGCTTACAAAGTTCAGTCACTTGCCCAGGGTTACTATATGAAAACCCAGATCTATGTAACTCCAATGCCCACATTTCTAACAACTCTGTTATAAGTAGCCTATGAATTATGGTAACTACCATAAAAAGTTGGAATTAGTAATTTAATAAAAAATGATTTTATTGCTGAGTGTGTCCTTGCTTTCATTAACCGTTAAATTGGTGTAAAAAAATGTAGTTTTTCAGGTTGTTATCATTCTCCTTTAAAATCAGCAAGGTGGTTGGAGAGATCAAGACAACAGAGTAGGAGGATGCTGGGCTCCCCTCCCCTCAAGAACACATCATGTAGAGTGACTCTCACTGAAATTGACCTGGGGACTAGCAAAACAGACAACCAAGGCTGTAGAGATCCACACAGAGTCTGACAAGAAGGGAGGAGAAGCCATCTGGTCAGGACCTGCACACTTAGCAGGGGACGCAGAAGAAGAGGGGTATCACATGCTCAGGGATCCTCCACAGGAAGAAGAGGTTCAAGCTACATAATAGACATCCCAGCCCTAGGGTTCAACACTGCGAAGATGAGCTCCCTTGGTCTGAAAACCAATGGGACTTGCAGGAGGGCTGTAAGAAACCGAGATTCTGCACTCAAAGAGTTTGCACAGTCTTTCTTACTGCCTGTCACAGAGCAGAGACAGCAGATTGAAAATTGTCAGGCCTGTGGATATCTTGCCAGGAATACCCCAGTGTGCCTCCAAACCGACACTAGTTTCCTGCTTCAATCCCTCTTGCTCTGGTACCTCTCTGCACTAAGGTAGGGGCTGCATTGCCAATGAGAATGCACATGCTTGGAGGGAAAGAAGTTGGCTCAGACCCAACCATTCTCTGACCAGGGCAGGGGCAGCCATTACCAGTGTCTGCTTTGGTGCACACAATCAGGAGGGAGCAACACAAGCCCCAAAGTGAGATCACCACTGCCAGAGCTCCCATCCCTGTGCACTCTTAGAAGGGAGTGAGGCTATCTCTAGGGCTGAGACTACCATCACTGGAGCGACAAGTTCCTGTGCACACTTGGGAGTAGGTGGGTATATCTCAGTGGTATAACAACAACCCCTCCAGTCCTGACCCAGGCCTTAACCAAAGGGCATGCACTGGGGTAAAAAATGAAACCAGTACAGAATTGCAGCTCCAAGCTCTCAGGACCTGGCCACAGCCCAAACCAAGAAGGAGACTGCCAACACAACCAGGAGAAGTCCAACTCCCTCAGGGAATCCCACTCTATCCCCTCAGGCCCCAATCCCACTCCTGATAGTGTGGTGATAGCCACTGACCATAAGAGAAGCCCCAGCTTGCAACTGAGTCTGGCTCTAGACCCTCCAACTCCAGTCTTACCCCCACCAAGGCAGTGGCTAACTCATCCTGGGGAAAGACATGGCCCATGCTTTTCCACCAAATCCACTGGGCACATGCAGACTGCACAGGGACACTCCCATGCAAGGACATGCCTTCAAGATTGGGATACGTGACTTTTTCACCTAATTTCATAGAGACAGAGAAAGTTAAACAAAATGAAGTGACAAAGGAATATGTTTCAAATGAAAGAGCAAGAAAAATATCCCAGATAAAAAACCTAATGAAACAGAAAAAAATAAATTACCTGTTAAAAAAAATCAATACAATAATAATAATGCTAACTGAACTGAGGAAAAGAATAAATGAACACAGTAAGATTTTTAATAAAGAACTAGAAAATATAAAAACAAACCAGTTAGAATTGAAGGATAAAACTGAAAGGAAATATACAGTAGAGGGAATTAATTGCAGATTAGGTGTTACAGAAGAATGCTTAAGTGATCTGGAAGAATGAACAATGGAAATCACCCAATAAGAACAGCAAAGAGAAAAAGAAAATTTAAAAAATAAAGATAAGGGACCTCTGAACAACATCAAGCCTACATTCACATTATAGGTGGTCCCAGAAGGAGAAGAGAGAAAAGGGTAAAAAATGTATGTGCTAAGTTATGGCTGAAAACCTGAAGAAGGTAACAGATAACCAGGTACAGGAATCAAAGAGAGTTCCAAGCAAGATGAACCCAAGGAGACCTACAGCAAGATATATCATAATTAAAATATCAAATGTTAAAGAGAGAATTCGAAAGGCAGCAAGAGAAAAACAAAGAGTCACTTTCAAAACAATCCCCATAAGAATATCTATAGGCAGATTTTTCAGCAGAAATTTTGCAGTCAGAAGGGATTGACATAGGGACTTCCTTGGTGGTCCAGTGGTAAAGAATTCACCTTCCAATGCAGGGGACATGGGTTCGATCCCTGGTTGGGGAACTAGCATCCCAAATACCACGGGGTAAATAAGCCCATGTGCCATAACTACTGAGCTTGTGCACCTCAACTAGAGAGCCTGCATGCTGCAAACTACAGAGCCCACATGCTCTGGAACCCACATGCCACACTAAAGAGAAGCCCGTACACTGCAACAAAAACCCCAGGTGCTGCAACAATAGATCCCACATGCCTCAACAAAGATCCCACGTGCCACAGATCTGACACAGCCAAAAGTAATTAATTAATTAATTAATTTTAAATAAAGAAGGGAATGACATGATATATATATATTTTTTTTTATTTTTTTATTTTTTGGGGGGTACACCATGTTCAATCATCTGTTTTTATACACATATCCCCGTATTCCCTCTGACATGATATATTTAAAGTGTTGAAAGGAAAAAATCTACAACTTAGGATACTCTGCCAGGTAGTGTTATTCAGAAATGAAGGAGAGATAAAGAGCTTCCTAGATAAGCAAGAACTAAAAGACTTCATTACCACTAAGCTGACCTTACAAGAAATGAAAAAGAAAATACTACAAGAAGAAATAAGAAAGTATACAAAGGGGAAAATTGCACTGTTAAGGGCTGTGGATCAATGACTTAAATAAGCTAGTATGAAGGTTAAAAGATAAAAACTGTAAAATCAGCATATATGAACTCCATAATAACCACAAATTAAAAACTTACAATAAATATGCAAGACTAATGAGAAAGGAACACAAGCATACCACTAAAGAAAATCATTAAACTACAAGGGAAGAGAATAAAAGAGAAGAAAAGCACAGAGAAGAACTACAAGAATAAATAGATAACAAAATAGTAATAAGTACATGCCTATCAATAAATTACTTTAAATGTCAATGGACTAAAGGCTCCATTCAAAAGACATAGGGTGACAGATTGCATAAAAATCAAGATCCATCTATATGGTGCCTGTATGAAACTCACTTCAAGAGCTAAAGACACACACAGACTAAGAGTGAGGGGATGGAAAAAATATTCCATGCAAATAGAAATGACAAGAAAGCTGGGGTAGCAATACTCATGTTAGACAAAGTAGACTTTTAAAAAGAGTCTATAATAAAAATTAAAAAGGGCATTATATAACAATAAAAATATCAATAAAGAAGAGAATATAAAGTTTGTAAAGATATATACACCTGGTAAAAGAGCATCTAAATATATAAAGCAAACATTAACAGACATAAAGGGAGAAATTACATTATTATCATATAATAGTAATAGGGGACACTAAGAAACCACTTACATCAATGCACAGATTATCCAGATAGAAAATAAGTTAACAGTGGCCTTAAATGTCACACTAGACCTGTTGGATTTAATAGATATCTACAAGACATTCCATCCCCAAATAACACAATACATATTTTTTTAAGTGCACAAAGAATATTCTCCAGAATAGATCACCTACTAGATGATGAAACAAGTCTCAACTAATTGAAGAGGATAGAAATTATATCAACCATCTTTTGCAACCATAATGATATAAAACTAGAAATCAACTACAGGAAAAATAATGGGAGAAAAAAACCACATGGAGACCAAAAAACATGCTGCTAAAAAACCAATGGGTCAATGAAGAAATCAAAGAGGAAATCAGGAAATACCTTGTGACCAATGAAAATAAAAACACAACTTTCAAAATCTATAGGACACAGCAAAAGCAGTCCTAAGAGTGAAATTTATAGAGATACAGACCTACCTCAAAAAATAAGAAAAATCTCAAATTAACAGACTAATGTAACTTCTAAAGGAATTAGAAAAAGAATAAATAAAGCCCAAAGTCAGCAGAAGGAAGGAAACAATAAAGATGAGAGAGGAAATAAATAAAATAGAGACCCAAAAAAACTAATAGAAAAGATCAATAAAACCAAGAGCTGGGTTTTGTTTTGTTTTGTTCTATTTTGTTTTGTTTTGTTTTTTTAAGATAAAGAAAATTGTTAAGCCTTTATTTAGGATCCTTAGGGAAAAAAGAGAGAGGACTCAAATAAACAAAATAAGAAGTGAATAAGCAGAAATTACAACCAATATCACAGAAATACAAACAATCATAAGAGAATACTACAGTTATATGCCAAAATAACCTGGCTAACCTAGAAGAAATGGATAAATTTCTAGAAACATACAATCTTTCAAGACTGAATCAGAAAGAAAGAAATAATCTGAACAGACCAATCACTACTATAGAAATTAAATCAGTGATTTAAAAAAATCCCAACAAACAGAAGTCCAGGACTGCATGGTTTCACAGGAAAATCCCATCAAACATATAAAGAAGAGCTAATGCCTATCCTTCTCAAAGTATTCCTAAACATTGAAGAGAAGGAAACCCACCCAAATTCATTCTGCGAGGCCACCATTAGTCTGATAACAAATCAAAGCCACTACAAAAAAACTCCCTCCTCCCTATAGTCCTGATCTTGCTCCATTGGACTTTCACCTGTTTTGTCCACTGAAAGCAGCTCTGTGAGGACGAAGATTCACTTCTGATGAAGAAGTGAAGACAGTGGTGCATTCATAGCTCACAGCTCAACCTAAAACATTTTTTAATGAGGGAATATGAAAGCTTGTTTGCAGATGGACAAATTGTATTGAAAAGCAAGGAGATTATGTTGAAAAATGATGTGTTTGTCTCTTCTAAAAGTTAAATTCTACAGCCAGAGTGTGGATAATTTTTGACTCACCCTCATCTGTATATACACACACACACACACGCGCACACACACACACACACACACACAGAGAGAGACTCACAATGGAATCAACCATAAAAATAAATAAATAAAATTTTGTCATTTACAGCAACATGAACAGACATTGAGGGTATTATGCTTAGTGAAATGTCAGACAGAAAAAAAACAAACACTTTGTTTTCACTTATATGTGGAATCTAATAAATAATACAAAAGAATGAATATAACAAAACAGAAACAGACTCATAGATAAAGAGAATAAACTAGTGACTATTAGTGCGGAGGGGTAAAATAGGGGAAGGGGATTAAGTACAAACTACTTGGTATAAAATAAATAAGATGCAACATGTAATGTACATCACAGGTAATATAACCAATATTTTATAATAACTATAAAGGGAGTATAATCTATAAAAATATTGAATCACTATGTTGTACACCTAAAACTAATATAACATTATAAATAAACTATACTTCAATAAAAAAAGAAAAAATGAAGATGGATAAAAATTGTTTTATTCATGAAGTTCAGGAAGTGAATGCTTTTCCATATACACTACATTTTCATCCATAACTGATACGTTTCTTGATTAAAGCTATAGGTTTAAAAACTAGAAAACATGAATTTTTTCTTTATTTCTTATCCTCTGTTTTGTTAGGATAATGCCACTGAATGAATACCTTCCTGAATGTGTCAAAAAATAACTATGATGTTATGACCAATCTATTTTTAAATGATTATAATAAAAGTAATATCAAGACAGCAAAACAATAAAAATAAAAAACCAGCAGGGTGATTTCAGGAACTATGGCCAACCTATAATTGTTTGCTTCTCAAGTAAACCTTGGATTTGCAACTTTACGTCTAGATAGTAAAGCATGTGGGATGATCCTGAGTTTTCTGTCAATTGCACCTTCACACTCTCAGCATCATTTCATTTTCTACTAAATGTCCTTTGAGAGAAGTCACTCCCATAATTACCATTAGGACCCCAGTTAATACTGAAAAGAGGAATAAAACTCAGTCAGGAACTTCTGTGGCAAACAGAGAGGAATTAATATAACATGAATAAAAGTATCAGTATTTGATTTGTGGCAAATTAAATAAAAAACATGAGAAAGTAACATCAGAAAATCCAGGCATGAAGACTAGCAGAGAATACACTCCTTCTTTTAAAGTTAGGAACAAGAATGAGGGGTTACAAAGGGAAGTGGGACACTTCCTGGGGCAATAAGTATGTAGTGGTGCTTTAATGGATGGGTATATATGTCAAATGTTAGCAAACTGTATACTTTAAATATTTATGTTTTACTGTATGTCAGTTATACCACCATAAAAATGTATATTAAAAAAACATGGAGTCAATCCCATTTGGCTGAGGTTTCTGAGGTCATGAGTTAAAGAGATATATTAAATCAATTAAGATAGTCTATGTATATATCTCTGTACTGGCATAGAACTTACCAGTCCTCAGAGGATGTTTACGTACTTTTTAACTTTAATTTCACACTAATCCTGTACACTGAAAACTGAAATTCAAAAAGCATAAATTTCTCATTCAAGGTCCCAAACCAAGATTCCCTTCATTATAAAAAGCAGCCTTCTAAGCTACTGCATCCATCTTTCAAATAGTAATTATGCTTTGAAAAGTATAACTTCTTGTCTACATAAATCTGGTCAGAGTAAGGCTCATAGCTTAATTATACTTTATTTGCACCCTTATAATTTCAAACTGAGTCATTTACCTTGAAATAAACAATAAAATAAAGGATCAAAGTTCATTTCTTGGTATTTCCTTTTCATAGGAAGGGTACAATTGCCAATAAATATCTGCAAAAGAAATCGTGTCTATTTTCAAATAATTTGGAGAGTTTGTCATTTTAAAGGAGTCTAAAAGCAGAAGGCCAGTGTCAGGGAGCTATTTAGTAGAGGCAGTATTCTGCAGCCACAACGCCGAGGACCTAATCTTTGTCTTTAAGTAAATACCAATATTCTCCTTTTTTGGGAAAATGAGAGGAAAAATAAAACTAAACAAAAGTGTGCAATGTGAGATTCTGCCTGTGGCTATTCAATGTTAAAATGCTCTATTAAAGAAATTGAGACCCTAAACACAACAACAACAGTTGAAAAGACTACAATGTGCCAAAGGTTCATCAGTAGAGCAGAAAGGGCTGAATGCAGACTCTCTGTCCTTGGGTTGTCTTGGATGGCACCAGGACTGCTATGACAGACCTAGGTTTGCATAGTGAGGAGTCGCAGATAAAATCAGACCCAGAGAGAGTGGTATGAAGGTGGAGGACACAGATATCACTATCATAAATGCTCTCCCCTGAACTTCACTCCCAGGACTCCATGGGGAACCTGCAGTCTGGGTCACTGAGGCCACTTCAAACCTACTGATGGCAGGAGTTATCTTATTCATTCGCTCCCTTGTACCCAAAACACAGTTCCAGATGACTTCAATCTAATAGAGGTTCATAAAGTTGTTTTTAATCGAATTGTGTCTGTCTTACCAAAAAAACACAGAACTCTTGTCTTTTCACCAGGGATTCGTTTAACATAAAGCAGATGGATAAGCCTGTGGTCATCCCATTTTGAGAGGTGGAGAATGATTGGACTGCTTTAAGCCATACACTCTATCTAGAATTGCAAATTGCCCTGTTGAGTGAAATGTATAAATAAATATCTGGATGGCTAAAAGCGTTGACAGAATCCATAACTGCTAATTTTAGAAATTGAATTCATTACTTTTTCAGAAAAAAAAAAAAAAAAACCTTCCGAGTTAATAGGACCAGCTATGAATTAGCAGATGATAAACTCTTCATCACTGGTAACAAAGCTCGTTGGTTGCAAATTTAACACCCTGCCATTTGACAGTCCCTCTAATGAATACATGGTTATGACTTTCCTTCAGATGTGTGCAGAAACCAATTCAGGGATTCAAGTCACTCAGGCTACAAAACTGTTTTCTATTCATACTTGCTTAAAATTGCACGAGAGAATAATAGGTGTGTTTCTTTCCTCTTGTGGTTAAACATAACCCTGCTATAAGTTAATGTAAGTGTAGACACCTTATTCATATTCAGAAGGCAGGTTGCAGCAGAGAAGCTCCTGCCATTATGACCACAAGTCATAATACATTAATCTAACATCAAATACGTATCACTGGGGTGGCTTAAAATGAGCATCTGGACCCAAATTTTAAACTGTAATCTAGTAACAATCAATGAAAAAGCAAAAGGGATTAAGAGTGCCATCTCCAGACCAGCAAATGAAAAAGCAGGTAACTACAGAGCTATAAAAGATTTCAAAATTCATGGGAATTTTGGTGAAAAAACTCTTCAGGTCTTTTGAATCAACGACAGAATAAAATTACTGAAGAGGTCTACACATTCATTTACTCAATGGTATTTCTCAAGTACCTATAGAGTGCTAAGCACAGTGCTAAGGGCTAGGGTGCAGATGGGGACAAATAACAATGTTTCTTTCTGCCTAGAAATTATATTTAAATTGAAGAAATGAGCAAGCAAAGTACATCAGAAACCTGGTTCTTTAAATTCTCTTTTTTCAATTTTTATAAGCTCCTTTGGCGATTGTACTGACCCAATCATTCCCAGTGGAGACCATGGGAAGAGGCTGAGTGAGTCTGGATCCAAGAGGAGTGGTTGGTGAAGTAGAAGTTGGACCAGAAGATTATCATAACCCAGAATCTAAGCAAAGAAAGCATTTCAAGGAGGCTGGGCTAAATGCTGGTGAGAGATTAAGAAAAGACTTAATTCACCCTGGATTGGCAGTGCTGTGATCATTCAAGGAAAAGTGAGGACAGTGAGTGAGGACAACATTTTCGAGAAGTTTGAGAATAAAAAAAATCAAATGGAGCAATAACCAAAGGAAAAAGTTAATAAAGTGGATTCAAGAGAGGAGTTAGTTTTTGGGGGCAAAGGAGGAGGAGTTGCTTTTAAGATGAGAAACCTTGTAGCATGTTCACACACCGATGGGAGCGATCCAATAGAGAGGAAATTAATGCAAAAGACACGGGATAAGTACAGAAGCATTTCTATATGATGAGTTCTCAGTCTCCGTTGATGGTGAGGGATGAACGAATGAAGTTCACAGTTTCTCCTCATCTCCTATCAAACTTGTGAAAGGGCTGCCCATCAGTCATAGTGCTTGATCAACTGAGTTGAATTCTCTGTAACACCCTTGCCCTATCCCACTCCCAGCAGGAACTAAACAATCAGTGCTTATATTTAGGATTCTATCTACTTTTGCTGTGCCTGGTGCAGTGTCAGCCCCCAAAACAAAGACTGATAGAGTAAAGGAGGGAACCAGCAGTATCTATTAGAAACAGTATGAACTATTATGTCCAGGTAATTCACACTTTCAACATTAAAATGTGCTACATTCCTTTCAATGATGTCATATCTTTGCAAAGTTGGGTTTTTGGAAGTTGCTATGATAAAAAGCAATTATTTCTTGAAAATAAATGTGAGGCAGGAATCTGCATTTGAGGTTTGAGAAGGTATGCAATGTTCCAGCAAGCACATTCATTCCATCAGTGTGTACTTCGTGTTATATAAGAATGAAATACAAATCTTTTTTCCTTTCAAAAAAAGAAAAGAATGCGATCATCAAAAAGAAGGTTGATCTACTGGGGACATAGAAAAATGAAGATCTGGATCTGTTCCAGAACAAGACCAAGGACTCTAGGCTCTCAATCTTAATGACTGG
This sequence comes from Hippopotamus amphibius kiboko, assembly GCF_030028045.1. Taxonomy (NCBI): domain Eukaryota; kingdom Metazoa; phylum Chordata; class Mammalia; order Artiodactyla; family Hippopotamidae; genus Hippopotamus; species Hippopotamus amphibius. The sequence goes on from NC_080194.1 coordinate 48,623,861, forward strand.
TATATCCCTGAGGTAGAGCTAAGCATTTATCTATCTTAGACTGACATAATTAAGCATCTGATACACATTCTGTACCCAATAAGTAACTTGCCCATCATAAACCAAATTCTAATCTGCAGGAGACAATACCATTGCCATAGTAAGGTGGGATTCTCCACCATTCGTATTGTGAATTAATTAATTATCATTCCTATTTATAGGATATCCATGAGGTGGATAACAGTGAGATTTACCCTGAGGGATGGACTCACTCCAAAGCACTGGTATATTCCATTGGCTACACCTTCAGAGTTAAGGGTATACACTGGGATTTGGTGAAGTCACACACACACACACACACACACACACAGATGAAATTGCCTGAGACCTCTGGGCATTCAGAAAGATATACCTATCCCCAAATGACCAATGTCTGTGCATTTTTTGACAATCTGTACTTTCCACAGTAGCCCACTTAATCCTCATAAAATTCTATAAAGTTGGCATCATCATTTATGGATGGGACAAAGAGGTCAAGCAATTTGCATAAAATTAGAAGGCTTGCAAATGCTGTATGTTGGATTTCTACTCAGGTTTTCTGACTACCATTTCCTTTATTTTGTTTGTAAACTAAATAAATCATTTATCTCAAGGGGATCCAGTTTCAGAACTGTTATATAAAAAACACAAATGCACAAACACATACGCAGACATACATGCAATAAAGGTAATTAAATTTAATCCCAGTCCATTCACGTGAAGACTATTAAAGGAAATCTAATTTATGACCCATGGAGGCACGACTAAAATTAAAAACTCTCTCCTCCTCTCCCCAGTTTTCTCACATACAGCGGCATGCTCCCTAACTCTTGATTTTCTAGATACTCTGCACTCACAGGCTTTGCTTCTCTACCCACCCTGATCTATAGCCACCTCCCACTAGAATTGGCCCCTTGGAATTCTGCCCTCACCCACCAACCATGTTGGTTGTCTCTGGAATTCCAGGCCCTGCCACCACTTTCTCCTCACTAACAGAAGTCCTCGGAGCAGTCTGGACAGTCTAGTTCTCTCATTCTGACTGCTTTTCGACAAGAAATCCTCATGGAGTGTTTCTGATAAACAGAAATCTCTACCTTGTTACACATTCGATCATTCACGTACACCTTCATTCATTCATGTGGTGTGGGGAGAAAATAAAAGTTAGTTTATGAATACTCTTTTTGATTTTTTGAGGAATCTCCATTATGTTCTCCAGCAGCTACACCATTTTACATCCCCACCAACAGTGTGCAGAGTTCCACATCCTCATCCACACTTGTTATCTTTTGTTTTTTGATAACGACCATCCTAATGGATGTGAGATGGTACCTTATTGTCATTTGATTTGCATTTTCCTGATGATGAGTGAGGGATGAGCCATCCTTATCTCAAATGTACAGAATAGGAAACTGATGTCCAGAAATGACCTTGTAAAAGTCATATGACTGGTAGGTGTCAGAGGTGGGATTTGAACCCAGGTAGAAAACTCCAGGATGTACATGTCTGGCGAGTGCACTGCACTGACTTCCACGTACTTAGCAAACCTGAGATCATACTGTTTTGTATTCTCTTCTTTGCTTGGAATGTCATACTGGAACGATTTGTCTTCATGTTAAATATACTCCTAAAACATGCACAAATAACATAAATAAAATAAAATAAAATAAAATAAAAGTTAGTTTAGAAACCAAAAGCAGATTTCTTCATAAGGGACAAGCAAACTGCCTTTGTTTAGGGAAACACAATATGTGGAAGGGTCATTTTGACTGAAGAAAAACAGTACTGAGATGGGCCAGGAGTTACACACAAGAACCACGTTGCTTTGTGTGATGAAGGACAGACTTCGAGTTTCTGCGTGGCATCCTCACATGTAGGAAAGACACAGTATTTACTAGGAGGATGGAGTGGAAGAGAGCCACAGAGTATTGTCTGAGATCCGCATGGAGGATCTACCAGGTCAGGAATGGCCAAGACACTTTTAGGGACAGGCATAGCTCATATTCAGTGTAATTTGGGGTTGTGCTCCCATCCCTACAAACACACACATCCCTTCATGGCCCCAAACCTTCTGTGAATCTTTCTATACACAGAGCATTGAGTTGGTGATACCCAGGGAAGGGGAGGGATGGGGAATGTGTACAATGGCACAAAGGCCAAACATGGGGAGGGTCATCAGCCTTCCCAGAGGAAGTCTTCAAAGATAAAGAAGTTTTTTGAAGAAAGAGAACCCCAATTCAAAGTCAGGGAAACAGGAAGCAGCTATATCAGTTTGGGAACCAGGACTTGTGTTCACAGCAATATAATGTGGAGGACACAGCCCAGCCTGATGGTTAACCACTCCCATCCTGTCATCGGAAGACCTGGGTTTGAATCCTAGCTACACCAGTTTTACCTGTTGAGTAACCTTAGCGAAGTTACCTAAGCTCACACTGCCTTAGTATCCTCATCTGTAAAAGGCGGCAATAACAGAGCCTATTTCGTAGTGTTATTGAGAAGAGTAAATAAGGTAATGCATGTCCGAAGGTTAGCATAGTACCTGGCCTAGTAAGTGCTCAATAAATGTCAGTTTTTATTATTTGAAATAAATTTACAAGGAGAATTTTCTCAAGGTCCTCTTGGTGCCTTGAGTATTACCCCATATAGGTCACTGCTAGTTCTCCCTATATCAGTTTCCTGACAAGGATGGAGGGGCTTTCAGTCATTTCCTAGGTTTATATAAGGTCATTTGATAGTTAAGTCGATTACAGGCTGAGTGTGAGACGCTTAGGGAAGCTTGCATAACAGAGTGTATAAATATAGCTCTGGAACACAAGAAAGACACTTGCCTTACTTTTGCACAAAGATCTGGGCCTGGCAGTTCTGAGGTGTGGAATGTGAGGTTGTCTGGGGACACGGCATACTTTACATTCTCTGCACCTGGGTCTGGATATTTCCTTTCCAGGCTGCCTTTCCCTAATGTCACTATAGCCGTATTACACTGGGGCTAAATAAAAGGAATGAATAAGAAAATCAGCATGTCTACCCTGTCCCCAATCTAACTACTGCAGGGCTCCAGAAACCATCCTAGGACCCATCTGTCACCACTATTTTATGTGATCTAAGACCAAGAGTTTGTGAAGAAAATTAGGGCATGTTTGAAATGGCACAAAGTACAAAGGAGGAAACTCTAAGTTCCATCTTTTCTTAGTAAAGGCCAGGAACAGAACATTACTTTAGGTTTAGATCAGGTCTTCTAGAATACAGAGCCTAAGAGAGGATTAAGGCACTAACACTGTATTTGGAAGGTTCAAGCCCAGGGAAGTGAGGATGAGGAAAAAGCAAAAGTGAGGAAAGAAAAGGTACCGGAGCAAAACAACATGACACATTACCACATTGGCTTCTGCTTTGCAGCAAGCGGCAGAGACACAGTAGGCCACTCGGCAGGCCTGTTTTCTCAGTTTGCAGGATACACAGGGAAGGAACATACGATGCCAATGTGTTAGTCCATGAAAGAGAAACAGGAGGGCAGCTTATCTGCTCAGGCTTGTCTCATCTCCTGTTGCCCAATGATCCAGATTCTCCACGTGGAGAGCCAACTCCTCTGAGCTTCTGGGTTGCATCATCTGGCCCCAGGAAGCAAGAGCCACTATGCGGTGAGTCCACAACCGCATTCTACTCAAAAGTTACGTGGCAGGGATGGGGTGTTTCCAAAAGTATGGCGGGGTCAAGGGCTGACAGCGTACCACTTCGCATTCTTTCCACTGGCTTGAAAGCCAGTCAGAAGTACCTTTTCAAATTACTTTTTTGGATTATTCCCCATAACAAAAATTTGTATAAACTAATATGGACTAAATCTTCCTTAATACCACACTCCACAATCCACATACCATATCCACTGCACGCACATACACACACTGACATACATATTCCTTTGAATAAAGGGCTACTGTACCCTAAATTCTAGGTGGGTGTCTATGATGATCTGTTAGTCATTCTATGGGGTCAGAATCAATCTTTCTCTTTCTTTGAATCCTTCTTTATCTCTTCATAGACTCTCTAGGCAGTCTCTGTGGCTTGGATGTGGTAGGAAGATATCGTTGAAGCAGGGTCCAAACAATCAAGCCAGAACCAGAGAATCCACCTTCAAATGTTAGGAGAGCCTAGGAATAGCATCCCTGAAGTGGAAGCAAATGCCCTTGAGCTATGTAAGGTCCCGGTTCTTGTTCTCTGTAGGAGAAACTCTCCTTCTGGATTGATATCCTTAGAAGTGTTGCTTGCTAGGATGTGCAATGAGCACCCTCTAATACGTTCATTCTACATCTGAGTCATGCACATGTGAACTTTCTAGTCCAACCATCTGGCTGCAGATTTTAGCAGAAAATATGTAAGCCTGGTACACTGGTGTGATAGGATGTGTTGGCTTTCTCTGGAATATGGACAGTGCTTAGAGCACTGATAAGGGCTGAGGCTAGAATTGGGACTTGAAGTTGTCATTTGTATACTCACACTATGCATAGTCAACAAGAGACGAAAAGGAAGAAGTGGTTCAAGGACTCTGAGAAATTTCGTAAGGTTTGTGTCCTAGTAGCAGAGCTAAACAAGGAATATAATATTTGCCTGTTTTTCAGTTTAGGGTGCCTACCATAATATCATTCTACCAATGATATAACATTGGACCTGGAAACACTAGGCATGTTTGTTTAAGTCCTGCTAATATACATGTAGTAGGATGCCAAATGATGCGGATATGATTTTTTTTAAGAAAAATATAATGAGTTAAAAATAGTCCCAATCTGGGTTTTATTTGGGCCTATGGAGAGTTACTTTGATCAGAGCTTCTTCTGGGTACCCACCTGACTATTCCTTTTGATTATCAAGATATGTCTTCTTATCTTGCTAAGACCAAATTGCTAATAAGTAGTATAACCAAGACTTGAGTCCATCCAGCCAGTCTAGGAGTTAAAAGGGTAGGTTCTAATGTTTAATGTTACCTTAACATTAATGTCAACTTACATTAGCATGGTGCTGAAAAATAGTTGTTAAATGAATATCAAATGCAATTAAGTGATGATTTCTATTGTCTTATTTGAGACAGCATAGCATATCAGTTGAACAGCTCTTTATTAACTATTTATTTATTAAATAAGGGCAAATGTTCCTGAGGAAGACTGACTAGTTCTGTGCAGTCTAATGCAGGAAGGAGTACTGGCCAAATGGTCCTGGTGAGCACTTAAAATGTGGTCAGCGTGACTGAGGAGCTGAATTTTTAAATTTTACTTGTTTAATTACATATAAATTTTAGAAGATAATTATATACTGTAACTCAGGTATTAGAAATATTCAAGGACATTTGGAACAATTTGAGTATGTGAATCTAGATTTTTAATTATAAATTTCATAAAATCTAAATATAGATCAAGTATTTCAAATGAAAATTTAATGTCCAAATTGAGATGTCCTGTTAGTATTAAATATATACCAGATTTCAAAGACAATACAAAAAAAAAGGAATGGAAATAATTTTTATATTACCTACATGTTGAAATGATATTTTTGGTATACTAACAAACTGTAATTAATATCACCCATTTCATTTCCTTCTACTTAATATGGATGACTGTAAAATTTAAAATAGCATAAATGGCTCATATTATATTTCTGTTAAATAGTGCTGGCATAAAATCTAATCTTGGCTTCACCACATGTAAGTTGTATGCCTTGGCAAGTTATTTTACCTTTTTCTACCTCTATTTCTACGTCTGTGAAATAGAGCATAACATCAGTCCGTACAGAATAAGTTGCAAGGATTAAATAAATTAACACATACATGTTTAAAGTGTGTCTGATGCACTTTACATATGTAAAGTTTGCATGGTAAACTATCAATAAAGGTTAACCATTATTACTACTTATGCTAATTTTATGCATTCTATATATAATCTTAATACTAATTTTACCATTTCAATGACATTTCAATGACAGATCTACAGAGATTCTGATCACATACAAACACATACTTAGGGTTTTATTTGGGTAAGGATTTTCAAAGGAGATTACGGTTGTCATTTAGATTAATGGCCTAAGAAGCTTGGATTTTTTTTTTTTCTGGCAGAGCCAGGGTTCCTTCAGCATTGTAGGGGTTACTGTGCTGCTACTTATTTGCAATTTTTATCACATTTCAACAAAGAGCCTGGCTTAACCTGAGCTATTGAAATAGTAAAGCAATATACATGATGAGATGACTTATTTCATCCAATTTTCAACAAGCATTGTAGTTCTTTTTTGTCTCTTTCTTTATGAAAAATGTCTACTCAATTATAAGGTATTATTCACATTAACATTACCTGAATACTTCCTTGAGGGAAAAAAATCTGCAGCGTTAAAAAAGAAATAGCAAATATAGAGGATGGAAAGAAAGGTCTGTCTTCTTCTGGAGTCATTGACCTCAAAGTGTTATGTACCACCGCCTTCCTAGACAACTCCCTAAGCTGCTTCTTCAAGCAATTCTCCAAATTAAGATAAGGATAGATACTTCCCCCATCTCCTCCCTGTAGCCCACTCCATGTCTCCAGTATTTTCCTGGAAAGAGCTTATAGATATATATGCGCCCACCTTTTGCGGCTGTTACCCAAGGGACAAGCCCCAGATCACCTGCCTCTGATAGCCAGTGGGACTTCCATTCATAAATCCTCCAGAACAAACAAATAAGCACTTCTTAACAGGCAAAGAAGCACATACACACCCCCACCACCACCACCACCATGCCCCCATGGCTATATACAGATGGAGCAAGCAAAAACACCCATCTTCCAGTTTCTACCTAGAAGGGGCTTAATTACATACTTTCCCAGCTGCTGCCTCAGCATCCAACTTCCAATCAGCCTTCATGTAGGTGCTGAGTACAATTTGCCCCTTTGGAACATGGATGGATCTTGACACATCCTCCACTACCAGGAGCCATTATGAACAAAGAAGGAAGCTTGGACAATCACAAAGATTTGAGAGACAACCAGGTGCTTGAGCAGGGCTGACTGATGAAGCTAATCTCCTACATGACATCACTCACTCAGAAATGGGGAGGGTACCTACTTTACCTAATGTGCATATGCCAAAATAGAGAAATCAAGAAAAATGAAGAAACAGAGAAATATATTTCAAACAAAAGAACAAGATAAGTCTCCATTAATGGATCTTAATGAAATAAACAGATCTTAATAATTTACCTGATAGAGATTTCAAAATAATGATCAAAAAGACACTGGAAGCTTTGCACTTCTTAATTTCAAACTATATTACAAAGCTATAGTAATCAAAACAGTAAAGTATTGGCACAAAGACAAACATATAGATCAATGGGAGAGAATAGAGAGCTCAGAAAAAAACTCATGCATATATGGTCAATTCATTTATGACAAAAGTGCCATAAATGTACAGTGATGAAAGGATAGTCTCTTTAATGAATAGTGTTGGGAAAACTGGATAACCACGTGCGAAAGAATGAAACTGGATCCCTATCTTATATATATGTATGTGTATACATATACACCATATACAAAAATACACTCAAAATGTATCAAAGCCTTAAATGTAAAACCTAAAGCTATAAAACTCCTAGAAGAAAACATGGAGGTTGAATCCTTGATATTGATCTTGGCAATGAATTTTTGTCTCTGACACTAAAAGCACATTCAACAAAATAAAAAAAGAAACAAGCAGGACTACATCAAGCCAAAACAGCTTCTGTTCAACAAAGGAAACCATCAACAAAATCAAAAGGCAACCTGTGGAATGGGAAAAAATATTTGCAAACCACATATTCAATAAGGAGCTAATATCCAAAGTATACCAAGAACTCATACAACTCAATAGAAAAATAACCCAATTTAAAAAGTGAGAAAGGACCTGAATAGACATTTTCCCAAAGAAGACATACAAATGGCCAATAGGTACATGAAAATGTGCTCAGCATCACTAATTATCAGGAAAATGCAAATCAAAACCACAATAAGATATTACTTCACATCTATCAGGATAGTCATCATAAAAAAAAGGCAAGAGATAACAGAAACCCTTGCACATTGTTGGTGGGAATGTACACAGAGGGAGGTTCCTTAAAAAATTAAAAATAGAACTACTACATAATCCAAAAATTCCACTCCTGGGTGTATATATGAAGGAAACAAAACCATTATCTTTAAGAGATATCTGTACTCCCATGTTCATTGCTGCATTCTTCAGTGCAGCCAAGATATGAAAGCAACCGAAGTCATCAATGGACAAATGAATCAAGAAAATGTGATATATATGTGATATATATATGAAGGTATATTATGCTGTCTTAAAAAAGAAGGAGCGTGTCTAAATCTGGAGGGCATTATTCTGTAATAAGCTAGGCAGAGAAAGACAAATACTACACGGTATCACAATATGTGCCATCTGAATAGAGGTTGAACTCACAGAAACAGCAGTTAGAAAAGTAGTTGCCAGGGCCTGAGGGATGGAATAGGAAGATATTGGTAAAAAGATCAAAAGTTTTAGTTATAAGTTCTGAGGATCTAATGTATAATATGGTGAGTGTAGTTCATAACACTGTATTGTATAATCAGACTTTGCTAAGACAGTAGAATTTAAATATTCTCACTAAGAAAAAATTAAGTATGTGAGGTGGTGGATGTGTTAATTAATTTGATGGGAGGAATCCCTTCACAATATATACATATATCAAGTCATCACATTGTACACTTTAAATATCTTACAATGTTGTCAATTATACTTTAGGAAATAAATAAATCTAGTTAACATTATGAAAAAAGAAAGTACAGCTGCATCTCTCTTCTTAGGAATTTAGCTACCACCAGCCCCTTCCTCACTCTCCACTCCCTTAAGTCTAGGAAATATATTTTTAAAAGAGACACTGAGTCATATACACATACACACAGAGAATTTCACTTTTAATTTTTATTGTGGTGCAAAGGAGCAATAATGACAAATTTTAGCAAAGATTAATGCCCTATTTATGTGATGCCTAAACTATGAGTAGGAAAACGAAAAAAATTCAATCAGTTGTCTATTGGCAACATGACACACCAACTGGTTTTTCTGATTTCCTCACCTCCACCTCAAAATTTATTTGAAATGGATTGTAGAACTGTAGGTACAACTAGATATGTCCATCAGTAGAGTTAATAGTTGCCCACCTGGTGCTCCCAGGAATGTCTGGAAGGTTTTTGCCCCAAACTGTCACATCCAGATTTCATATTTAGGAGTGAACTTAGTATGGCAGTTAGGTTTTCAGAACTGAAAATCAAGACTTAGTGTTGACCTATGGTTTGGAAACAAAACTGAATTTTTGTAAATGAATATTAATATTTATTTTAATATACAGAAATAGCAAGAGGAAGGCTAAAATGGCTCATTACCCTACCACACGGACATTAAACAATCCCACCTCTGCAGATGTTAAAGTTTATATAATCAAGTTGAGAACAGTTGAACATTACAAATGATTCAACCCTAAAAGCAAAAGGCTCTCTTCACATTGCTGCTATCTATACTTTATAGAATTTCTTATTTTTAATAGCATGAAATAAACCTGGGTTCACCCAGGAAAATCCGTAAGTCATGGTCAGTCAAGATTCCCAAATACTGCCATGTGTAGTCACTATGCAAGAGTGATTGAAATGCAGTTCTTGCCCCCAAGGAATCTGATTTCCTGGAATTATGTAGTTCTTATCCTAAAAATAAACTAAATGTTATGACATTTCTGTAAACTGAGTTTAACTTAACTATGTTGTGACTCACTCTAAAAGTTATGAACTCTCACCTGTTGTATCTTCAAACTGTTACCACCACCACCACAATTCTCCCCCTACCACCATACACACATACCCACATACCCATCCAGGAAGTTGGCCCAAAAGGAGGCTCTGCTCCCTCTTGTTTCTATACAACGACTTTATTGCAGCCATTTTCATTGTCTCTGGTTATATCAGGACAGCTGAGACAATGAACGTAGCTCCTTTTGATAATAAGTTCTTACAAGATTGTGGCTCCCAAATTTTATATTTATTACATAAAATATAAATTTTATTATAAATTTATTATATATTAAAATTTGTCATGTATTCGTTATATATACATGTATATCACTTCATATTATAGGTGAGACACCAGAGATCCTGAGCAGTTACTTGACTTTCTGCTCACAGTCACATAGCTTGTTACTTTCAAAGCTGGTCTTGAACTTAGCCCTCATAATCAGTCCAGTGCTCTTTTCATCAAATCACACCACAAAAAAATCTGGCTTGTTTTTGTCAATACAATGTGCTCATGCTTCCTGGAAACTGCATAGGCCGGCAGCTATATTACTTTTCTAATAGCTAATGCAGTTTCTCATGAAAGCATATTCCTCTCTCTAAAAGTAAATTAAATGGCATAATCTTCCCATAAACTGGATTTAGTAACATATTCTCCATGATAAACAACATTCAAATCAGAATCACCTCCTCTGCAATGTGAAATTGAAGTTTACTTTTGATGTGATATCTGTTGATGACAATTGACTATAAATGCAGGGCCATTTAGTAAGCAAATAAACCACTCAGAAGGTAACATAATACACAGAAATTTTTATAAATCTCTTTTCATTTTGCCTTTCCACTGGTTTGGAAGAATTAAAGAGGACATTGAAAATGCATTAGGTAAATGTTGATACTAACAATGCCATTTAAATGCCATGATTTGTGAAAACACAAAGAATAAAAAACATGCATTGGGACTGCAAATAAGAGTTTACGAAGGCAGTTTTCCAACAGGAACATAAACATCTGGAGGGTTAGTTTAGGAAAGGCAAAAGTGAAGGGAGTTTCAACCCATCCAAAGCAGCTCCATTTGTAATGCCTGCAATTTGTGTTTGAATTCTATAGATTTTATCTTGAAGAAAGGGTTCCAAGGCAGGCAGGCAGGAAAGAAGGGACAGAGGAAAGAAGGGAGGAAAAAAAAAAAGCCTCGTCTTTGCTCATTTTAGGTAGAAAAGCATACTATTTGTCAAATCTCAGCTCACATCTTTATTTCATTGTAGTAGCATAAAAATTTTTGAACTGATTGAGACAAACCCTACTAAATAGTAAACATTTGTCAAGTGATCATGCTTAAAATAATGTGTTAGTGATAAAAATGTACGTAGATACAGGTTAGTGGGATAGAATATAAATCTGTAAGTCAAGCCAAATTAAAAGAGAATTTTCAGGATGTCAAGATAATTGACTAAATTGTGGTAGTAGAAAGCACAGTTAGATCCTTGTTAATTGTTGTATTAGTCAGGGTTCTCAAAAAAAAAAAAAAACAGGACCAATAGGAGATATATATTTATAAATAGAGATATAGATATGTAAGAAAGAGAGATTTATTATAAGCAATTAAATCACACGATTATTAAGGATGACAAGTGTCAAGATCTGCAGTTGGTAAGCTGGAGACCCAGGAGGACCAGTTATATAGTTCCAGTTCAAAGACCAGCAACTCAAGATCCAGAAAAGCCAATGTTTTAGTTGGAGTCTGAAGGCAGGAAAAAATTAATGTCCCAGCTCAAAGCAGTCAAGCAGAAGGAATTCCCTTTTTGGGGAGGGATAGTCAGTCTTTTTGTTCTATTTAGGCCTTCAACTAATTGGGTGAGTCTCACCCATATTAGGGAGAGCAATCTGCCTTACATTCTGTCAATTTAAATGTTAAACTCATCCAAAAACATCCTCACAGAAACACCAACTATCTGGGCAACCTGTGGCCTAGTCAAGATGACACATAAAAATAACCATCCCAATTGTCAAAATTAACTTCAGGTTCATTAAAGATTTAAAAGAAAAAGAAAACACAAAAGAACTAACACAGATGGGTATTTCTCTCTTTCTTGATATGGGGAAGGCCTTTTAAGTTTACAGAAAAAAACCAAAATCCTATAAAGAAAAATATCAGGAAATTTATTTACAAATATTTTCAACTATAGCAATAATTTTCACCTTTTAATTTGTTTTACTGATATTCAAACTTTTTAGAGATAAGGAGTTCTGGAGAAGAAATAATTAAATTTAGTTTCTAGAATTTATTTTCTCAACTTTTCTGTTAAGCATGAGCCAACCAATTCCATTCCCTTGTTCCTGTTATTCTGAAAAGATTGGGTTGGGAAGGACACATCTAGAGTGTCAAAAGAATCGTTCCTACTATCAGCTCCTTAGCTATGTTTAAGTGAACAAAACAAATAATACTGAATTTTCTAGAACATGCTCAAACCTAAGCTTATTTGTGATTCTGGGGGTTTCATTTTCATTGTTCTGTGCAGTATATGGTGTATAATTGTTCCCTATTCAGCATATAAATTTTAAGATCTTCCTAAAGTCCACAAATTCTTTCCAGGAAGTTAACCTATGACATGCAAATTGAGTTTTAAAGTTGTAGACAGGCTTAGAAACAGACATCCTTTGAATGCTTGCTCCTAATGCTACAGCATAATTTGTGTGATATCTCAAATGGGGTGATCATTTTTGCAAGTAGATGACAGGGATTTGGGACTTGGTCCATAGAAAATTTATTTTTATTGAGCATTTGTATTCAGTGATATAATTTGCAATGTACTTTAGTGGTCATTTTAGTAGCCATATAAATTCAAGTGCCATGAAGATTTGCAACAATGGAAATTAAATTTGAGTGGCATTGCTCTTCATTTTAGATGCTATCACTTCATGAAGAAAGAAACTAATTTATCCCTTTCTTCTTTTTTATCTTTTTAGTCTTTGGATATTTGATCAAATATCATTCTTACACATTAGACAGCTGTATGGATTGTGGCATGTCACATTGATATGATATAAATTGCACATTAGCCTAGACCTATGCAGAGCTCTGCCCTCATAACTGATTATAGCAACCCTCTTTGTAGACAGTAAACTCTGAAAAGTGGTAGTTTTAATCCAAATCTCTCTACTGTGCTCATTTGCAGAAGTGAGGGATTATTTGGTGGTGTACTGGAGACACCTCTACCTGGCTTGAGGGAACTGAAAGTGCACATTTCTTCCCAACTCCACATTTCATAACCACTTGTTTGTAGTATGAAATAGGTCAGGTAAGAAATATTTACTCCATGAAATCTGAAAACACTACAAATCAAGGCTTTATTTTTTTTTTCCCCAGAGTTGATTGTTAAGCATTTACCAACATGCCACTGGACTCTATACAATGGAGGCCCGAACAGCCTTTCCAGGTTGTATTGGAAAATTTCAGCTAAAAAAATGAATATTCACACCTGTTGCATGGAAAGGCAGGATTTGAATGCTGCTCCTAACTATCTACTTAGCAGACAGATTGAACTCCCCAGAAGAAAGATGTAGAAGAGTCATATACCCACCCTAAACTCCATCAAGGGGCCAGTCATGAGGAAGTCCAAAACACCTGAAGCATTCAAGATGTTTTATTAAAAAAATCACGATATCTGAAGGAAAGAAAACAAAAGGGCATAATCTTCTCAGTCCCTGGCATATACAAACCTTAGCTCTTTTACTAAAAATACTTTGCATTTGTGAATTCCATTTATGAAATTTCAGATTTCCAATCTGTACCAAAATAATCCATATTGGCTCTAGCTGTCTTTATTCTCCAGTGCCATAACCCAGCACTTTCTCTTATCTCTTAGGATCCTAACTACCAAAGACACTGATGCATCACAGAAGTTGAAATCATTATCAAATATTAGTAGAGAACCTCACAAGTTACAAAAGTGTCAAAAAATGAAACATTTTTATTATATAATAAAAATTATTTTTTTAGTTTTTATTTTATATTAGAGCATAGTTGAAATGGCGTGTTATTTTTAGGTGTACAGCAAAGTGATTCAGTCATACATATACATATATCTATTCTCTTTCAAATTCTTTTCCCATTTAGGTTATTATAAAATATTGAGCAGTGCTCCCTGTGCTATTCAGTGGGTCCTTGTTGGTTATATATTTTACATATAGCAGTATGTGCATGTCAATCCCAAATGCCCAGTCTCTCACACCCCCCAACCCTTCCCCACTGGTAACCATAAGTTCATCCTCAAATCTGTGAACCTGTTTCTATTTTGTAAACAAGTTCATTTGTATCATTTTTTCTTTCTTAGTTTCTGCAAATAAACAATTTCATATGATATGTGGCTTTCTCTGTCTGACTTACTTCATTTAGTATGATAATCTCCAGGTCCATCCATGTTGCTGCAAATGGCATTATTTCATTCTTTTTTTTTTTTTTTTTTTTTTTTTTTTTTTTTGGCACACGGGCTTAGTTGCTCCGTGGCATGTGGGATCTTCCTGGAGCTGGGATCGAACCCGTGACCTCTGCATTGTCAGGCGGATTCTTAACCACTGCGCCACCTAGGAAGCCCTATTTCATTCTTTTAATGGCTGAGTAATATTCCATTGTATATACGTACTGTATCTTCTTATCCATTCATCTGCTTCCATGTCTTGGCTATTGTAAATAGTGCTGCAATGAACATTGGGGTGCATGTAACCTTTTGAACCATATTTTTCTCCAGACATATGTCCAGGAGTGGGATTGCTGGATCATATGGTAGCTTTATTTCTAGTTTTTTAGGGAACTTCAATACTCTTCTCCATAGAGGCTGTACCAATTTATGTTCCCACCAGCAGTGTAGAAGGGTTCCGTTTTCTGCACACCCTCTCCGGCATTTATTGTTTGTGGATTTTTTTATGATGGCCATTTTGACTGATGTGAGGTGATACCTCATTGTAGTTTTGATTTGCATTTCTCTATTAATTAGTGATGTTGAGCATCTTTTCATGTGTCTCATGGTCATCTGCATGTCTTCTTTTGAGAAATGTCTATTTTGGTCTTCTGCCTATTTTTTGATTGGCTTGTTTGTTTTTTTAATATTGAGCCGCATGGGCTGTTTGTAAATTTTGGAGACTAATCCCTTGTCAGTTGCATTGTTTGTAAATATTTTCTCCCATTCTGTGGGTTTTTTCATGCTGTCTATAGTTTCCTTTGCTATGCAAAAGCCTTTGAGTTCGATTTGTCCCATTTGTTCATTTTTATTTTTTTTTAATTTCCATTACTCTAGGAGACAGATGGAAAAAGCTATTGTTGCAATTTATGTCAGAGTGTTTTACCTATGTATTCCTCTAAGACATTTGTAGTATCTGGTCTTACATTTAGGTCTTTAATACATTTTGAGTTTATTTTTGTGTATGGTATTAAAGAGTGTTCTAATTTCATTTTTTACATGTAGCTGTCCAGTTTTCCCAGCACCATTTATTGAAGAGACTGTCTTTCCTCCATTGTATAATCTTGCCTCTTTTGTTGTAGATTAATTGACCATAGGTGCATGGGCTTACCTCTGGATTTCTATCCTGTTCCATTGATCTATATTTCTATTATTGTGCCAGTACCATACTGTTTTGATTACTGTAGCTTTGCAGTATGGTCTGAAGTCAGGAAGCCTGATTCTTCCAGCTCTGTTTTTCTTTCTCAAGACTGCATTGGCTATTCTGGGTCTTTTGTGTCTCCATACAAATTTTAAGATATTTTGCTCCAATTCTGTGAAAAATGTCATTGTTAATTTGATAGGGATTGCATTGAATCTGTATATTGGCTTGGGTAGTATAATCATTTAACAATATTGATTCTTCCAATCCAAGAATATGATGTATTTTTCCATCTGTTTGTGTCATCTTCTATTTCTTTCAGCAGCATCCTAAAGTGTTCAGAGCAGATCTTTTTTCTCTTAGGTAAGTTTATTCCTTGGTATTTTATTCTTTCTGATGTGATGATAAATGAGATTGTTTATTTAATTTATCTTTCTGATCTTTCATCTTTAGTCTATAGAAGTGCAACAGACTTCTGTGTATTAATTTTTTATCCTGCAACTTTACCAAATTCACTGAGGAGCTCTAGTAGTTTTCTGGTAGCATATTTAGGACTTTTCTGTGTACAGTATCTTTTGTCATATTGTCATCTGCAAAAAGTGACAGTTTTACTTCTTTTCCAATTTGAATTCCTTTTATTTCTTTTTCTTCTCTGATTGCTGTGGCTAGAACTTCCAAACCTATGTTGAATAAAAGTGGCACGAGTGGACATCCTTGTCTTATTCCTGATCTTAGAAGAAATACTTTCAGCATTTCACTATTGCGTAGGATGTTAACCGTAGGTTTGTCATATATGGTCTTTATTATTATGAGGTACAATGTTGAGGTAATATGTTCCCTCTATCTGCACTTTATGGAGAGTTTTTATCACAAATGGGTATTGAATTTTGTCAAAAGCTTTTTCTGCATCTATTGAGATCATCATATGGCTTTATTCTTCAATTTGTTGATGTGGTATATCACACTGATTGATTTGCAGATATTGGAAAATCCTTGCATCCTTGGGATAAATCCCTCTTAATCATGGTGTATGATCATTTTAGTGTATTGTTAGATTTGGATTGCTAGTATGTTGCTGAGGATTTTTGCATCTACATTCATCAATGATATTGGCCTGTAATTTCTTTTTTTGTGGTATGTTTGTCTGGTTTTGTTATCAGGGTGATGGTGGCCTCAAAGAATGAGTTTGGGAGTATTCCTTCCTCTGCAATATTTTGGAATAGTTTCAGAAGGATAGGTGTTAACTCTTCTGTAAATGCTTAATAGAATTTGTCTATGAAGCTATCTGGTCCTGGACTTTTGTTTGCTGGGAGTTTTTGAATCAAAGTTTTGATTTCATTACTTGTAATTGGTCTGTTCATATTTTCTATTTTTTCCTGGTTCAGTCTTGGGAGATTGTACCTTTCTAAGAATTTGTCCATTTCTTCCAGGTTGTCCATTTTATTGGCATATGGTTGCTTGTAGTAGTCTTTTATGGTCCTTTGTATTTCTGTGGTGACCATTGTAATTTCTCCTTTTTTGTTTCTAATTTTATTAATTTGAGCCCTCTCCTTTTTTCTTATTGAGTCTGGCTAAAGTTTTATCAATTTTATTTATCTTTTCAAAGAAACAGCTTTTAGTTTCATTGAGATTTTCTATTACTTTCTTCTTTTCTATTTCATTTTTTTCTGCTCTTATCTTTATGATTTCTATCCTTCTGCTAACTGTGGGTTTTGTTTGCTCTTCTTTCTCTAGTTGCTTTAGGTGTAAGTTTAGGTTTTTTGTTTGTGATTTTTCTTGTTTCCTGAGGTAAGATTGTATTGCTATAAAATTCTCTTTTAGGACTGCTTTTGCTGCATCCCATAGGTTTTGGTTCATTGTGTTTTTGTTGTCATTTGTTTCTATGTATTTTTTTTATTTCCTCTTTGATTTCTTCAGTGATCTCCTGGTTATTTAGTAGTGTACTGTTTAGCCTCCATGTGTTTGTGTTTTTTACAGTTTTTTTTTCCTATAATTGATTTCTAATCTCATAGTGTTGTGGTCATAAAATATACTTGATATGATTTCAATTTTCTTAAATTTAAGGAGGCTTGATTTGTGACCCAAGATGTGATCTATCCTGGAGAATGTTCTGTGTGCATTTGAGGTGATTGTGCATTCTGCTGCTTTTGGATGGAATGCTCTATAAATATCAATTAATTCCAACTGATCTAATGTGTCATTTAAGGCATGTGTTTCCTTATTGATTTTCTGTCTGAATGTTCCATTGATGAAAGTGGAGTGTTACAATTCTCCAATATTATTGTGTTACTGTTGATTTCTCCCTTTACAGCTGTTAGTATTTGCCTTACATATATTGGGGTGCTCTATCTTGGGTGCATATATATTGACAATTGTTATATCTTCCTCTCAAATTGATCCCTTGGTCAATTCTTCTTTGTCTCTTGTAACAGTCTTTATTTTAAAGTCTATTTTGCCTGACATATGTATTGCTACTCCAACTTTCTTTTGATTTCCATTTGCATGGAATATCTTTTTCCATCCCCTCACTTTCAGTCTGTATGTGTCCCTAGATCTGAAGTGGGTGTCTTGTAGACAGCATATATATGGGTCTTCTTTTTGTGTCCATTCAGCCAGTCTGTGTCTTTCGGTTGGAGAATTTAACCCATTTACTTTTAAGGTAACCATCAATACATATGTTCCTATTGCCATTTTCTTAATTGTTTTGGATTTGTTTTTGTAGGTCTTTCTTCTTCCCTTCCTCTTTTGTTCTCTTCTCTTGTCTTGTAATTTGATGATTAACTTTGGTGTTGTGTTTGGACTTCTTTTTCTTTTTTGTGTGTGTATCTACTGTAGATTTTCAGTTTATTGTTACCATGTGGATTTGATATAGCAGTCTATATATAAATGAGATTGTTTTAAGTTGCTAGTCTTTTCATTTCAAATGCATTTCCAATATCCTGTATTTGTGCTCTCCTTTTCTCACAATTTCTGGTTTTGATATCCTATTTGTATGCAGATGATTTCCTACATTTACTTTATGTTTGCCTCTGCCAATGAGCCTTTTCATTCATAATTTTATTGTTTCTAGTAATGACCTTTTCTCTCCTGCTTAGAGAAGTTACTTTAACATTTGTTGCAAAGCTGGTCTGGTGGCGCTGAATTTTCTTATCTTTTGCTAATCTGTAAAGCTTTTTATTTCTTCATCGAATTTGAATGAGATCCTTGTTAAGTAGAGCATTCTTGGTTGTAGGTTATTCCCTTCCATCACTTTAAATATATCATCCCACTCCCACCTTGCCTGTAGAGTTTCTGCTGAGAAATCAGCTGATAACCTTATGAGAGTTCTCTTGTATAATATTTGTTGCTTTTCTCTTGTTTCTTCTGATATTTTTTCTTTGTCTTTAATTTTTGTCAATTTGATTACTATGTGTCTCAGTGTGTTCCTCCTTGGGTTTATCCTGCCTGGGACTCTCTGCACTTCCTGGACTTGGATGACTGTTTCCTTTTCCATGTTAAGGAAATTTTCAGCTATTATCTCTTCCAATATTTTCTCAGGTCCTCTTTCTTTCTCTTCTCCTTCTGGGACCCCTATAATGCGAATGTTAGTGCATTTGATGTTGTCCCAGAGGTCTCTGGGACTGTCTCCATTTCTTTTCATTTTTTTTTTTTTATTCTGTTCCATGGCAGTGATTTCTACCATTCTCTCTTCCAGGTCACTTATCAGTTATGCCTCAGTTACGCTGTTATTCATTCCATCTAGTGTATTTTTCATCTTAGTCATTGTATTGTTCATCTCTGTCTGTTTGTTCTTTAGTTCTTCTAGGGCTTTTTTAAACAGTTCTTGAATCTTCTCAATCTGTGCCTCCATTCTTTTTCTGAGATCTTGGATCATCTTCACTATCATTACACTGTATTCTTTTTCTGGTATATTACCTACCTCCACTTCCCTTAGTTGTTTTTCTGAGGTTTTATCTTGTTCCTTCATCTGGGACATAGTCTCTGCCATCTCATCTTATCTAACTTTCTTTGATTGCAGTTTCTGCTCTGCAAGCTGTATGGTTGTATTTTGCCTTGCTTCTACTGTCTTCCCTCTGGTGGATGAGGCTGTCTATGAAGCTTGTGTAGGCTTTGTGGTGGGAGGTCCTGGTTCCTGCCGACTGTAAGGTCGAGCTGGGTCTTGCCTCTCTGGTGGGCAGAGCTGTACTCAGGAAGACTTTAAGCAGCCTGTCTGCTGATGGGTAGGGCTGTGTTCCCACCCTGTTGGTTGTTTGTCCTGAGGCAACCCAGCACTTGGGCCTACAGGCTGTTGGGTGGGGCTAGGTTTTGAGGAGGAAATGGAGGCCTCCAAGGGTACTCATGCCAATGAGTACTCATCAGAATTGTCATTGCCAGTGTCTTTGTCCCTGCACTTAACCACAGCTGCCCACCCCCCCCCCCCACCTCTGCAGAAGACCCTCCAATACTGTCCCGGTCTTTTATGATGTCACTGCTTTTTTTCCCTGGATCCTGGTGCACACTAGACCTTGTGTGCACCCTCCAAGAGTAGAGTTTCTGTTTCCCCCAGTCCTGTGGAATTCCTGCAATCAAACCCCACTGGCCTTCAAAGCCACATTCTCTGGGATTTCCTCCTCTCATTGCCAGACCCCCCAGACTGGAAAACCTTACGTGGGGCTCAGAATTTTCACTCCTGTGGGAGAACTTCTGTGGTATAATTATTTTCACTTTGTGGGTCACCCACATGGTGGCCATAGGATTTGATTTTATCATGATTGAGCCCCCTCCTATTACCTTGTTGTGGCTTCTTCTTTGTCTTTGGATGTAGGGTATCTTTTTTGGTAGGTTCCACCATTTTTTCTTGTTTTGTTTTGCTTTGATTTTTAGTTTTGGGCTTTTGTTTGTTTGTTGGCAATGGTTGTTCAGCAGTTAGTTGTGATTTTGGTGTTTTTGTAAGAAGGGGTGAGTTCATGTCCTGCTACTTCACCATCTTACTGCCAAGTCCCACAATAAAAATTATTAAGAAAATTTATTATATTGTTTGTCATGTACTTTTAGATATTTTAACATAAATTATGTAATATATATAATATATATGATCTCTGTGTTTAAATTAACTCTAATCCTCACATAAGAATGATTAGTTAATATCTAAAGTAAGCTGAACAGAAGTCTACACCCCAGGCTTAGTTAGTTAGCATTTGAAAAACCCAATCCACATTCCAGAAGAAGCTATTTCAAGAACTTCCAGTATCATCTAATCAACAACAGAACTATTATTTTAATTACCATAAGGGATATTAAAAATAATTTTTCACTGGAGAAATGAGTAGTGTTTAATATAGATGATTGGTTAGAGAAAGTTTTGTATTAAAAAAAATGTGCCATGCCAATGAACCTAATACTTTTGTATTAGCATCACAAGTCTAGAGCCCAATGTGACCTAGTGTCCACCTCTATCAATTAAAGACAAAACTTTTTCTCCTAATCCAAACACAAGGCTGGCTAAGGCTTCCATAAGAATATTCCATCTGCCTTGAATTCCATCCTAAGGGAAACTCATTCTTTCTTTCTGTGATCATCAAGGTATCCTATAATTACCAGACTTTCCTATAATTAGGTGAAGCCATATATCCTACTTCTGCCCCATGTAATGTGGACAGAACCATTAAGTAGAAGGAGCCTCAGTCTTTGAATGACTACATGGAGCAAACCTCCCACCCCCAATGACCTGCATTGACTGTGATCTAAATGAGATATAAACTATTATTATATTTAGCCATAGAAGTTTGGACATTTCAATACATTACATCAATTAGCTTACTTGAACTAATGCAGTCAATTAGCAACAACATTGAAAAAGGAGATTTGGGGAAACCATCTAAAGTGTACAAATATTTTTCTTTTATAAGGAACATCCAAACTCAATGCCTTATTAAAGAAAGAGCATTTAATATTCAATGATACTAAGTAAAAGCTATAAATCTTGGTAATCCCTATCAAGTTGTCTGAATGGCTCTTCAGATGCCATTAAATAAGAAGTCCAGGTATAATAAAACATTGTTGATGTCCTCCTATCCTAGCTAACTCTTCCCTTTCCCCCTCCTAAAAAAAGATGCAATAGAAATTCAGCACATATATACACTATATGAGTAACATTCAAATGACACCCAAAATAAGATGAAAATTAGCACCTGATATTTTGAGTCAAAAATCATAGGTACTTTTTTTGGAATAGTACATCATAATTGCTTGTTGAATTTTTCCTTTCTCTCAAAGTTTCTGAAAAATATCAACAAAATGATTTGTTTGATTCATTTTGTTAAAATATGATATCATTAATGGAAGAAGAAAATTTTCAGTTTCTGTCATATAAAATCTAATATGTAACAGTCTTTTAAAATAATCCCTAATGTTTAAGAGCAATTGCACCCCCAAAGAATTGCTCTCTAGGTCTCAACACACAAGAAGAAAAAGAGAAGCTCAGATATATTCAACTAGTACTTTCTGACACTTTCAAATTACATTCTTTTTTTGCATTTTGTATATTTATCTGTGATTCATATAGTGTATTTATTTCATGAAATTAAAAAAATTTAGAATAGTGTTAGATTTACAGACAAGTTGCAAAATCAGTGCCAGGGCCATTATGTAACCTTTGTCCATTATCCCCTATTTTTATTATTCTATACCACTGTGATCCATTTGTTACAATTTGTTGGTTACAAGAAACCAACAATGGTACATTACTATTAACTGAATTCAACAATTTATTCAGATTTCACCATTTTTTTCCTCAATATCTTTTTTGTGTTCCAAGATCTCATTCAGGGTACTACATTGCACTTAGTCTTTATGTCTCCCTAGCATCCTCTGGCCCATGACAGTTTCTCAGAATTTCATTGTCATTGATGACCTAAAAATTTTGAGGTGCACTGATCAAAGTTTTTGCAGAATGTCCTTCAATGTCTTTTTCATGTTTGTGCTGGAGTCACAGGGTTTGGGGAGGAAGACCATAGAAGTAAGGTGCCATTCTCCTCATATCACATCAAAGAGACATGCTATCAACATGACATCACTGATGATGTGAACCTCAATCACCTGGATGAGGTAGTATTTACCAAGTCTATCTACTATAAAATTACCCCACTCCCCAAGACTTTCTATATGCTACTTTTGGAAGAAAGTTACTAAGTGCAGCCCACAATCAACTGGCCTGGAGTAGGGGTATGAGGAAAGGTGAGGAGGAGCCAAGCTCCCCCTCTTGGAGTGGGGGGTACCTGCATAAATTATCTGGAATCCTTTGTAATGAAGAGTAAATTCTTCTCTTTCATTTATGTACTTATTCAATCATTTATTAATATCCATATGGGCTCATGGGTATTAATTTTATACCTTAACTTACAGTCCAATATACTTTATTGCTAAAATTGTTTCCAACTTTGGCCATTGGGAGTACTCATTTTACTTTTGAAAATGTACATTTCTGTACATGAATACCTCTGAGGTCTGAAGAGGTTCCAAAATTTCACTTTTAGAAGTAGCAAAAAATGAAACTTTTCTGTTTAATAGGAGATGCAACTTTATGGAATCAGTCTGAACAACTGATAAAACAATAGTGATTTTTTTTAAACTTTGTGTATCCATGTTTAATAAGGGGCAAATAAATCCTTGAATATTTATTCTAGCTGGAAAAAATGTATACTGCTTTACTCAAAGTCACCAACTTGCAAATTAATCTTATTCAATAAATACCTTCACAGAAATATTCATAAGACTATTTTGCCAAATATCTGGGTACTGTGCCTCAGCCAAGTTGACACATACAATTAACCATATCATGTAGTAAGAGGAAGCGTTTTTCATGAAAATTTTTCTCTCTTAAGCCATGAGTAGGGGAGATTATGTTTTATCTTAATATTCCTAGCTTCATTGTCTAGGCTGGTGCTTTGTACTAGGTGAACACCCAGCAAATATTTCTGAAACTAAATTATTTTTATAGACAGGAATAACAAAGGCTGCTATTTTTGAGAGACTCCTACTGGTGACATTTTGTGTACTTTTTTTCATATTCTTACAAAGACTCTGCAAAACAGAAGTTTTTTTTTTAATAAATCAGCAAATGATACTCAAAGAAATTAGGTAACTTGTTTATGGTTATATAATTGGTAAACAATAAAAATTCAAATTCAAGACTGTATGTCTTCAAAGCACATTTTCTTTCCTCTATATCAGGGATGGCAAATAGGTTCTAACTCCTGTGCCTACTACTCTAGTCAATTTTGTTGACAATTGAGAGTTTCTCTGTGGGTTCAGGAAAGAAGGGAGCCTTCCCATGGGAGCAAGATAAGATGTGCACATTTGATATTTTGGCTCCACATTATATTGGGTTTCAAAAATTACATGCAAAATGGAATGAGCAATTTACCCAAGGTCATTGTTCTATATGATAAGGAGAAAACTTGAAATCCACCAATTTTCAGCACTGAATGTAAAATCACACTGTTTATTTCTTTCAGGATCTCATTAGCACTTCATGCAGGTAGCTTAGTTGAGTGTGGGCAGACAAGATTGAGAAATATAACCTTGTCTGGCAAAAGGAAGATAAAAAAATATTTTTGTGTTATTTCTTTGAAGTCATCACAATGTCTTTTGCACAGTTCCTTCTTTATACATAGGAACTTAAGTCTAATGCTCTCTTTGGACTTTATACTTTAAGACCAACTTATAAAAAGATTATTTTAGTAGTTCAGCAGAAAAAATAATACCTGTGCATGGGATCTAAGACATACCCACCTTATCTCTAATTCAATTCCATATGTGTTACCAGGATATTTCTTTCAAGTGCTATGAGACTTTTTTCCCATCCCTTTGTTAAACTGTAAGAATTGCTATCTATTTCATCCTGCATATCTTTTCCTCAAAGATGGCTTATAAATGTGAGAGAACCACTGCAATTTCCCAGGGGAGGTTAGCTGCAGCCACACTTTTATATATTTTTCTTGTACATTTCTATGCCATGCTGTGAAAAAGTTTGTAGTTTTCTGTTAAACAAAATGTGAGGTTGATTTTAGATGTGTATGTGTGACAGCACTTTATGTTTCCTTTGATAACCACACAACTTTGTAGGCAAATTCATTCACACCCTGAAATCTATAAAGGCAAATTTTTCAAAAAACAATATTAAAATCCATGTAATGCATTATTATTCATATAGTGATAATAAGCAAAGAATATTGCTTGATTTCTCCAAAGATCCCCAAACTTTCAAATACATGTCATTATGGTGGCCATTTCCACCAACTGAAAGTTTACACAATGAGTATCTCTGGTTTAACAATCCAGCTTAGATGATAGATGTAGATGGTTTTTTTATATAAAAAACAAAGTACAATTGACCTTTGAACAAAGCTGAGGTTAAGGATGCTGATCCCCATGCAGTCAAAAATCAGAGTATAACTGGCACTCTGTATAGGCAGCTCTGCATCCACAGATGCAACCAACCATGGATGGAGTTGTATGGTGGTAGCATGTATTTATTTTAAAAAACTCTTCATATAAGTTGACACCCGCAGTTGAACCAAATGTTGTTTCAGGGTCCATTATATTTCACTTATCTCAATACTCACTAATGATATGAAATGTTAAAACATTATTGAAATTAATATAATTGTCACTTACAAATCTTACTGCACTATTTTCCATTTCATTCTCTTTAGGAAATCTTACCCCCTCGCCCTCAAAAAAAGATTCAACAGACAAACAAGAAAAGAGTTGGATGCCAGCAAAGTCAATAACAGTGTTATTGAATGGCAGAGAATAGGCAGTGTTTCCCCGGGTATGTCTGCTTATACAGGTCCCTGAGTCAGCCATCTGCTCAGAGGACCAAGAGGTGCTGGTTAATTTTGTAACTTCATTCTATGACCCCGAAATTCTCCTGTCTCCTGTGTACTCTCTTTCACAAATATGTGAAAGGAAAAAGGGAGGATGTTGTCAACTTCACTGGATTTATTAATCAAACAAAAATATGAATGAAAGTGGTGTCCTTCCTTATGCAGTTAATATACTTCTGAGATGACCTACACACACAGGTGATGGAGAAATTATCATCTGAGATACTTGAAACAAGATTGCACAGAGCTCTTGTGAAATAATTTATAGCAAGACCTGGAACAGTTCTTTGCTCAAAAAGATAAAAAGTTTTGGGAAGATAAAATTATGAAGTTTCCTGAAAAATTGCAGAAGGTAGTGGAATAAAAGGGTGAATACGTTGTTCAATAAAATTCTAGGTGAAAATGAGAAATGTGTCTTTTATTTTTACTTAAAAAACTGAAGGCATTTTTTAGGCCCATCCAATATAAAGCAATGATAGTTTTCTCTAACCCCTCTTTCCAGCTCTACAACCTTGAAAAATACTTCTTTTTGTACATCTTTTCAACATGAATAGAAAATCAAAAAAGGAACTAGACGCAACATGTCATCTGACCTCTTGACACACTACACCTAGGTCAATAATGAAGAGAAGTTTTAGCTTTGCAAGAAGAATATTCAATAGTGAGGACAAGCAGGAGAGATTCAATCCCTCTCTTTAGAAGAAAATAAATTACTCAGTATTCTATGCAGGAATGGAAAAGACTTCATCAGTGGTGAAACATAAATTACATATATAATTACATAATATTATATAATAAAGGCAGATACATATATACACACATATATGTATATATATCTATATATCTTTATTTTTAAATTTCAGTGTCCCAAACTAGTAAAAAATGAGCCTTGATGGAAATAAAATATATTCCTTTTATTTTTGAACTTGTAGAATATTATTCACTGAGCTTGTTTCTCTGGGACATATAAAGATACTATTTTATTTATATTAATTATTTATTGAGTTTTTACTATAACGTATCTCATTTGATCCTCATAATGACTGTATGAGTTGAGTACCATTACTAATTCCATGTACATATAAGGAAACCTAGGCTTAAAAGATTAAATAATTTGCCCAAAGTCACACAGAAAATTGAAGGCTAGGATTTAAGTTCATCTCTGTCTCATTCTAAACCTAGTACTTTTAATCACTACATTCTGTAGTTAGAAGTACCAGTGAAGGAATAAATAAGCAAATAAAGATATCAACTGAAAAAATGCACAACATAAAAGTTGAGAACTATGTTTTATTTGATGGACACACTGAGGACTTAAACCAAGGAGACAGGCTCTCAGATAGCTCTGAGGGACTGTTCAGAAGAAGTAAGGGAAGGGCCAGGAGATTCTGCAAAAAAAAAAAAAAAAAGCCCCAGGTAATCAAAACATCAAAAGATTACTGTTAATTAAAGAAAAACCAGATATCTCAAGTTAATGAATTTAGCATTTTTCTATGTATGAGAAGATGTAAGAGACTGGAACCATTCCTTTGATGTGCACCTTAACTCTCTAGGGCCAGTATCCTGTTTTCTCCATCCTGAGTCCCCCTCAGGGTGCACCATAGGAAGCTGGTGGTGAGGGAATACTGCAGTGGCTGATGGCTTGATGGCTGCAGCATCCTCTGTTTACTTCATTCACAGATACATAAGTAAATGAACGAATAATTCTCACATAATTGGTCCTTTTTTTTTTTTTTTTTAATGATTTTTTGATGTGGACCATTCTTTAAGTTTCTATCAAACATACCACACTATTGCTTTTGTTTTATGTTTTTTGGATTTCTGGCCCTGAGGCATGTGAAATCTCAGCTCTCCAACCAGGGATCGAACCCACAACCCCCTGCACTGGAAGGAGTAGTCCCAACCACTGGACCGCCAGAGAAGTCCCTGTCCTTTTTTTTTTTTTTTGATTGATATTCTTCTTCTGATAGTCTAATTATGTAAATCATATTTCTTTTCCTGTTCCAAAGGTAAGTGCCTAAGGCTGTTTTTTCAACAGGATGGTGATGTAGCAGGCACGATAATATGATCAGAACAACCCAAGAACACTGACTCCAATTAAACCAGCATAGCTGGGCAAAGGCCACTTGTTTCCCAAAGGCCTCAAAGATTTGAGGTAAGAGTTCTTTCCTATTTTTATGCAGAAACAAGTTATAAATACTCCTCTGAGAAGAGTACAGTCATCTCACGCTCTAGGCATTCTATTACCAATCACCTCTCCTTCAATTAAAATGCCCTTTGTATGCTAATTTTAAATTGCTATGATCTATGCCAACAGCAAGCCCTCTAAACTACAGGGGGAAAAGTCTGTAGCCTTCTAAGAGCTCGCCTTGCAAGTGAGACCAACACGATCTTCGGGAAATAAGCCAGAGCTTAAAGTTCATGTGCATTTTTCATGTATCCTGTATACAGAAAAGAAGAAAGGGTCTGAGTTATTTCTGCCAGTCGGTCTGAAACAATTGGGATTGTGTGTGTCTTTTTGCATTAATATGAAAATCCCCTCTTGAACAAATGAACTTTAAATTCTGAATTTTTTCTTCTGTATTAAGCATATTAAAAATTTCTGTTTGTGAATGATGATTTCTACCTCCTACCTCCACCTCAAATATATTTAGAGTATGTTTTGTCTCATCCCAGCAATGAGAGGGAAAAAGTAAGGGGATTCTGAGAGGGTGGGATGAATGCTGTCCCCCTTAATTTGCCAGGGCTCAGGGCTGCCACTGGGCAGCTCCAGGGCACTCTGTTCCCATTGTGCTCTGTGGATAATGCCCCTTGGAGATGTGCAATGTAGCTGTCCTGCCATGGCCTGTCTCAAACCAAATTGTGAAACATGAAGTCTGTCATAGGCTCATCTTACCTCTTATTCTGTTTCCTTCTTTCACTCAGTGATGGCTTCTCTCATTTCCCTCCCTTCTTCCCTCACCAGAAGAGCACTCTGTATGTCTCTGGCATTTGCACATGGTATGAGTTCACCTCTGGCTCCACTCCTTTTGAGCTGTGTAACCTTGGGCAAGTTACTTGACTTTCTTTTTCTTCAGGTTCCTTTTGCAAAATGAAGACAACCATAGCATCTACCTCAGAGGGCTGTTGTGAGTACTGAAAGACATGAGCCCTGTGAAATGTCTAGTCCACTGCCTGGACCTCAGAGAGTGAATGAATGTTAGCTAGTTTGCTGCTATTATCATGATCACAGCTGCTATCCATTTCCCCAACCACAAAATACTCAAAGCACAGGGAGGTCTTGCCACCCTCTAGTGAAAATAAACAGAGATGTCAGTTAGCTCAAAGAGGCCTAATAGATTATGCAAACCCACTCCTTAATTTTCAAGTGAGTAAACTGAAGCACAGAGATGACAAGAAATGCCCAAACTGCATGGCTGCTTGTAGAAGAACTGGAGATAAGAACTGATGTCTCCTGTCTCCCGGTTTAGTACTCTTTTCACCGCATCAAATATTTGATTAAATTTCCATGGGACCAGCAGTCTTCTGAGATCCAGTCTTCAATCATGAACAATTTCAATCAGGCATATGTATCTGAATGATTGTAATCAGCTGCTAGGAAACAAAGTTCTGATTGATCAACTCATTTTCATCCTGAACATGGGATTAATGAAACAAACATTTTTGACTCATTAATTCACAGCAGTGAAGGCAAAAAATGCTTTATTTCTGAGGAGGGACACTTAGTGCTGGTCAGCTCTCCAGGGTCCCTGATACACAGGTTCACTCTGAGCTTTGAACCTAACTTTCCTGGAGCCAGAAAAAGGGAAACGAACCTCATAGCTTGGGGATTGTCTCCTTGACAGCTGTGTTGTAAGGATTTCTCTTTGCCTGGACTAATGCCACTAGCCCTTGAGAGCTCAGTTTAAACCCCATTTCTTCAGAGAGGTCTTTCCCCCAAACTCTAGACTAGGTTAATTCCTGTCCCCATCCCTGATGTTCCTGAAGCCTCCTGAATAAATAACTTATCTAAACCATTGTTTACTGGGAGATTTTTGTGGAAGAGGGTCATATTACCACATCATATTTTCAGGTTCTTTTCAGGTGCTTTACCAAAAAATTATGGTGATTCTCTAATCAGTAACAGTGGAGGGAGAATCCTAAATTTTTTATTTTACTATTCTTAGTCTAACCCCTTAAAATGGATCTTAGCACATTAAGAGTCATCCTTTGTTTCTAATATAAATGTTTCTAACTATAAATTTCTCTCAAAGCTTGGAATAATGTTCTATACATTTTTTTCAGGCTTTCACAGCACAGTTATGAAAATTGACCCTGTACTAAACCATAAAGGAATTCAATGAATTTCAGTGGATTAGTTCTGTTTTAATCATAATGCAATTAAATTATAAATCACTAACAGGTAACTAGGACAACCTCAAATATTTCAAAATTTCTAAAATACTCAAGTGTACAGTATTCTCCAATAGCTGAACACATTACCCTACACACAGCAGATCATTAAATCAAGGCTGGTATTGAATTGACCAAATTTGATTTGTTCCAACTGTTTTCTCCTTGAACCATCAGTTACTGAGAGAGAAGAATTAAAACTTCCCGCTTTGATGAGGGATGTGACGTTTTCTCCTTATGGGTTCTGTTAATTTTTGATTTATACATTTTAAGGCTAGGATATTACATACTTACAATTTTAAATTGCTTATCAACCTTGAGAACTGATTATTTTATCAATATGGAGTGACCATCTTCATTTCTCGTAAAGTTCTTTGCTTTAAAGTCTATTTTGTCTGATGTTATAAAAGTAAGACAATATTTTTCTTGGAATTTGTTTGACGTAATTTTCTATTACCTTTTTAAACTATTCTCAGTCTTAATTTTAGTTATGTCTCTTGTAAACAGAAATAGTTAGAATTCTTTTTTTAATCCATTAGGACTGTCTTTGACTTCTTAAATAAACTTTTGGGAAGAATTTTAGATTTATAGAAAAGTTGCAAATATAGTAGGGTTCCTATACAACATTTATCCAGCTTCCCCTCATATTAACATATGACATAATCAGCACACATTTGTCCAAACTAAGAAATCAATATTAATAGGTTAGTAGTAACAACTTACAGACTTTATTTGCATTTCACCAGTTTTTCTACTAGTGTCCTTTTTCTGTTTCAGAATACCACATTGCATTCGGTATTTTGGTCTTTAAATTAGGGAGTTCAGTGCTTTTCACTTTTCATGATTTGTAGTAATCTTAATATTATTTCTACCACCTAATGCTATATGCCTTGTTTTTGCTACTTTTTCTTTTCTTAGATTTCTATTAATTGAATTTTTTAGCTTGAATCCTTCCCTTTTGTCCCCAACTAGTATGGAATTTCTACAATTGATTTTCTATTTTTTTTTCTGGTTATTCCAGAAATTTTAATAGCTTATAATTAATACAGTCTAAAGTTAATCAATATTAATTCCAATTACCTCCCTTCCAAAATATACATTAATATATCTGTTAATTCTAATTCTATCTTGTTTTAAGCCCCCAAGACACCATTATTTTTATACAGTTTTTGTTTAGATGCAGCAACATATTAAACGTTCTTTACTTAAACCCATCTTTCACAATGTTCTATACAGAACATTATGTTTCATAATGTTCTATGCAATGTCTTAAGAACTTGCATTGAAATTTTTTTCCTTCTACTTGAAATAATGCCTTTGGTAAGGATCTGTTGGTGGCAAAATACCTCAGTTTTATCTTAAAAATAGATATATTTTACATTTGTCTTTGAAATATGGATTTATTGGCTATAAAACTCTAGATTGGCAGCATTTTCTCTGAGTTCTTTTAGGATATTATTTCATTAGCTTCTCTTTTTCCTCACTGCTTTTGAGAAGTTTGCTGTTAAACTAATTGTTCTTTGTCATATAACCTGTTTTTCTCTCTGAGTGCATTTATGGACATCTCTTTCTCTTTGGTGTCCTTAAGTTTCCACTATCAAATGTTTGGAGGTGTATTTTGTTTAATTTAACCTATTTGGAGTGTTTGGGTTTCCTAAATTTAAGAATTCATTAAGTATTTAAATTTTTATATATATTAAAATTCTTTATAGTAGTTAGAGTTGTTTAAAGTCTTTCAAATTCTCAGGCATTTTACTTCTACTTTTGCTGTCATCCATTCTGTTACTTTATTTTGGAATTCCAATTAGATGTATGTTAGAGCTTCTCACTCTATCCTCCAATTCTCTTCTCTTCTCTTTTGCATTTTCCACCTTTTGCTTTGTGCAGCTTTGTAGTAATTTTTTCTTATGTATTTTTCAGTTTACTAATTCTTTATTCCTTAAAATTTTAAATTTCAGTTACACTTTTGTATCTAGAAATCCTGTTTGATTTTTTGAAGGCTTTTTTTTTTTTTTTTGGCTTTCTCATCCTATACTTACTCATGTTCATCCTTTTATTTTTCAAAATTTCAAAAAAAGTTAAACAAGCAAACATTATATTCTTTAATTGGTAATTCCAATATCTGAAGTGTCTGCAGATGTGCTTCTACCGACTGGTTTTGTGTGTGTTTGGGTTTGTTTTGCTATGAGCTAGTATTCCTATAAACCTTATCAGTTCAACTTCTCAAGACTTGTTTGAAGGTATAGGGTTGGCCAAAAAGTTTGTTCATGTATAGAGAACTTGCCTTTACCTCAACATGGAATCACTTTAAAATTAAACCTTGGCTAGAAATTTTTTGAACTACCACATGTAAAATGAATTTAGACTATGACCTGGCCATGAGAAAACAGGCCTATTTTAGCTAGGAAATTTCAGGGGAGATTTTTTTTCTTCCACTCAAAACCAAGATGCTAACAGATGTTTCCTTGATATTTCCTTCTGGGAATAATTTATTTTTCATCCTTACATAGTAATTATAGTCCTTTAGAATCTCAGCATTGTTGGCAGGGGTTGAGGGGTGGGGTGGACTTATTTTAGACATCATCTCGGGTGGAATCCATATTTTGTCTCATGCCTCCCTGTGCCCTGCATAGCCATCAAACCAGGAAGTCAAGGTTTACCAGGCGTGGTATAAGTTACCAAGATGAAAACTGACTTCAGAACTAGTCTGACTTTCTGGAGCTCCAGGTTTACTTCATTGGAATCTAAGTACTCCTTACCTTCTTGCTGACTCATCAATGCAATATTAAATATTTGATCCATCATTTTAGTTGTTGTCAGTGGATCTGTTGTTTAGCATGTTAGACTGTGATAGGTTAAAAACAGACATCAAGGAAATTTAAACACTACAGGATCACTCTAGGAGCATTTTCCCAACTTTACCACCTTCCAGTATCTGGAAACTTAATTATAGTTTATGATAAAATCTCATGCAGAACTGATCGATTTTCTGATGACTAATTATTAAGCTTATCAATTTATTAAATTATTACATCACTGTATTAGTTTCTTAGGACTCCTATAATAATTACCACAAACTGGGCAGCTTAAAATGACAGAAATTTATTCTTTCATAGTTCAGGAGGCTAGAAGTCCAAGATAAGTCTGTTGGCAGGGTTGGTTCCTTCTAGAAGCACTGAGGGAGAAATTGGTGCCATGCCTCTCTCCTAGCTTCTGGTGCCTCTCAACAATCCTTGGCATTCCTTTGCTTACAGATATGTCACTGCAGTCTCTGCCTTCACCTTCCTATGGCTTCTTCTCTTTGTCTGTGTCTCTGTGTGTCTACTCCTTCTCTTCTAAAGACACCAGTCATTGAATTTAGGGCCCATCCTAAGCCAGTATGACCTCCTCTTGACTAAGTACATCTGCAAAGACTACTTCCAAATAAGGTGACATTCTGAGGTTCCAGGTGGACATGAACTTTGGAGGAACACTATATGACTCCCTAAAATCACCTTGAACTTTCACCTAAAGATAAAGCTCACATGTAACTTAGGGAAACTAATTTATATTGCATCATATCAGAACACGCTTATTGGCGTAACATCACTTCCCTCTGTCTTGCAGTGTCACTATCATCTTTTTAATTTAGGATGAATTCATTTTGTATTTCTAAGATGTCCTTCAAGGGTTCTGTAGCTTAGGGTTCATCATCCTTTCTTCACACTCTCTGAATTCAATTTTCTGGACAAACTGACAGCTCCAAATTCTTAAAATGACCCATCAGAACACAACAAGTCATAGAAATTGTATTGAGATTTTCATGGTGAACCAAAGTAAGCTAGTCAATTTAAAACTTTCTCAAAACACTTTATCTACCAAGGAAATTCCATGATCTGCCTCCAACCTAACACTCCAGCCATACCTCTTACTGAAATTACTCCCCCACCCACTCTCTTGCCCTTACATTCTTCTCTTTAGCAATATAGAATTGTTGTGATTCTCCAAATGTGAAATACTACATCATACCACTGTGCATTTGCACAGCATGTTCATTTTGCTAGGCATGCCCTGATACCTTTTACCTACCTTGTGATCTCCTACTGCTCCTTCAAAAAACTGATCAATAATTTTGTCCTTCATAAAGGCTTCTCTGACCTACCTGCTCAGATCATTCTTTTGCTAATACCCTACCTAGCTGTACCAGTCATGGTATTCTGATATTGCATATTCTCACTGCATTTAATGCATTAGTTCAACTTAAATCTCTCTCTTTACCAGAATGTAAACTCTTTTTTATCTGTCTTCATCCCAGCAGAGAATCTGACACGTGGTCAGCACTCAGAAGTTGCTAAATGGACTAAGCAAGAATCTTATTGTCTACTTATATGCATACAGTTTAGAGGGAATAAAAGGATAAATAAGGCCTGATTCTGATTTTCTGGTGTTTGTATTCTGTATTTATTGACCTCCACCTTGTAGAGTGAACTTTCAAACTCAGGATTTGCCACTTGCTTGCTCAAAACAACTGATCTTTGGAGATGTGATTTTGACACTGTTATCACTTCAAACTTGCAAGTAAAACCTTTTAAGCCATCATCCGCAATTACTTCTAGACAAACAAATGCTCACCTCTCTCTGCCAAAATCGGTTACTTTATTAGTATATTAACCCCTGGCTTCTCTGCTGCCAGACTTATACATTCATCTTGAATTTAGCGCTCATCAGGTCAGTTGCTTCCATTCCATTTGGATTTAATATTGGGAACCTTCTGAGATGAGCACTCTTTTCTAGATTTAGGTATATCATCCAGTCATTTATTAGAAAAATTATTGGGCCATCTTGAAAAGCTCTAACTCTTGTCTTCTTGCTTCATAAATGAAGAAAAAGCTTATTCGTCCTCTCTCACCATTCATTTCCATAAGCCTTATTAAGCCGTTCCTCTTCCTCCTGCTCCGTATTTCTGTCCACACTTCTCTGATCAATGTTCCATCACATTTGGCAAGCAAATGCCAGTTGCTCAAGTAGATGAGAGCCTATATCAGAAGCATCTCATGCTACTATCACTACATGTTTTCACAAGGATCTGGTAGTGCAATTAGTCCTCCTTTTCCAAAGCTGGAAAGAATTTCCCTCTTAATAGAGTGCACTCTTAGTCCCTGCCCTTCCAAATGCTATAGTTTAAATTAAAATTTTTACTGCATTACCTCCCCTTTAAATTAACTGCAGAAGAAAACTCTAGAATAGTTTGTTTTCTCTTTTAGGGATTCTGAGATGGGAAACTCCTTGAAAAATAAAGAGATAAATAGTAAATTCCCTGAAAAATTGAAGATATAAATCAGTGCCTTGTTCAACATACAGGCAATTTTGCAGTTGTCCTCTGAAAGAGTAATCTGTAACCTTCTGTGAACAATCTAGGTTGCTATTCTAAATTCAATTCCACTATGTCACACATTGGTCTCTCATAATATTTTAAATGGTTTATTTATACTAGTTTCCCTTTTCCCTAGAGAAACTGAGGGAAACTTTAGTCAAATGTGGTGCTTTATTCTTTTCTAATCCAAGTTTTCTATTTACTTGGTTGAGTATAGGAGTATGACAATGTATGTATGTTGGTGGTGGTTGGGGGGGTGTGTGTGTGTGTAGAGAAGATCCTTTATATAAAAGGTATAGGAAATGGATCTGGATCATTTTATTATATGGCCTTGGCATATTTTATTAACTTCTCTATTCCTCACTAAGTAAAGTAGATGATCTCTAAATCCCGCCTGGTTCGGACATTCTAAAACATCCTTGATTAAGAAGCTGAATAAAATTTTGCCATTTGCAACAATGTCAATAGACCTAGAGAGTATTATGCTTAGGAGATGCCAGAGAAAGACAAACACTCTGTGTTATCACTTATATGTGGAATCTAAAAAATAAAACAAACCAATGTACAAAAAAGAAACAGACTCACAGATATAGAGAATAGTTACCTGGTTATCAATGGTGAATAGGAAGAGGGGAGGGGTGAGATAGGGGTATGGGATTAAGAGACACATTGTCTCAATATATTGTACAGTACAGGGAAATATAGCCATTATTTTGTAATAATAATTACTTTATGCTTTATACTTCAAATGGTATAATTGAGTATAATCTATAAAAACATTAAATCACTATGTTGTACAACTGAAACTAACATAATATTATAACTAAACTATACTTCGATTTAGAAAAAAATAAAATTAAAAGTAAAAAAAAGTTGATACCTGCATTTTGACTTCTGTCGGCAAAGAGTATTGACACACATTTTCCAGGACAATTTTAGAAATGTTTAGGAGAATCCAGAAATTTCATCCATCCCCTAGGAGGGCCTTTATTTTGTTCTTCCATTCACACGGCGTTGTTAAATATTCATTTTAAGCAAAAACTTGACATCTTGCTACCATAGTGCCCAGGGATCCTTTTAGTGGTGTTTTTACCACATTGAATCAAAACACCTGATTAAAATCTTTCTGCTCCATTAAAATATGAACACTTAATTTGTTTCTTCCATCTCTATATTTCCTGGGTCTCACATAGTGTTGATCACATACTAGATGCTGAGTTACTGTTTTCTAAACTACCATAAAGCTGAGGAGAGAAAAGTCATGGCTCTCAAATTTCACCTTGGGATTAAAATGGAATTCCTTGAGAAACACAGCTCAAGGGGAATTCATAGTGGCATTGTCAACTTAAGCCTTGATATCTTTCACCAGACATGTAATCCCCAACAGAAGAGAAGTAATACTCTAATCAAAATGCCGTCCATGTGAAAAGATCAAGATAAATCAGCATGCTTTTGTAATATGACACTTTCAGAGTTGTTGCTATTTTTATAAACTCCCTCCAAATAATAAGCTGATTCTTTTAGGAAATCTTCCTGACAAGTATATATTAGAGGCAGGAAAACTTTCTAACAAATATGCGTATAGAGGGAAAAAGCTATGTTTTGAAAAATAACATAAATCTTTTGGGTGGAGGTGTCTTACTTTGGATTCTGATTGAAGCAGACCCAGAAACAAAGATTTTTGAGAGCAAGTGGTTTATTTGAGAGGTGAACTCATAGAGCACTGGTAGGGGAATGGGATCAAAAGAAGGGAAGGAAACTATTCAACTATGTGTTACCAACTGGAA
The DNA here is from genome assembly GCF_030028045.1 of Hippopotamus amphibius kiboko. Classification (NCBI taxonomy): domain Eukaryota; kingdom Metazoa; phylum Chordata; class Mammalia; order Artiodactyla; family Hippopotamidae; genus Hippopotamus; species Hippopotamus amphibius. The sequence goes on from NC_080194.1 coordinate 48,660,672, forward strand.
CTAAACCTGCTGGGAATTGAAAGAGCCTGTGTAGAACACACACTGACAGTCATCCCACCAAGGGGTGAAGGACCAAGGATGTCTATACGTGGACATCCATTAAAACTGGTTGAGGATTGTCTGCATGCACATATGGGTGGAGCAGGCTCTGATAACCAGAGAAAACTCTCAGGCAAAGAGATACAGGTGCTCACTATTGGTTTTCAGGCCTGCATACACCAATATGGTGTTTCCATGAGAAAAGGATAGGTATATCAGGATCAGAAGAGACTAGGATGTAAAATTGGAATGAAGAAACAATCCAAGCAGACATGATGTCATTTGAAACAGGAAATTGACATTTTTAGCAGCAAAATGACTTACGGAATATTATAAGTAGAGATGTCTAATGTTCAATTTGGGGTTGCTTATGTTGCACAGCTGTACACCTTTAGTCTGCCACCAGCCCAATTCCAAATTTTCTGCATAGTCTGCTTCACATAAACCCTTTGTGAGTGAGTCTGTTTCTCAAAACAGAAATTGAAAAAAGGATTGAATTTTATATTTTGATTCAATGTGACATGGAATAAAGCTAGGACAAGCAAAATGTTGGGATGACACTTAAACTCTGAAGTTCATAGCCATAGGTGACCACAAGGTTGTGAGCACTTCAAGAATTTTCAGACTTTCTGAGGAGCAGGGTCGGAATTATCTCATTAAATGGTGGTTTGTGGAAATCTCATCCAAATCTCAAAGGTCAAGAAAGACAGCTAACATGTGAGATATGCATGGACTCAATCTTTTGCATCTTAACAATCCACTCCTCACCATTCCTAGCCACCCACTACAAGTACTCCCTAATTCACGCATAACAAAAATAATGGTTAAAAATAATCACCTTCTGCTTTCCCAGAGCAATGATAAGTCTAAAAGCCCATTTGGCCCTGTGTCAGACCAGATTTCTGCCTTGTCTCTGCAGATTCACTATGAGAACTTGAACACCTACCAAACTTCTCTGGTCATCAACTTCCACACCTGTTGAAAAAGGAGTTTGAGATACTCAATATCTCTCAGTACTTGAGTAACTCTTTAAGACTCTCAATTTGATTTCAAGCATTTATAAACACACAGCATTTGACTGCAGAAACTTTCAAGATTGGATCAAATTTTGTTTATATTATTCTGATAAGAATGCTCCTTGTCCTCTTAGTTGCCTTTCTAACAATTTCATCAAAAACTTCCAGTCAATACTTATTCCCATTGACTATTCTCTCACTGCATCCTGTTCATCTGTCGCAGTTCTGTCAAGCACTTATCACATATTATGTGTATATGCCTCCATAACATGAGCTTCTTAAAACAGAGCATTAAAATTTCATCTTTGTAACCGCAGCATTTAGCATGATTCTTGAATGTAATAATTAGTTAACAAACATTTGTTGAATAAACCAATGAGTAAATGAACGAATACCTTCTATCCGCCATAGCTTCTAACACACTTTGATGATGATGCAAATTAATTGTTTGTAACATTATTTTAAGACCTTCCAGAATTGTTTAAAGACATTAGAGAGGTAGAGAAATGGCAGAGCAAGAACCTGCTTGGGTGGGAAAAGTGAATCTTTTCATCTGCAGATTGAGACTATGTAGAACTCCTTGTTTTACATATTCTCAAATGGCAGTACTTAGAGTTTTAATTCACATTGCCTTTTAATTCCTAAATTACATATAAGTAAGAGAAGATGCTTTATTCTGAAATTCCCTGTTTCAAGACACACTAGAGGAAAGCAGAGATTGGCTTTGACTCACATAGGATTATTACTATCATTAAACATTTGTTGAGAGCCTAGTTTAAGTCAAACTTTTGCTAGGGGTTTGCTCTTGGCATCAAAGGGATGTCATTAAAGCGGGACACTAGATCATAGAGTGAATACAGATACACACGTCCAAAGTAGTACAAAATATGTGCCCAATAAAAGATGTACCATAAGTTCCACAGGGTTTCAGAGGCCTGAGGGGGACTGGCTAGGATTGAGGCATCCACGATAAAGATAAAGATAGAGATGATAAATATAAAGATAAAGATAGTTCATGAACTTAGCTGTTTGATGAGTACTTCAAAAAGGTAAGTGGTAAACATATAGGAAGAAGAGACGCACATAGGCACATTAGCAGACTCCTACCACAGGCTAACACTGAAGCCCAAATGTTGTTCATTATGTGAAATAATCTTAGTATTTGATATTGGGTTAAATCACCAGTAAAATTCTAGTTAGTAATTTCCTCTCAGGAATTATTGTATGTTGAAATCAAATCACACGTATCAGCCAACAGATATTTACACGGGTCTCTTAAGAGCTCTATGTGCCTAAAGTTATACCTAGATCTGTTCCCTTTCCCCCTTTGAGTCATCACTAATCATTATGACACCAACTACCATGGAGAGACAAGGAAGAGAGAGTAGGAAATATGACATAGAGGTTGTAGAGGAGAAAGAATAATTTTCCTTCCACCCTTCTGAGTTCTTAGCTGAGATCCTTGTAATAAAAGACAGATTAACAAGAGAAAAACAGAAGTTTATTAACATGTATACCTCATGTATAGATGGGAGATACCCAGTGAAAAATGAGTAACTCCTCAAGGTGACTTATAATTCAGGATTAAATGGCATCTTAATAGAGAAAAGAGAGAGAAGATGTAGGCTTCTCAGGGGAGAATAAAGGTATTTTAAGAAAGATAAATGGGCCCTTAAGGAATAGGTGGGTTGTATAATAATTTGTGACATAGTTTTTCTGGGTGTGGTCTAGTCTCCTCTCCTGTGGTGTGTCAATCTTCCCTGATTGATGAAAGTCATGGGGAGTGGATCTATGACAACTGAGTTCTTTTGGAGGATCTGTCTTCAGGCAGATAGGGGACTTCAGCATTAGCTGGTTTTCAAGTGCCTATAACTCAAAAATTCAACATGCAAAAGCAGCATATTTTGAGGTAGTGTTTTCCGCTATCCTTCAAGATCAAGAACTCTGATTTTAGACACAGACAGACCTGGGTTTGAATTCCAATTCTGACACTCACTAGCTGTATGGTGTGTCCCTGGGCAAGTTACTAAAGAGTACTTAAAAGTCTCAGTTTGCTCCTCTGCAAAATAAGGGTGATAATAGTGTTTATTTCATAGAATTGCTGTGAGGATTCAGTGTGTGAAATTGTTTAAAGTACTTAACACAGTGTTTGTGCTCAGTAAGCAGTTTTAATTCTTACTGTTAGAACTTAGATGGCTATACAACTTTCAATGAAATAGAAAAATGGTTGAGAAAATAAGATGTATGTTTAAGCAAAACATTATTCCTGATATTCATTTTGGCTCTGGCTCTAATTTTCTCCTCTGTCTCGTCATCAAGGCTTTTGTATGTTTAGAGAAACTGTTTTAAAAATTCCCACTATTCCTTTAATAGAATTCCAACATTAAGAAATGTATAAATTGTCACCATTTAAGATATAAAAGCAGCATCCCTAAGACTAAAAGAATTTGAATTTGCATGACACCAACTTGCATCTGTCACCCTGTAGCATCTATCACCATAGCCTACTTCTCCCTGCCTTTGTATTTTTATTAATATTTCATCACTGAACCATTTTTCCTTTATGTATGTAACGTTTAATTTTTAAGGGGTAAATGCAATCCAGTAGGCATATTTTTTTCTCATAGAACTTATCTTCAATTTTATAAAAGAGTATTAGAGCTAGAATGCACTCAGACATTGTAGGGGCAGAAAAAATTTTCCTTCTTCCCTTCTAGTTTCTTTGGTTGGTCTAATAATCAAATCAACATAAGATAGATTAGCAGGAGAAAAACAAATTTAATTATGTATGTATGGGAGCCCCACAAAGACATGAAGACTCCAAGACAGTCAAGCAATTGAGATTATCTGCCATCCTGAGCTAAGGAGAAAGAAGTAGGGGTCTGGAGCTCTGATGGAAGCTCACTGGAAGACAACTCATAGGAAGATGAAAAGAACAAATGTTTGGTAAACATATTGTTTGCCATGCTATGCAGGTAAGTCTTTCTGATATAGAAAGTTATCTCTGGTAATAGCTTTCTTCCTGTTATAGGTCTCCTATCCAAATTCTTTTAGGCAGTTAAGGGAAAGGTAAAAAGTTTTCCTGAGTCTGCTGGGTCTTAATTGCCTTCAGCTCAAAACAATCCACATGTCAAAGTGGCATATTTTGGGGTGGCATATTCTGCTCCTTCTCAACATCATCTAGTCTAACTCATTCCTTTTATGCAGGAAGGATTGAGGTTCATAGAAGTTAAGTTCAGTATTGTTGCCAAAATCTTGGCTCCCTGTGCACCAATGCCCAATCAAAATATGGAGACAGAGTTATGGAGGAGAAAGAAAGAGTGGCTTTATTTCTTTGCCAGGCAAAGGGGGAACACAGTAGGCTAGCACCTCAAGAACAGTGCCTCCCCTTACTGGGGAATAAGGAGAGATTTTATAATCAGGGGTAGCAGTCAAAGGTATGTGATAAGGATCAAGGCAGTAAGCAGTAACCATCTTGCATTCTTCTTTCTTTAAAAAGTTTCAAAAGGATGGGGTTGCTGAGAGGATTAGGGTGTATGCAGGGTCTCAGGTGGTCTCCTAATCTCCAGTTTCTCTGGTCCTTTTAATCTCACCTCAGGTGGTTTCATGCTGCTCCTCCTTTGATTAGCAGCTGTGTGAAGCTGCCCTTTGGAACTCAGGGAAGGTCTTGGAGGCTGGAGTCTTGCCTACAAGAAATGGGGGACAAAAAGGCCTCCATGCCAGGAGCCCCACAGGGCCCTGCTAAGCATCAGTATCACAAAGATTTGCAAAACATGTTGGTTAGCTGAATGAATAAATGTTAAAATTAAAATTAATATAATCTGCCTTTGAAACCAACCTTGTTTCTACTACTTCAACAATAATAAATAAGTTAAGTTAGAATTTTGCAGCCAGTGTTTCTAGAGGTCATTTAGGCCTTTACAGGTGAATATCTCTTTAACTTTAATCATAGGTGACAAATCAAGATGCATCGAAAGAAACGAAACCTCATTTTGGCTGGCTCTAATTTTCTCCTCTGTCTCATTATCAAGGCTTTAGTAGGTTTAGAGAATCTATTAAAAAATCCCTTTGCTTTGACCTTGGATCTGTGGGAATACTCAGAAAGACATTGAATTTTGAAGGTTGCCACGAGCTGCTTCATTCAAGATTCTGAGTTAAATAAGTCATCTGTACTTAACACCAGGTTCTCAGGAATCTTTTAACATATTTGAGACCTCTTTGAACTGTATTCCAAAGGCTCATAAATGTATTTGAAACTTCCTGGCTTTTATCTTTAAGCGAGTGTTTAAAAATGGACAAACTTTCTCCTTGGGCTAGAGTGTCAGTTAATACATGGTATTAAACCCATCTAGTTGCTCTAGTCTGTAATTTTTCAGCATACTTCTTGCATCCTTTCCTATCCATCATTAGCTCTGTGTCCTTCCTGAGTGGAAGGCTTTTCCTGATTATGCAGCTACATCACTCCCAACACTTGATGGAATTTGTGGAATTCTAAAGATATTGTCATTACCACCCAAAAACAGGAGAGGAAATGACCATTTTAATCAGCAATTTAAATTAGTTCCAGACCCTTAGTATAAGGAAGAAAGAGATTTGCAGACTATTAGGTCTCCTGTGGTTGTTCAGTGAAGGGCTGGTTTACAGTTTCTACATTCTTCTATAATTTATGGTGCAAATTTATGGCTATTGTGTTCTGCCTGGGATCAGGAAATTTCCTACCTGGATTTACAAGGAGGTTGTTTATCAAGTGATGCCTGATTAAATTTTATTGAATTAATAAGATGAACAAGTCTCAATGCCCTAAAAACTTTAATACACCATGTACAACCCTGCAGAAGGTCAGGGTAAGGACAGATGCTGTAATCCACTATGCCTGTAAGCTTGGTCTTTAATCTGCATTGACCTTCAGTCTCTAGCACCATCCCAAGTTTCAGATATGTATTCCTAACTGCTTCCTGAGTTGAATGTCTCTCAGCAAAGACCTTATCCAATTATTTATTAACTTAAAAATATAGGCTCCTTATCATTCCTGTCCCCTTCAGACAACAATAATTTATCCGACATTAAACTCACTCTTCAGAATCTGCTCCATCATCTCCATTCTGTATCTTTATGAGTAGTTACATTATGCATCCATAGTAGTCATGCTCTCCCTCTCCTCACTCTCCTCATTCAATCTGCTATAAAATTCTCTGAGGTATATACTCTGCATATCTCTTGGGTCCATCTCTCCTATCCATCCCATTGCCATGAACCTTGTTCATGGATATACCAACTTCCTCCTGAACTAAAACAGCTGTTTCATAATTGTCCTACTTTTCCCTATTCTTACCTTATATAAATTCACATTGCTAATTTTTTGTGAATCTACTTTTTGCTAAACACTGGAAAAGTATTTTCATAGTTAAATCAATAAAATCTGGAAGAAAAAGCCCTTCTTGTAATAATCTGTATTAACCAACCACACAGCTTAATAGGATCAAGAACTTGGAATATTTACATTAACATTACTGTCCTAGGAAATCCTCAACCAGGAAGGTAAAGTTGTAAATAATGTTATTATTTGCCTAAGAAACTTCCCTAAAATCCATTTGTTTGAATAACAAACTACTCAACTAACCCCATCTCTAGACAAAAGTTGCTAGCCAGAATTCATAGTGTAGCTGAAATTCAGCCTCTGTAGATTAGTATCAAATTGAATCTTGGAGACAGAATAAAAGAATAGCATTATTGCTTTGCCAGATAGGGGGCTACAGCAGGTTAATGCCCTCAGAACTGCATATCCCAACCTGGGGTTGGGGGAGGTGTTGTGAGGAGTTTTATAGTCAGGGTTGTTGGTAAGGATCAGGGAGCTTGCAAGGATGTATTCCTCCAATCAAGGGATCATCTGGCATGTGATGGGCTTCTGTTGTTCTCCAGGTTCTTGAACTGTGACCTTCTCTCTGGAAATAAGAATGCTTCATCTAGTAGTTAACATCTTCCATATGGTGGGGTTTTAGTTCTGCAGAAGAACTCAAAGATATTGTTATGTATATCCCTTGAGAAGGGACCAGAACCCTGCCCCAAGGCTGCACTATTGTTTCTTGACCACTCCTCCCTTGTCTCCACATCCCTCCCCTTCCCTGAACCTGCCTTCGGAACTCAGGAAGGTCATGAAGATTGAATGAAGCTCATTTCCTGCAAACAAGAAACAGGAGACACAGAAAGACTTTCGTGCCCAGGAGCCCCACAGGATCCTACTGGGTTTCAATAGCCCTTGTGGTCTAATAAAAAGTATATCTAGTCCTTGTTCCCACTTCCTGGCAAAGAGCTCCTAAAACCCTTGGAATTTGCTGACAGGAGTGTCTTTTGTTATTCATAATGAGTCCTTTTCAACTATACTAGAGTTTATATTAATGAGGTTGTGAGTGCTCTGAATAACTTCAGGATGGTGGCTGGTCACCAGAGGAACAAACCACATGATTAGAGGATTGGAATTGTCAGCTCTACCTGCAGACTTCTTGTATGGAGGGGTTAGGGACAGTCATACCTATGTTATGAAACTCCATATAAAAACCCAGGAACAATGAGGTTAAGAGAAATTTCTGGTTGGTGAACACACTGACATGCTCGGAGGGTGGAGTGCCCAGAGAGGCATGGAAACTCTGTCTCCCTTCCCCCAGACCTTGCCATATGTATCTCTTCATCTGGCTGTTTATTCATATCCTTTATAAAAAACTGGTAATTTAAGTACAATGTTTTTCTGCATTCTGGGAGTCATTCTAGTGTGTTATCAAATCTGAGGGAGAGTTGGGGAACCCCCAAGTCAGTAGTCAGCCCAGAAGAAGCACAAGTAGCATGGGGATACCTGAGGTTTGCAGCTGTTGTCTGAAAGGGAGGCAGTCTTGTGCCCTTAACTTGTAGGATCTGTGACAACTCCAGGTAATGTCAGAATTTAATTGAATTGTAGAACATGGGGTTAAGTGTCATAGAATTTTTGTTGGGATGGAGCCCTCTTCTCAGGACAACAGATTGCTCAATTGGGCACACTACTCACTTGTCAAACAACTGTTTATTCATCAAAATGCTCTTCAAAACCCTCCCTTCCCTGTGTCCACCAATCTAAAACTATATTTTGAACTTCATCCAATCTCAGGTCCTGGTATTGAAATTCCAACTCAACTAACCCCCCAGATCTTATAAATACCCATCCTTGTCCTTCCCCTTCTAAGACATTCTATCACTTAGTGTTCTTTCCCCTTTCAGTTGGTAAATCACTTGGCTCTGCTTAATCAATGGGTTATTTTGGTGATATTTTTGGAGAATCAGCATTCAACAGTTCCTATGAAGAAAGTGTTATTACTATCCTTATTTTAAAGATATGAAAACTGAGTCATAGATTCGTTAAGAAACTTGCCCAACGTGATATACCCACTAAATTATGAAATGCTGCTTTGAGCCCAGGTTGATATGGCTCCAAATTCCAGTTTTTTAACCCTTAAACTATACTTGCCACTCTTCTCAATGCACCCTCAGGTCTCTGCCATAGGGAAATACACTATGTGTTTTCTTATACAATGACTTCCAACACTGAGAAAATCTCACTATTTGGAGATTGGAGCTAGAAAAGAAGATGGATAAGGGGGCAGAACTCCATAAATTTGGTGTAGACAGTGATAACCTAGCTTTCTAGAATAACCCATCTGACAATAGCTCACATGACTTGCTGGCAATTCATCTTCAAAAAATAGATGTAAGCAAAGATATCTTTTCCTAACTCTAACTGCCAAAAAGGAAGCACTTGGTGAAATGGAAGTGTCAGAGCTATTGCTTTTCATTAGTTCCTAGTTTTTTGTGTGCCTAGTTACCATGGACATTAATAAGTTTTATCCTTGCTATTTCAGGTAATATAAGCCATCTCCCTAATGACTTAAGCTAGTTCAAGTTTAATTTCTGTCACTTGCAAACCATAAGAGTCCTTAACTAATTCAGAAGATAACAGAAATCTTAAAAGAAATTGATGGCTGAAAAATTATCTTGTATTATTTTGCAAAGATAAAAGGAAATTACTCATTACCATTTTAGTTTTGAATTGCCCACTAGACAAAAATGACCTTCAAATTAACATGATCCAGAAGTATTTAAAACTCAAAATAGTGAGGTGATAATGAGACAGCACTTAATTCCTTTACCTGGACTCCAGGTCCAGATACAATGCACACCAGGACCCCGAAAGTAATTGTAGACCTGTTTACTATTGCCATCCCCAGAAGCATTGTTTGAGCAATCCTGGACCAAGAAGAAGAGTCTTGGGCATAACCCAACACTTACACTTGGCTGCAGGAAAGGAGTTTGCAGACATTTCAGAAAAAACTGTGCATGCTCTTGTGGTCAGAGACTGTTAAAGGACAGCATCTAAGGATGGATTTGAAACTCTAAAATTGGTTGATTCTGTGTCCATTTTCCAAAGTATCCCAGTGGAGAGAAAAGGAGTTTGATGCTAAATTAGAAAATGATTTCTACCCACAGATCATGTTGTCCCTTTTGTTACATATTTTAATTATTGATCCAGATGAAGTCATCAGAGACAACATATCAAGTTTGTAGGTGACATATAGTTGATATCTGTCAGCATTTCACAGGACAGAATTAGAATTCAAACTGACAAGTTAGTATTAGGTGCCCTAATCAACAAGATGACATTTTAAATCCATTGCCCACTGCCACTGCCTAAATTATAACCTCATCATCTCTTATTTCGATGACTGCAACCTCTAATTGTTAATGAACCAACCTCAGAGTTGCTTGCCTGATGTGAAGCAAAGCTAGTCTACTGACATCAGGTTATGCTGAAGGAAACTGTAGTTTATTTGCAGGTTTCCAAGCAAGGAGAATGGGTAGCTAATGCTGAAAAGAACCGAACTTCCTGATGGCTTTTGGGAAAAGGTTTTTAAAAGCAATGTTAAGAGTGAGGTTGAATACTGCATGATCAACTCATGGATATTTTTCTGATTGGTTTTTGGTGCGGTAAATTGGTGAGGTTTTGTGTAACTTCCTCAACACTCTCCTGGTTCCAACCAGTCTGGGGTCTATGTGTTTGTGGTCAGCAGTTTCTATCAAGAGGGTTCCTGATTTCTGTAAAACAACTCAAGGATATGCATCAGGTTGTTATCTATATCTCTTGAGGATGAACTAGGGGTCCTATGACTCTGTTTTATGGTTGAACTGTTGTTCAAGCTGTGATTACTTTTCTTGCATGACTGCTTTCCTTTTTTTCTATATTTTCTACTTCCCTAATTATTAATGGCTTGAGTCTGCTCTTTGGAACTCAGGGAAGCCTTAGGAGAGTATAACTTTTTCTATAAACAAGAAGCAGGGACACAGAGGTGTCTGTCCCTGGGAAGGCCCTGCAGTGTCATGCTCAGCTTCATAATCTCTCTCCATCCTTACCTATGGTCTATACCTTTATACCTTACTCTTCTGCAATTCCAGAAAGTTCTTTACAAAATACAAATCTGATTATGTTTCTCTCATACTTTCAAAACTTCCACTGTGCCACCGTTTCCTACAGGCTAAAATCTGAAGCTCATTTGCACAAGGTAGTTTAGTCAAATCTATCACTCCAGCCTTGTCCCAAGTGACATCTTCCAAATGCCTCCTTCTGTGTAGCCATTCCAGCAGTCCTCTGGCATTCCTCAAACAGAGTTGGCACTTCCATCTCTGCAAGTCTTTGCACACACTGCTCCTGCAGCTCACAGCATTTTTGTGAACTTCTCCACCTGGGAAATCCATTCATTCTTCAAAATGGGACTGGCTTCCTCTACCCAATGACATTTCCTTGCTCCTTCAGCCTGTTAGTTGGCCATACCTTCCACTCTGCCCTCACAGCACATTTTTTAGTATATATTTTAACACATACATGGTATGTCTGTTTTCTTGCCTGTGTCATGAGTTCTTCTAGGATAGGGATTAGATGATCTTTGTATGACTCGAGAGTCCGAACACTTGGATTTGATTTCTAACTCTTCCACTTCCTAACTGCTTGACTTCAGTCATATTACCTAATCCTTCTTTGCCTCAGTTTCATCCTTTGTGAAACAGGGATTGTAATAATGCCTCACTCATAGGATTGTTGTATGGATTACATGAGCCAATGTGTATCTGACTTTGCTGGCATGCCTTCAAATCTTTCTGTCTTACTCTCTGACCAAGGGCTTCTTTGAATCTTTATCTGTGTTTTGGTAGGAGCTGGGAAAGTGCTAGTAACAAACAGCCCTCAAGGTACTAGTGAGAGAGCAGACAGGGAAGAGATTACACTCCAGACAGAAAACTTAGAGCGAAGACTTTGATATGTAGCCTTGCCATGAACGAATTAATAAAATGAATCAACCATCTAATAAGTGCATGTATGGAGCAAAGAACAAGATGAAAAAGATCTGAATATGAAAAAGCCTGAAGATGTAAATGACTCAAGTTTCAGCAAAAATAACAACATAATATGCAAGCATCATTTAAAAATTGTGACACTTTGAGTGCAGTGTGGAGTCAGTTATTTTACTTTATAATAGAAATATAAGCTCATGTTTATTGAGCACTTATCACACATAAAGACATTCCAAATGCTCTATATTTATTATCTCATTAAATCTTCACAACAACTCTATTACAGATGAGAAAATAGCATCAAGAGGTTAAGTAAATTGTTCAAGGTCATACAACTGGTTAGAGGCCCAGCTGGGTATTGAATCAAAGCAGACAGAATTCTTAGCCACTAGTTGCAGTTCAAATGCACGTGAATCATGTATTCATTAAGAAATTTCAAGTGCTTCAGAAAATGCACAGCTATTAATGATTAGGTGCCAGCCCAAAAAATGCAGCCAAAAATTCTCAGGCTTTAAGTTAATATGACCCCCAAAATGAAACAATTTATCTCCAAATTCCAAAGTCAAGTCGCTTGAAATATCAGTATTCAGGTATGCTTAGAATTTTCTGATGGTCATTGTGTGAAATAGAGGAGGAGGAAGGGGAGGTGAGGAGGAAGGAAGGGAGGGGAATGAAGAGAAGGATTCGTGATCACAACATAATTCTGTCAAAAACTGCTTCCTATCAGACACAAAAATAAGCCTCAAGCAAAGCAGCAGTCATTAAAGCTAAAGTTATTTCATTTCACCAATTCATTTCAACAAATACTAATTGAGCATTTACTAAGTGAGTTTGTGCTAAGTGCTACTGATTCAGCAAGGTAGAGAAGCTCAGCCTCTAGAGGGGGAAGGACATAAATAGACCACATGACACTCTGAAAAGTGCTGTGATGGAGGAACAGGAAGGAGAAGGAGTATTTGAAATGTCTTGGGCCTCTGTGAGGTCTTTCTGAAGGAGGTGATTCCCGAGCCAAGCCTTTGAGAATGTGTTGATAGAGCAAAGGAGAGGTGGGCAGTAGTGACACTAGAGGGTTCCTTTCAGGTCAGGGAGAATAGTCTGAGCAAAGGCCTCCAAGCTCTATGATGCAGAGAGTTCTGTTGCACTGTTTTTTGTGCCACATGGTCAAGTACATGCTGATCTTGCTGCACGTCCAAAACATTTACTAATCCATAAAGAAGGGGATGAGCTCTGTTCTGGGGTTACTCCCATTTGAGCATGGGGAAAATAAATCTATGCATCTTTCCTCTTATTTTGTTCCCTTCTTGTCCATCTACCAAGAATTGGCCTTTTAGAATGAGACATATTAGAAAAAATAGGTGTACATAAAGTTGGAGTTTTTGGAAAATGTGCAAAGAACCTGGGAATCTGAGCTTCCTTTCACCCCACTTTCTATTTACCTGCATAATTCTTGCAAGAAATCTACTATAACTCTTATCTTTGTCTATAAGCATTTCCTCCCACCCCACTACCCACCCCTGCTTCCTTTACGTTTTATTTTTTCTGTCTTTGGTTTTCTTCTGTTTGAATATGATGTTTGTTTTTGTTTGGTTAGTTGGTTATTTTCATAGGTATTTATGTTTTGTTTTGTCTTTGGTACTTATCCTGAGCTTCCTGGGTCTGTGTTGTGTTGTCTGTTATTAATTTTGGAAAGTTCCTGGCCATTATTATGTCCAGTATCTCTCCTGTTCTGTTATCTTTTCTTCTCCCAGTGTTAAAGTTGCATGTATGGTCCATCTTTTGATATTGTTCCACAGTTCTTAGATGTTCTGTTTTTTCATTCTTTTTTCCCTCTGCATTTCAATTAGGGGTATTTCTATCGACCTGTTTTCAAGTTTACTGATTCTTTCCTCAGCAATGTCAGGTCTACTGATGGGCCTGTCAAAGACATTCTCTGCTTCTATTACTGTGTTTTTGATTCCTAGAATTTCCTTTTGATTTTTTTCTTAGAGTTTCCACCTCTCTGCTTATATTACACATCTGTTCTCTCATGTTACTTTTTCCATTAGAATCTTTAACATAATAATCATAATTATTTTAAATATAGCCTCTGTCATATATAATAATTCTGATAAATATCTGATAAATCTGATAATTACAGTCATATCTGTATCTGATTCTGATGATCGTTTTATCTTTTCAGAATGCCTTTTCTGGACTTTGGCAATACTTGTAATTTTTTGTTGTAAGCCAGACACGCTATTTATGTAATAGAGACTGAGGAAAACAGGCCCCTGAGATTTTGTGTTAATCTGGTGAGGAGTTGGGCTGTGTTTGATATTTGTTGTAGCTGTAGGTATTAAAAGCCTTAAATTCCTCTAGTGGTCTTGTTTTTGTCTGCTCTCTAGGCTCTCAGGCTTTCCTGTTTACTCCACTCAGAGAAACTCTGTGTCCTGCAGCTCTTTCAGCTTTAATCCACTGTTCCTATACAGGAACCAACTTGGTGTGATGGCAAGGTGTAAATGAGAGGGACTATTCTATCAACTTTCGAGTAAGTCTCAGCCTTTTATTGAGCCTGTCCCTCTGGGCTGTGGCCCCTGAAGTGTTTATCACCTTTCTCTGGTGGTATAACTCTCCCCCACCTACCTATCTACTCCCATCCTTGTCTGCAGTTTCCAGACTATTTCCTTGAAGATCTGCCTCTTTTGACTGTGTCTCCACACCCCTCCCCAAACATCCTTCAGCGAGACACAAAAGCTGGAGGGAGCTGGAAATATTCCCTCATTGGTTAGGTGGGAAATGGAAGAGTTACAAGCTCACCTCCTTGCCCAGCAAGTCCAGGAGCAGAGAAGCTCACCACTTTACCCATCTAGTTGCCTATTCTCCAGGTTGCTCAGGTTTCTCTGGGGCTGTGGTCCTAGGTAAAGAGATATTTGGGAGAGGTGGTGCCAGAATGAGGAGGACATTGATGGTATTCTGGTTCAGGCAGTGCCCACCCCAAGCTTCTCCCTTCAGGAGATCCTGGTCATAAGTATTGGAGGTTTAGTAGCTGCTGTGAAGTTATCAGGGCAAGGTTGGGGGATACGCTTATTACACAAACCTTTAATGAAAGCCTTCTACCTTTCAGGTCACCAGTGAGGAACCAGAAGAGAAATGGCTCCTACTACTTGGACAGATCCTTGAGGGAGCATCACCTGAAGGCGGTGCTGTGTGCACTACTCAGCTAATACTCATTAAGCACTTGCTAGGAAAGTGATGGATTTAGTTATTAACAGGTGTTCATAAACTGACCTTAGCTAGTTGAGCTATTTACACAGCTGAGTGTGAATATGTCAATCGGGTAAAAATCCATAAACCCTTTTTGTAAATGGTAAACATAAATCCTTACCATGTAAAATTCTTACACAGAGGGCATATGGTTTATGGTGAATCAGAGCTGTGTGACTTCCAATACTTTAATTCAAAATAGTGACCCAGGTGGAATGCATCTCTTGGGCAATCTATCACAATGCGTGAAGCTCTGCTGCAGCTACAAAATGACTGGAGTAGAGTGTGCTTGAAATAGCTGTTTTCTAATGAAACTGAATAGTGGTTAATACAAATGTGCTCTCAATTCCCATGCTTCTCAGATGTCTGGAATTTCTGGTGTTTCTCTTTGCCTGGAGCTCCAGTATATGCCACTGACGTCCTTTAACAGACTCAGCAGTGACAGCCACATAAGTAACCACCAGGTCAGGACAGGTAGGAGAGATTTGGGGTCCTTACCTCTTGGGGGTATATCTGGAGGGTGTGTAGGAGAATTCCACAGTAGTCTGCGAGAAAGGCAGAGAGAATGGCTTCCATTCTCTCTGTGCTGAAAAGGAAACAAAAATGATGGTGGTTGCGGCTAGGGATGGGGGAGAATGAAATATTGAAAATCTGCTCTCCCATTAGCTTCTTTGTGACTTTTAGATAAGTCACAGGCCCTCCCTTCCTTCCTTTTTCCTCAACCCACTGCCTTCTCCAGTCTGCGGGGACAGATGGCCTTCACTCTCGCTGACTGCTAGCTGCTCCTTACAATTTTGTCAATTATTGCTACCCCTGTCTACAGTCCCCCAGTCAGCCCTCTTCCAAGACAATTTAAATTCATTTTGCAAATAAGATTTCACAAGACACTTCATAAAAGGCTTCAAGAGAATCAAAACATATTACATTTACTATATAGCAAATCAACAAATTAGCTTTCACACCCATTAGAAGTTATTGTTTTAGTTACACGTTTCATTCTCTCTCTCTCTAACAGTAAAAAGCTACATGATTTATAACAAGTGGCTGTTGAATAATACAACATCTTCTCATGTTACAGCTCAGTAGAAATTTTTCAGACACACACTGCACGGGTAGTACTGAACTATGCGATTGTACAGGAGTTCATTAAAGGCAAACCTTCAGAAGCAGTCAGAAAGGAAAATCATGTTTTATGGAATATACATGTAGAGTTCTGGGCTCAAAATCTAGGAGGAAAAACTGAATCTTAGGCTTGTAAGAAAATTTTCCAAGGATCTTTAACTCACTTTGACATTTATGACAGCCTCTTGCCTAAGAAAAAACTGTTTGGTGTCTTATTCTGGTTCAAATAAAATGATTTTAGTATCTGAAACTAGAATGTGAGCTACAGAGGAATGCAACAGTACACAAAGGAGCTGATGCTTGCTGTTAGGCCTGCCAAGTTGCCCTCACCACAGCAGACTCAAAAATAAGCTTCATAGAGGAGACAGCCTCCATCCCTGTGATGTCTATAGTCACTCTGCTCTATATGAACATTCATGGAGCTTGTGAGCTGGGTAAATGAGAGCCATGTGATCTTGGTTTGCCATGTCTCCATGATTTGCACTGTCCTACTTCACTGTTGCTCTAACTCAGTCATAGATGTGATCTGTGGCCTCCAGAGAAGGGCAGAAAGGCTGCTTTCTGAGCGCTGGCCTTGGACAACTCACTTGTAACCTAGCAGAGAAAAGTGGGTCAGGAGAGGCAGATGGAGTGAGAAGTAACGCTTCTCTGAGTTCTTTTTTTATACAGGTGTCTATTAACATGCCAAACATCAGCGCCACAGCTGCTTCTCTTGGCACTCCCTGTGGCTCACAGCTAAGTGTTGATGGGGAATAGGATGGTGCAGGAAAACAATTCTGCGCATATGATCTCTTCAGCTTTTGAAAGCTGATTATCCTCAATCTATTGATGCAAGATGTCTCAAGATAACATAACCGGCAGCAGAACAAGGAGGTTTGAATTCCTAAGGAAAAGTTTCTTGGAATGTCTGTGAAGTTGTTATGGTATGGAGAGAAAAATTGCCCTCCTACCCCCCACCGCCTCCTTTTTTTTTTTTAACAAATCTTGAAGTCTTTTCCTTAGCTATAGACCTTGGGGAAGTCACTTAAACTTCAAGAACCTCAGTTTCCAATATGTAAAATGAGAGTAAGATTACTTACCTTTCCAGATTATTGCAACATTGGATAGATGCTGAAAATAATTGTTGCCTTCCTTTGTACTAGATATCATCAACACCAAATAATTAGTTCTTGAGGACGCTCTGCATTGTATGTGGGAACAGAGGCCGCTGCTATTTTACAAAGTGCTTCTGTAGCAAAGCAAGTTAACTGTTTCCCACGAGCCTGGAAATACAGCACTGAGTATTGTCCTAATGAATGTTTAACTCCTGCAAGATGAGAGTTACCTAAGCAGATGTTACACATAAATAGTACACACCATGAATCCTGGGAATCTTTATAGCTCACTCGCAGTACCCTTCTTTGAAACTGTGTCATCTTCAGACAGGATTCTGGGTGAACCTCCTGGGATCCATCACCCTCTGGGTCCGGGGTGCTCTAAAGGTACTTCATAATGAGCTTTCTGCTGGTCCCCAGCCTTGGGAGTTCCGGAGGGAAGTCTGAAACTAGCCCAGTGCAAGGAGGGTAAGGGGAGAGGGGAGAAAGAGGAGACCACCCCAGATTGGCAGGGGGCAGTTTTAATAAGGAAGGAAACATATATGAGGCTTGTGTTGGCAGCTACAAGATGAGGAGATCTCCACACCTATTGCCAGAATCTTAAGAGTCTGTACAGAAGCCTTAAGTGGGTTCAGCCACACATTTAGTCCAAGTGGTCTCAACTCATTGCTCTCTCAAGGCTGCAGTCTTGAAAACAGCTCAGCTGTGGGGACAAGGGGCAGATTCCAAGGGCGGAGGAGGGATGAAAAGCCTCCTGTTGCTGGGGTCCAGCTCACCCGGCAAGCAGCAGTCACGTCCTCTCCATGACCTCTTCCAACACCTTCCCATCCCACACAGCCAAACTGTAACTAAAAATAATAGAGAAAAAAATACATCATTGTGAATATTTGTCTTTTAAATGTAACGATAGGGAAAGAAAATAAATTAAAATTACTCCCTTTCCTTCTTATCTTCTTTGGTCTAATGTTTATATGCATCTGTTAGAAAAATTCTGGAAATAATTAGACCCACCTGGCATTGAGCCCTAATGAATGGTGCTCTTGACTACAAGTACACTATAATAGAATTTTCTGCAGTGATAGACTGTTCTAATATCTGTGCTGTACCCTGTGGTAGCTACTAACCATGTGTAACTGCTGTCTACTATATTAGACAGTATGGGTCTGGGCTGTAGATAAGGTTTGCCTTGAAGACTGAAAACCTAAAGCAAAGAAAGACTATTGACACTGGGAAAGAATTCACGTACTGCTTCTACTTTTATCTATTAAATTGATCTGGCCCTCAAGGTTTTACAGACAAAATAAGGTTATTATTCAGTACAACTGTCACATTTCCAAGCAGTAATATCCCAAACAGGATTATATCATTTTGCCATTTTTGCAAGATTTGACATCAATATATCAATATTTCAGAACCAAACTCATTAGACTTAAGCTTCATTTTCACTTTCACATGAGAGCATTTGCTGTTAGAAGTAAGTTATACTTTAAATCACTATGTCCAAGGGACTGAATTGGAAAGATGGTTATATCATACATTCTTACCCTTACCCTTTCTCCTTTCCTTGATACACCACAACTGCCACTGTTGTTTCCTAAACCATAACTCACTATCTTAATATTTTCTTAAGCTGACACATATGTAGTATTGTACTTACTAGGTCAGGCACTATTTTAGGACAAATGCCTTGCCTACCCATCTTCACATTGTAAAAGTGAACATACAAGAAGGCACTGAAATTTTTATCAATATGTAAAATATATTTTTGCTACAACTTAGGAAACTGGCTATTATGGTGATACCTGTGAGCTGGAGCATTAGATTATCTCATGTGGTGCAGGTGGAGCAAAGTACAACCTGACATGGACAGAACCTTAGAGGGTGTGCCACAGTATCGGGCTGGCACCAAGGCAAGATGGTGGGTAACCTGAAGCATACAAGAAAATACACAAGAGCATACTCGGGGTAGTAAATAATTTTACTTAAACAGTTACATGGTGCCCAAGGGCTAAAATGACTAGTGGGTTTGCTATCGATGCTTTTGTAGAAGACACTGTTATATGGTTGCAGAGTTATGATTATCGATGCCACATGTTTTATTGGAGTAGTTTAATATTTTGATCTCTTGAGCCTATCCACTAATATTCTAGCGTGTAAAAAACGTGTGTACCCAGATATGGAGAACAAACTAGTGGTTACCATTGGGGAGAGGAGGGGGGAGGTCATGGTAGGGGGAGGGGATTAAGAGGTACAAACTACTATGTATCAAATAAATAGGCAATAAGGGTATGCTGTGCAGCAAAGGGAAATATAGCAATTATTTTGTAATAGCTTTGAATGGAGTATAATCTATAAAAATATTGAATTGCTATGTTGTACACCTGAAACTAATATAATATTGTGTCAACTATACTTCAATTTTTTAAATGCGTGTACAAAAATGCATGCAAATTATTACTCCATGAAGTCTGTATTCTCTCCAAAGAGTCATTCTGTGAGCCATTCTTTTCATCCTTGTTTCTAAAAAAAAAAAAAAAAATCCATCTTCAGCCACCCCAGTTCATTCCCAGAACTGTACCTCTCATTTCTCCCCCAAGCAAGTCAGCCAGCAGCTGGACCATTATCAATTTCTTAGTCAATACTGAGTAAAAAGACATATTGGAGGCCGCTTAGCAGAAAGAAAAGGAACTCTGTATTCCCATCATGACTCTTACCATGGTGTTGGCAAAACAGAATGAGATAGTGGGTCTGAGAGCACCATTTCCTCATAAAGATACACAGGCTAAGACTCCACAAAGGGAGGATATTACAAGTATCTCTGTGAGTATTAAGATGACTGTGTATATTATCCTATAAGAAGGAGAGCCACTAACAAAGGCTGCAGGATAACCATGCCCAGATAAACTCTTCCTAGTGACCTACTTCCCCAGATAGGAGAGAAGTCTATCCTCACAGAACTACACAGAAGGAGTTCAAAGAGCATTTATCAGGCATTGGTTTAGGGGTTTTAAAGACAACAAAATTGCACTTTCTGTTGGTTTCTCATTTGTCCTAGTTATTAAATTATTGCCTCTTGTTCCTAATGCACCCTTGAATACTCCGGTTTTTGTTTTTTTTTTTGAAGTATAGTTAATTTACAATATTTTATTAGTTTCAGGTATAAAAATATTGGCTGTATTCCCTGGGCTGTACAATATATCCTTGTAGCTTATTTATTCTATACATAGTGGTTTGTACCTCTTAAATCATCCTTATCTTGCCCCTCCTCCCTTTCTTCTCCCCACTGTTAACCACTAGTTTGTTCTTCATACTTGTGACTCTTTCTGTTTTGTTATATTTATTTGTTTTTTTTATTTTTTAGATTCCACATATAAGTGATAACATAGAGTATTTGCCTTTCTCTGTCTGACTAAATTCACTAAGCATAATACCCTCTAGGTGTATCTATGTTGTTGCAAATGGCACAATTTCATTCCTTTTTATAGCTGAGTAATATTCTATTGTGTATCTATGCCACATCTTCTTTATCCATTCATCTATCAATGGACACTTAGAGTGCTTCCATATTTTTATTATTGTAAATAATTCTGTTATGACATTGGGGATTGGGGTGCATGTATCTTTCCAAATTAGTGTTTTTGTTTTCTTTGCATATATACCCAGAAGTGGAATTGCTGGATCATACAGTAGTTCTATTTTTAATTTTTTAAAGGAAACTCCATACTGTTTCCCACAGTGGCTGCACCAATTTACATTCCCACCAACAATATATTAAGGTTCCCTTTTCTCCACATCCCCTCCAACATTTGTTATTTGTAGTCTTTTTGATGATAGCCATTCTGACAGGTGTGAGGTGATATCTCATTGTGGTTTTAATTTGCATTTCTCTGATGATTAGTGATGTTGAGCATCTTTTCATGTTCCCCATGGCCATCTGCATTTCCTCTTTGGAAAAATATCTATTCAGTACCTCTATCCGTTTTTTAATGAGGTTATTTGGTTGGGTTTTTTGTTTGTTTGTTTGTTTGTTTCTTTTGATATTGAGTTGTATGAACTGTTTGTATATGTTGGATATTAACCCTTTATTGGTCATGTCATTTGCAAATATTTTCTCCCATTCACTAGGCTGTCTTTTCATTTTGTTGATGGTTTCCTTTGGTTTGCAAAAGCTTTTAAGTTTAATTAGGTCCCATTTGTTTATTTTTGCTTTTGTTACTTTTGCCTTAGGAGACTGATCCAAAAAAATATTGCTACCATTTTTGTCAAAGAGTTTTCGGCCTATGTTTTCTTCTCGAAGTGTTACGGTTTCCAGTCCTACATTTAGGTCTTTGATCCATTTTGAGCTTATTTTTATATATGGTGTGAGAAAATTTTCTACTTTCATTTTTTTTTACATGTAATTGTCCAGTTTGTATGCTCCAGTTTTGATGCTGGAGCTGAGACTCAGAAAATCACGTTTCTGCTTTGCCAGCTGATGCCCTGTTACACTCTGCCTACAGGGAGTGCTGGAGGGAGACAGCAATCCTGGAGGAGGGGAAGACATGCTGCTTTCAGCTTGCTCCCTGTGGGTTCCTGTGACCTGCCTGTTACCATTAGAGTCACCTCAGAAATGTTCTCCAGTAGCAGCATTTCCCAGCAGCAGACGAATCAGTTTGGGTTTTTCCAAATGTGCAGAAACAGCTTCACCATGCTTTCCCTCTGCCCAGAGAAAAGAGCACCAGATGAGCTGAACATCTGGAATTCAGGTCCATAGGACCCCTCTTCTAACTGTCTAAGTTTTGATCCTTGCAACTCTTTGTTCCTTCAGCCCTAGGGGTTGTAGCTGCCTGCAGTTGTCATTTCCATGACACCTGAGTTTTCTTTTTATTCCTTTAGTTACCCTTTCTATTAGTCAACAACTTTCTATTAGTCAACCCTTCTTTATATTAAATTCTCTGTATTCAAATAACTGTGGTTTCTGTCTCTTGACTGGTACACTAATGAAGTGGTTATTACAATGAGCAAATAGAGACACAAGATATACCAAAAGTTATTGACACAGTTTTTGGAGCTACAAACCTGGTGATTCTGCTAGACCATGTTGTGCCTGTGAGTCACCAACAGTGGCAGTGCCTAAAGGAGTTCATGATCAAATGTGGTCAAGTCAAAAAGTCTGGCAAAATCTTCCCAAGCCGTAAACTGTTTGAGTTGTCTGGTTAGTTTCCTCTCTTCTGGACTGAGGCTCTATGAAGGCAATGATAGTGTCTGTCCAATCATGGTTTCATCCCCAGTTCTTGTGTGTATTTACTGAATAAATGAATGTATGAAAAATTAAACACAGTGCAATTTTAGGTGACAGCAAATTTAACAAGTCCAAGAAACTTCCTCTGCAATGAAAGTTTGAAAATCAGGCTAAAGTTGAAAATAATCCCTTTAAAAATGTAATAGAGTGCCCTCCATAGTCCCTTTTCTGTTTCCAAAACTTCCGCTTCTCTGTTTCCAGGCACCTTTGTGAGTTCTTTAGCGCCTTGGTTCTTGCCGCATTATTAATTACCTTAAAACATCACTCAACTATAGCAGTCTTAGCAATCTTATTATCTCAGAGGGACAAGGAGCAAAGATTAGTTGTTTTATCATTTAAGTAATGAGAATTTTACACTTCTCTAAAGAGATTTATGGGAGTAATTAGTCTAAGCAGGAGTTTCCAGCATGAGTGTTATTAGGTGTAATAATTAACCCTAGTGGGGTGAGGTACTGACTAGCAACTTAACAATCATTGAGGGTGACATGAAATTTCAGTTTCAGGCGTTTGTAAATATATATAAATGTGCATTACTAATAATTATTTAATAAAACAATTTATTTATAAAGTTATCAATATAAAACATGAAGTACCAGCAAAATTTATGTATCTAATCATTAGCTTATTTTTTCATGTTCTTAAAATATTAAAAATTTGTCCAAAAAAATTTGATTGCAGCATGACACACTAGCAGAGCATTGCTCTTGGAATGTGCCCCCAGCTCTGCCTTTTACTGGGTCTGTGACTCTGGGTAAGTCATTTCACCTTCTAAACCTCAGGTTTATTCAGCTGTAAAATAAAGAGGAGAACTAGATATTGAAGGCCACTTCCAGCCCTGGCCATCTATAGCTGCTGAAGACATAGACATTGCTTAAACCAGGCAGCAATAGTTAGTGCCTAGGCCATCCAGGTTATGAACTGAGCTCCTGATCCTGAAAGAGAAAGTGAAATTAGGATTTAAGTGTCTACTATGTGCTGTAATTTTCCCAATATGTGATCTTATTTATACTTCAGGTAGGAATGATGCCCCTATTATATAGATGAGGATACTCAGGAAATTTGAAGAACTTGCATAATAGGTAAGAGTTTGAATCAAACTGAAGATGTTCAAATATCATTTCTATTACCTACTATGTAACATCTGTGAATGTGGATAATCATAGTTTCTACCTTAAGATTACTGATTAAAAAAAAAAAAAACAAATGAGAGCATGCAACCAAATTTGTTAGCAAAGTATCTGGCCCAGAATAAACATTCTATAAATGGTAACTATTACTATCATTTATTGTGACTAATTTTGATTAATTTTAAGGTCATAACTACAAAATGTCAGTCAAGTTTAGAACTTATGTCATTTTGATTATAAACTCCATGGTAGATGCAATTATACCACCTTGATAAACTCTGAGAACTTGGAAAAGTTTTCTTAAATTATTATGCATCTTTCTACCCTATTTTGAAATACAACTAATACTTTACGCTTTAATCATTTTACAGTCGTTGGATTTATTGCTATTTAAAAAACACAAGCAAATCTCCCCATGCTACTTCATATTTCATTAAATCAGATTCTATAATTGATAAAATATTTTTCAGACATAATAAGGTTAGCACTTTAAAAGATATTTTAAAAAATTAATCTAAATCCAGAACAGAACTAAAATTTAGTTTTAGCTCTTTGGTTTAATTTAATAAAGCCCTTGGTAATATCATAGAAATGACAGAACTTGATCAGTCTGCAGAGGAGGAGTCTAGTGAGCACCTGCTGAGTGTTGGGCATTGTGTGATCACTTTTAATCAATGTCTAAGTCATTTGCCTTAATCTTTCCTATCATATTGTGTTCGCCAAAAAGTTCATTTGGTTTTAAATAAAAATAAAAGATACATTTTTTTTCATTTTCACCAAGAACTTTATTGAACAACATATTCATTAACCAAACGAACTTTTTGGCCAACCCATAGCTTCCTCATCTAAGCCACAAAATATAGAAAATTATTGGAGTCCTTATTTCCATCTTCCCAAAGATGGTACATAATTAGTACTGTAGCAGATTGTATTTATTATATTTTCCAGGGATGGAAAATATATCCTATCCTACATGCTATCCTTACAATGTGACATTAACACTCCTCTATTGAGAGAGATTTACACTCCCTCTTCTTGAATTGAACGAGTCTGTATCGACAGCAGATATGATGCTATGTGACTTCCAAGTCTAAGTCACAAAACCATTCTTCAGACTACTCCCTAACTAACTAACTCCCTAGTCCTCATGGAAGCCTGCCCTTGGAACTCAATCACCATGCAGAGGGGAAGCCAAGCAACCATGGAAAGATCGTGTGTAGGTGTTCTGTGGCCATAATCTCAGCTGAGATTCCAGCTCAGATCAGCTTGAGCACCAGACGTGGGCCTTAAGAAGATCCAGCCTCCAAACTTTGAGCAACTCCAGCTGACTCTGAGGGGAGCAGGGACAGGTTGTTTCCACTGAGCGCTGCCCCAGTGCAGATTTGTGAGTAAAATGTGTGTCCTTGTTCTAAACCACCAAGTTTTCAAGCGGTTTATCCTGTAACAATGATAACCAGAACAAATACCATTGAAGAGGCATTGAAATACATATAATGGATACCTTAGGGCAGTAGAACTCATTTTTCATTCAAAAGCAGTTGAGTAAACCTCAGACAAATGATGATTCTGATTGAATACGTTCTTTCCTTTTGCAGTGGTCTTACCCTTCATATACATATTCATATAACTATGAATATAAAAGATATACACTAACACCTTGAGAGAGGAGTACATTCTGAGATTAAGTTTAAAAAAAAAAAAAGCTTTGGAAGAAATTGGATTTTTAAAAAATATTAGAGACTCCCAGCATTTTGTCATCTTCTAAAGAAAAGATAGAATGGTAGGATACATGGAAGAAGCTGATTTAGCTGACCCCTGATGTGGAAGAGTCCAGTGAGAAATGTACTCTGCTGCTACCTGATGTGATCTTTTTTTTCCAACACTACTGTGAATTTTCAACAAACCAACCCTCTATCAGGTACTTATACTTATTTGTTTTTCCTGTTCTCAAAGTAGGAACAACTTTAACATGGAGATTTTTTCCTTATGTTTTCCCTCTTTCTTTTCATTTTAATCAGTGTTAATCCTAGGCAAAATTCTTCACCCATTTCCAATTCCCATGCTCCATTTAGTACAAGCCATTCCCCTCGGTGCTGTCTTCTGCATTTCAGCTCATCTCCCAAGTCCCTCCATCGTGCTGTTTCCTTGGACTGCTTACCCCTGTCCAAAACATTTAGTCTAGGTCTGCCTTCCAAGTCCTATCATCAATGCTCCAGAACATTCTCTTTGCAGTATCTCAAATGTTTAGGCTTTGATGAGTTTCAGAGAGATATAAGACCCCTAAGAGACTCAGTCTGCTCTCACTAGGGGTTAGAACTACAAATTTTGAAGTTGGCTAAAGGATAAACAATAAAAGAAAAAGCTATGTGAATGGTGTTGACTGAAAAAAATGCACAATTTGAGAGTTGTGAGTTCTGTTTTATTTGGGGCAAAATGAGGACTATAGCCCAGGAGACAGCATTTAAGGTAGCTCTGAGAAACTGCTTCAAAGATGTAGGGGGAAGGTCAGTTTATATGTGATTTTGGTAAAGGGGGAATACATGCAATCAGGCACATGTCTTTTTGTAGAAGGTTTTGCTAGTCTCGTGAAGTTTTCTGCTGGTCACAAGGAGCAGATGTTGCCCTGAAGGATTTTAGTGCTTTTCTAGATATGAGGATATTCAAGAATTGGGCTCATAAAATTTTCTCCTGAAAATATCTAAGTGTCTGAAGACCCATTCTGCCAGTTTTTCCCAGAGCACAGAGTGCCTCATTTCAGCTCTTCACCTTGAACTCCTTTCAGGGGATGTTGAAGATCAGCAGCTGTAGCGGCTCATGATTTAATCCTTTTAGAGGTAGATGGCAAGTGCCAATTTTAGTTGGCAATGGTGTCTAACAATCACTTGACACACATCCTCTCTTTTCCCTTCTGATGACAATCACAAACATCACTAAACAATTATGATATCGTTTTCTGCTAAGCCCTGATCTCCCCTAGACATACTTCTTAAAACAGTACTCAGGCAGCCATGACCAACTGCCTAGAAAAAGAGAGGAGAAACCTACTTGCCAACTTAAACGTGTAGCCACTAACAAGCCATCATTTTTCAGTGTTTCCCCATCAAGAAAATTTCAGTTTTGGAATGACACAGCCAACCCAATAAAAATAATAAAATAGTTGAAGTTTCTTTTTTAATACCCTTATCTTGCTTTTTTATTGTTTTTTGTTTTGTTTTGGGATTGTTTGTTTGTTTTGCCTCCCATGTGCATGCACAGAGTCCTCCTACTATTATCATCCATCAAGCCCCGAGGCAGGTCCCACCAAAGAAATAGGGAAGTGAAGGAAAGAGGAAAAAAATCAGCATTTAATCTAATTAAATTCTAACCCAATAAAATGACATTTTCATGCACACTTTAAGAGTAACTTAAGAAATTATGGTTAGACCTACCAAGGCACGGAACTGGTGTCCTGTGATTTGGCCTCTCCAGGAAGCTGACCGTAGACCAGATTCCTGACTGATGACAGCCTCTGGGAGGTTTTAAGGGAGCTGGGCAGGGAAGGAAGGTGCCTCCTAGCCTCTGCCCCACCTTCCCTTCTTCCTAGGGCAGCTGCCCTCAGAAGTCAGAAGGGAGGATGAGATATGTGGTCTGAATGGGAAGTTCAAAAGTCCTCTGCTCTAGACATAGAGAATGGACTTGAGGACACAGGGTGTTAAGGGGAAGCTGGGTTGAAGTGAGAGAGTAGCATTAACATATATACACTACCAGATGTAAAATAGATAGCTAGTGGGAAGCTACTGCATAGCACAGGGAGATCAACTCGATGCTTGCTGACTACCTGGGGGGGTGGGTTAGGGAGAGTGGGAGGGAGGCTCAAGAGGGAGGGGATATGGAGATATTTGTATACATATAGATGATTCACTTTGTTGCACAGCAGAAACTAATACAACATTGTAGAGCAATTATACTCCAATAAAGATCTGGAAAAAAAAAAAGAAATTATAGTTAGAATTCTCTCACATCTTATCAAAATCCTGAGTGATAATAAGGCACCTTGTGGTTAGTGAAATTTTTTGGCCTGTAAGTGAAATTTTCCTGAACCCTGATTCTGATTGTTTCTGATTAAGGGTATCACTTAAACATGCCTGCAGGAAAAAAATATTAATATGGAGTTTTTATCCCTCTTCATGATTTTATTTCTATATGCCTTTTTTTTTTTTTTGGAACCTTTATTGAGATACAGTCAACATACAACAAACTGCATATATTCAGAGCGTACAATTTGGTATCCCAATCTCCCAATTCATTCCCCCCCCAAGCCTCCCCGCTTTCCCCACTTGGTGTCCATATGTTTGTCCTCTACATCTGGGTCTCTATTTCCGCCTTGCAAGCCAGTTGATTTGTACCATTTTTCTATAGTCCACATATATGTGTTAATATACGATATTTTTTTTTCTCTTTCTGACTCACTTCACTCTGTATGACAGTCTCTAGGTCCAACCATGTCTCTAAGAATGTCCCAGTTTCATTGCTTTTTACAGCTGAGTAATATTCCATTGTATATATGTACCACATCTTTTTTAATGAATTTCATTAAACAGAATATTCCCATAAGGACTGCTGTCCAAAATGCAATTTACAATCCCTTTTAAGAGAGCTTCTTGTCCTTAGTGACCTTCCATATATACATTTGCAAGCCCCTTCAGCAGGCATGTGTGTAGCTGCTTTTAGTTTGGATATTTCGTATCAAGTGGAATTGCCTACTGTTCCCCATCCTTCGTGTCTGATTAAAGTTCCTCCATGGAGGAGAAAGAGAATTTATAATGTGAGCAATACCATCAAGAGTTGATCTATCATCACCTAGAAACACTGGCCTCTGAATAATTGATCACTGCCAGACCTGGAAAACATAGTTATGACATTGAGTTAGATGGGCCATTCTGAGAGTAAAACAATAAACTTCCTGTAAAATGCCTCCTACACAGACACCAGCTCTGTCAGTTGCTAAGTAAGCAGTTTCATCTGCCCTAATTAATTTTGGAACAAAATATAGATGGCACATCCCAAATGGTAATAGTCTGAACAAATTCAGCAACTGCCTCTGTTTACAGTTTGTGTACCAGAGTCAGATGGAAAGATTTTTAAAAGAGCATTAAATGGCAATCCACGTGGATAATGAATTGGATTAATGTAGCAATTAAAGTTTATTAAAATGAAGTATTATCCTTAGAGAGAAGCTGACAATGATGTAAAAGCTGAGGATCTGCTTTCAAAAACTGAGGTTTAGCAAAGGAAATTTAAATTCCCAAGAGGTGATAAGGTCCATTG
This sequence comes from Hippopotamus amphibius kiboko, assembly GCF_030028045.1. Lineage (NCBI taxonomy): Eukaryota > Metazoa > Chordata > Mammalia > Artiodactyla > Hippopotamidae > Hippopotamus > Hippopotamus amphibius. The sequence continues at coordinate 48,689,263 of NC_080194.1, forward strand.
TGAATATGAATGGCCATGCAAGACAAGAAAGTTGAGGCTTAAGAAGTAATCTTAGAAGAGTGAAAGATTTAGAGCAAGGATAATTAAATATTACTCATCTGGAATATAGGTTTCCCTTATACAAAGGGTGCCAAGTTTTCTGCTGATAAAAGAATCTCTGGGGGGGGGGGGGGGTGGCTGTTTTGTTCTTAACATGAAAAAGAAACTTGTGAATTGTAAAAACTTCACCTGAAATGCAAAAAACAAAGGAACATGGAAGTGTAACAAGGAAGAGTGATAATGTGTAAATGACTTTACAAATGTAAAATGAGACATTGAGAGGTGAAGAAAGGCTAACAGCAAAGTTAATAAACCCATTCTTAGGAGGTAGCTGACATTATTCAATCCCATTTTACAGATTATACCCAAAACAAAATAGAATGTGTTCCTAAATTTTTTCTATTGTTTATTGGCTCAAGATTTGGGGGTCTGGAGGAAGTTACTCCAGAGAGAATGGCATACAGTTCCTCAAGTTGTACTATTACAATCTGTCAGAATTTCATTATGGAATTTCCTACTTTGCTGGAGGTTATTGTTACTGTATCTGGTATACTATAAGTGGAACACAAACATGAAACAGTTTTATTTTTCTCTAATGATCATCCCCACAAGCATAGTGTTGAATTTTTTTCTTGGCATGGTGATAGAGCCCCCAATAATGTCTTAAGTAGAAAATATCAACTTCCAAGTTATTTTTGGTTTGATTTTAAATTCCACTGATTCAAACTTTCCCCCATGTGTCCAGTCATGTGCTTTGAGGAACCTGACCTGGTTAGGGAGCGTGGGTCTGTTTTTTCCTATCTTTCTGACCCTTACCTTAAAGTGGAAGAAGGATTTTGGTCTACACCTGAAACACCTCTTTCATCCTCTCTTTAAGGATTTGGAAGTTCTCAACTCTAGCTTTTCATTAGCATCACCAGGGATCTTTGAAAAAGTATCCATACCGGGGCTCATCCTTGATCTTATACGTAATTTTAAAGGTGATTAAAAAAGGGTGAGGGGGCAGGTGTCCATCATTTCCAAAGCTACTGGTTTTGTCCTCTATGCTAATTTTGACTGGTTTTGGTTTTCATGGTAGCATTAACTGACTGTTGATGTCCTCTTGGTGGCAAGCATTCAAATGGCATGGCTAGGGAAGGGGTGGTATGGAAAGAGTACTTCAGGAGACCTTCCCATTATATTCAGAAAAGTGTAAGATTTGACTGCAGCGTGACCTCTTTCAAGCTCCTCCTTCTCCTGATCCCTCCATAGTTATCATCATTAACATTTTCACAGCTGTGGAGAACAAACATATGGACACCAGGTGGGGAAAGTGGGGAGGGTTGGGGGGGAATGAACTGGGAGACGGGGATACCAAATTGTACGCTCTAAATATATGCAGTTTATTGTATGTTAACTGTATCTCAATAAAAGTTCTTTAAAAGAGAGAAAAAAAATCATTAACCTTTTGTTGCTGGGATCTTCTTGTCCCCAAAGCTAACTCTCTTGAATGGCAAAATGACTCTTCATCAGCTACATTCTATAGTGTCTAATTGAGCCTCCAGTATGCTGTGTACACACAAAATGGTGAGTTGGTAAGCAGATAGCCCCACTGCTGCCCTTACTCCTTACTCTAACAACTTTCTCTAAGTCTCTTTTCCTATTGTTCAAACAGCACTAGGGTGCCTGTCAGCATAGCCTCTATAGCTTTCACAGATGAGCCAGCAATGAGATTCCCTTCTCTGCTTTCTGGGGTATCCCAATCTTTACAACTGATTGAGTCAATGCTAGCTTCAAATTTGCTAGAGGTGGAGTAGGGAGTTCATGCAAGTCTGAATTCAAAGCTCGAGGTCTTTTCACTAGACGTTAATGGAGGTAAAAGGAAACTGAGAACACGGAACATAGGATGTAAGATGGTGGTGTTACCGAGTCCAAGCTCACTCTGCTCACCACGCAACAGGCCAATGAATCGAAGACAAGCTGCTGAGGCAAGGAATATGACTTTATTAGGAAAGCTGGCAAACCATGAAGACAGCAGACTAATGTCTCCTAAAAAATCATCTTATTGGGCTCTGGATGCCAGTTTGTTTTATAGAATCAGAGAGGGAGGGGCTGGGAAGTAAAGTAAAAAGGGTTACCAGTCTTGCAAAAGATCTCCTGGATTGACTAGCCTCGGGGAAGGGATGTGTTAATTTCAAAGGTGGGTAGGGTTCCCTGAGGCAGGCCATTGTGTATGATTAAAACAATGAAAAGCAAAGGTTAAAGTCAAAGAAACAGATCCAAGATGGGGTCTGATTTAGCTCTACACAGTAACAGTGGGACTATTTAGGTTAGCAACTCCACGTTGGAAGCCAACTCCAGACATAGTCCTGCCATGATACAACCTGAAGGACTTGGCATTTCTCTACAATTTGCCCTGAGAAGTTCCATTCTCTTGTGTTGAATGAAAACATGGTCCAACACGCAATTCTCAAGCAGAGAAACTTCAAATAATTTAGGCATATCTCAAAAGTAGAAACAAAAATTCACTATCTACAGAATTACTGAATACTTGATAAAGAAAGAAAGGGCATAGTTCCCTTCTCAGATGCAGAGGTAGTATAATGAGTATGTCCTTTGGGGGAACTATAACTAAAGCTTCACAAAGCCAAGGAGCTAAGTGGATTCTTTCTAATCATAGGTCAAGAGAAACTCAGTCCAGATACAAGGGACAGAAAGAAGGCCACGCCTTGTCTTTTGTCACCAAGGCCACTTTGCAGTATGAGAGGTGGTTCTGCCCCACTCACCCCACACAGTGAATCTACTTGTTCACGTGCAAGTGAACACTTCTAATCTGGAGCACCTGCCCTTGAGATTTGTAAGGTGGGCTCCTATTGAAGCCAATGTTCTGCTTAAATGTACAAACAGCATGTCTTTTATTGAACCTCAGCTTCAGCTATTCTGAAAGAAAACTATCTCTGAAGTGACCTCCACGGGGTCTTCAATGTGAATTTCACACACCCCATAGAGTTTTACTTTGAATACACATTTCTTGAACATATGCCCCACATTTGATTATAATCTGCCTAACCAGTTCCACATGATGAGGTAACAAACCAACCAGCCCAAGCTTCATTTTCTTTATGCAGTTTTGATCCTAGTCACAATCCCCTGGTAAAGGCACTGACAGCCCTGTTTTATGAATGAGGAAACGATAGGGAAACAATAGTTCAGGAAGATCCAGCAAGATGTTGGAAATAATGACCTGGGATTTTTGTGAGTGAATTCAGTTATCCGTCCACCTCCAACAACACCCTCAAATGCATACCCTCAGCTTAGGGTTATACCTGAAATGGCAGTTGAAGCAGAAATTGGGTTTGTAGTTTCTAGTATTAGATACAGTTCTATGATGATGTTGCAACAAATCTGGAGGTACTGGTTGAAATAAAATGTCATCATGATCAGGCACAAGACATTTTCAGGGAACTGTAGCAAACAAATTAGCAACTTCTACTGAATTTATGTTATTGTCCTCATAAAAATATGCTCTGTGGGTTCATAATCCAATTTTTTAGGAATTGTATAATATGTGAGAATGCCACCCTTCCTTTCTATCTCACCTTGGCCATCCCTTATGTCCATCTCATCACCAGCCCTTGACTGGACTTGAATCTCCAGCATGGTCCATGAATTCATGAAATACCATCCTAGGTAGAGACATACCCAATTCTCAAGAGCAGAGAGAATGGCAAAAATTATTATGTGGTTTAAATAAATATAGCAACAGTAATGCCAACACAATCTATTCCCATGGTGAAGGTAATTAAGCATCCCTGTTCAGACATCTCCTGCTCTCCATCAATTACCAGATCAGCAAGAAATCACATATTCCAACTGAGCCACCTGGATTATTGTCAAAAGCATCTATGCTTGTTTAACCAGTGATGCTGGGAAGAAGGCAGGGTAGAAAATGTTCCATTGAAGCAAAACAAACTTGCTCCTGGTTTTCTTTCTTTCTTTCTTTCTTTCTTTATTTATTCATTTTATTGCCTGTGTTGGGTCTTCATTGCTGCACATGGGCTTTCTCTAGTTGTGGCAAGGGGAGGCTACTCTTTGTTGTGGTGGCCTCTCTTGTTGCGGAGCACAGGCTCTAGGCATGCAGGCTTCAGTAGTTGCGGCACGTGGGCTCAATAGTTATGGCTCACGGGCTCTAGAGCACAGGATCAATAGCTGTGGTGCACAGGTTTAGTTGCTCTGCAGCATGTGGGATCTTCCCAGACCAAGAATTGAACCCATGTCCCCTGCATTGGCAGGTGGATTCTTAACCACTGCACCACCCAGGAAGTCCACCCCTGGTTTTCCTTAGCAGCCTAATTCTGTTGCAGTGAAGCCTGAAATATGAGACATTTTTGTTCTTTTTAAAATGTGGAAGGGAAGAGGGTGGGGCAATGGGTGAAATAAGTGAAGGGGATTGTGAGGCACGAACCTCCAGTTATATAATAAATCATGGGGATGTAATATACAGCACAAGGAATAGGTAAATAATATTGGGATAACTTTGTATGAGGACAGATGGTAACTAGACTTATCAAAGTGATCATAATGTATACAAATGTCAAATCATTACGTTGTGTACCTGAAACTAACATAATATTGTACATCGACTATATTTCAATTAAAACTTTTAAATTAAAATAAAATGCACAAGCACTCTTTAAGTCAGAGTGCTGGTAGGCTACACTAACAACAGCTTGTACATCATGGTAAAACTAGAATATCCTTTATCAATAAGCTAATAGTGAAGAGCAGTTAACATTTATTGAATACTTACTACAGGTACATTATCTCATGCCTCAAATCAATCTTATCAAATAGGTTCCTATCATCTCCATTTTTACAGATCAACAAACTGAGGCTTAAGAAGGTTAAGTAACTTGTTTAAGCTACTAGGTAGCAGAGTTTTGGCTTCAAATGCAGGTGTTTATTGGACTCCAGAAACTGAGTGCTAAATATGTCTCATGGGTCCTATCTATAGTATTTAAGGAAGGTCTTGTCTCTCTCCTTCGTTTAGGATAGGAAACCCAGTAAATAGCTTAAACACCAGGAGCTCATTATCCCCCTCCACAAGGTATCAGGTGCCAGAATAATCCAAGGCTCATTCTGAGGCTCTGCAATGCCATCTGGGACCCGGGTTTCCTCCATCTATCTGCTTAGTCATCATGGGTCAGTAGCTCCAGTAGAGTAGCCAGGGGACGGCTGCAGCTGACACTCCTCACACACAGCGTCTTCCAAAGGCTGAAAGACGTGGGAGGAGGGTTTCTCCACGCACTCTCATTGTCACAGGATGGAAAGTCTTCTCCAGTAGTTTCTCAGGAGAGTTTTCTTGCTGTCTAATTGGCCAGGGTGTAGTCACAGCCCACACTTAAACAAGTGACTGTCTCTGATAATGACTGTGCCATGACTGGCTTCGTCTTCTCAAAATGTATCCCCTTGAAGGCTGGGGAGAAGCCCCATGAAGCATATGTATTCCTAATACCCGAAGAATATTGAAGTCTTTAAATAAGGAGGTTTGCAGTGCCAGGAGGCAGAGGAAGCTGCTGGGTATGTAACAATAGTTCACCACTTTCCACACTTTTGGCCACCTGATACCCATATGTGCCATTTGTTATGCTAGCAATAGCAGCATCACACTTAAACAACACTCATCCCTACATTTCCTAAAGGAAATAAACGTCAAGGGTCATCCAGTATCTGGCTCCAGGTCTTGGACAGCTGGGTGATGCAGTCTTCTTCATTGGGTCCATGTTTGCAACCCTATAGTTAAAAGACCAGTTATCTGCCCAGAGCATGAAAATGTACACTGGGAGAAACGGAGGAAGATAACTGCCATAGCAACGTACGTGTGGACAGGGTGGAAGGAGAGGCAAAGCAAAGAAGTGCAAACTTACTGCTACCCAGCTGGACGAGAACAATGAGGACTCTGCTCAAGCAGCACAGTCGGCCCCCAGGACCGCCGGTCTGCAAGCCTGGCTTCTGCCCTCTGGGGGGGGTGCCCTTGCCCGCTATCCTCAGTAGACTTGCTTCTGCCCCTGGATGGACAGCCCTGTCCCCCATCCTCCATAGACCTGGTTCTGCCCTCGGGGAGGGTCTCCCTTGTCTTTTGTCCTCCGTAAAACTGGTTCTGCTTTCTGGGTGCTTCATCCTCCCTGACCACATCTGAGGTGCACAATATGAAACAGCTGAAGGACGCAGATTTAGCCACCAACTTCATGTTGGTTCAGGTATAGAGGCCCGCAATTTCCCTTTGGGGTTAATGATTCATAGGCTCTTCTTGGTCAGGGTCAGGTTTTCCACAGTGATGCACGAACTCTGCAGACACTTTCAGTCATTTTCACAGGATGGTAACCACAGGTAAAATGGTTGATTCGACATGGGATCTAATTCTGGAATTTTTGTTTTCCACTCACTGTTTGTCCTTTGACCTCTGCACTCTGACCTTCTTCCTCTCTCTTAGTTTAATGGACACTACCTTAAGACTTCTGAAGAGTATAGTCTTCGTTGGAGAAGCTGCCACCTGTATTCAGTCTTTGCAGACAGCCTTGCCTCTCTTTCACTTAGAAATAATTAATAATGGAGGACATTTGCAAGTGGCCTGAGGCATCAAAGTTATTAATTTTATCTTCTGATAAGTCTGCTGTTTCCCTGCTGCTTTATAAACTAGCTTTAGCTTGGGGGGCAGAAACTGACTTTTCTAGCACTGCAAGACTTCAAATTAAAAGACTCACGGTCAACTCAGTTTTCAGCCTATAGGCAAAAAATACCTCTCTTAGCAAAGCCTATTTTCTTTCTCTTTGTTCTCACAGGGGCCACATTCAGATAATTTGTCTCTTTCTTATAGAACCTTAGTGAAGGAGTCTGTAGACAGTCAATAAATCCCCATGCACTGAGTTTTTCCTTCTATTTCTTCTAAATTAGATCAGAATGTAGTCTGCAGCCCAAGAAACAACTGGTAGTTGGACCAAGTATTTTGTGACTGTGTAACAGGTATTGCCAACTTCCCAGATGGCAGTGCTACAGCCACCCCTGTCCTACATTCTGTCTACCTCACTCTACAAGTTCTATATTTTATGGTCTGTTCCTTATAGCATTCCAGAATAAAATTTGTATCATATGTTTGCCCTGAGTTTTAAATAACAGGGTATCTAATTCAAAGTAGTTTAAATTATATGAGGCCTATTATCTCAACAAATCCAGAGACAAGATGTTTCAAAGGTTATTGTACTCATTAGTAATGTTATCAAGAACCCACGTTTCTTCCATATTTCTTCTCTGTCATCCCCAGTGTGCTGGCTACTCTGTTTATGCTAGAATCTGGCTTTAGGAGCTCTAAGTATTATCTCCCCACACAGCTTCATCCACAGGCAAAGAAATACAAAGCATTGAAGCATTTCTCTCTTCAATCAAAGTGAAAGTCTTTCCCAAAAGATTTACCATTTTATCATATTGACCAGAGTAACATCGCACATCTATGCCTGTCACGTGAATGGAATTACAATTACTAGTTTGATCAAATCAGAATTCATCCCCTTGAACTGAGGAAAGGCCCATGATGCTGAAGAATCTTTGAGTTAAAAATGCAGGAGGGGCAGTTGTTGGATAGGTAACCATATTTTCAAATACCCTAAGCTCTTATTTTAGAGCAATGTTCCTCCAAGTGCAGCCCAGTGATCTAGTGTCTGATTAACATAAACATATGCCTGGGCCCAACTCAGACCTAAATTAGCAGACTCTCCAGGGTAAGGTCCAGGAACTTGCATTTTAACAAGCTCTCAGCTGATTCTTTAGTACGTTAAAGACTGAGAACCACTGCAGAAATCTTTGGGACTTCATCTGATTAAAATTCATATCCGTATGTCATCTATACAGAACACTGTTCTTGGTAGATGCTTAGTGGAGTTTAATTACTGTCATATTCAGAAACTGATAAACTTTTTTCTTCTTTTGTTTTTTCTCTTCTTTTCTATTTATCTTTCTAGAAAAAGTCATCTAATTATTTTATTACTTCCTGTAGGATTAAGCACTTCTCTCTATGCACTGTGGGAACTCAATAAATGCCATTTTAAAAGATTGTGTTAATCCCTCTTCTATGAATTTATTCACTAAAAATCACTAAGAGGAAATGTAATTAAAAACAAGAAACAGGACTTCCCTGGGGTGCAGTGGTTAAGAATCTGCCTGCCAATGCAGGGGATACGGGTTCGAACCCTGGTCTGGGAAGATAGCACATACTGGGGAGTAAAAGGCTGTGGGCCACAACCACTGAGCCTGTGCTCTAGATCCTGCGAGCCACAACTACTGAACCCTAGTGCCACAACTACTGAAGCCCACATGCCTAGAGCCTGTGCTCTGCAACAAGAGAAGCCACCAAAATGAGAAGCCCACACACCGCAATGAAGAGTAGCCCCTGCTCACCACAACTAGAGAAAGCCCATGCACAGCAACAAAGACCCAACACAGCCAATAAATAAAAAATAAATAAATTTATTTTTAAAAAATCAAACAAAAATACTAGAAGGAAAAAATAGAAACAAGAAATCAGTTTCTTGTTTTATTTTTATGAGGAAATTGTTTTCTTTAGACTCCCCTTGATGAAAATTGAAGTAGAATCTAGATTTGGGGTGAAATAGAGGTAATAACGTCATAAAATTTGGTAATTTTTAAATGTTAGTCATTTGATGGCCACATAGAATATTCTTCTCCAAGGAAAGCTAACTATTTCGTACTTCACTCGCCACCTAGACCTGTACAAGTTCCTCATCCATTGTGGATGACTGATTTCAAGTCATGGAGCAGAATGATAATAAGACAAAATAATAAGTGCTAATATAGTGCCTACCATGCACCGGGCACTGTTTCCAGAGCTTTACTTACATTAACTTACTTAATCCTCATTCAAATAATTTGAGGCACATATCCTCATTTATGTCATAAGCCTTGTTTTATAGGAAGGAGAACTGAGGCAAATTAATGACTTACTCCCTCTTACGTCGCGAGATGGATTTTGAACTCAAAGTCTGGCTGCAGAGACTGTTCTTATAACCACAATGCTGTTAATGTCTCTCAACCAACACCACCAGCTATTGTCCTGTGAACCCCTGGTGGGATGTGTTGAGTTCTTAAAATTTTGTAATTAGTATAAAGCATCTGAACATCGATAGAATACATTTTTAAATTTTGAGTTCCAGCCTTTGTTGAAAAGAATCAGAAAACTGGTGCTGGCAATGTTAGACCAGGAATACCCTATGACAACCAATAACTGGATTTGAGTAGAAGCTGTCCCCTTCTGATGGGTCAGTCTCTTGTTTGTTACAGTTTCTGCCACCTCTATTGCTTTCTCACGTGGAGACTGAGAGATCATGCTATTTCTTTTATTATAATAAAGAAAAGAACCCACAGCTCTAAGAGAGACAATGTGGTATAGTGGTTGTGTACATTGATTCTGGAGCCAGACCGCTTGAATTTATTTATTTATATATTTATTTATTTATTTATTTATTCATTTATCTATTTTCCTTTAAGAACTTTTATTGAGATACAGCTGACATACAATAAACTGCATGTATGTAAAGTGTACAATTTGATATTTTTTTTCTTATTAGTAATGTATGTATGGCAATCCCAATCTCTCAATTCATCCCACCCCAATGCCCCCCCTCCCCCCACTTTCCCCACTTGGTGTCCATATGTTTGTTCTCTACATCTGTATCTCTGTTTCTGCCTTGCAAACCAGTTGATTTGTACCATTTTTCAATATTCCGCATATATATGCGTTAATATATGATATTTGTTTTTCTCTTTCTGACTCACTTCACTCTGTGTGACAGTCTCTAGGTCCATCCATGTCTCTACAAATGTCCCAATTTCATTGCTTTTTACAGCTGAGTAATATTCCATTGTATATATGTACCACATCTTCTTTATCCATTCATCTGTTGATGGACATTTAGGTTGCTTCCATGTCCTGGCTATTGTAAATAGTGCTGCAATGAACATTGGGGTGCATGCGTCTTTTTGAATTATGGTTTTCTCAGGGTTTATGCCCAGTAGTGCAATTGCTGGGTCATATGGTGACTATTTTTAGTTTATTCAAGGAACCTCCATACTGTTCTCCATAGTGGCTGTATCAATTTACATTTCCACCAACAGATCAAGAGGATTCCCTTTCCTTCACACCCTCTCCAGCATTTACTATTTGTAGATTTTCTGATGATGCACATTCTAACGGGTGTGAGGTGATACCTCATTGTAGTTTTGGTATGCATTTCTCTAATAATTAGTGATGTTGAGCAGCTTTTCATGTGCCTCTTGGCCATCCCTATGTCTTCTTTGGAGAAATGCCTATTTAGGTCTTCTGCCCATTTTTTGATTGGGTTGTTTGTTTTTTTGATATTGAGCTGCATGAACTGCTTAAATATTTTGGAGATTAATCTTTTGTCTGTTGATTCATTTGCAAATATTTTCTCCCATTCTGAGGGCTGTCTTTGCAAAATCTTTTAAGTTTCATTAGGTCCTACTTATTTATTTTTGTTTTTATTTCCATTACTCTAGGAGGTGGGTCAAAAAAGATCTTGCTGTTATTTACGTCAAAGAGTGTTCTTCCTATGTTTTCCTCTAGGTGTTTTATAGTATCTGGCCTTACATTTACGTCTTTAATCAATTTTGAGTTTATTTTTGTGTATGGTGTTAAGGAGTGTTCTAATTTCATTCTTTTTCATGTAGCTGTCCAGTTTTCCCAGCACCACTTAGTGAAGAGGCTCTTTTCTCCATTGTATATCCTTGCCTCCTTTGTCATAGGTTAGTCAGACCACTTAAATTTAAACTCCAGATCCAACATTTATTATGCTCGTGAGAAATTACTTAACCTCTCTGTGCCTCGGCTTCCTAATCTGTTAAGATGGAGAAAACAAAACCCACTCAAAGCTTTTTATAAGATTTATTAAATGAGTTAATATATGTAAACACTATATATATACAGATGAAGTGAACATACGCATATAAAAGTATCTGGCACATAGTGAGTACCATATATTCATTTTCCCATCAGAAGTAGGAAAATGAAAGATGGACCAAGAGCACCATGTGTTTCATGGAAAATGAAAGAGAGCATATTGCTTCAGATAACTGAGGAATCTTCCTATGTGAAGTTCAATATGCAAACAAGGCTAGTAACATGACAGAGGTGGATTGGGTCTCATCCCACTGCAAAATCCCAGCTTAAGCTCTAAAAGCAGGGAGCAGGGGGGAGTTCCCCTACCAATCTCCAAGAGTTCCCTGTAGAATAAGCATTATTTCAATCCTATTTTCACTTCTGTGGAGCCTGAGGATCAGATGGCCCTAAGACTGCAGCTAACGTAATACAGACCTGTGATGGCAGAGCCAGGACTTGTAACAGGCCACTTGCTGCAAAGACCAGGGTTCCTCCCAGCAAACCTCCCAATTTCAAGTCCTACCACCTCCTTGGTATATACTATAAAATAAATTTAATGCATTCAAAATCATGTTTGGTGCTTTCTGTGTTACTAAAAATGTAGTACACTTGTCAGTGAAAGAGCCAGGATACTTTGAGCTATTTTGTTCCTGGATTCATCTTTATGTCAGTAATTAAAGGTGAATTGACTTTTTTGGAGGATAAACTTTCCTCTCCCTTCAAATGTTATTCATTTTTTTCAACTTTACACAGAAGTTTGAAAGCTGCCTGGTTATGCCAATTTCCACACGAGGATGCTGTAGGCCATATGTTGAGGAAGGTCACAGGCCCTTCTTCTTACACCTAGAATCTATACAAAATGGAGAAAATGGTATGTTTTTAGTGGCTCAAACACTACCATTCCTGATTAGCATATTTTTGCTTGTTATTTTATCCCAAAGTCATCTTATTTAAGACATTATCATTCTCATTTTTTTTTAATATACTGAGAACCTAATCATTGGAGGAAAATGTCAGGATACCTAACGCATCCTCACAGCATATACATTGTCCAAGTGTTTGGAGGAATAAACTCACAGAGTAAATAGCAAAGCCCTAACTTCTTGCATGATATTTAAGACTCTCCACAATCCAGCACCAACATATGTCACGCTAAATATCACACACACACCTCACAGTGCCGGACAGGGGGTTTTGCCATGTAGTTCCGTGGGGACTTTCTGCCTGGAATGCCCTCCCCTGAGCTACAAGCCCACCACGGTGATTGCTCCTGTGACGACATCTCAGATATTAGGGACTCTAGGAAACATTTCAGGGCATTTTCCCCTCCACAGTGTGCGTCCTTCCCTCCTTTGTTCTGGCTTTTTCGAATTGCCCTTACAGTGTGAACCCATAATTATGTCTCTTCCACCAGATCCTCAGTTCCCTGAGGGTGGAGACTGTGTCTTTGGTTTCTGCTTCAAATCAGTTTTATTTAATAATTTTGGTTTTTACTTTATAATCTGTACTTATCACACAAACATTCCTTCAAAGATAAATGGAAAGCCAGATCTCTTCAAATCCGTTCATATTGATTAATCAGCTGTTTATTTTCCATTGGATTTTCTAGCTTCACTCCAAGTTTTTACTAATTTCACAATGTTCTGTAATGTTCATAGTACAGACACCCCACTGCTAATAGCTCATACATGTTGGACGTGAGCTGAGACAAATGTTCTCTGAAGTAACTTTATATTCTTTTTCTCATTGATAATGAGATAAGAACTCTGTATCATGTCAAAAATAAGAGAACTGGAGTCCGGGTAGGTTACATAATGTGCCAAGGTAAGTGGTGGGGTAAGAATTCAGACTCCAAAGCTGTGCTTTCTCAGCCACTGCTCTACACAGCCTCTCAAAGCAGTCTTTGTGATCTGCCCCTTTTATGCCTGACATTGTATCATTAATATTTGCCATATCATTACCCTTAAAAAAGGAATTTTTACTTCTAGCAATACAAACCATTTCAAAATCCAAACGACTGTTCCAAAAAAAAACAGTAACAAGGAATGTCTTATTCATTTCCTTCTCCTAGAACCTAAAACAATGCTTTTTGCTTGAACTGTTAAATCTGTTGATTTGATTTGATCAACTTCCTTAGATCTCTGCAGTAAAGTATAGAATCATTGCCTAACAGGAAGTATTCAACATTTTTCTAGAGAGACTGATGCTCATCACAAGAGCAGGAAGCGTAGTTACACAGCGTGGATGTCTCCTTTGTGCAACCACCACAGGGCATGGCCTGGAACATGTGTTTAATAGATGTTCTCATTCACTCAACTGGCTGGATGAATCGGTGTTGGCAGAGACCCTGAAATTTTGGACTGATCACATCAAAACATTTGCATGTAAACAAACAGCTTGTACCACTCTTACAAATTATTTGAAATCACACATATTGGTGGCCTTGGAGAAGTCTCCCACTGTCTCTTGCCACATCCTCCCTCTTCCTTAATGGCATCTAAGGTGACAAGGAGACAAGAGGAGGGCCCCTGGTTTGCTGACAGTGCATTCAGTCAGGAATGTGTCCCTGAAATCCAGCTTTATCAAGTTACAAGTTACAAGCAATTACCATGCAGCCCATCACCTGGAGTGCCATTATGCAAATTTGCATATGGCTCAGCTGCACAGTTTAGACAAGTATTTATCATCTTCCTAAAGCTTGCCTTGCAAAGAGGAAACAGGCCAAGTGGTATTCTATCATTGCACATTTCCTATTTTTTAAACCACAAATGAACTAGGCCGTTTTTAATCGAGGACACTAAAACATTCTGGGGGAAATATCCTCATACTGCTCTTCCATGGAGGAAGGAAGTTCTAAGGAAACTTTGATTAACCTTAAAAAGACAGTTCAGAGAAGACAAGAGAGCTGTTTTCAAATATGTGAAGGCCATCATGTAGAAGATGGAACAAACTTGAATTCTAGTGTTCTGAAAGGCCATGTTGGAATACATAGATCAGAATTTCAGAATTACAAAGAGACAGGTCTCAACCCAATCTAAGGTAGAATTTTAAAAAAGGGGGTGGGGTGCAATTCTCGGAGAGTTGGGCTTTTCTTACTGGTTATGTACAAAAGGTTTATAGACATTGAATTTGTAGATTTTTTTTTTTTTTACCAAATAAATCAAACATTCAATTGAATATGTTGCTTTCAAGATTGTCACATTGGAAAATTATAAAATTTTTCCAGAGAGGCTGCCCCTCACCAGGAGAATATTAAAGCACCCCTTTGCGCCTGTGAACCATTTTCTGCTGAAATGTCTTTGTAATGGCAAATCCTCCATGGTTGATTCCTGAACTGGTCACAAGGTATTCTGATCCATACCTCCTTACAAATGAAGTGATCAATGGAGGTGATGACACTTTTGAGGAATCAGAATGTCAAAATCATAATCAAAGTGGCACTTTAATATTTGAGATGGAGCCAGTTAGGAGATTTCTAAAAGGAATTCTTACTGACAGACCCCCAAAGTCCTCCTTGACCCTGCTAACTAACTTGGGGAATAGAGCGTCAGCTATTACCTGGAAGGAAAAAATTTCACTATATTCTTCTTTCATGACTCAAACCAAGACAGAACAAAAGAACATGGTGTCACATCCCAGAGATACTTTACGAGCTCCCAGGAATAGAAAGAGGTGAAATGTGACAACTGGACCTGATGGTTCAAGCCATGGCTCTGCTACCACCAGCTGGTCACAGGGACACATGACGTAACCTCCCTGAGACTGTTTCCTCACCTGCAAAATTAGAATGATGACAAATACCTCAAAGAGTTGCTGTGAGAATTTCAATATACAAATAAGTATTCAACATAGTGCTAGGCCGTATTAAGTTCTCAGTACATTGTAGCTGCAATAATTATTGTCACCATTGTTAGTTATTGCTGTTTTCATTCTGAATCATCCTTCTCATTGCACTTCCTCACTTTATCCATTCTGCTTTGCATAATTTTAAAATTAATTTGCATAAAATACATTTTAATTACCCTACCAATTTCCAGCCCCTCCTTGAGGGACTTTGTCAAATTATGTGTGACAGCATTTTTATACACAACATGAGTTTTCGAAAACAAAGCTGGTTTTTAGAAGAAGTTTTACTGTCCAATTATACACAGACTACACTGAGTTTTTCAGTATTACCCAGTTTAAAAGCTAAGACAAATTTATAGAGACTGTTTTAAAGGTTTGGGACAAGATCATTGGATTTGCTGTGAACACAAGACCAAGAGTGGGGACACTGGAACAGATGGCCTGGGACAAAACCTTCTCACTTGCTTTCTAATAGTGGGCAAGTTGCTTAACCTTTGTGTGCCTGGATTGAGTGAAAACAGTTTACTCCTGAGTAAAAAGCACTCCGGAGAGTGTCTGGCACATAGTGAGAGCTTGATGAGTGGTGGCTGTGATTACTGTTGCTCACAGTCCACTGTGGCAGAGACACAGGGTTCAGAATTAAGGAAGAAAAAGATAGAATAATCAGAAGAAGAGATGGCAGGTCTGAGTTCATAGAAAAAGTGGTATACAAATTAGTTCATTAAAGTTCTCTGTCCTTGATTAAGTGTGGACTACAATCCAAGGAGACGTAGAGGCGTGCTAGAGAGGTTATGCATGCTACAGACATGACGGGGATAACGACCCTTCAACTTCACAGCCAAGCTGTCAAAATCACTTTTCAGTATTCATTAGCTATTGTATTAAACATGGTTTGCAAGTTGTATTTTTATGTCTGATGCATTGAAATTAGGTACATGTTTTAGTAATATAAAAAACTAGATTTGTGGTTACAGCAAAGAACAATGTTACACATTTATAAAAATGGAGAAAGTGGTGGATAGACGAAGAGACTCACATCCTGGCTTTAAACCCCAAGTCTACTAGGAATTAGCTGTGCAACCTTGGGCCAGTCATTTGTTTTCTAGGCCTCAGTTTCCAGGCTGTTGAAAGAAAGAATAGACAGTTCAGTGTTCCCCAAGCTCTACTCACCCATAAGATCCTTACAATTATTGCCATAGCTATGTACATTTCTATAAAACAATATCCTTGAAATCGTGGTTTCCTTGCACTATTTAAAACTTTTATAATGCATATTAAAAAATCTGTTAAAGTTTTTAAAATAACTCCTCCTGGTACAAGCTAGAATCATACCATGTACTCTTTGGGAAACATTAGACTAAATGACCACTGAGGTCCCTTACAATCCACAGATTCAGTCACACTATGTCTGAAGAAAAAGAAAAGAAATAAAGGATAGTTTGGAATAAACACTCTTTAGCTTTACAGTCTCTTTGTAATTTTAAATTTTCAGTCAGAGGAGCCAGAAGCAAACTGTTCTCTTCCAGTATGGAAGATTCCCTCTAATCTCAAAGTCAGTTCTTTGAACAGCATGTAATAAAGACTATTAGATGTAGCAAGAAAATTGAAACTACAGGACTATCAAGAGAACTGAGTCACACCCATCAGTCCAAATGAAGGGCAAGATAGCATGACTCAATTTCAACCTGGAAAAGAGTCAAGGCATATGTCATAGAAAAGGGTGAGTTTCCACAGTAAGAAGCGGGGAAGATGTAATGTGAGGACAAGGGGAAAACAAAACGTTTGTTCCTTTGCATTTTCTCACTTACTTTTTCCCAATTGTCATCGTTGTCACATAAAATTTACTGTCTCAAGTGAATCAGAACATCCTAGTAGGTTGTTAATGACCTTCATAAATCAGGTAAATTAGTTATTTTTTTCTTACCATTTTTCTTCTTCAATGATTTTATGATCAATTTATGTTGCCTCTCATTCAAGGGAGAAAGTAGGGGCCCTGCCTTCTCTGTGCATGGAAAAGGCTGGTGGAAACCAAGGGGCTTGCCTCACCCAGTAGCTGCTTCCGTGCTTCCTAACCTCAAGGCTCTCTCTTGTCCAGGTTGAGAACTATCCACAGGATGGCAGGGGCCAGAGGCAAAAATGAACCTTCTGTCTGAGGGCTGAGTCTGAGGTCATCTCCTTGTGTGAAATGCAAAGCTCAGCACCGTGGGGTGTGTAAGAAGCAGGTGAGAAGGGAGGGCTCCGACTGCCTGTTTTACTGAAGGGGCCTCAGGCTCTTTTCTCCCTTACAGCCTGTGTCTCTAACCATTGTTGAACAGGCCTGTTGGACCCCCATGAGTTACCTTGTTAGACCTTTTGGAATACTTAAATTACTTACAGCAAGGAAATCATGCTGGAAAATGTCAACCTCTACCCCAGTGTCACAGAAAATCCAGGGAAAGACTAAACCCACAGTTGGAAAGAAACTTTTCATAGTTTCACTACTGTCTACTCAGCTTCCTTGTCTTCTACAGCAGCAATGATCTGTCCTTCCCCTCAAGAGAACTGCTTATTCTTGAACATAAAATTTACTCTATCTAATTTGTAGATTATCTTTTTGTAAGACATTGTAAAGACTTGTAGGTGTATTTTCCTGATGGTTTTCTTTTCTAAAATTAGTGACCCCAAGTCCTCTGTGACCTCATATAAAGAGGTAATACATATATCCTAGATTTCCCAAGGGATTTCAATCATTTTCCATATGTAGGGGGCCCCAACACTTTTGTGAGAGGTACGTTTTATTTTCCCAAAGCCTTGAGGTGCTCGTGTGAGTGTGCATTTCAAAGTACACATAGATGGTGTGTACATCTCAGAGAGACCACGGTGATAACTCGCAGCCTTCTCTCTCCGCCTCCTCTTCCCCCAGAAACACTGACTAGCTCCCAGGGAAGAGAATTGGTCTACTGACTGTGGGCCTGTCACATTTCACTCATTGATTACCTTCAGACAGAGGGCAGGTAATGTTTTTGTTTTATTAGTGGGGAAAATGAGTCATAGAGCAAGGAGAGAATTCTTCCCAACACTCACATCACACACAGAGGTTGCTTCTTGCTCTTTGAGCCTCCTGGCTCCCTCTGAACTAGCTCTCACCTTCCCATAAGTCCCATGTAGCTATCACTACAGTTTAAGTGACACATCAAATTCCACATAACTCAAGAAACAAAAGGCTCCAACTAGGGAGAGAATAACATGATACAGATAACTTAATTGCTGTAAGCATAGCAAACTGAGCACCATTTTCTAAACAGGGCTTGCTGCGCCATATGGCATTCTCCATATGCCACTCGTGCTGTTTAAAATGTCTGTCTCTCTCCCTCCTCTTTGCTTGTCAAGCTCCTGCTCACCCCTCAGGACCCAACTCTAGTGTTTTCACAGTGAAATTTCGATTGACATCCACCTGGCTTCTATTGCCCTCTGTTGATATAGCTACTGTAGCAGTTACAATACATGTGAGAACTCCACAGTGCTGAGAATGTTCAAATTCTGTCGTCGCTAGAAGCACATGGCAGACCCAAGACCTTATTGAGAAAACATAATTCCGCACTGACGAGCCTTTCAACTCATAGTAATCTAGCAGGAATAGGAAACAGATTGTGCAAACGTGCACAATTAGAAAACCAAATTATACCTCACATGGGATTTGTAAAGGGAATCATTGTCAATCACCACCCTCCATCTCAAACAAGATTTTAATAAATGCAGCCACGGCGCTGGGGGAATAGACTGTAGAATGTACAATTGATATTAATTAGGAAAGGATGTGGTGTGCGGGGATCTTACACCTGAAAATGATGTTGGAGGCCACGTCCATCTTTCTCTACAGGCAGACCTCTCTGCTGCTTTGATAACTGAACACAAACAACAGGTACTATTTTCTACCTGTGAATACCAAGGTGTCACACTATTATGTTATTTTCAAATCACCACACAGGGTGACTTTTGAAGCCTGTTTTTCCCTAGCTTGTGGTTTGGCAGGCATGAGCTTATAACATTAGGAAAGAGCAGGCTACCTTCATGGAAGCGTTGCTGTGCGGAATCACTAAGCAGGTTAACAGCATCCAATAAAAGAGAGAAGGTTTTACGTGACTTCAGAGAAGCAATACAATGTGCCTTGAAGTAACTGGCCTAAGTTATGAGAGGGCATGATCAGTGCCACCTGTGATGGATGACGGCCCTGTGAGACCTTTAAGAAACACAGCAGGGCTATGAGAAATGCAGTGGAGGCCTGAGCACCAAAGCGAAAGATGTAGCTTTCCCCCTCAAGCTATCAGTATTAGCACCTGCTGTGCTAATGTAGAGGCCATAAAACCCAGGCTCTAACTGCTGTGGGGAGGATGGCTTTCAGCAGTCATCACTCATACATAGGTAATTACCTTTCTCCTCCCTTCATTGTCCTGCTGCTTCTGCGGAAGCTCAGGGTGGAGGCGGGTCACCTGCTTCCCATTGTGATGTATTGTGTTGTCCACTCTCCCCTCTCTGCACGGCCAAAGGCCACCCTCACTGTTCCAGATGAAAGACCTTCCTATAATCGTGGCAATTGGTGAAGCAATACGATCATTAGCCAGCACGTAATCCCAGACAAATAAGCTTGATGACACACATACTCACAAAAATTGCAGGCTCTTTTAGTTCACAATATAAGAAGCCATCCTGCTATGTTTCTTTGAAAGGATTTTAAGATAATTTTCAAACAGCGCTGCAGATAGTTTTCAAAAACACGTAGGCTGCCAACATCCTTTTGAAGACGGCCGTGAATGCAGCATGGTATAGTGGAAAACAGTGAGAGTCAGCAATCCCAGCTCAGCCTCTTTGTGACTCCTAATCATGTTAATAATGACTCAGGCCCTGGAATCCTCATCTGTAAAACAG
The DNA here is from genome assembly GCF_030028045.1 of Hippopotamus amphibius kiboko. Lineage (NCBI taxonomy): Eukaryota > Metazoa > Chordata > Mammalia > Artiodactyla > Hippopotamidae > Hippopotamus > Hippopotamus amphibius. Next base: position 48,708,998 of record NC_080194.1, read on the forward strand.
AGGTACTAATATCTATTTTCTAGGGCTGTTGTGAAGGTAGTACATATAGGTTTTTGGCATAAAGTCAGCACAAGATAAGTAGTAGCTTGAAACACAATTAGTTTTATTATGATTATTACTTCCCTTTTCTTTCTCCAAATTTAGACCTACATCTAACAAACCATGTTCTCTGTCACATCAGCCACAGTTGAGAGTGTTTTTAACAAGCAGTTCTAGGAATTCTCTTAAACTTAACTTTTAGTTAAATAGTTAAAATAATTTTGAACAGAAGAGTAAATAATGTGACATACATTTTATAAAAATCCCTCTAGATGCTATATTGAGGGTTGATTTTTATATCAAAGTCAGAAACAAGGAGACCAGTTACAAAGCTAATCCAGGAGAAGAGAGGTGGTGTCGTGGCCCAAGGTAGTAGTGGGAAAGGGGTTAAGATGCACACAGTCTGGATGTTTTTGTTTTTGTTTTTTTAATTTTTGGCTGCTTTGGGTTTTCATTGCTGCGCAAGGGCTTTCTCTAGTTGTGGCAAGCAGGGGCTACTCTTTGTTGCAGTGTGTGGGCTTTTCAGTGCGGTGGCTTCTCTTGTTGGGGAGCATGGATTCTAGGCATGAGAGCTGCAGTAGTTGTGGCACACGGGCTTAGTTGCTCCATGGCATGTGGGATCTTCCTGGCCCAGGGATCGAACCCATGTCCTCTGCTTTAGCAGGCAGATTCTTAACCACTACGCCACCAGGGAAGACCCTCCTGGTGGTTTTGACTTGCATTTCTCTGATGATTAACAATGTTGAGCATCTTTTCGTGTGACTGTTGGCCATCTGTATGTCTTCTGTGGAAAAATGTCTATTCAGAACTTCTGCCCACTTTTTAATCAGTTGCTTGTTTTTGATATTGAGTTTTATAAGTTGTTCATATATTTTGGATATTAACCCCTTATCAGTCATATTATTTGCAAGCAATTTCTCCCATTCAGTAGCTTGTCTTTTTGTTTTGTCTATGGTTTTCTTTGCTGTGCAAAAGCTTTTAAGTTTAATTAGGCCCTATTTGTTTATTTTTGCTTTTATTTATTTGCCTCAGGAGGCTGATCCAAGAAAATATTACTACAATTTATGTCAAAGAGTGTTCTGCCTATGTTCTTTTCTAGGATCTTTATGATTTCAGATCTTACACTTACTTAGGTCTTTAATCCATTTTGAGTTTATTTTTATATATGGTATGACAAAATGTTTAAATCTCTTTTTTTTTTTTTTACATGTAGCTGTCCAGGTTTTCCAGCAGCACTTATTGAAGAGACTTGTGGGAAGACATTCAGGAGCCTTTCTGAATCCTTGAAAATGTTAAAGTATGTGGGCCGAGCGATGGGATTCAGAATGTCCTGCTTGAGCAGTGGAGGAGCTGAGGATGCGGGGCGTGGAGACTATGGGGGCATAGGCAGAGGATTGGGCGTCTCTAGGGGCGCAGCCCCTTTCTCACTGCACACCTCATATCACCCTGTTTGGCCCTGAAGGATGGCTGGTTAGCCAGAGATGGGTAAGATTCCTCAAGGGAGGAACAACCTAAGACAGGCACAGTCGCAGAGGAGCCAACAGGGGTGGGGCACAGACCCCTAATCCATTTGAGAGAGGTCTCCTGCCCCCAGGGCTGTTTTGCTCTCCACGCCCAGCTCAGATCCACACCTGCTCAAATCAGACCCAGGAGGCAAAGATCATTGCCCCAGTCATGTGAAGCCTATGATTGTTTATAGGATTAACCTGGGAGTGTTAGCCAAATAAAAGCAACGTGGGATGAATCGGTGAGGCTCTTGATCCTAGAGGTCTTGAGTCCCCCGGTCCCATCTTTCTCTTCAGTCTGTGTCTGTGTTTTCTTCAAGCTTGCGGCACCCATCACTCACCTCGAGTTGCCGAACTGGTCTCGGCAGAGACTGTCTTTCCTTCACTATACATTCTTGTCTCCTTTGTTGCGGATTAATTGCTCCTATCGCTGTGGGTTCATTTCTGGGCTCTCTATTCCATTCTATGTGTCTGTTTTTGTGTCAGTACCATGCTATTTTGGTTACTGTAGCTTTGTGGTATTAAAGCCAGGGTGTACGATAACTCCAGCTTCATTTCTTTTTCTCAAGATTGCTTTTGCAACTTGGGGTCTATTGTGGTTTCACATAAATTTTAGGATGAGTTGTTCTAGTTTTGTGAAAATGTCATGGGTATTTTGATAGAGATTGTATTAAATCTGTAGATTGCTTTGGGTAGTACGGACATTTTAACAACATTAACTCTTCCAATCCAAGAAAATGGGATATCTTTTCATTTCTTTGTATCATTTTCAATGTTTCTTAATCAATGTTTTATAGTTTTAAGAGTATCGCTCTTTCACCTCCTTGCTTAAGTTTATTCCTAGGTATTTCATTCCTTTTGATGTGACCTGGATGTATTTTAAAGGGAGAGCCAGAGAATTTCCCAATGGATTGTGTGTGGGATGTGAGAAAATCATGGATAATGCTAACATATTATGCTGAGTATCTGAAAGAGTGAAGATGCTGTTTACTGATTTGCGGAAGACTGAGAAAGGAGTAAGTTTGGGGGGAAGAGAAATAGTTCCATTTTAAACATGTAAATTTAAAAGGCCTGTTAGACACCCATGTGGCGATGTTGAGTAGGCAGTTTGTTATTCAAATCTAGAATCCAGGGGAAGGGCTGGGATATAGATACATATTTGGGGGCCATTAGTTTATAGATGATATTTAAAGACCTGGTACTGAATAAGATCACCAAAGAAGTGAATAGAGAATGGCAAGAGAAGAAATTTGAGAATTCAAATTTTGTTACATAGCCAAAGCAGAATGAAACAGAAGTCTGATATAATTAGAAAATCTTTAAGTGCTTTGTGATGTAGAAGGGGTTCCAGAATTTCTGCACACTCTGTGGCAGACTTGGAGAGTAGCTGATGATACTGGCTGGTGAATGTGTAAGGAAAGTTTACTACACTGTGAACAAGTGGTTCCAAGGTGAGAGCTACAGCAAGATAACAAGGAGATATTCAGCCCAACCCAGGACCACAGTGGGGGACTGAATCCTTAGGCTCTGACTCCAGCAGGATCTGACTCAACCAAGAAAGAAAATCTCCCAGAGTCATGAACTACAGACTTAACCATCAGATACCTGCAGGGCACCACTGACCAGAGGAAACATGACATCACCTGAGTCTAGAGAAGCCAAGAAGAGTCTCCAAGGACCTAGGCACTTAGCTCTGGGACTGCTCTCCTTCTCTACCTCCACATGGTCTCCTAAGCTCCCTTCTCCATATACCCAAATCCATATTGGAGAAAAGCAGAAAGTGAGGAAGCATAAAAACATATTTATCCAAAAGAGACTGAATTATATATTAGATGCTACTTAAATTAGCAACTGAGTTTACCGAATTGGACTAAATTTAGTATCCTTTTGCACCTGCTACCAAATAAGGAAGGGCTTCTTAAGATGATTAGATGAATTATGAAAAGTACAGAAGCTGTACTTTCTTTGCATATTTGAATGCGGTATGTAAATTTACAATCGGGAAAATTTTAAAAAGTATCATGCCAACTGTGAAGTATTTAGCCTGAGACCTACAAGAGTGTAGGAGTGTAGGGTAAGTAGAGAAGCCCAGGAAGTTTCAGGAGATTGGAACACAGGACACATACTCAGAAGTTTCTATAAGCCAGTGATTAGGTAAAACTATTAATATGTAAATTAGACTTCAGTGCCTGGGAAGATAATGGAATTGAAGAGGAAATAGTAAATATCTCAGGGAATTAACTGTCACATCAAATAGTGTTATAAATTATATGGTGTGCTTAGGGCTATTCTTTAAGAAGCAAAAATTAATTTACAGACATCTCCTCAGTTCAGTGAGTCTTTCTGGATCACCTTGACACTTGTGACAGCAAGTCTCCCAGCATTCCCACATGGTAGGAAGGAAGGGATATGCCAACTGTTTGGTCTCCTGCAGATTTACTAATGGAACCATGAGTCAAAGGGCAGTAGAGTATCAGTGGTCAGTCTCTTCTGCTTCCCTGCTCCATTGTTGCCCAGTGTGGGGAAAATGCATGAGAATATGCTGATAGGACTCTCTGATTTCCAAACCCGGCAGGATCTGCCCATTTTAAGCCTTTTAGGAATAAATGTTACATATATGTGAAGCTTGTATCAGTCCCACTCATCACGCACACACATGCACTCACATGTACGCACATGCACTCACATGTACACACATGCACACTCCTCCCTCACTTTTGTTCATTCATTCATTTACAATTTCATTCAACAAGCCAATACTGAGGACCTACTCTGTTCCGTACGTTCACCATGATGTCATGTTCCAAGAGTAGAAAGATGCCTAGAATCCTACCTTAAGCTATTCACCATTTAGTAAGAAGAGTCAGACACAACAGCAACTAAAGATAATAACCCAAGTGTGACGGAAACACAAAGGAAAGAACAGCCCCCTCATCTAGTTCATGTCTAGCAAAGCACAATGCTTATTTTACCCATCAACCCATCCATACCCTTGTAACTACCTCCAAATTTTCATTTTTATCTATCAACTGCTCCTTCCTATTAAAACTAGTTTGCTTTCCCTGCTTCCCTATTTCTGTCAGGGTTATGACCATTCTACAAGTCACACAAAATCGAATACTTTGGGTACTCTTCAACCTTACTTATATTTCACGTTTTTTAACCAAGTTCAAATTCATAAAAGCATCATAGGCCAAATTAGCAGAAAATCCAGGATCTCCCTTGGCAATTATCCTAGAACCAGGGGAACTTAGTTCACAGGCATGGCAAACCCTGACCTGGCACCTAGCCTGCTGACAGCAGCGCAAAAGACCTGGAAGTCAGAACATCTAACCAGGCACCTCAAGTGCGGGCAGAGGTAACTGGATCCAATTCCCCAGCTGAGTGTTCTACAGGTGGGGCAGAATGCTCCCTCCCCTCAGCCTAACACTTAATATTCAAGCCCAAACATCAGCACACAATCAGCAACACACAGAGCCTCAGTTTTTCTAAAATGAGACTGATATAGCTCAGTGGTTGACCTATTGTGTAGCTTAGATCTCCCCATTCTGGACCAAATTCCCTGATTTCTGCAGCTGCCCAGAGCGTTGCCTGCTGAGGGCTCTCAACTGAGTACCTGCCCAGGAAGAAAGCGTCTTCTTTTTTAGTGTAGGCACCTTCCCCTCAGGTAACTTGCACTCCGGGAGTGTTTGACCAGGGAGGGATATAAAAAGACCGACCCCCCAGGGCTAAATTCAGATCAACTCTGAGCGGCAGCTCAGCTTTTAATCTCTTGATGGTGGTGCACTGCATCAGAGTTCACCTCTCTCTGGCCAGTCCTGTTGGCCCTGCTCTTTTCCATATTTCATTTCACGGCCCAGTAACCCACCTGAACACAATCTCCAACTGAGAGTGTTTCCTGGGCAAACCAACTCTGACAGGTGGTGACCTTTTGACCTTAAAAGACTTACCCAATCCCCCCACTCCATCAATCTCATCTTCCATTGCCTAGACTTCATGTTGCATTGTACTGACTCTTCCGCAGTAAAACCTTCCCACTCAGTGTTTAATCTTTGGTCTCTTAATCTTTATTTTGCCTTTATTAGGAGGTTGTTCTTTCTTCAAATCATTCAGGGAGATAGAACCAGTCTCTTTCCAGCTGCTTTTACTTCTACCACTTTCACATGTTGTCTCGGTTAAATCGTTGAACCTTCAATAATTCCATCCTTACTCTTACACATTCAGGTCCAGCTCACAAAAGGAGCCCCACTGTCAGGATGACTGGGGCCTGCTGGGCTTTCAGGCACAGTCATCAACAACTAAAAGCAAGCCTCATCTGGTTACCAACCCAGCCAAGGTACTAAGGCCAAGGAGAATTTTCCTCTTAGGGCTCTATTTTTTTGCCTTTCAACCTCATCAGGAGCTTCTGAACTCAAAAGAGTTTCTTATAACATTAATTTCAAGCATTTCAGAGGTAAAGGATTTGGGGATCTTAAATGTACTTCTCCCAGGAGGTTTCAAGGACCTATATCAATTTGCCTATTTCCTACCTTAGACTTTAGAAGAGTATTAAGAACAGAAGAGCCTATTTATCTCACATTTGCATAAATAAGAAGTCCCTGCCCAGGACTCTAGAAAAAACACCCAGAAGATGAGGCAGCTGGCAACTTTTGCATGGAAGTGTTATTTTTAAGACAATTGTAAAGTCCATCAAATCAAGCAACCCATTACATTACTAAATACTGAATTCTGGATAATAACCAAGGCCTTAAATGGCAAATAATAAATCCCTTAATCCACTGCTTATGCTTAATTTCAATTTTCGATTTGTCATGCTCTGTTTTCTTAGGGAGTTTCCAGTAGAAAATGTAGGCTGAACTTTTTTCCTCTGGTAAAAAAATTAAAGATTTACAGAATATAAACATAATTTAACTGAGTCATAGACACTAGTAGCCTAAAATAAACTCATAATCTCTTCCACTGATAATTGCCTAGTTTGACTTGTAAACAACTGTTCATAAATGTGTTTATTGTTGTTCCCTGCAGTGGACATTAACCTATCTTTGGACTTTGCCTGAGTTTTCCCTTTTAGATCACTAAATAAAAACATGAATGATAAATAAAGAAGGAAAGAGGGAAGGAAGAGATGATACCAGATTTTTTGTTGCAATTTTTCTTTTGAGGCAAGAGACTGAATTCCCTATCCTATCCCAACCCCATAAATTTGAACTTCTCTTGCTTCCTCCATCTTGGTAAATAGCACCATTTATTCCAAGCAAGCGATCCAGCTATTATTCTAGCCATCTCTCCCACACATTAAATCTTCCACCAAGCGCTATACATGCCACATTCTACAGATCACTTAATACCTTCCATCCTCTTGTTAACCGGATTAAGTCCTAAGGACTCAGCTTGGGGCCTAGCCTGGCCAATGCTCTCTGCATCAGTAGGGAAGGGTTCCTTTTCCCTTCTGTTTGAGCAGCAGAACAACCAAGCTGAGATTGACACAGCACAGGCTTTATTCAGTGGCCAAAGAATGGAGAAGCTGCAACTAAGTTTATAGATAAACCTTTCACCCACCTTGCAAGAGGGATTGAATTTTAAAGAACAAAGACAAAGGGAAGAGGAATGAGGCTGATGGCGAGGAGGCATATGCATTAGCCTACTGGGGAAGGAGCAGGGCTTTTTTGAGGGCTTCCTATCCTTTTCTTGTTCTTAATATCTGGTCTTGGCAGCTGTTAGGTGTGTCACTTAATATGCTGATATAGTAAAATCAACATATAATGAGACTCAGGGTCTGCTGGAGGTCAGATTCATCACCATCTTTGTCCCAGCTGGTTCCATCTGATTTTTTGTTTGTAGCTTCCTTTCTTATCTCTGGACCCTTTAACTTAAAGATTTGTTAACTCCTGCTAAAGGTGGGAGTTGGCAGGTTTTGAGCAAGTGTTGCAGAAAACCGATCCCACGAGAGACCAAGGACCACACTCAGAGGGTTGGAGAACTCAGGTTTATTGAGCCGGTGGACCCAGATGAGCTAACGCTCCAAAATTCTGGGCCCTGTTCAGGGGAATCTTTTCCTTATATCTGTTAAGGCATATAGCTATAATTGGCACAGATTGATTGGTTGGTTTAGACAAGGCTTTAGTTGAGTTTGGCACAAACTGATTGGTTACATAATTACTATAAGTTACAGGCAGTTACAGAGCTTGGGAGTTGCTATGGGTTACATGCAGTGGATGGGGGGGATGGGGTGGGGGGAGGTTTCCAAACAGAAACTTGCAGGAGCAGGAGCAGGACATTCCATACTTATCAGAACATCTTAAGGTTACAGTTGATTACTAGGTCATCTTTTCTTATCACGGCACAGCAAGCAGATCTTACAGAAACAGAGCTAGCATAAAATTATAAACTTAAAAATTCCCTCATCACAAGGACACTCCTGCTAAAGGTGAACAGGTTTTGAGCAAAGACTTGGATCAGCTCTGGCAGCACTCTCATCACCTACTTCTATTTCCTTCTTTCAGGCCCACTCTCTTCCTCGGTTTCTTAGATTCTTGCAGTCATTTCCAAACTGACCTCCTAGCCACTAATCTAATCCCACCTCTAGTATTTCCTCTACATTGCAATTAAGCTGATCTTTCTAAAGTGAAAATTTCATCAAATCTCTTCTCCTTCCCTCTCTATAATCTTTCAGTGGGTTCACATTGACCAGAACAAAATCTGAAATACTTACACTTAATTGTCCTCACTGATACTTACCTTTCTGGTCTCATCTCTTGAAAATTTCGATGTCATGTTCTAGCCCCACTGAACTTCTTACAGTTCTCTGAACACTCTGTCTTCTCTCTTCACTCTGTGTCCTTGACACTCCTCAACCTTTGATTAAATGTTTAAAATGCCATCTTCTTTATAATCTCCTTTATAATACACTCCAATCTCTCACCCTTCAGGACAAATACTTTCTGTGTATTATCAGAGTAGCTGATATAGTTCATTGGTCACATTAGTTACATTACACAGCTATTAACCAGTTATACTTGTCTTTGTCTTTAGATTCTTACATCCTTAAGGATGAGGTAAAGTTTTGGGTTTTGATTCCAAGTGCTTAGTGAGAGCCTAGTATTTAATAATTTCTCAGTAAAAATTTGTAGAATTAATTAATTAATTAACACAATAAGAATACAATAAAGAGAAGTCTAAGCTTGTATTACTCATTGCCATCTGATACATAGACATTTCATTCATCAGACAACTTGACACAAAAGTGAAAAAGGTGTTGCTATAAAAATTTTCTCCATGAAGGGGTCCATATACCCATTCTTTCAGACACACACAGACACACATGTATACACACACGTACCTACCAATAGACTCTCAACTCTCAACATGTAACAGGAGTATATCAGTTAGAAACTGAATTTGTCTGCTAGTTACAAATATTCCAGTAACAAAAACAAGTAAGGGTTTATGCTCTTAAAGAAATGAAGTCTGAAGGTAGATCGCCCAGGGCTTCATCATTACATCCACATTCTAGGCCACATGAAAAAGAAAAAGAAGAGAGTTTGCCTCTTCTCTTTGAAAGAATCTTCCCAAATATCCCACTCAACATTTCAACTTACATCTCATCAGGCAGATCATAATAACATAACCATATTCAGTTACAAGAAAAGACAGAAACTTGACTTTGCTATTCTGGCACATGGCACATTACCCTGGATATCTATTTTGTATCACTTTTAGTAAGAAATATAAAATATGCATCATTGTTTTATTTACATTACCCATTTAATGCTCACAACAACCTTATGAGATAGTTATATGAGTAGTTCCATTTTAATAGATGAATTTAGATATAGAGTTGAAAAGGTGAAGAAATTTCCCCAAGGTCATGAAGCTGAATCTTTTACAAATGTTGACTTAGGGATGTACCTAGAAAAAAATTTAAGACATGTTAGTTCCTTGGCTAAAGGGATCTTTATTTCTTATTTAAAGACTATGTTTATTAATGAACAAGTATTTACTGAACTTTTACTATTTTCCTGATAAAATCTTAGGTTCTGTGGAAATATCAGTAAATAAGAGAGATAAGATCCCTGCCCACATAAAGGTTACATTTCAAGAGCAATCCATAAAGAGATTATGGAGAAATAATAAATACATAATATATATAATTTAATTTGATATGAAGTGTATCAGTCAGGATAGGCTAGGAAGTTATGCTACAGTAACAAACAAGCCCCCTCTGTTTGTTCACAGGGGAACAGGGGAGATCTGCTCATGGTGCTATCCTGGGAGAGGTTGAGAGAGACTCCATCTCCAAACTCCATAATCAACTCAGCAAGAGAAGAATGATGCAGGTTTCACCCTGGTCATTAAAAACTTCCTCCCAAAAGTAATGTATCAACACATCACTATGGCTCACATTTCAAATCATTTGAATTACTTAGCTACATGTTGAGGGGACCATGTTCCAGGCATAGAGAACAAAATAAGAGAATGGCTTGGCCTGATGAAGGGGCAGAAGTGTATCCTTTGTCCTGTAGTTAGAGAGCTTGGCAGCTTCACTTTCCCGGGTACCCACTAAGGTCACTGATGATACTCTTCATCCTGATTGGATCCATTGATTAGGCTTTTGTTTGGGATATTTTTCTATAAATACAGAAAGAGGCAATCATGGCCAAAAGGAAATGCATTCCTTTCTTTACTATGAGGGTTTTTGATTACACCCTATGAATTTGTCCAATCCTATCTTCATAGTCTTGGCACCACTGGTCTTTTTCTCCCCCTAAACCTAACCATGAGAATCTGGAAGAAGCAATTCACCAGTTTGTCAACCACTTTTGCTGAACTATACCACAGAGAATGTCTGGAGTCACAGTGACTGCAGTGTTTCCTAAAGCTGCAAAGCTGGGACTTAGTGAGGGAGTAGCATCGATATACACACTACCAAATGTAAAACAGATGGCTAGTGGGAAGCTGCTACAGAGCACAGGGAGATCAGCTTGATGCTTTGTAAAGACCTAAAGGGGTGGAATAGGGAGGTTTGGAGGGAGGCTCAAGAGGGAGGGGATATGGGGATATATGTATACATATGGCTCTTTCATTTTGTTATACAGCAGAAACTGACACAATACTGTAAAGCAATTATACTCCAATAAAGATTTAAAAAAATAAAAATAAAAAAATAAAGTTTTGCTTCATTGTGTATAACCTCAATCAGATTCACATTTGATTCTGAAGAATATTTTATAATCACCATTCGAAGTTTTCACTGGCAGCATATATCTATGTTCTACAACTTTCTTTGAATCCAGTAAGAGGGAAATGATCATCTCATTTCTTGTGGGGCATAATTGGTCTATATTATCAATAATTTCACTAAATGGTTTCACTACCTGGTAGATTATTGTAATTTTTTTTGAAACTGTGATAAAATTTTTGGAGTCATCCATCTTCTCTTGGCGCATTTCTGCTCTTTGAGTCTCTAATGGTTTCTATTATTTCTTCCCTTGTAATATACCTCTCTAATTTTTCTTTATTGCTCTGTGGTTACTGGTGCGTTGCTGTTTTTGTAAAGAAATTTTGAAATCTGCTATACCCTACAGGTTTTGTTCTGATTTATATTAACTTTTGTGAAGTGTTACTAAGGCAGAATTAATTGAAAATTGGCCAATTCAAAGCATTGCAAGACCCACCTTCTGAAACTGTAATTGAGCCAATTATTTCATCTAAACCACAGAAAAGAAACGAACAGTTATTTCCATGTCCCATTAATGAAATGCCAATGGATTAATTTTGTCCTAAAAAGAACTACTTTGGCTTTCAGTATTTGTAGTGTAACTCACTTTAGCTGATGTTCCTGGTTCAATGATATGATTCAGTCTGAATTAAACACGTTGTCCCAGACACTACTATTTGCCCACCTAACAGTTATCCTCCTCTTTTCTTAATGACAGAATGCAGTTACACTCTGGTAGGAATGTGTCTGTCTAGGAACTGCTTATCCCAGCTTCCCTTGCCCCTAGAATAGGCAAGTAACCCAGTTTGGTCAATGGGAAGTAAGTGATAATTACTGTACAGAATTCTGGGAAAGTTACTTAAAGAGTAGGCTGACTTGGTTTCCAGTTTGTGATTCTTATGGGATGCAGCGAACGCCTCTGGCTGTTTGAACAATTTGACCCAAAGCATGGATAGCAGACCAAATCATACAATTTATATCAACAATATGAATGACTAAATTAAAAAAGAAGAATTGAAGAGATCCCTGTATGCCCTGTTTTCTCAGTTTGGCCACGTGGTAGATATTGTGGCTCTAAAGACTATGAAGATGAGGGGGCAAACCTTTGTTATATTTAAGGAACTGGGCTCATCCAAAAATGCCTTGAGACAGTTACAAGGATTTCCATTTTATGGTAAACCGATGCAATTCCAGTAGGCAAAAACAGATTCTGATATAATATCTAAAATGCTTGGCACTTTTGCTGACAAAGAAAAGAAAAAAGAAAAGAAAAAAGCCAAAACTGTGGAACAGACTACAACAACCGTGAACAAAAAGCCTGGTCAGGGAACACCAAATTCAGCTAATACCCAAGGAAATGCAACACCAAATCCTTAGGTCCCTGATTACCCTCCAAACCACATTTTATTCCTTAATAATTTCCAGGAGACACTACTGAGATGATGTTATCCATGCTGTTTAATCAGTTCCCTGGTTTCAAGGAAGTAGTTTGGTACCTGGGAGGCATGACATTGCTTTTGTTGAATTTGAAAATGATGGACAGGCTGGAGCTGCCAGGGATACTCTACAGGGATTTAAGATTACACCGTTCCATGCCATGAAGATCACCTATGCCAAGAAATAACATTTGGGATAGCTGCCTTTAAAGGACTTGGTGTTATTTACAGTTTTCATTTTGATAATATTTGGTCAGGCCATTTTAATAGTTGGGGGGGAGATGGAAGTGTAGGTGAAATTTTTGTAAAGGATTTAAAAAATTACCCAGTCTTTGTTTAGTCTTAGTGAACTATGAACTGTGAAGGCCTTAATTTTGTACAATAAACTTTCATTTGTATTCTGTGAAAGAAAAAAAAGAAAAAGAGTAGGCTGACTTGGGTGGCTTACAGATTTGCCTTTTTCTTACCCCATCTTCCTTTATGGATTCCAAGCATGATGATGATTTAAAAAAGCTATCTCGTGTTCATGAAACTATATCAGATACTGAGGTTTGTTTTTTGTTTTTGTTTTTTTTAAAGCAAAGACAGAAAGAGGCTGGTCCCTGATGACACTATGGAGCTGCCATATTGACTCTGGGCGGCTCATTTCTGGAGTTCTCATTATATGAGATAAACAAAAGAACTAATTTATTTCAGGTACTCTTTTTCAAGTTTGTTACTCTAAATCTAAAAATCAATTTGAGGAAAATTGCCATCTTAACAACATTGAGTTCTTCAATCCATAAAAATGGAATACCTCTTCATTTATTTGGATCTTTAATTTCCATCAGCAATATTTTATAATTTACAATGCATATGCCTTGTACTTATATTTGTTACATTTATTTTTAAGTATTTTTTTCTCTTTGACACTATAATGGATGGAATTATCTGCTTAATTTCAATTTTGGATTGCTCATTGAAGGTTATAGGAATACAATTGATCTGGGTATATTAATCTGTTAGTATGGGGTATTACATTAATTGATTTTTCAGGTATCAAATCAACCATGGCGGACATAATCTTAATGTGGCCCCCATGATCTCTACATCCTAATATTAATCACAACCCCTTGAGTATGATCAAAACTAGTGACTTGCTTCTGATAAACAGAATACAGTAAATATGACTCAATGTATGAGACTACATGATTACATAAGATTTTAATGCCTGGAGTTTCTTTATTCCTTGCTGGCTTTGAAGAAGCAAGGGGCTACATTGAGGAATTTCACGTGGTAAGGAAATGCCCGCAGCTTCCAGAAGCTTAGGGTGATCTCCAGTCAACAACCAGGAAGTAACAGAAGTCCTGTAGCCATAAGGAACTGCCAAAAACCTGAGTGAGCTTTCAGGAAGATCCATTTTTTCGCTGAGCCTCAGATGAAACTGCAGCCTCAGATGACATCGTGATTGCAGGCTTGTGGGATACTAAACCCAGAACCCAAATAAACTGTGCCTTGGCTCCTGAGCCACAAAACCTGTGATAACAAATAAAACTGAGATAAAATAAGCTGCATGTTTCTTTTAAGCTGCTACATTTATGGTAATATTGTTATATGGCAATAACTAGCATAATATCCTTGCGTTCCTGAGATAAATTCTGCTCCACCATATATTTCTGGATTCCATTTGCTAATATTTTGTTAAATATTTTGTGTCTATTTTTACAAGTGATATTGATCTGTAGAGTTCTTCTGATGTCTTGTTTGGCATTGTTATCAATGACCTCAGAGAATTAGTTGGAAAGTTTTCCCTCTTCTATTTTCTGGAAGAGTTTGTGAAGAACCTATATGATTTATTCTTTAACTGTTTGATATAATTCACCAGTGAAACACCATCTAGGTTTGAACTTCTCTTTGTGCAAAGATTTGTAACTACTAACTTAATTTCTTATTGGAGGTGTTTTGGGATTCTCTCTTTTATTTTAAGACAATTTCAGTATTTTGTATCTTTCTAGAAATTTCACCTAAGTTGTCAAGGTTATTGACATAAGTTGTTCTTAATATTCCTTTATAATTCTTTTAATTTTTGTGAGGTCAGTAATTATGCCTCTAGTTTCACTTCAGATTTTAGAAATTTATGTCTTCTCTCTTTTTTTTCTTTGTCAGGCTTGCTAACATTTGTTCATTTTAAAAATATTTCCAGAGAATCAACTTTTGGTTTAGTTGATTTTCTCCAGTGTCGTTCTGTTTTCTACTGAGTTGATTTCTATTCAGATCTATATTATTTCCTTCCTTTTTGCTTACTTTGGGTTTCATTTGTTCTTCTTTCTCTGCTTTCTTAAGGTAGAAACTTAGGTTATTGTTTTGGATCTTGCTTCTTTTCTAACACAGGCCTTTAAAGCTATAAATTTCCCTCTAATCACTATGTTAGCTGAATCCCATAAATTGATATGTTGTGTCTTCACTTTCAGTCAATTTAAAATATTTTCTAATTCTCTTATGATTTTCTTCTTTGCTAGATAGAGTATGTTGTCTGATTTTCAAATATTTTTGGATTTCACAGATTTTCTTCTGGTGTTGATTTTTAATTTAATTCCACTGTAGTCCAAGATTATACTTCATATGTTTGTTTTGTTGTTGTTGCTGGGTTTTTTTTGTTGTTTTTTAAGAACCTAGGTTTAATGTACAGAATGGCATAGATTACAACTAACTCTTATAAGTTTCTTTTTTTTTAATTAAAATTTTTTTTAATTTTATTTATTTTTTAAATTTTATTTATTTATTTATTTATTTATTTATTATTTTTTGGGGGTACACCAAGTTCAATCATCTGTTTTTATACACATATCCCCATATTCCCTCCCTCTCTTGACTCCCCCCCACCATCCCTCGAGTCCCCCCCATTAATTAAATATTTTTTTAAATCTTTATTAGAGTATAATTGCTTTACAATATTGTGTCAGTTTCTGCTGTACAACAAAGTGAAAGAGCCACATGTATACATATATCCCCATATCCCCTCCCTCTTGAGCCTCCTTCCCAACCTCCCTATCCCACCCCTTTAAATCTTCACAAAGCATCAGGCTGGTCTCCCTGTGCTCTGCATTAGCTTCCCATAGCCATCTATTTTACATTTGGTAGTGTGTATATGTCGATGCTACTCTTTCACTATGTCCCAGCTTCCCCTCCCCACAATGTCCTCAAGTCCATTCTCTGTGTCTGCATCTCTATTCCTACCCTGCCACTAGATTCATCAGTACCATTTTTCTAGGTTCTGTAAATATGTGTTAGCATACAGTATTCTCTTCTCTCTTTCTGGCTTACTTCACCCTGTATGACAGACTCTAGGTCCATCCACCTCACTATGAATAGCTCAATTTCATCCCTTTTTATGGCTGAGTAATATTCCATTGTATATATGTGCCACCTCTTCTTTATCCATTCATCTGTCAATGGACATTTAGGTTGCTTCCATGTCCTTGCTATTGTAAATAATGCTGCAATGAACATTGTGGTACATGTATCTTTTTGAATTATGGTTTTCTCCGGGTATATGCCCAGGAGTGGGATTGCTGGGTCATATGGTAGTTCTATTTTTAAGGAACCTCCAAACTGTTTTCCATAGTGGCTGTATCAATTTACATTCCCACCAACAGTGCAGGAGGGTTCCCTTTTCTCCACACCCTCTCCAGCATTTATTGTTTCTAGATTTTTTGATGATGGCCATTCTGACTGGTGTGAGTTGATACCTCAATGTGGTTTTGACTTGCATTTCTGTAATGATTAGTGATGTTGAGCATCTTTTCATGTGTCTGTTGTACTTCGTATGTTTGTAATCCTTTTAAATTTATTGAGATTTTTTTTATTGCCGAGCATGTGGTCCAACCTGGAAAATGTTCTGTGTTTTTGAAAAGCATGTGCATTTATTATTGTTGAGTAGAGTGTTAAATTGAGCCATGTTGGCTGAAAATATTCAAGTTTTCTATATGTTTTTGAGTTTGTCCTGCTTGGAGTTCATTGAACTTTGTGAGTGTGTAGATCAGTGTTTTCATCAAATTTCAGACGTCTTCAGCCGTAATTTCACTGAACTTTTTTTCTTTCCATTTCCCTCTCTCCTCTCCTTCTAGGATTGTCACTATGTATATGTTGGGACGCATAATGGTGCCCCATATTTCACATCATTTTTCCTCAATCTTTATTCTCTGTGTTCTTCAGTTACATGGTCTTGAGTGATCTGTCTTCAAGTTCACTGATTGTTCTGTCACCTAAAATCTACTGTAAAACCACTTTAGTAAATTTTTCATTTTGGTTATTTCACTTGTTAACTCCAGAAGTTCTGTTTGGTCCTTTTAAAAATAATATCTCTCTTAATTGATATTCTTTATTTGATGCCTGATTGTAATCATAATTTTGTTTAATTCTTAAGAATGCCTTTCTTTAGTTCTTTGAGCCTATTTATTATATCTGCTTTGAAGTCTTTGCTAAGTTGAACATCGGGGGAAATCAGATATAATTTCTATTTTCTGCATTTTTCCTCGGACAGTCATTCACAGTTTTTTGTTTTTGCTTTTGTTTTTGTTCTTTTTGCCTCTCTCATAATATTTTGACCTTTGAATAATATCATAGCAACTATGAATTTTTATTACCTACTCTGTTTGGTGACTTAGCTTAACTATGTCTCTAGATTATCCCTCCCCCCATTGTGTGTGGCCACTGAAGCCCCTGATCAGTTTTTTTTAACTCTTTTTAAAGAATTTTAAGTCTGGCATCCAAGTGGTCACATAGGGTCAATCTAGCTTAGTGGTCAACAATGATTGGTCAGATTTTGTGCTTAAGCACCTTGAGCCAGTAAATATTCCACTCTTTACTAGTGGATCTATGTTTGGGTTGAATACATTCAAAATTCAGACAGTTTTCAAGTCTCCTCTGGTTTTTATTTTTCCTGTGCTTGAGCCATCACATTTAGCCAGGGATACACAGGTATCTAGAGACCTCTTCAGGCTCTCCTGTGCATGCATGCAGCCTTGTGCATGTTTTCAGCCTCCCAGACCACCAGGGATATGATATGATATGATATGATATGATATGATATGATATGATATATGATATGATATATGATATGATATGTTGTATGATTTAGTCAACATTCAGAGCTTATCAGAGCCCAAATTTGCCTGTTTACTTTTTGACTGGTCTTCAGTCTGCTGCTTGAATCAAAAAGTATAACAGCTTCAGGCTAGCTGCAATATTAGATGGCCATGATTGCCACCTAAGATTGCTATTATTTTCAGTAATGCCCCTGGACATGGGTTTTTCCCAAGTGAACCCTGTCCAGCAGTGAAGCTGCCAGTCCTCATGGCCTGCTCCTCCCTGGTACCACTACTGCACCAGGGAGCTGGGGCAGGAAGCATGAGGATGAAGGCATCCTCAGCTAAAATGCCACAGATTCCTGCTGTTCTTACCAAGGTTTACTGTTTTTTTTTGAATAAAGGTCTCTCAATTTGTTGCATGGTTTAGTCAACACTGAGTCCTTAAATGATTATTTGTGCCTATTCTGTTTTATCACCGCTTTTTGGTGAGAAAATTTACAGAGCTCCTCCTTCAGCCAATCCAGAAGTTACCTTTTAACTTTTCCCTCTTATAACTAAAGCTATCTGTCTATTTGTGCTACTTTTGGAGAGAATTCTTCAGTACTAGTTTCCAGTTTCCAGCCAGGTCTATTCTTTTTTCATCCTTTATTTGGATTGTTTCGTACATATGAGTCTGGGGTGGGCTGGTGGGGGTGGCAATTGTGTGTGTGTGTTAAATTTCCAAGTTTCTCCAGTGTTTTCCTTCTTATGAAGTCCTATTCGAATTTTGTGATGAAATATCCTGTTAAAACTCCCGGTATAATTTTCAACTTCTTTACTCTTTTCTGCACTTTGTTTC
This sequence comes from Hippopotamus amphibius kiboko, assembly GCF_030028045.1. Lineage (NCBI taxonomy): Eukaryota > Metazoa > Chordata > Mammalia > Artiodactyla > Hippopotamidae > Hippopotamus > Hippopotamus amphibius. The sequence goes on from NC_080194.1 coordinate 48,727,102, forward strand.
ATTGGGGTTTTTGTCTTTAGTTAATCCATATGCTGCCTCTTTATTCATACTGAGCACAATACCTCTTCCAGTAACAATAAAGCAGTGCCCTACTCCAGCCTCAAGGAGAGAATTCTGCTCTTCACTTAATATATTCTTCGTGAAACACGGCAACTCCTATCATAGGAACTATTCTGAAAGCCTGTAGTACAATGACTGACCTCAGACTTTATTGCTAAGGGGCTCCTCGCATAGGCCAATCTTTACACAGCAGAGACCAGTTATCTAACAACTTCCTGAGATCTCTAGGCATCTTCATTTCCCCTCAAGTATAAGTATAATTAGGAACTACGCTTTTTTTAACTACATAATTAAAAGGAAGCACAGGTGGTAAGTAATTTCCAGAATAAATGGAAGTCTTTTTTTTGGAAGCAGAAAGATTTTTAGAACTTCTTTTAAAGTTTTTATAGCTTTAAAAATGTTGTGGTTCAGTCTATTTGGGGTATAATATATAATTTTGTGACCTATTTTGGGGCTATTTTTCAAGAAACTAGTATTATGTGGAATATATTTTGGACAAAGTTGATATATGCAATATGTAGATATTACATTCATGATATAAAGAATATTACCAAGAATTAAATTAGTCCTATTATTATCAATAGTCCTGATTAGGTCAAGGTAACAAACTATTGCCTCCTCCACAAAAAAGATTGTGATTTGATAAAATAATGCCTCGTGCAATAACATTGAAATTGACTTACAATTACAAATTCAAATGTAACCTTTAGGTGTAGTGGAATAAGACGGTCTTAAATCTTAATTTCTCAGTGAAAAAAGAAAGCAATTTACAGGTTTGCCTGACAAAGGTACATTCTGATAATGCTTAGTAAAATGACTAACAATTATAAAGTTCCATAGTCTATAATTTAAATTATTCTTTCATACTTGTTTTAAGATTCCAGAATTCCAGGGAGAAATAAAACCCAATTTCAAAAATAAATTTTACATTTTAAAGTGAAAGCAGGCAGTTTTCCCTTGTGCGGAACAAGCTATTTCTAAGCTGTGGTGAAATTAATCAGCTTGTCAAAGGGCAGCATTAACAGTCAATGCAAGACATTTGTTGAACAAATACCTATGGAGACAACCTGTATATGAGAACCCTGACCTTAAGCATATAACTATCTTATTGGGAAGTTGCAAGGAAAAACTCAAGAAAGTTGTGGTAAATGCCATATGAGACAGAGGAGTTCAGGGAAGAGAATAAGAATATTTACCTGAAATGAGTAGGAGAACTTCCTAGTAGATATAGCATTTGGACTGAACTTTGAATAACGGCATTAAAGAATCAGAGCATCGTAAGTCTGGGGACAAATTCAGATTCTAGCCAGGTACTATATGTAAAACATGTGAGCTAAAGCCAAAACCACTGGGAATGTTTGGACTGTGGTGAACTAGGAGGTGCTTGCCCTGTCTAAAGGAAGTAATCTGATGTTAGTAACACCAATTATTGCCAAATGAGAATGCAGGCCCAGTGTTATCATAATTTCTGAAAATTTCCCCCAAGAAAACCTGAAAATATCAGATTTTTATGTGAATCTTGCATAAATCTTGAATCATAAATATTGATAACTAAATCCATTTTACAGCATAATGTAGGCCAGATTGCCTGTGAGCTATAGATTTGCTGTCTTCACTTTAAGATAATCTGGTTCAACACTTGCTCACTTCAAAATCCTTGGATTTCCTTCATGACTTTTCCACCAAGTGGTAATCAACCCTCTAATTTAACTCTTCCTGAAATGGGAATTTCAATGTCTGGCTACACAAGTGGACTGTCAGAACTTTCTTCCTTATATTTGTCCCCCAAATTGTCCTAGTTTTTCCTGGGTACTTCACAGTTCTTCTACCTATTGGCTTAAAGTATTTGAAAACAGCCATTATGTTCCTCATAAATTTTGTTTAATGCCTCTGCCTTTTGCTCAACTGGCATGATTTCAAGTTTCTTAGAAACCACCTTGATCACCCTCATCTGGATAGATTCAATGATCTGTTTTCCTCAGTGCGTAATACCCAGAACTAAATGAGGTGGTCTAGGCAAAGAATGAATATTACCACCCTTGTTCCAGGTATCACAGCTAATATCAGTCAGATATCAGTGCATGAAACTAAAGTCATCCCATATATTTTAGTAGAAAGGGATTTACATAATATGAAAGCATTAAAATTGTTGAAGGAGAATGAGGCAGAGGGCCACTCTTGGGCTTCAAGTTTAAGGAACTGTCAAGCTTTTCCAAAGCAACTGCACCATTTTACATTATATAGTGATGCATGCGGACTTTGACTTCTCCACATCCTCAACAACACTTGACCTAGTCCATCTTCAGTTTCAAATCTTATATTTTTAAAATATTTAAATATGTTTCATGTAGATTCCACTATAGGGAAAGAGATGGATACAACTTTTCTCTACTAATATTTTTTTTGAGAACTAGTCAGTATTGGATTATTTCACAACCATTACAAAAACAACAGTAACCTGTTCCCTTTAAACCACAGGGAACCACCTCATCTGAGGCTTTGCCCCACCCAAAAGGCATCGAATGACCCAAAATTGGCTTATCTAGAGATAGGATGCTTGGCCTCCTTGCAGTAATTTGTAACAATTCTGTTGTAACTCTAGCAATGGTATTCCCTGTAGGATTGACTAAGGCCTCAGCTGCACAGAGGCTTTGAAAGTTAGCTTTTCCCTCAGCCCACTTCTGTTTTTATTTCCTAAGAGGTGTATCTCCTGAAAGCACCCTTCTACACAAAATTTTCCATTTTGAAGTTTGTTTGCAGGAACGCAATCTAAAACAGTTAGCCTCTCTGGCTTTTAGTCCAATGATCCATTAAAGTGAGGACAAACAAAAATTTCCTTGAAAAATTATTATAAGTGGATATTTGTCATTCCTCTGAGCTCCTTTCCAGGTTTAAGAAATTGATAGGAAGTAAAAACTGTCTCCCAGGTAGGAGAACAGTTATTTTTCTAAAATGCTAGAGAGTTATTTTTCTAAACATTTTTGCATCATGGGTAGAGCTAAATGATGTCATCTCTTCAACATATTTCCATTTCCTCAAGAACTGGTGATGTAGCAGCAGTACAGTTGTTGAAATTTCATGGAGCAAAACTGGCAGTAACATTAATGGAGAAAGCATCTGCTATACAGTTTATTTTCTGGCATAGCAGATGGCAGTGGCGCACCAAACTCTAGTTTTTGGTAGCAGCTGTGATTTTTCTAATCAGACCAGTTTATGTGATGTAAATATTGCTCTAGGTGGCTCAGTCTTGAGCCTGGCTTTCCAGACCTCCAAACATCTCTGTGGTATATCTGAAGAGGTAGACCTCTTTTTAACAGCATCCTTTTTTGCTGAGTCAATCAGTTAGCACCTGTTGTTTGCAGCTAAATACCTGATTAAAGATTAAATGGTATAATGTGTGTAAAGCATGTGACATAGATGTAAAGAAGCACCTAGTAGGTGTTAATACACTGCAGGTATTATAATTTTTGGGCTTTCTGGTGGCTGTGTGTGGTTTTCAAATCATGGCTTTTGTATTGTGAGGAGCAATTGAGCTAATAAATGGAAAGCATCTAGAACAGTGGCTGGCACATAGCAATCATTCAGTACATGTTTGCTATTAACACTATTGTCCTTTAGTCATACCATCATCCCTATATACTAAATTGTTAATTCAGGCTGGGTATGGGAGTTTGGGGCTTGGACTGAATCAAGATGAATTTGTTTTGACAAGCTGTCAGAAGCGGAATCTGAACCCAGATCTCCTTAGGAAGACCTGATTCCCAAATGGGGGGTGTTCTCTGATTAACTGGTATTCGAGGCCAAGTCCTGCCATCTATCCCATATATTTGAAGCTAAAACCTTCATAGAAAAGAAAATTGATCTCTCTGTTTACTCTCAAGCCACAGTTGTAACGTCATCAGGTACCATGGAAGAGGAGCAGATGGTCTCAAAGTGCATTCACCTCAGCATTTGTCAGAAAACTTTATATGCTTGCTATGCTCTCAGTATTTCCAGGAAGAGCTGAAAATTTTTAACATTATTTATTTACCACACGAAAACTTACTTAACATTTTTTGCAGAAAAATTTCTAAATCAAAGATTTGGAAGTTGTTTCTTTGATGACTGATTTCCTCGATTTCACTAAGCATAACCTTTCTGTTTTCTATAAAATAATACATATTTATTTTCTCTTCATTGAGACAAATTTACACAGACAAAGTTTCTCAAGGGCAAGGCAACAATCTCTGACATGGGTCTTGATCAGAAGACATAATTCATTAGTCTTCATTCTCAATTATGTGAACAGGGAAAAAATCCTCAATTAAAATGGAAAAAGAGGGCCTCTCCAAATTTAATCTGTTTGTCTCTAGCACTCAAACAGAGGATATGCAGAAAAAAGTGATCTTGAGTGTATTACTCTGCTTAGAAATAGAGATTTTAGTAATCAAATGTGTTTTCAGAAATATTAACATACTAAAGTACAAAGTAACTAAATATCTCAATTACACTTCTAAGTGTAAGACATTGCATATGCTTTGAATAAGTTCTGATTATTTTCTCCAAGTAAATTAATTTTTTTAATAAATTTATTTATTTATTTATTTATTGACTGCATTGGGTCTTCATTGCTGCACACAGGCTTTCTCTAGTTGCTGCAAGCAGATGCTACTCTTCATTGTGGTGCGCAGGCTCCTCACTGTAGTGGCTTCTCTTGTTGCAGTGCATGGGCCCTAGGTGTGTGGGCTTCAATAGTTGCGGCACATGGGCTCAATAGTTGTAGCTCACGGGCTCTAGAGCACAGGCTCAATAGTTGTGGTGCAACGGCTTAGTTGCTCCGTGGCATGTGGAATCTTCCCAGAGCAGGGCTCGAATCCGTGTCCCCTACATTGGCAGGTGGATTCTTAACCACTGAGCCACCTAGGAAGTCCATTAATTTTTGAAATTACAAAGTAATGGGACATTCTGCTCTGCATGCTCTTTTTTGTGAAGTGACCACTCCTAGGGTCAGCCTAGGCTTCTCCAGGGGTGGTAAGGCCATTTTATCTAGTGTCCGTTGTTAAGAAATCCATGAGAGTCACTCACTTAGGGCACATTCAACACCACTACAAATACTGAAGCTGAAATTTGATCTTCATTTGCCCTACTCCCAAGTATATCTCTATGAATTAAAAACTCAAATAAGGAATAAAGAGTGCAATTTTTGTTTCCTCCACAAACCCCAAAATCAAGGTCCCTGAGGACATCATCATTGAACTGCTGAATTAATCAGCCTTAAGTCTATCTCCTTGTTATATAAGAATAGTAAGATCTGCACTTAAAGCTGAAAGCAAGTAAATTGCTACACATAGCATTTTTCTCCACTTCTCTGCACACCCTCCTCACTTTCCTGGTTTTAAAATACCCAGCATAGAACTCCATCCTTCCTACTTTTTCATCCGTTCAAATATTTATCTTCTGTTTCAGGCATAATGCCTCCTATGGGAAGCCACTTCATCAGTAATCTTCTCTTTCATCTATATTTTCAGACTTTCCCTATTATTTGTTCCTTACCTTCAAGGCTTAAAAGTTTATTTTTCATTGGGGGTCCCCTGGTTGCCCAGTGGTTAGGATTCCAGATTTTCACTGCTGTGGCCGGGTTCAATCCCTGGTCAGAGAACTGAGATCCTGCAAGCCAGAAGGCAAAGAAAAGAAAAAAATTAAACTATAGGCAACAACCATTTCTCCCTTTTACTTTAAAGTCAGGCTTCTTTTAAGAGTTGCACATGCTCACTAGATATACATTCCTACTTTTCATTCTTTCATTACATATGAAAGGATCCCACCACTCTACAACAATTTCTCTTCCAAAGTCACCAATGGCTTTCAGGTCGAAAAAAAAAAAAAAGGTAACATTCATCTTTCTCCCCTGTCAGCACTTGGCCTCATTGACCACTCTCTTTGTGAAACCTGCTTCTCCTTCATTATATGCCAAACAGCTGCTCTCTGATGGTCCTGCTCCCACCCCTGTGAAATCTCCCTCAGTCCTCCTCCTGGCATCCTCCTCCTCTTGTCCTACTATAAATGGTGGGGTTACCCCATTTTCATTGTCCACAGTTTCCCGTTCTGCAAGCTCCCCCCATTTTCATTTCCATTCACACAGAAATTAAAAAACCCACCAAATCTCCCTTGCCAGATTAAAAAAGATAATGGTTTTGAAAGTGCTTCCAATTAAGAAAAGTGATTTATAGAATACCATGTAAGAAACACAGAATCTTCAACCATATGCACATTTTTGAGGGGAGTGTCTGAGAAGATTCAGATCAATTGCTTTTGTGGAAAGGACCTTTTAAGTCAAGGTCTAGGGAAAATAAAAGTGGTCCTTAAGCTTATTTTGAATGTCTTAGTATCTAAGGATTGTATTATCAGACAACATTCCAGTCAATTTGGGAGGCCAACGTAACGTACAAACATATAATAATTCTGAATAAAATATACATCCCCAATTAAATATAGCACTGAGCTCAAAACCAAGAAAGGGAAATTTCCAGGTTCCATGGATGAAGAAGAAAGCCAAAGCCAGAGAAGTGAGTGGCATCAAAGCTGAGATCCTCACAGAGGACTTAGGCATAAACGGCTATAATGCCCACAAAAGTAGGGGCATGTGGCCCTTGCTTATGGACCATGGAACTAAACTATCTGTGTAAATCCAGCAGCCCTGTAGGACTGATCCAAATGTGAAATGAATTTTAGAAGACTTCTGTGTGGCACCCAAGAAAGAAGCTTTGACCATTGCTATCAAATCAGGGCCCTAATAGAAAAAAAAAGAAAAATTACTCCTGAGATATTGCAAAATACTCTCTCTTGAAAAATAAGCTTGCAAATTTAAGCCATACACTTAATTTTCATAGCCTCAATATACATGGATAAAAGGTCAGAATTAATCCTTTTCTTAAGGTACGAAATTAAAGCTAGGTGTAGTCTATAGGCTCCAGGCAGACGCAAACTCAAAACATTCTGTGAGCGTACTCCCACAACTTCACAACTCCAGAGAAGGTAAATAGCCTGAACAGGAAGTTACAGATTTAATTAAAAAGTTATAATGGAGGAGAAAAAAGATGGCGGCGAAGTAGAGGGATGTGGAATGCATCCCTCTCCACAGATGCATTGGGAATGCACGGAAGGACGCAATAATTCCCACAGAGAACCAGCTGAACACCAGCAGACGGCCTGGGACACCAGAAAGGACTGCAAGGAGCCCGACTTAACTGGTAGGGAGGCATCTACGACGGCTCAAAGAGGGTGAAGCGGCAGAGCTGTGGCAGACGGGAGGGAGTGAGAAACATACGGAGGGTCCGCAGCGCAGCTCAGCGTTCCCGGACCGAGACGTCAATCTGTGGCTGAACGGAGGGTCCGGGAGCGGGAGCGTGGGAACCGGAGAGCTGGTTCAGGGGGAGAAGCATTGTTGCCAGTAAGGTGATGGACCGAGAGGACAGGAGGGAAGAGGTCCGCGGCGAGGAGTGCCTGCCCCTGAGAGCTGCCCGGCCATGATGGTGGCTGGAGGCTGCAGGCTCACGGGCGGGGAGGAGCTGCCCACATAGCCTCTCTCTCTCTTTCAGCGCCTCTGCAACAGGTGGCGCTCAGGGATAACAAGCGCCCTCAGGCACTTGGGCGGGGCTAGATTAAAACCCCTTGGAACGCCGGCAGTAGGGAGGCTGCCAAGAAAAAAAAACAAAAAAACAAAAACAACAACAACAAAAAAAAACGAGAGAGGCCCAACTCTAAGACTTTCTGTTTACGCCTGAGCCACTGGTGTCCCTCTGCAACAGGCACCTCCAAGCCCGACTGAAACAACAGTGCACCACTGCTCACTCACTCCCAGGAGAAGGAGCCACTATTGTACCCTCTCCCTCCCCACACACCAACGCTTATAGACAAACAATAAAGGAAGCTCTGCTGGTCACAAAATAATACAAAAAACCCAAGGCGAGTAGAAGGACACTTACAGCTGAGACTCTAAGGAAACAGAAATATTAGTATCAATTCCTATTGAACTGGTCCATTCTGGGATCAGTTCTGAATTTTTTTTTTTCTTTATTAAATATGATCTTAGCCCTAAGGGATCTACAAGTTTTATAACATAATTTTTTAATGATATTTTTTATTCTTTTCTTTTTTTTTTGCCTTTTTTGCCTTTTTATATACTTCTATATCTAGCTAAGTTTTTGGTAGTACGGACAATATATCTCTCATACTTTCCTTTCATCCTTATCTTCTACACATTTCTATTCCTTTCCTTTTATTTGCATATTTCCAACCACATTACGCTCTTCTGTTCCCCTTTCTTCCAGCCATTTTAAGTTTATTTTATCTTAACATACTTATAAGCAACACTATCGGTCTGCTCAGACTCCTCGCTCTATTCTCCAGATGACGCACTGCCTTGGTATTTAATATTAGGTTTTTGTCTTTATCTTAGTTCTTAGTACAGTTGTCTAATTACATTCTGAGAATCTCCATTCTCTCTGGTGGTACTCTGGCTCTTTTCTATATTTGATCCTAGCTTACAAAATCTCCCTGGATTAGTGTTTGTATGTGTAAGGTGTTATTTGTTTGTTTGTTTGCTTTTGCGTTGTCTCTGATTTGTTCTGCTTCAGTTGTCAATTTCTGTTGGGTTTCTCTTTGAATATCTGATAGCACACTGGGGTTCTGTCAGGTCTTTCTAGAGCCTTATGTCCTAATGGATTCAGTAATGCTATGTCTTATACATGTATGTGTTTCCTAGATTTAATATCTGTTTAATCCAATACTTGGACATTAGTCTGAGGCTTGGACAGTCTTCTATAAACACCTCTATCACCAGGACAAGCAACCCCAAAAGTTTGGACAACCGTGAGGAAACAAAGAAACACCATGCAGGCAAAGGAGCAGGGAAAAAACCCACAAGACCAAATAAATGAGGAGGAAATAGGAAAAATACCTGAAAAAGAATTTAGAGTAATGATAGTAAAAATGATACAAAATCTCGATAACAAAATAGAGAAAGTACAAGAAACAGTTCATAAGAACTCAGAAAAACAAACAGCAATGGATAACAAAATAACTGAAATTAAAAATACTCTAGATGCTATAACCAGCAGAATGACTGAGGCAGAAGAACGAATAAGTGAGTTGGAAGATAGAATGGGGGAAATAACTGCCACAGAGCAGGAAAAAGAAAAAAGAATAAAAAGATTAGAAGACAGTCTCAGAGACCTCAGTGATAACCTTAAACATACCAACATTCGAATTATAGGCATCCCAGAAGAAGAAGAAAACAAGAAAGGGTCTGAGAAAATATTTGAAGAGGTTATAGTGGAAAACTTCCCCAACTTGGGAAAGGAAATAATTAACCAAGTCCAAGAAGCACAGAGAGTCCCATACAGAATAAACCCAAGGAGAAATACACCAAGACACATATTAATCAAACTAACGACAATTAAACACAAAGAAAAAATATTAAAAGCAGCAAGAGAAAAGCAACAAACAACATATAAGGGAAAACCCATCAGGATAAGAGCTGACCTTTCTACAGAAACTCTGCAGGCCAGAAGGGAATGGCAGGATATACTGAAAGTCCTGAAAGAGAGAAACCTACAGCCAAGAATACTCTACCCAGCAAGAATCTCATTCAGATTTGAGGGAGAAATCAAAAGCTTTCCAGACAAGCAACAGTTAAGAGAATTCAGCACCACCAAACCAGCCTTACAACAAGTGCTAAAGGAACTTCTCTAAGTAGGAAACACAAGAAAAGGAAAACACCTACAAATACAAACCCAAAACAATTCGGAAAATGGTAATTGGAACACACATGTCAATAATCACCTTAAATGTCAATGGATTAAATGCTCCAACCAAAAGACACAGACTGGCTGAATGGATACAAAAACAAGACCCTTCTATATGCTGCCTACAAGAAACCCACTTCAGACCAAGGGATACATATAGACTGAAGTTTTAGCCACAGCAATCAGAGAAGAAAAAGAAATCAAAGGAATCCAAATTGGAAAAGAAGTCAATTGTCACTCTTTGCAGATGACATGATATTATATATAGAAAACCCTAAAGACTCTACCAGAAAACTGCTAGCACTAATTGAAGAGTTTAGTAAAGTAGCAGGATACAAAATTAATGCACAGAAATCTCTTGCATTCCTATACACTAACAACGGAAGAGCAGAAAGAGAAATTAAGGAAACTCTCCCATTCACCATTGCAACCAAAAGAATAAAATACCTAGGAATAAACCTGCCTAAGGAGACAAAAGATCTGTATGCAGAAAACTTTAAGACATTGATGAAAGAAATCAAAGACGACACAAACAGATGGAGGGACATACCATGTTCCTGGATTGGAAGAATCAACATCGTGAAAATGACTGTACTACTCAAAACAATTTACAGATTCAATGCAATCCCGATCAAATTACCAATGGCATTTTTCACCGAACTAGAGCAAGAAATCTTACGATTTGTATGGAAATGCAAAAGACCCCGAATAGCCAAAGCAATCTTGAGAAGGAAAAATGGAGTTGGTGGAATCAGGCTTTCTGACTTCAAACTCTACTACAAGGCCATAGTGATCAGGACAGTATGGTACTGGCAAAAAAATAGAAAGGAAGATCAATGGAATAGAATAGAGAACTCAGAAGTAAGCCCAAACACATATGGGCACCTTATCTTTGACAAAGGAGGCAGGAACATACAATGGAAAAAAGACAGCCTCTTCAATAAGTGGTGCTGGGAAAATTGGACAGCAACATGTAAAAGAATGAAGTTAGAACACTTCCGAACACCATACACAAAAATAAACTCCAAATGTATTAAAGACCTACAGGTAAGGCCAGACACTATCAAACTCCTAGAGGAAAACATAGGCAGAACACTCTTTGACATACATCAAAGCAAGATCCTTCTGGACCCACCTCCTAGAATCATGGAAATAAAATCAAGAATAAACAAATGGGACCTCATGAAACTTAAAAGCTTTTGCACAGCAAAAGAAACCATAAACAAGACTAAAAGGCAACCCTCAGAATGGGAAAAAATAATTGCCTATGAAACAACGGACAAAGGATTAACCTCCAAAATATACGAGCAGCTCATGCAGCTTCATACCAAAAAAGCAAATAACCCAATCCACAAATGGGCAGAAGACCTAAATAGACATTTCTCCAAAGAAGACATACAGATGTCCAACAAACACATGAAAAGATGCTCAACATCACTCATCATCAGAGAAATGCAAGTCAAAGCCACAATGAGGTATCACCTCACACCAATCAGAATGGCCATCATCACAAAATCTGGAAACAACAAATGTTGGACAGGGTGTGGAGAAAAGAGAACTCTCCTGCACTGTTGGTGGGACTGTAAGTTGGTACAGCCACCATGGAAAACAATTTGGAGGTTCCTTAAAAAACTACAAATAGAACTACCATATGATCCAGTAATCCCACTCCTGGGCATATACCCAAAGAAAACCATAATCCCAAAAGAAACTTGTACCATACTGTTTATTGCAGCACTCTTTACAATAGCCAGGACATGGAAGCAACCGAAATGCCCATCAACAAATGAATGGATACAGAAGATGTGGCATATATATACAATGGAATATTACTCAGCTATAAAAAGAGATGAGATGGAGCTATATGTAATGAGGTGGATAGAACTACAGTCTGTCATACAGAGTGAAGTAAGTCAGAAAGAGAAAGACAAATATTGTATGTTAACTCACATATACGGAATCTAAAAATGGTACTGATGAACTCAGTGACAAGAACAAGGATGCAGATACAGAGAATGGACTGGAGAACTCGAGGTTTGGGAGGGGGCGGGGGGTGAAGGGGAAGCTGAGACGAAGCAAGAGAGTAGCACAGACATATATATACTACCAACTGTAAAATAGATAGTCAGTGGGAAGTTGTAGTATAACAAAGGGAGTCCAACTTGAGGATGGAAGATGCCTTAGAGGACTGGGGCGGGGAGGATGGGGGGGACTCGAGGCGGGGGAGTCAAGGGAGGGAGGGAATACGAGGATACGTGTATAAAAACAGTTGATTGAACTTGGTGTACCCACCAAAAAATAATAAAAAAAAAATTATAATGCACAAAACTATACTACTATGACTAGAGACTTTGTACCCCAAGATCTGAAGATACAAGGGTGAGTCAAAAATTATCTGCACTCTGGCTGTAGAATTTATTTTTAATTAAATTTTAGAAAAGACAAATACATCATTTTTCAACATAATCCCCTTGCTTTTCAATACACTTTGTCCATGTGTCAACAAGTTTTTTTATTCCCTCATTAAAAAATGTTTTACGCTGAGCTGTGAGCCACAAATGCACTGCTGTCTTCACTTCTTCATCAGAAGTGAATCTTTGTCCTCGTAGGGCTGCTTTCAGGGGACTAAACAGGTGAAAGTCCAATGGAGCAAGATCAGGACTATAGGGCGGATGCTGTAACACCTCAAAATGAAGTTTTTGCAGAGTGTCAACAGTGAGGGCAGAAGTGTGTGGATGTGCATTGTCATTTAAGATCACAACACCCTTGGATAGCAGTCCTCTGTGTTTAATCCAAAGTTTAGGCTTCAGCACAAACTTTTTGAAACCTAAGTCTGCCATAGGTTATTTCATAGGCAGAGCCATGGCTGATTTGCAAATGATTTGCCACATAATCCACTGTCACTCATTTATTCCATAGAATAATTTCACGTATATGCTCAATGTTGTCATCAGCTGTGGATGTGGATGGGCATCCAGCTCCTTCTTGATGGCTAACAGTTGTGTGACCTTCCTTGAACTTCTCTATCCATTCATACACATTTCTTCAGGACAAAACACTTTCTCCATACTGCGTACAAAGTCTTCGATAAATAACGGCACCTGGTACACCCTCAGACCACAAAAAATTATCTTTCTGCTCTTCTTTCATGCAAATCACAGGTGGGGCATCCGTCCATTGCACAACAGTTACAAATGAACTGATGTAACACATTCACACCTGCACAGCAGTGACTGGGGAGACAGTAGCCTTGAACAGAAGGTGCTGATAAGACAGTATGGCCAATAGAAGTTTTAGTATAACTGGAGTGCGGATAATTTTTGATTCACACTCACAGTAAAATTATGTGAAAGAGACTTAAATAAATATGATAAAAATGTTCAAAAAGACAAAGGAATAAATAAAAATCATATAAAAGGAAAGGACAGTATGGAAAAAAGGAACAGACAGTTTGAAAAATAACAGAATAGAAATTTTACAAATGAAAAATAAAAATAAAAACCACCTTCAAATGGTGATACTATAATATAATTCGAGAAGTAATGAATTAAAAGGAAAATAACATAAGATTGTGATAACAATATGAAAGAGAAGTTAAAAGACCTAGAAAATGTAATGAAAAGGTTAAAAGGTATGTGCGTGTACACAGACATAAACACACACACACACACAAATTTGGAGTTCCTAAAGAAGAAATTGAGAAAATAAAAGACAGAAGATATCCAAAGAGATCCTTGCTAAGAAATTTCCAACACTTATAGAAAATGAGTCCTTACACTGAAGGAACATGCCAAAACTTGAGCAGAAAAAAAAGAAAAACATATCTCCACCCATCTGCACATGTGGTAGTAAAATGTAAATACTCAAAGTTAAAGTAATGAAAGCTACTAGAGGGGATAAACCTTGAAATGCTGATTGTCCTTGTTAATGAAAATAATGCACAGCAATGGATTTTTCAAAACTCCTTCTTTGTAGTTGGGGGTAATATTTAGTATTATATCAGGGTATTTCTAGTACATGAGGAATTTATAAATAAGTAAATAAAGCTTTACTGTACGCCTGCTAATTGGTAGCCAGATCTTGGTTTAATTGCAATTGTCCTGCCTCACTTTTTAGCAAAACTCTCTTTGGCCCCTAAACCCATGCTGATGCTTACAGCTTTCTGTGGTTTCATATACACATCACATGGCAGTGTCTCCTAGCTATGGTCACCATCGCGATACCTCTGTCTCAACTTATTTGATCTTTGGCTAAGTGCTTTCTGAGGGAGGGTGAGGCAATTCAGTGCTTAAATTTAGAAGTAATATTATAAATTCCTTTAGGGGCCAGTACTTGTTTATTTTAGATTCCAACACCCAATATGACTGTATCTGGTCCTTTTCCCACTGAACCTCTCTTTGATACTTAACACAAATGATCATCCTCTAACTTGGTTTCCTTTTTCTCATCTGCTGTCTCCTCTTACATCAGCATCCCTGGCTTCCCTCCTTGACCTGCTTCTTTTCTCACTTCATACACTCTCGAAGGCTGATCTCATCTATTCCCATGGTGTCAACAGTTCCCAAATTGGTGTCACCAGCCCAACTCGTTCCCCTGGGTACCAGCCCCACCAGCATGTCAAAGTCAACAAACCTAAAATAAACTTATGATCACCTTTCTTCCTTCTCTTTTCTCTGTGTGAAACCCCTTTTTGGGAAGGACACCAGAAACTTTCTTGGTTCATGAGGTGGGTTCCAAGAAGCTCAAGCTGGAGCAAGGAAACCACCTAAGTAGAATGGGATGGGAAGACCCACAGAAACACAGCCCTCTTGAGAGGACTGAGAGACAGAGCTGTCAGCCAGACAGCTGAAGGCTGAGTCCAGAGGGCCAGAGGGACCACCTGAATGGGGGAGCACATTCAAGAGGACCACTGCCCAGACAGAGGTAGGGAGGTTAGTTCTGGAGTTGGTTGGGTAAAAGTGAAATGGGTCCAAAGTGGGTGCCTTGAACAGCCTTTGGACTTTCTTTTATTGGTCAGAAAGTGTGTGACCATGAGGAAGATGTTTGGCTGCTTAAAAAGTACAGGCTAAGAGGACAGCTTCAGCCTCCTAGATCAGAAACTAGGAATTATCATTGACTTCCTCCCCTTCAATCCAAGTGTCCTACCTATCTATTTAAATTCTATTATCTCCCTGCTTCAGGCCCTTCTTTTTCATTTGGCCATTATCAGAGTTGGCTATCTAGGTCTACTGCATCTAATCTTGTATCCTCTCATCCATCCACCACACCAGTTCCAGAATATTATTTTCAAATCACTATAGGATTGTGTCATTTCCATGGTTGAATCCTTCAGTGACTCCACCTGTGACCCATATTATCTTGGTGGCACGGTAATGTGACATTAGAAAATGTTTTTAGAAGAAAATGTGGTTGGGAAGGTGGAAAGAAAGATTATATGCAAATTCTAAATTCCTTAGCATGGCACATAAGACCCTGCCTCATCTCAGATCTCATTTCCTATCTATCTTCCTCCTCCATGAGGATTAACCACACAAAATTATTGTTTTTCCCTAAATTAATGATGCTGACTCAAAATAAATGGTGGTTGAATGAAGGTTGTCAAATAAACAGCTGCCTGGGCCCTGAAGCCCTGTGTTCCAGCTATGGAAAATTTTCTGTGTATAAAAGATGTACCGTCAAGAGTCTTTACATGGGCTGACCTGCCTAACCCCTCAGAACTGTGGGTCCTTCCTGCTTTGTGGTGCTAGGGGTGTAAGCATTTCAACTAGCACAATATTCTGTGTGTTGACTGTGATAGGAAGTAGAGAAACATTTTTAGATGGAAAATATAATTAGAAGAGCTATGGTTCCTAACTTCTGACTGAGGTTTTGTGTAAAGATGTAGGGTGGAAATTATGATATTTTCCATCTAAGAGTTGGAAACAAATAAATAAAAGCTGGTTTTCCTTTCCTTTCCTTTCCTTCCCTGCCCTTTCCTTCCCTTTCCTTCCCTTCCCTTCCCTTCCCTTCCCTTCCCTTCCCTTCCCTTTCCTTTCCTTTCCTTTCCTTTCCTTTCCTTTCCTTTCCTTTCCTTTCCTTTCCTTTCCTTTCCTTTCCTTTCCTTTCCCTCCCTTCCCTTTCCTTCCTTCCCTCCCTCTCTGCCTCATTCCCTCCCTTCCTCCTTTTTCTAAGTTTCATCTTGGAGTTGGCAGGCTAGAGAAAGTACCTTACCATGATTTTGAACTCCCAGATGTCTCCAGAGATCCCTGCACAGATGACAAATCCCTGGATGCCCCACTGCGTTATCCTTCTTCTGCATGTTGCTCCTTGGCCATTAGTATTCGACACAGATTCTGTTTTGTATCTCCTATTCTTGGCCATAGTCAACCACCCCTCTGCTCCTGCCCACACTGATGCGCAGAATGCAGAGAGGCGAGCAGTTTAATTATGTTCTTTTTTGAAATCTGATTTGGGGAGTGACTTTTACATTATTCCATAACACAGTTACAAGACAAACTTTAGAAACTAATGGACTCGCGAGAACTCCATTTACCTTCATCACCAGAAAGGCTAGGTGAGCTAAGCGAGGATCCATGTGGCTGGTGTGGCTTTCCCTGGGCAGGAACAGACTGCAGGGCCAGGAAGTCCTCCGAGGGGGAAGAGCCTTTTCTCCCTCTATCCTAAATTACCATGAATCAGACAGGGATTATAGCTTGGTAACTAATCTGTTTCATTCTAACCCATGACCTTCTTTTACAAGCACAAGAGTCACCTTCTTTCCATGAGTCTTATGGGCACACTCCCATGTCCCAGATCACACAGAGGAGAAGTCTTCACCTCTCCTTTCACCTTCATACCTCAAGTCAGCTGCTAAGGAAGATGTTTAGACTTGTCACCAATGACTTGGAGAAAGAAGACAAGTCAGCTGTCACTGATGACATGGACCAGCGGCAGCAAATGTCCTATCATCCCTGGGGTCCAATTCTGCATTCCAAATATGGGCCTTATTTCTAACAACCACCTGCCCACCACCAGCCCTCCCCAAGTTAGTTTTTGTTTTCTGCTTCCCCTGATATCTTCCTCCAAGTTTCTCCTGTAGCAAAACATAAACATTAAGAATGCTTCACCTAAGATGCATTGCCTTGAATTTTGCAGTCAGAGCCTTCCTTTTACATTTGGGAATTAAGGAAGCAAAGAACAGGAGGGAATGGTTTATGCACATCTCCTGGGTAAATTGAAGACCGCAAATTTTTAGTTTAAGTAAATATGCAGAAGATAAGATTCAGAACAGGAGGCTTAATGCTTCCCAATACAGCCTTATTTGTAGAAGTCTCATGTTTGAAGGAAGAAGTGTTATTTAATATTGCTTCTCAGAGAGAGATTCACTGGAACCCTAGGACCATGGCACAGCTGTTAATGCTGGTGTCATCAGTGATGAACAGAGTCAAGTCCTACTGAGAGCAAAGGTAGGAAAAATGCTAATGAAATTGCTTTTCAGAACAATACCACCATATCTTTATTTACGTTGATGCTTCTGCCCTCAGACCCCACAAATATAGCCAGACTCTCTGCTGATGCAGACTGGTGCGATTTCCTACCTACTAACTTAGCAAGCACTCTAGCTGCTACAGCTTCCAGCTCCCGTAAATCTGTTTTGACAATGCAGTTCCCGGTTTACAGTTTCAAGCTGCAGCTTCCAGCTCCTGGAAATGTGTTTTGACACTGCAGTTCCTGGTTTACAGTTACGAGCTGTTCTTTCTAGCTGGAACTGAATAGTGTTCCAAATGCAATCTTGTTCTTTTCACAAAAACACAATGTTAAAAGCTTCTCTTGCCTTCTCTGAGAAAGGAAGGAAGAAGCTTAGATAGCCAAGGACACCTGGGGGAACATGCAAGTGAGAGGATGCTTCAGGGAAATTCCAAAAGAGGGAAGAGAGCCCACCATGCTCTTTTTCTAAAGAAGGTCTATCTCCAAGCAGTGCACCTGCAGCTAGCAGTGAGCAGGCTCTCTCCACTCCCAGCCTCTGAAAGAGGCTCCCCACTCTCTCCTCCCCAGCACCCTGACTTGCTCAGCCACCAGATTCCTCTGCAGCCCAGATGGATTTTGTTTTTAACCTCGATTATGACTTTCCCATTGCCTCTCCATGTTTTCTAATTTACCTAATGTATCTCTATCCTTGCTGTCCATTTGACACTGAAACTACTTATTTTATTCATTTTTGCATCCAATTTCTTTTTCAGTAAGTAATAGTCATTCAGAAAGCTGGACTCTTATGTTTCCAAAGGCAGGACTGTTATATTTTGCTCCCCTGCTCCCTAGCCAGGGTCAGGCTGACATAAACACAGTGATATGCTGGTAAATTCACTCTCCGGAAAGAAAAAGAAGAAAGAAGAAAGACCTGATTTGTAGAGTGTGCCACAGCTGGATTGAAGCTACCAGGGTGATGTCACTGAATGTGGAATTTGGGAGAAATATACACAATCAGCTCTCACAAGCTAGTACAAACTGACTAATACACACCTTGTCTCATGGGTACCTCACTTACAGTGGCGTTCTGAGATTAAATTCTATTATAGGAATGTACAGGATTCAGTTTCTAGGTGTCTTCCCAAACTTGAATAAACAATTTTTCCCCTTTCTTAATCCCCAGCTCTTTTTTGTGTAGAGGGCAGGGATGGAAATGGAAGGGAGAGAAGTTAACCATAAGAATGGAAGTAACATTACCTGATTTTATTTTGCTTTTTTTTTTTCTGTTAGGATGGACTAATAACAGAGAGCTGGTGGTAGAGCTGAATCTTTAGAATGATGGAGTAACCTTCCCTCAACAACTCCCTCACCCCATCCCACCCCCCACTATTTCAATTTCCTATTTTAAGCTCCAATCAGGGATATTAAAGATGGCCATGAATTTGTCAACATTCTTCCTACTGAGAAGTGGGATCTATGACTCCTCTCCTCTATAATTGCTTAACCATAGAATATGGTAAAAGTGAGGCTGTGTCATTTCTGAACCTGAGCCTTAAGAAAATAACAGCTCCCATTTCCCAGCTTTTGGAAATACTTGCTCTTAAATCCCCTGCCATGTTGTGAGGAAGCCCACGCCACCTCGTAGACAGATTTGTGTGGGACAAACCAAGGCTCCCGGCTACTGACAGCCCCTATCGCCTGAACTCCCATTCAGTAGCCAGCAGCTGCCTGCCAGCCCTGTGAGTGAGCCCTCTTGGAAGCAGATGCTCCAGCCCCAGCTGAGCTGCTCCAGCCAATGCCATGTGAAGCAGAGGTGAGCTACCCCCAGCCCTTCTTGACCAATCTGCACATACATCAGCAAGTGAATGATCATTGTTGTTTTAAGACACAAAATGTTGAGATGGTGTGTTTTAAAGCAGTGAGCAATCAGAATCTCTCTCTCTCCACCTCACCACAATTAGCCCACGAAGTGTTATATGTGCACATGCACCTCTTCCCCTTCACATTGTCTTCCAGGTCTAAGTCTTGTGGATCTTAGTGAGACATCTCAAGTGTCCCCTCCTCCTTCTCCCCAGCTCTTCCCCTCACCCTATCCCTCTCTCTCTCCTCTCTGTTCCGCAATACTGTGTGAATCACTTACCGTGTTGTTCAGATCTGTAACACTTTATCTGAAATTTTGGGGGCCAAATGTGTTCTGGAACTTACAGTTTTTCACATTTTAGAAATATAGTGTGGTACTTATACTGATTATTATATAAAACTTGCAGTGGTATCTGTAGCACCTTGTAATCAAATACAATAATATTTTAGCAATGAATGATATAAATATTCACATTAAGTGGGATAAATCAAAAAAATTTAATTAGAAATATAAATAGAAAAAAAATCTACCAGCTTTCAGAGACTTTTGGCTTTAAGAAGTGTAGGAAATACATTGTGGATCAGATTCTAGATTGATCATCCGTGTCTTCCACTGGGCATTGAATTCTTTGAGGACATGAGACACTGCTCACCATGTATCCCCTCTGCCTGGCATGTTATAGATTCCCCCAAAAAAGCATGCTGATTCACCACACACACACAGACACACACAAAGCCTATAATTCTGGAACCATCTTTGTTTCTGGAAAGATTTCTTAACCAGAAAACACCTTGAACCCTTTGTCATGAAATTGTGAATAACACGGAAATCTAAACCACTAGAAAATACGATCTGTGATATATGTACAGGATGTAGTAGTGCTGTTTCACTTTCCATAAGCTACTTAAACTTCCTCTGGTTTAAACAATGATGTCAACTCGATAACTTTGTTCCATTTAACTTTGTACCTCTATAACTAAACAAAAATATCATTGGCAATGCATTGGATAATTCTCTCAAAATATTTAGATGACAAAATAAATTATTTCATTATCCATTTCTAGCTCTTCTCCATTTAATGTGTTATCTTAGTACTTAATTGAAGATAATAAACTTTTACCACTTGAATAAATCATTGCAAAACTCAAGTCCTAGAATTTGCAAGATCATCAAATGCTTAAATATTAGTCTTATTTACTCGTCAAGAATTCCATTTCCATAAGATAGATATTTGAATTGTTTATCGATGACCAAAGCTATGTCAAACTTTCAATTAAATTCAGTTTTGAATTATCTGAAGTACAAACAAGAGGTGAAAGAATAAGAATAAAGAATTTATAGAATCCTGAAGGTTTCCAAATTCCACTTATGTCTGAGTAAATTTGAAGAATGGAATGGGAGGGGAGAAAGCTCACTCTACCATAATTAAAATGAATTCCATTTGAGCTTCTTCAGACATAGGGCAGATCACAGAGCTAGGCTTCTTTTTGCAACCTTTATGGAAATTGTCAAAGAGAATCATTCATCGTCCATGCCTGGCTTGCAGACTCACATTTAATTAATTAGCATCCTTGGCACATTGTCAGTTTCAGATACTAATAAATTAAATTTGGGTGTTTGATAGAGCTTTGGATTTCATTACAATCATATAAAGCTCAAGTGGCTTTTTTATGATTTAGGAATAACCTTTTAATTTATACCAAACATCTGTTGTAGGCAGTATTATTTTCCTGTACCAGTTGAATATTCAGGTTTTTAGTTTAGTTCAATAAAAAGAAAAATAAATCAACCCTGGAAATGGTTTCTATAAAGTCATGAGCACCAAATCTTAGGCCTTCATCACTCTAAAATGAGAAAAGGGTCTATATAAACTGCAGAGAACGAGTTTATAGTGAGTCTTAAATGTGTTCCACTCTGTGCTAAGAGCTGTACCAGACATGAAAAGCAACTTGTATCCTCAGTAGCCTTTGTGTCTGAATAAGATTGTGGCATTTCTTCCTTTTCCTGCTTCATTTCATTTTACTTTTAGATTTCTATTTGTAGAATTTCAGAAAACCCTTTGAGACAGAAAGAACTTGGAAAACCGTAGAATCAGCGTTAGTTATTATTCTGGAAACTATAATCTGAAGCTGCTACTTTCCTATTTAAATTACTCCAGAATGAGGAACCGCCTGTGTAACCAGGTGTAGCTGTTTACAGCAAGTCTCACTGTTCTTCATGTCCTGGTTTCCAAACCCATCCTGACATTCAGCAAAAGGTAAAGCACAGGTGAGTTCTCTGAGCTGGTCACTCCAGCTCACTGGACACTGCGCACTGTTCTCCTCACTCTGACTTGAGACCAAGGTGCCCAGTGGGTCCTCACTATGTTCCTGGGTTTCAGTCTCTCAGTGACTAGAAGGAAACTGCTGGATTCCTTTCCATTCCACCCTACATATGCATTCATACACATTCCCTGCTCCCCCTTACCCACACACACACATATTCAGCTCACACAGTTTCTCACGTACTCACAGACACAGTCACCCTGGTTCACACGCATGTACTCACACATACCCTTGAGCTCACATCACACCCTCCCTGCAGTGCTCTGGAGGCCTGGGCTTTTTGATTCAAGTCTTCCACTTAGTGTGACCTCAGGAAGGTGGGCACACAGAAGTTCAGTTTATTCATCCATGTAATGGACTTTCTACCCTCCTGAGGCTTTGCAATGATCAAAGAAGTTAATATGTGTAAAATACTTAGCATGTGGTTAGTACAATACATGGTAAACACACAGTAAATGACAACTGTTATGAATAGGCTCTTTAATCATACTTGAGCCTCAAACAAACCTGGCCTGGCCCCCAGCAATGTGCCTTGGTTCTACAATTGGGTTTCTCATTCCATTCATTCCATTCCAAAAATTATTTCCTTATCCAGTATGTGCTTGATTCCCCAACTTCCTGATGAGGCCTGGTGCCCTACACTTCGCTGGGGGACCCTTTCCTTTATGAGTATGTTTCTCATGTCATCTGCCTGATTTAACCCGCAAATGTCGTCTCTGCCCCTACTGGCAGCCCATCACCTGGCACTCAGCAAAGAGGGCAAAGGACGTATACCCGGTCTCCCCCTACCTATGCAGCTTCTCTGGGACAAGCCATAAGCCATTAAATTTCGCTCTTAATGGTGTAGTCAAAAGGAAACTGCATTTCTGAGATACATTTTTTATTTATGAATAAATATAGGATCTAAGGATTCAGATGAGGAAAGAAACTCACCTATTACAGAAAAGTCCATTTTGTCCAGAGAGCTTTACGAATGAGACACTTGGGAACCTCCTTTTTAGAGGCATTCCATGCAAGCTAACTATAGGTTCCTAATTTTCTAAGAATAATAATGCATAAAAATGAAATTTACTCTAAAACTCTACCGTCTAAATAGTCTATTAAATATCAATTATATCAATTGCTAATGATTTAAGAGGTGCTTTGTGACCTTAAAGTGATCATTGCTTATCATCATTAACTTATAAATGACCTATTTAGCTCAATCAGACCTAACCTGTACAAATTAGAGGATATTAGGTATTTCTCTGCGTGATTTTTAGGCCCTCTGCCTCATAATCAGGCAGGCCTTATTTCAGGTTCATTAGATCTGGGCTTACCACTTATGTAAAGTATTAAGAGAACAGTGAGTCTGGTAGCTGTTTTAATAAATCTCTAAAATAAAAATTTTTAAAGTATGTATTGTGTACTAACCACATAATCATCAATGTGATATGGGAGATCACACACACACACACACACACACACACGAGATTATGATCTTTGACCTTACCATTGTAACCTCGGGATCTACTTGTCCAGACATGCTTTTAAACCATTAAGCCACCGTTACTCATTGCAGAGTCAAATGGAATAAAAGGAGTCATTTAGGAGAAAAAAAATCAATAGAACTGATAACCTGAGGGATTCATGAAAGGGATGAATCAAAAATGAAACTAAAAAGAAAACAAAACAACAACAAAAAATGAAACTAAAATTTCAAAACTGAGCTTAACGTTTACTGTGAGAGGTATTTATGAGTCTGTGATAGAAAGCTGGAGAAAAATACTCTTATATCTCAGTGAATCTATAACATGCTCTTTCACAACAGTGGCACAAAATGTATAAGTTATGTAGCTAGAAAGATTAGATATTAAAGTTAATAATCTTAAGAATGTAAACTTAATCGTTAGAACCTTAAATTTTGATGTGTTCACGCCTCCTCCTTGACAGTTCTAGGTGTCTTCATGTGTTTCTCTCCCAGATAGTTCTAATTTGCTTTTTCTGGTAAAAAATGTAGTAACGCCTTAACTGTCATGAGTGCCACCTGAGGGATGCCAAGGGTAAGAAGAGACATCATTAGGAGGTGGGTTTCGTGATCACTCCCAGGTTAGCTCTAGCCTGAAATCCAGCACACCTACTCATCGAGACAGGGGAAGTGGCTGATTTAAAGATGAGAGCTACTGAATTCAGCTGTTCTTCTGTGGTTCTTGCATTGTGTTGCCCTCCACGATGTCATAATAAAACAATCATGGAATGTGTCCACGTGTAGAAGCCTCCCGGGTTATTTCTGTGGCTGAAGACAATGACTGTACACTACGAAAGACTATAGCCACGCCCAGCGAGGTAGCTGCAATAGCAGGTGGACTGGTAACAAGCTTTAAGAAGGACTTCTAATGTAAATCTCAATAAGTGATTGTTATCGTTTTCAAGTTGTCTGGGCTTTGGATTTGTAGACAGTATCTGAGCAAAAAAAAAAAAAACAAAAATGTTTCTGTCAATGTCAGAGTATTAGGATTCTCTAGAGAAACAGAACAGTAGGATATATAATATGCAGGAAAAGATCTCATGAGGAATTGGCTCACATGATTAGTGACATTAACAAGTCTCAAGACCCAGGAAAGCTGATGCTTCAGTTCAAGTGCAAAAGCAGGAAAAACTGGTGTCTCAGCTCAAGGCAGTCAAGTAGGAGGAAATTCCCTTCAATGTGGGGAAAGAGGCAAACTTTCGTTCTATTGAGGCCTCCAACTGGTTGGATAAGGCCCTCCCACATTAGGGAGGGCAATCTGTTTTACTCAGCCTATTGATTTAAATGTTAAACTCATTCCAAAGCTCCCTCACAAAATAGTGTTTGACCAGATATCTGGACACCAGTCAAGTAGACACACAAAATTAACAGTCAGTTTTCCCATTTTATAGTACTTTTGGTGAGCAAACACTCCATCTAGTCAATGTCATGACCACAATCTTCCCACTGGAAAGCCTTCTGGAAATTGAATCCGTTAGTTTCAATATTGTGATTAGGAAGATCTAAGAACACAGGATTTAAAAAACACGCGAGATTCTACAGCCATGAAGAGAGAGAGGCAGGAGAAATAGAGCCTAGGACCCCAGAAAAAAGGAAATCATTATAGCCTCATCAATCTCTTAATTAAAAAGCCAAATTATGCAAAGGGAAGAGAATCCTTCCAAGTTTTATAGCCACAATTACATTTACAGAGACTAGATTAACAATTACAAATTCCTGTTGCATAGAATTGACTAATACCAGAAATATTCTCATCTGATAAAGAGCCATACACAAAACTCTTAGCATATTTTTACAGCATTTATTGAGCATGTACTGACTGCAATAATTATGTTGTATCTTTAAGGAGATTTGTAAGATATCAATATACCATAGTATCATCTCAAAGAATTTCGTCTCTCCAAATCAGTAGAATCATAGAACCAGTATGTCTATGTTGGTTGCTAAATACATTGAATATCACTTTTCGCATGAAAAAAACACAAGTGATGACATCATCTATTTATTTATAGTGTGTTGTGCAAAAGAGGCTCTACACCAAGCACACAAATTAGGTTGTGATTTTCTTAGACTAACTTTTAAAGAGAAAGATATACAAGCAATTCCTATCTTTGTTATGCATTGTGTCCTTAAAATATATTTTAAAAGTGACTTTTTGAAAGTCAAAGGGAAGAACTATGTGTGTGTGTGCATGTGTGTGTGTGTGTGTGCGTGCGGGTCGTGGAGGGTAAGTTATTCCCATGAAACTAAACATTATAAAAGTCTTAATAATACTTTGCCTTATAGAAACAATCTTCAACAAGTATTTCCCACATTTCACTTTTTCTAAATTTTAATTTTCTTCTTTTTCATAATTAATATAGTCAGCCAACTTAATTCATTAAGCATCTAATTAAGGCTAAAAAGTCACAGCTACAGCCCATCTAATGATGATCTCAATTAGGTTGAGTTTGTAAATACTGTGCTATTTAATGCTGGTGTAAGCACTTTCGTTTCCCCCATAATGCACTTATTTTTATAAATTATTAAGGGCAAAAGGCAAAGAAATATCCAGCAATTACACAAACACTGTTCAACAAAGATAGCAAACCATGCAATAGCTCAAAATGCTCATCCACTCAGGGCTAAAGTTTGAATTTCAACAAAAAGCAGTTGCATATCAGTGTGCATGTGTGAAAGCGCAGCTCTTCAAAAGCATGTGGCAGGGAGGACCAGGTTGCTGCTCCACCACCAGGCTATAATCAGCAGATCAGTCCACAAGGAAGGTATATCTGCTGTTGGGTGAATGTTTAGAAAGTGCTGGGTATTTTGACGTCAGTAGGGCGAACCTCCTCCAGCCATGATTACTCTGAATGACAAACACATACTTTAAGAAAAAGATCAAAGCGGTACCTATTCAGAATATAGTTTCTAAAAAAAAAATATATTGATTAACACAGAAAAGACTAAACATAAAGGCTTAACCTAGTATGGGATCCTGAACAATAAAATGTAAAACAAACAAACAAACAAAAATACCTGCATTGGATGCCTTACTTATTAATCCATTGAGCCTCAAGTTGGGAGCTTTTGGGCCACTGGGGGTAGGTTTTTGGTCACCTGTGGACTGAGACATACCAGAACCACAAGGATGTAGTTTGAGAATGCATACTCTGAAGTTGGCCATGTTTTGCTTTGTTTATAGTCACACTGTTAAAGGATACACTGACTGAAACAGCCTGCCCTGGCCAGACAAAGACAGTAACAATTTGCATGAGTTATTTTACGACAGGAGATCCTGGTAAGGAACATGGAACCAACAAGCCACCACCAACCAGAAGAATACAGGAAAGGTCAAAAGGAGAGGGGAGACAACAGTCCACATGTCCTACCAACTTCCCAGAATCCTCCTCGCTGGAATCCATCTTGGCTGAGCGATGCTCACGCCACCAGAAAGGACCCTGAGTCAGAATGATTGGCCAGAGACAACCTGGAAATTAATCCCATTACTATAAAACCCAAGACTGTGAGCTACATGGCAGAGCAGTCCTCCTGGGTTCCCTTACGCTCCTGCTCTCCGCCCAGGCACCCCTTCCCAATAAAGTCTCTTGCTCTGTCAGCACATGTGTCTGCTCGGACAATTCATTTCCAAGTGTTAAAGAGCCCACTCTCGGGCCCTGGAAGGGGTCCGCCTTCCTGAAACAACATTATCTAATAGATTTATAAACTTCAAATAATACTGTGAATGGAGTGAGTATTTTATGTTTGTCAAAATATTAGGAACTGCTGAGAAACATTACTCCTATGGAAATATCATCTAACAGTGACTGGAGGTATTTCCAAGTTGCATAAAATTTGATATAAGTACATTTTATACAATATGTTGTATAAGCACAAGAATAAAATGCAAAAATTCAAATAACCTTCTACTTCAAATCTAATTCTATGGCCTAGCTTAAGCAGAGAGATTGTTTAAATGAACCCGGACTCTTACCCAGCCTTTGGCATAAAGACAGGAAATCGGTGGGCACAAGGATGAGATGGAGTCATCATGAAATCCATAGGAATTTGGATTATATTTAGACTAAGGTACACTCTTTTACTGCGTTCTAAACAAATCCACTTTAATGAGGTGAGGGTGGGTTTGGAGTAGGGGAGTCTCCATCATATAAATGCTGAAACTTTACCCCAGAGTCATAAATATTTATGTCTGTCTCCCTCTTTTCCAGTCAGTCCATCTGATTTTCCCCTTATTTTTAGACTTCCTTCTTCACACTTGTGAAACCACCTATTTTTAACTACTAAACCTCACACTCTTGCCCTCTCTCTGCCCATAAACTGCTGCTCTAGCTCTGCATTCCTCATACTGAAGATCGCCCTAGAGAGACACAAATAGAGTCCATTATCCCTTTTTTCCCTGACACACGTCAGAAGGGAAGTTTCCCCTCCCCTGATGGTCCTGGCAGCACCCCCACCCCCCAACTGTTTACCTAGCTGGAGGCAGCGCACATAAGACACAGACTTGAGCAAAACAGCCCTGACCCTAACCTCGCTATGCACTGCACTCGAGGCTGCATTAGCCAAGACAGATGGTCTGGCAGCAAAGCCACAGACGCCAATCAGGTACACTGTTGGCAAACGTGTTCTTAATCAGGCCCCTTTCAAATGGCATCTGCTGCTCTCTCCCTGTAGGTATAGGTAATGATGCAAAACTTTCTGTACATTTCCTATTGCACTTGGGGTCTAATGACACACTTACAGAACACGATTCCCAGTTTAAGAAGGGCTGGCTCACCCAGGCTGAGCCCAAAAGGCAAGCGTCAGGACTTTAGGCCAGAATCTTGCAAAAGGCACATAGGTATTTGGCCTCACCCTGTGTGTGTGGAGCTGGAGTCTGGGAAGAGGTAGTGTGAAACAGAAAGGGGCAGCTACAGAACTGGATGCTTCTGGTATCATAGAGGCCAGCCACCACCAGGGAAAGAATAGAACACTAGGCTGGAAGATAATGTAAGAGAATATATCCATTCATAGGATGTTTAAAAACAGACGAAACCGATCTACCGTTATAAAAATCAGAAAAGTCATTACTTACGTGGAGTGAAGGCTGACCAGAAGGGGGCATGAAGAATTGTCTGGGATAATGAAAATACTCCATATCTTGATAGAGTTATGCTCAGATAGTTATGTACAATCATCAAACTCATCAAAACAGACATTTAAGACCTGTGCATTTCAATGTATGCAAATTTTACAGTATGATTCTTTCAATGTGAATGTTTATAAAGAGTTTATAATGATACTAGGAGTATTTCATAGTGTTAAAGAAAAAAGGCAGAAAATTTGTTAATATACTAATTGTATAAACAAATTTTTTAAAGATTCAGAAAATATGCCTTTGCCAAAATTGTAATGAGTGATGTTTTTTTCTGATTTTTTCAGAAATTTAAAGATTTATTTAGGAATAATTGAAGTTCAAATCCTTCACACGCTTAAAGCGTATATATTGATAACTTGATAAGTTTTGACATATGTATACAGTTGTGAAAACATCACCGCTATCAAAATAATGAACATATGCATTACACTCGAAAGCTTCCTCTTGCCCCTTAAAATCCATTCCTTACATCGGGTGATGTAACCCACCACCATCCAAAAACTACTACAACCATCTGTTTTATATCTCTGTAGATTAGTTTGTATTTTCCAGAATTTTATGTAAATGGAATCACACAGATAAAACATATTCCCTCTGATTTCTTCATTCAGTATGATTATTTTGAGATTCATCTATGTGGTAGCATGTATCAATAGCTCATTCCTATTTGTTGCTAAGTATTATTCCCTTGTGAATTATCCCAATTCATTTATTCATTCACTATTCGATGGACACTTTGTTTCCAGTTTGTACTTATTACAAATAAAGCTGCTATAAAAATTTTTGTATAAGCCTATATGTGGATATGTGCTTTCATTTTTCTTGAGTAAATACCTAGGAATGGAATGGCTGGGTCATTTGGTAGGTTCATGTTGAACTTTTAAGGGAAAAGTCAAAATGTTTTCCAAAACAGTTGTGCCATTTTATAACCTTACTAGCAGTTTATAAGAATTTTAGGCACTTCCCATCTTCAAAAACACTTGTTTGAGTGGTCCTTTTAAATTGAAACATTCTAATGTAATGGTATGTCATTGTGGTTTTAATTATAATTCTCTTAATAACTAAGAGGTTGAGCATCTTTCCACGTGCTCATTTGCCATCTGTATGTGTTACTGAAGTGTTTGTCCAAGTAGTTTATCTATTTTTATATTTTTATAGTCTTTTTCAGTAAGAAAACAAGAAGAGTTGTTTACATAATGTTTTAAGTCCTTTGTCAGATTTATATTTTCCAAATGCTTTATCTTAGGTCTTAGATCTCAGTTTGTCTTTTCATTTTCATAAGAGTGTCCTATGAAGAGCTACAGGTTTAAATTTTTGTGAAGTCCAATGTAAGAACTTTTTTTTTTACAGTTCAAGCTTTTTGTGCTCTTTTTACAAAATCTTTGCTACACTCAAGACTACTGGGAATAGCTCCTATTTGTTTCATTATGTAGTTTTATAGTTTTAGCACTTACATTTAGGTCTATGATTTCTAATTAGTTTCTGTGTCTACAGAGAAGATCTAAAGATCAACACTTTTTTTTTTTTTTTTTGCACATGGCTGTCCAATTGTCCCACACCATTCATTAAAAAGGTTTTTCTTCCCTCATTGAATGACTTGATGACTTTGTCAAAAATCTATTGGCTGTATAAGTGTGTGTCTATTTCTGGGTCTGCAGGCTGTTCCAATGATCTATGGATCCACTATATATTTCTATTATGCAGTTACAATATTGTTTTATTATAGCTTCATATATTGAGTAATATGAGTTCCAACATGATGTTTTGTTTTGTTTTTTAAATTTGTTGAGACTATTATGAGTTCTTTGATTTTCTATGCAAGTTTTAGGATAAGTTTTAAAATTGCAATCTAAAGAAAGGCTACAGGTATTTTGATTAGGACTGCATTGTATCAGTTTGGGGAGAATTGACATCTCAGCATATTAAATCTTCCAATCCATAAGCATAGTAATTGCTCCATTTATTTTGGTCTTCTTCAGTTTTCTCAAGAATATTTTCTATACTCATGAATGTGTCGTGCACATAATTTGACAATTAAACTGTTAAATGGGGATCATAAAAGCCTACAACCCACGAGGTTATATATTATGTAAGGGTGTATATGTAAAGTGCATCATAAGCACACAGTAACCCCACCATATAGCACCACCTGTCAAACAACCAGAGGCCACCATAAAACGAAAGAAAAAAAAATCCTAAAGACTAGGTATTTCTTCTAAGGACTATTTAACCAAATAATGATTTGGTAAGTGTAGTTTGATTTCAAACCAACTTTTTTAACCATTATGCTAATTTGTTTCCCAACCAAAAAGAGTGATTCTGGTAGGATTTGTTTCTTAATGGTTTCAATTCAGGAACTAACTTTAAAATATTTTTTGAATATAAGTAAAAATAATCTTATTGGCTTCCCCACTCTCTCACTTCAGAACTCTGTTACTCGTACCTTCCACTGCCTGGCTCTCTCCATCATACACCACATTGCAGTCATTTATATTAAAACTCTGTGCTTCTTTATACAATTACTCTTTCTTTCAAAGTAATTCTTTCCAAATGGAATTGCTAACATATAGATACTTTGTAGGACCTTCAAGTGACTAGAATAAAATACCTTCATTCTTTAAACATGAAAAGGTTAAAAGATGATCTATAGTGAATTTTGTGTGGTGAATTTCTAACAATATGCTCATAACTTAGATTACTTACCATCTGCTATAGTAAAATAGGGCTCATTTAGGATAATATATTTAATGTTCTTGATGTCATTGCATGAATAAAACACATTCTATTATTTCCTCCCTTCTGTGGATTCCCCAGGGTCGATTCCAACAACACAAGTACGTTTCTAAGGCACAGCTCAAATGCGTGATCCCCCATTTTGGAATCTTTTTTAAAAATTTTGTCACTAATGTTATTTATTTATCTTGAATGTTTCTTATAAAACAGAAGGCAATCCACCCATTCCTGGCAGCTGAGAAAGTTTCATGCTTTGTTAAAACTAAGGCAATTTCTATTTTAGCTATTCTCCAAAAAAAAGTAATTGTTTTCTCTTTTTCTTGACATGTCCCTCAGCTTTCTCAAGTTTGCTAGTTTTCAGCCCTCATGAAAGACAGATTGAGAGAAGAAGCGGGGAGCCCTCAGTGGCCCACCTTCCAGCCTCTCTTAGGATGAAAATTAAGCAAGTCCCCATGGACATAAGGTGCCCTTAGAGTCCTCTGGGCTGGCTGGGCATGCAAAGAAGGCTCATGGGTTGTGGCTGAAGTGACAATACAGGTCGGTAGAAGAAGACATCTAAACTAATCTTTCTCCAAAGGATTCAAACCCTGGCTCTTTGACCATATAATACAGAAAGGCTAAGAAAAAGAGGGGAAATTAAGTCTCATGTAAGTTTGCCCCAGAATTCTCACTTGAGTGCCAAAGTGTCATACCACTTAGACACTGCAATGGAATATTACTCAGCCATAAAAAGGAATGAAATTGAGCTATTCGTACTGAGGTGGATGAACCTAGAGTCTGTCATACAGAGTAAAGTAAATCAGAAAGAGAAATACAAATACCATATGCTAACTCACATATATGGAATCTAGACAAATGGTACTCATGAACCTAGTAGCAGGGCAGGAATAGAGATGCCAATGTAGAGAATGTACTTGAGTACATGGGCGGGGTGGGGAGGGGAAGCTGGGACTTAGTGAGAGAATAGCATTGACATATACACACTAACAAATGTAAAATAGATGGCTATGGGAAGCTAATACAGAGCACAGGGAGATCAGCTTGATGCTTTGTGAGGACCTAAAGGGGTGGGATAGGGAGGTTGGGAGGGAGGCTCAAGAGGGAGGGGATATGGGGATATATGCATACATATGGATGATTCACTTTGTTGTACAGCAGAAACTGACACAATACTATAAAGCAATTATACTCCAATAAAGATAAAAAATGAGTTACATATTCTCTTTCTTTTAATAAATTTATTTTTTATTGACTGTGTTGGGTCTTTGCTGTTGCACACAGGCTTTCTCTAGTTGCGGCGAGCAGGGGCTACTCTTTTTGCAGTGCACAGGCTCCTCATTGTGGTGGCTTCTTTTGTTGCAGAGCATAGGCTCTAGGTGCATGGGCTTCAGTAGTTGCAGCACATGGGCTCAATAATTGGGGTTCACAGGCTCTACAGCACAGGCTCAATAGTTGTGGCTCACAGGCTTAGTTGCTCTGAGGCATGTGGGATCTTCCTGGGGCAGGGATCGAACCTGTGTCCCCTGCATTGGCAGGCAGATTCTTAACCACTGCCCCACCTAGGAATTCCCACGTATTCTCTTAATCTTTCTTTTTTAGACATCTCCTCAAGTTTTCCAGGACTCTGAATCCATTCAAACTTTACCTTACTCCGTTTTCACTGGTTCACTCAGTAGGTTTGATTTGCTATATGTACTAGGGATTCAGGAACAAGTAACTCAACATCTTAACTCAGGCATTCACAGTCTAGTTGGAGAGTCAGACTGTGATCAAACAATTCAGGCTTTTGAAATCAAACTGTCTAAGTTCAAGATTTTGCTCCATTACTCATTAGCTATGTGACCTTGGGCAAATTTCTGGTCCAAAAGCCAAGTGAGAATCCTGAGAGGAGACTAGGGGTATCTCTCTGTCATCCTATATTGCCAATATGTCTCAAGCCTCGGTTTCGTCATGTATAATATGGAGATAAATCACTTACTTCGTGGTCTTACAGTAAGGATCAAAAGGGATAATGTAGATAAAGAGAGCACATAGTATTGCCATGAACTATTGCCTATACAATAGAGGATCACAGAGGCTAGATAGCTGGCTGGGGATATGTGACTGACATCAAATGTAACATCTGAATGGCAATGACACAATTTTCATAGGTAGAGTCGAGAGTAAGGAAGAAATAGGCTTGGTGGGATAACGTTCCTTTTGGAATCCAGCAAAAGGGATGAAAGAGACGGCAGTTGTACAAGCATCAACAGGAAGAGAAGTGAGAAGCCAGAGTGAGGAGAGCTTTGAAAGCCACAGAAAGGAGTCTGTACTCAATTCATCAGGCAGTAGGAAGCTATCAAAGCTTTCTAAGTGGGGAAAGGACATGGTAATATCCCTGCTCAGAAAGCTGAGAAAGAGGACCATTTAGGGGGATTCTACAAGAATCTGGTGAGGTAGGAGAGAGGCCTGAACTGAATGAGAAACATGGTGCTAGAGAAGGGCGCTAAAGCCCTGGAGGGATGGGTGGAATCAGGGCTGCGTGAGGGCAAGGATCCCCCTGATTCATCTGAACTGATGATGACTGGCAAGGAGTGAGGAGTTAATAAATGTTTTTGAATGAAGGAAGAAGGAAAGAGGAAAAGAAGAAAAGATAAGTGA
Source organism: Hippopotamus amphibius kiboko (assembly GCF_030028045.1). Classification (NCBI taxonomy): domain Eukaryota; kingdom Metazoa; phylum Chordata; class Mammalia; order Artiodactyla; family Hippopotamidae; genus Hippopotamus; species Hippopotamus amphibius. The sequence goes on from NC_080194.1 coordinate 48,760,592, forward strand.
AAAAATAATGGCTATCTGGAAATAGTAGCATACATGGTGAACCGTATCAGGGGTTAATTCAAAATTAGGATGGATGATTTCCTACATCACTAGGGGAGAACAAAATTTTTCATTTAATTTCATTCATCCGTCAGGGTACACATGTATATGTATATTTATGTGTACGTGTGTGTGTGTACATGTATATGTGTGCTAAATGCAGATCACAATCTACAACAACCAGAGAATGGAGTTTTTTTTTAAAAACTCCTTGGTGACTTAAAAATCACTCCTATAAACTGTACACCGACTTCTATTGCATTTTTCAAAGACTCCATCAGCCCCACCTGCCAGCCCCTGCCTTCTCTCCTAATAATCTCAGTGGGAATATGCATTATTTGCCAGTTCGATACCCTATCCCCATTCCACCAAGACCAAACCCACAGTGAAGAAGTGGGGTTTCTTCTGGAGTTTTTTACCAGCCAGGGCCATTCAAAGGCAGCATCATATAGTGGTAAGGACCCAGGCTTTGCAACATTAGAAAGATCTGGAACTTCAACACAAATGCTTTTAATTTTGCAAGCATGAATAAATCACTCATTTTCCTCCTCTGAGAAATAGAACAATACCTGCCTGGCAGAGTTGTTGTGAGAATAGAGCAGGAGGAGTATGTGTAATGACAGAAGTGACAATGACCAAGCCCTCCCCACACCAGGCCCAGTCCTATGTGTTCTCCAGACACTAACTTGTGTTCCTAATGTAGGTGCTGTTATTTTACCATTCTGCATAAGATACACTTAACAATAAATGCTTAATAAATAAATGCTTAATCAATGACTCCGATCTATTTTTTATACACTGTATCCTACTGGATGGAGTACTTTTTAGTCTTACTGTCACCTAGCACATCACCACATTCCATCACTCTTCCTGTAACACAGAGCAGGGAGCATGTCTTACAATTGCTTTAGCACAGGAACTTAATAACTAAATAAGACAAAACAAAATAAAATATGAGAATAAGACACTTAAAATCTTAAAATCACACTACTTTTCTTCCTTGGACAGTTACTGTAGCATCCATTGTCCTGACTGTAATCTCCTCTAAGTGGAAAGAAAGGATGTGAGGGTCAGAGCAATTAACTGGTAGGAGTCTTGTGGTTTTGAGTTAATACAATGAAGTATATAGTACTCATTAGAATGGTAGAGCCCAGAGAAGGCAGATTAGTGGAGTGACTTATCCTCACAAGAGAAGCACTTGGAGCAGAGATACTAGATTGTTATTCCCAGTGGTGGGGGAGCGGTGGCGGGGGCGGGGGGGCCCAATAAGAGCAGCATGGGCTTGAAAAGCGTAGACAGAGGCGGGATTGGCTACAAGCAAGTGAGAGAGTAAGGAGGGGGGCTGGAGGCTGGTGTGGGTGGCTGTAAGCTCACACAGACCTGCAGCCACACGTCCCTGCAAAAATAAAAGCTATGCTCCAAGGCAGCTCCAGGCATGATAAGAGAGGACAGTGCCAACCCTGCAGAGATGGAACACCGGCACAGAGGGTTTTCTGAGCTCAGGGACGAGAAAAACCCTTACTCAGTCTTTGGTGACTCTGAATGATCTGAGCATGGTGCATGTATGGAACTTAAACCCCCCAGACTTCACATTTAAACCTCTTCGGTGTCCAGGGCAGATGTGATCTCCATAGAAAAGACCTCAGCCTTTTGTACCAGGTCATATTTGACCAAAGTTTTACAGAGAAGGAGAGAAGGGGACATAAAATGAAACACTCAACATGTGGTGAGGAGTCCGCAGAAGGGTCGGTCCTGCCAGTGCAGCTTCTCACCCGACATCCTCCTAATTGCTTCCTTCTGGGCTCTGACGACCAGCTCCCAGATCCAGAGATCATGCCACCCTCACTCCTTATGGCAAGTTCCCATCCACTGAGGTAACACGAAACACAAGGAGCACACAGGCCCTGCCCTCTAGAAGCTGACACTTGCTCTAGGATAGCAGAGTAGTGTGAAAAACACTTGACTAGGAGTCACAAGACCCAGACTCTGGTCCTGATCCAGAAATTACAGAAATGAGCTCGGACCCATTCATTCAACATCTCCAAAATTCAGTGTCCTCATTTAAAAAAGGCGATTATTCAAAATTACCTCACAGATTCTATTAAGAGGATCAAATAATACTAACAGCTAATACGCATATAGAACTTACTCTGTGCCAGACACTGTTCTAAGTGCTTTTTATGTCATTTGATTTGTAAACAACCCTATCACATAGGTATTAATATTATTCCCATTTTATAGATAACCAAACTGAGGTACATGGAGGATTAGTAACTGGTACAACATGATACAGCTGATAAGGGGCAGAGCTGAGATTTGAATCCAGACTGCCTCAAGAGTGGTTCCAACCCCTGAAAACCATAAAACGCTACTCAAATGAGGCATCATTGTTTCTACAAATTGGGATGCAGAGGGGGGATGGGCATGAAAGGACTGAACGTGAAACAACAAGCACAAGTTCACCTGGGACATACAGTAAAGTGCTTACATCCTAAGGAGATGCTGTAAACATTTTCACGAGTGTTTCCAGCTTGTGGCATTTCCCAGCAGGAAAAAGAAGGGGTGACAGTTCAAGAGCACTTGCTTTGTCTCAGCTGTCCTGCGCAACACAATCTCAGGTCCCTTAATAGTTGCCACGTTGGCACTTTTCTCAAATGGCTTTCCTGTCATGGAAACGGTGCTTTAGAGTGGTAACGCTATATCCGCTCTCCACATAGAGCATGAGCACTTCCATTTATGAGTTCTACAGTAGTTTGCAAGCTCCTTGTCCACTATAAGTGCTGAGAAAGTCAGTTTGGGGTGAGACTGAGAAGAAGGCAATTCTTTACAGCCCAGTAAGGCATTAACAGGACACATAATCTGAAACAAAGCCTTGGCAAGCTGATTGTCAGCCAAGACATGCAGGACTTGTTCACCTCTGAGGGTCATCAAGAGTTATGAAATAGAAAATAAATACAAATGTAAGCTGTTTTGCTAACTGCTTTATAATCACCACAAACTGGTACAGAGAATGCCCTGTAAAAAAAAACGCAATTTTTCCTGTACAGGTGAATCCCCACACATGCCTCATTTGAATCCTACATTTAACTAAAACTTTAAATTTTCATCGAATTATGTTTAGACAAGTGAAAAATCATTGTGAGGATGTACAAATTCCATGTGCATATAAGGTAATGTACATTTATTTTTGCAGATGAGGCATTTGCACGTGTTGGACACTATTATTAGGATATCTAGGTGTCGCAGGTTTTGTAGGTAGAGTTTAACTCAGAGTAGACTTTATATTTAATTGGACAAACAAAAAGATTTTTGTTATTTTCCCAAAACACGCACACACACTATGAATATAAGCGTCGGGGGAGCAGCGGGTGTTGCTGGGTGGTGAAGGCTTGATAGATATCCTGCTATAAGTGTCAGAAGTGGACTCATTCTCGCTCCTGACACGTTTGAAACAAAATATTTCTCTTCAAACCATATAGCTCCAATAACCTTGATGGGAGCCTTGCCAGTTCTGATGGAACAAGAGGTCGTGACACTTGATGCCACAGATTTGCTTGTCATCTCTACCATGGATGCATGCTAGCCCCGTTACTGGGCTGCACAAATCTGTCATACACTAATCTGCTTGGAGTGTCAAGGAAAGCAGAGCCGAAGTCTTGACATATAAATCTTCTGTCCCGAAAGCTCTGTGCTGGGCTCTGCCAAATGCATAAAGAGCTGGAAGCCGAGTGGAGTTTTGATGAACTGTGCTGGTGTGTACCCACTCAAGCTTCCGTGAGATTGTGCATTGTCAGTCAGCTGTGTCCTGGGTGCTGAATTCTCATTTAAGCTTTTGTATTTAACGGGAAACTCAGAGTTCTCTCACACTCTGGAGTTTCCAATGAAGTTCAAATCAGATGTAATTTACAGTTTTATAAAGGCTATGTAATATTTTCTGTCTCTGTAAGTAGCTCAGAAACAAAATTGCCTCTAATGATTATAACTTCTCATTCTCAAATTTGCATTAATTTGTGCTCCCTAACAAGCTAAAAACATTTCTCCAGCAAACACATCCATGTGGGGGAGATGCTCACGCAGAGCAGTGTTCCCAGGTACAGAGCTGCTGTGTTTTAGTTGCTTTGACTTGGCTTCTGTTGTTTTAAGGGCAATTTGAATGCATGGGATTCACTGAAACACAGATGTACTCTCCCAATCCCTCAAAACAATCAGCAGTTAGATTACAACAGGCTGCGATTAACGTGGGGCTTGCATGGAAATACAAGCCAACATGTGCCTAATTGTTTAGCAACAAACACAGACCTCATATAATGCTCTGAAAGTGAACATTCCCTTTAAAATCAAATATTGTTTTCTGGTCCTACAGAACACAGGCACCTAACAGTCTACAGGTACTACAGTTTCCCTATAGAATAATAGTGTTGTTTTAATATAACAAGATTTTTGTTGGAGGTGTGTGGATTTTAACAAAGTCTTCAAAAAGTTTGCAGTGCTGCCAGTCTTATGCATATACTGGAATGTAGTGCCAATACCACTTAACCAAGCATACAGTCTACGTCTGGATAGAACAATCTCTAGGAAAGACATGCTGACAGAATACTAAAATATGAACTAGGTAAGAGCAAGGAAGTATTTATAACTTATTTTTTAACTGTTTTGAACTTGTCTCAATATATGTCTGTCTTTGATGTTCTTCCTTTCCTTGAAAAACAACTGGACTTTCCTGATATCCCCTAAAAGCCCACATGACCCCCACCTTAACAGAAGGGTTCCTGTTTACACAACTGCTGATATAAGAGGTCAAATAAATATCATAAAAAATTTAAGAAGGATCAGTCAGGACCCACTCAAGAAAAAAGAAATCACACCAATCATTGTAGTAAACATAATTTAGTAAAGGAAATTGTTTAAACAGATGCTGGAGAACCAAACCAGCAAGAAAGAGAAGATTGAGGTAAGATAGAGCAGGAATTACCAAAGGCAGCTAACCACTTCATAGGGCCAGGGGTATTAAGGGAACAGATTGGGCTTGTTAGAACCTATTAGTTTCAATCAGGGCTTCCTGAGTAAACGTAGGCAGTCACACAGCACCCCATGCTCAGAAGGGCCCCATGCTTGGTTTACTGTTCTGCTGCCACCACCTTGTAATTCTTTTTTTTTTAATGTATTTATTTATTTTATTTATTATTTTACTGGCTGCATTGGGTCCTTGCTGCTGCACGCAGGTTTTCTCTAATTGCGGAGAGCATGGCCTGCTCTTCATTGCGGTGCTCAGGCTTCTCATTGAAGTGGCTTCTCTTGTTGCAGAACATGGTCTCTAGGTGCACGGGCTTCAGTAGTTGCAGCACATGGGCTCAACGGTTGTGGCTCGCAGGCTCTACGGCACAGGCTCAGTAGTTGTGGCACACTGGCTTGGTTACTCTGTGGCATGTGGGATCTTCCCGGACCAGGGCTCGAACCTGTGTCCCCTACATTGGCAGGTGGATTCTTAACCACTGCACCACCAGGGAAGCCCACCATCTTGTAATTCTTAATAATTTTTAAACAAGGGGCTCCTCATTTTCAGTTTGCACTGGGCTCCTCAAATTATGGAGCTGGTCTTGGTTTAAATTATACAAAATTACTGTGTTTTTAGATAAAAATGTTCAAATACCAGCAGTTTCATGTGGTTCAACACAGTAAAAGCTTATAGAGAGAATCTGTGGGACCCAGAATACTAAAAGAAGAGCGTTATCCAGATAGCACTAGAATCTCTGAGGGCCCATGAGACTGATTCTGGGAGTGTGAATAACTGAGATATGAAACCAACACAGTTACTAAAACTTTTTGCCCCTGCCGGGGAAAAAGTAGCTTTGATGGTTCTGTCACTGACAGAAACAGGAAGCAAACAGGAATGAGTTCCCCTTCCCCTACTCTAGTCATCCAGTCTCCCTCTTGTGTCCTGTTGGCATAACTGAATAGTTGCCACTTGGCAAAGGAGAGAAAATGGTTTGAAAGGCCCAGGCCCAACTTCACAAAGAAAGAATAGAAGGGTAGTCTTGGAGTCTAGAAAAAATAGCTGAGTAATGACCATAAGGGGAAGGAAGCTTAAAGGACACTAAGACAAATAACTAGGAGAGGTGGCTCCTCTGAAGTCAGAATTAAAAGAATAAACAGAAGGTAACTACACTGAAAGTATGTCTTAAAGTTATCAAATAGAGACCATAAAAGATTTTCTGGGAAGTTTAAAAATAATTTATAAATTCAAAAAAATCAAGAGATTAAAAAAAGGAGTGGTCACTGTTGAAAACTGCTCCACTGTTCTGGAAGGTCAGACAGAAGAAATATAGCACCACAAAGAATATAAAGTCATAGAAAGCATGTGTGAAAAAGATAAGGGCCATAAGAAAGAGACAGGGTCCAAATAAATAAAATCAGAATGAAAAAGAGAAGTTACAACCAACACCACAGAAATACATAGAATTATAAGAGATTACTACAAACAAGTATCAGCCAATAAAATGGACAATCTGGAAAAAATGGCAAATTACTAGAAAAGTACAATCTCCCAAGACTGAATCAGGAAGAAATAGAAAATATGAACATACTGATTTCCAGTAATGAAATTGAATGTTATCAAACAAAAAGTTTAAGACCAGAGAGTTTCACAGGTGAATTCAACCCAACATTTAAAGAAGAGTTAACACCTATCCTTCCCAAACTATTCCAACAAATTGTGGAGGAACACTTCTAAATTCGTTCTATGAGGCCAGCATCATCCTGATACCAAAACCTGAAAAGATATTACAAAAAAAAAGAAAATTACAGACCAATATCACTGATGAACATAGATGCTAAAATTCTCAACAAAATTAGCAAAACTACATTAAAAGGATCATACATCATAATCAAATAGGATTTATCCCAAGGATGCTAGAATGGTTTAAAATTCGTAAATCAATCAACAATGTAAATCAATCAATCCGTAAATCATTAACAACTGAAGAATACAAACCATACAATCATCTCGATAGATGCTGAAAATCTTTGGACAAAATTAAACATCCACTTATGATAAAAATTCTCAACAAAGTGGGAACATACCTCAACATATTAAAGGCCATATATGACAAGCTCACAGCTAACATCATACTCAACAGTGAAAAGCTAAAAGCGTTTCTATTAAGATCAGAAATTAGACAAGGATGCCTGCTTTCACCACCTTTATTCAACATAGTATTAGAAGTCCTAGCCACAGCAGTCAGACAATAGAAAGAAATAAAGGCGATCTAAATTGGAAAGAAAGAAGTAAAATTGTCACTGTTTGCAGATGACATGATATTATATGTAGAAAATCCTAAAGATGCCACCAAAAACTATTAGATGTCATCAATGAATTCAATGAAGTTGCAGGATACAAAATTAATATATAGCAATCAATTGTGTTTCTATACACTTACAAGAAAGTATCAGAAAGAGAAATTAAATTTACAGTTGCATCAAAAAAAAAAAATACCTAGGAATAAATCTAACCAAGGAGGTAAAAGACTTGTAATTGGAAAACTATAAGTCATCGATGAAAGAAATTGAAGATGACAGAAAGAAGCAGAAAGATATACCATGATCATTGATTGGAAGAATTAATATTGTTAAAATGATCACATAACACAAGACAATCTTCAGTTCAATGCAATTCCTATCAAAATACCAAAGGCATTTTTCACAGAGCTAGAACAAATAATTTCAAAATTTGTATGGAAACACAAAATACCCTGAATACCCAAAGCAACCTTGAGAAAGAAGAATAATCAACTTGAGGTATCATGCTTCCTGATTTCAAACTATACTACAAAGCCACAGTACAAAACAGGATGGTACTTGCACAAACCAGACACATAGGCCAATGGAACAGAATAGAGAGCCCAGAAATGAACCTGTAATTTCATGGTCAATCAATCTATGACAAAAAAGGCAAGAATATACAATGGGAAAAACTGAGCCTCTTCAATAAATGGTGTTGAAAAACTGGATAGCTTCATGCAAAAGAATCAAACTGGACTATTCTGTCACCCCATATACAAAAATAAACTCAAAATGGGTTAAAGACTTAAATGTCAGACCTGAAACCATGAAACTTCTGGAAGAAAAAATAGGCAGTATGCTTTTTGACATAGGTGTTAGCAATATTTGGGGGAATATGTCTTCTGAAGGCAAGGGAAACAAAAATAAAAACCAACAAATGGGACTACATCAAACCAAAAAGTTTTTGCACAGCAAGGAAACTACCACCAAATAAAAGGGCCGCCTACTGAATGGAAGAATGTATTTGCAAACAATATATGTGATGGGGGGTTAACATCCTAAATATGCAAAGAACTCATACAACTCAACATCAAATAAACAAACAACCTGATTAAAAACGGGCAGAGGACTGAATAGACATTTTCCCAAAGAAAACATACAGATGACCAAGAGACACATGAAAAGCTCCTCAGCATCACTAGTTATCATGGAAATGCAAACTAAATGCACATTGAGATATCACCTCACTACTGTCAGAATGGCTATCATCAAGAAGAAAAGAAATAACATATAACAAGTGTTGGTGAGGATGTGGAGAAGAGAGAACCCTGGTGCACTATTTGTGAGAATGTAAATTGGTGCAGCCACTACGGAAAACAGTATAGCTGTTTCTCAAAAAATTAAAATAGAACTATCATATGATCTAGAAATTCCAGTCCTGAGTATTTTTCTGAAGAAAACAAAAACACTAATTTGGAAAGATATATGCACCTCTATGTTCATTGAAGCATTCTGTACAATAATCAAGATACGGAAGCAACCTAAGTGTCCATCCAAAGAGGAATGGATAAAGAAGATTCCTTATAGTGAAATATTACTCATAAAATAATGAAATCTTGCCATTTAAGATAACTTGGATGGATCTATACTAAGGGAATTACGCTAAGTGAAATGTCAGAGAAAGACACATAGCATATGATTTCACTTATATGTGGAATCCAAAAAACAAAACATGAACAAATATAACAAAGCAGAAACAGAGTCATAGATACAGAGAACAAATAGGTGATTGCCAGAGGGGAGGAGGGGTGGTGGGATGAGAGAAATAGGAGAAGGAGGTTATGAGGTACGAAAGTTCCAGTTACAAAATAAATGAGTCATGGTATGAACTGCGTAATGTGGGGAATATAGTTAATAATAATATATTATTATTGTATGGTGACAGATGGTAACTAGGCTTACCGTGGTGATCATTTTGTAATTTATAGAAATACTGAATCACTATGTTGTGTACCAAGAACTAACGTACTGTTGTAGGTCAATTATACTTCAAAAGCAAACAAACAAATGCATATAAAAGAGATTAGATTTGTGGTTACCATAGCTAGGGGATGGGCGAAGGGGGGATTGGATGAAGGGGGTCAAAATGTGCAAACTTCCAGTTATAAGATAAATAAGTAGTAGAGATGTAATGTACAACACAATTAATATAATTAACACTACCGTATATTACATATGAAAGTTATTAAGAGAGTAAATCCTGAGTTTCCATCACAAGGGAAAACTTTGTTTTTCTTTTGCTTCTATTTTGTGTCTATCTACATAAGATGATAGATGTTCACTAGACTTATTGTGGTAATCATTTCCTGACTTATGTACGCCAAATCATTATGCTATACATCTGAACTTATATAGCACTTACGTCAATTATATCTCATTAAAACTAGAAGAAAAAAAGATGTTAATTGGCAAAAAGAAAAAAAGATTATAAATAGTATATGATTATAAGCAATAATGCTTGTAAATTTTATGTTAAGTGAAATAGGAAATAAAACATATAAATTGTGTGATAATAACTACATAAACATAACAAAGTAAATTTGCATAAAGGGAATATAGGATACATCAGTATAGAATAACATACACCAGTACATTAACTGTTATTTTGCGTTTGATTGTGGTCTGAGTAGATTTTTTTTACATTCATTTATAATTTACAATTATAAAAATGTGATTAAATTTTTTCAAAAAATATGTAGATATATGTAAGGATAAGGGTCATAAAGGATAGATTCAGAAAAGCTAATGTGTGAAAATAGAAGCTTTGAGGTACAAAAACACATTATATACAGAGAATAAATAGAAGAAAATTTTATAGAGCTAAAAAATTTGAGATTTCAGACTCATCAAATCATATGTAAAATAAGATACCTACCTAGATATCCTGGTGACTTTTCTAAACTCCAAAGATAAAAACTTTTTGCAAGTTTCCAATTAGTGAGAACTGGTTACTTACAAAGGTAAGAGAATTAGAATAGCATCAAGTTTCTCATCTGTAACATAGGAAACTAGGATGCATTAAACATTTATGGGCTTTAGACAGGGTAGGAGAACTAGCCATTAAAATCAAGAACAGATGAGGTAAATTTTATTTTTTTGAAGTTTGTGTGATTGTATATGTAACAATATTCTGACAGCTCATCTAAAAACCTATTAGAGGGGGCATATCAAAGGGAGATAGGAGCCAAAATGAACCTCCCAATGGCTAGAATAGAAAAATTTGAACAACATAATAGTGTAGCATTATATTATAACCCAAAGTCTAGAGTAAATATCCATGAGGACATAATGATATAAGTAAATGATTGATTAACTGATTGAATAAAAAAAAATAAACAGAATAATCTTCTTTACAGAACAATTCCAAATAAGAGATGTAGACACTCTCTCCTCAAAAAGGTTAAGCTTAATTATCCTCCTTCCTCTTGACTGTGGGCTGGACTTAGCAACCTCCATCTAAAAAATAGACTGTGTAGAGAGAGAAACCTGGCAAACACTACCTCAGCCAGATGATCAGGGTCAACACCAGCAGCGATATGTCATGTTGACAACATGCATCTCCTCATTGGATATGATCTGAAGGGTGCTGACCCAATACTAATCATGACAAAAACATCAGACGAATGCACACTGATGAAAATACCTGACCAATACTTCTCAAAACAAGGAAAGAATGAGAAACAGTTACAGACCAGAGGAGACTAAGAACACATGGCAACTAAATGTAATGTGTTATCCTGGATTAGCTCCTAGAACAGAAAAGGGCATTTGTGGAAAAACTAGTGAAAGCCACGTAAAGACTGTACTTTGCTTAATAATAATGTACCTATGTTAGTTTCTTTGTTGTGACAAAGTACCATGGTAATATAAGATATTCACAGTAGGATAAACTGCACATGGGATGTGTATATTTTCTGAAAACTAAAGGTATTTGAAAATGAAAAGTTTATTTTTATAAAGCCTATAAGAACTAATAAAAAAAACTGCTAAGGTAAGTTATTACAAGGGTGAGTATTTAAAAATCAAGAGTTTTATTACTATCAGCAATAAAAAAATGAAATATACATATAATAGTGAAAACAACTACTAAAATGTCCAGGAAAAATTATGAAATCTATAAAACTAAGAAGACCTGAAAATATAGAGTATTGTCCATATTTCTGAATGGGAAGATTTAATATTAAAGAATTATTAAACCTTTCTCCATTGATATATCAATTTAACTTAATTTCAAAAGCATATTTTATATAACTGTACAAAATGACAATAAAGGCCATATTTGATAATCAAGATGGAAGAATTGACAAGACAATGATGACAAGAATTGACAAAAAAAAAACACACATAGTCAAAGGAGATTTATCCTGCCAAATATTAAAATTTACCCTTATTTGCCAGTAATCAAAAGAATATGACCCAGAAATAGAAATAGATCAGTGGAACAGGTCACAATGTCCAGAAACAGATCTAGGTAACTTACTGGATGAAAAAGATGACATTTTAATTAAGAAGCTAACTAATTAATTATTCAAGCCAACAATTACCTAATTAATAAACTAATTCAACACACATTTGAGTGCCTACTAAGTGCAAGGTACCAGGATGCAATAAAGAACGACAGTCTAAATCTGTCCTCACAGAATATTCATTCTATATGTGAGAAAGATGATAAGCAAATATATAAATAGATATACAGAATACTACCAGGAAGTGCTATGAAGAAAAATAAAGCATCTTAAGAAAATTGAGAGTAACAGAGGAGTCAGAATGCCTCCTTTGAGAAGGTGACATAAAACAGATCTGAACAAAGAGAAAAGTTAATTCATGCAAATATTTGAGCAAGAAGTATTTTTGAAATAGAATAAAGTACCATAACCCAGAGAGGATAAAGTTTGTCATGCTCTAGGAAAAGAAATAAAGACAAGCAAGAGTCATAGGAGAGGAGATTGGAAAGTTTGCCCAGAGTCAGAAAATGTCATACTTTGCTGGCTTTTAGTCTGAATGAGGTGGGAAGCTTCTGGGGTGGTTTGAATACAGGAGATTTGACTTATTTTGTAAAAGAAGCACTCTGACAGCTCTATAGTAAGTAGGCCATAGGAAGTCAGGAGTGGAAATGAGGAGTCCAGTTAGGAATCCACTGCAACATCCAAGGAGAAAAAGAGATAATAGTGGCTTAGGCTAACTGTTAGAGGTGGTGAAAAGTTTTTGGGTTTTTAATATATTTTGAAGGCAAAGCCAATTGGACTTGTTTATGGATTGGATGTGGGATTTGAGAGAAAGAGTGGAATCAGGACTGATTCCAAAATTTTTGACCTGAGCCATTGGGTGAATGATGGTATATTTTTCTCAGGCGGGGGGAAAGATAGGGGTGGAATAGAGTGTTTGTTGTTGTTTGTTTTTTAATTGGTGGGGAGGGGTTAGTGAGTGCAGTCAGAATCAGAGGCTTAATTTAAATGTGAGATGACTTTTAAACATTCAAGAGAAATGTTGAGTAAACATTAAATATAAACCTGGAGTTCAGAAGAAAGGTACAAATCTGGGAAGTTATCAGCTAAAGAAGAAACCAGAGGAGTAAGACTGGTACTCCTACATGTAGAGGTTGAGAGGAGAAGGCACATTTATCAACAGAGTTCAGAGGGACCAGTGAGGTGGGACGAAAGCCCAGAACCTCTGCTATTCCTCAGGCCAAGTGAATAAAAGAAAAAAGGAATGACTAATCCATTAAATGCAGCCAAAAGACTGATCAAGATGGAGACTGCGGCGGTCTTTGCATTTTGCAAAGTTGAACATTTTTCGTCAAATAACCCCAGCACAATCTGTTCATAAGACAAAGCTGAATTTATTGCTTACTGGGTAAAGGAGAACATCATCTAGAAAAAAAATTAAAATTAGACTGTACTCCACATCATATACAACAATCTAGCTAAATATCTAATTGTGAAAAATTAAACTAAAACAGTATAATTTTTCTATTACTGTATCCTTGGGGGTTGAGGTGCAGAGGGAGTGTAGTTCTTAATTTACACAGGAAGCTCAGAAATTATAAAGTAAAATATTGATAGATTTTATCTCATAAAACTTGAAAATTTTCTTATGGCAATAGACCACTGAGCAGAACCAAAAACAGAAGAAAGTAGGAGAGGAAATAGTTGGAAAACAATGGCAGGCAAAGGGTTAATAGCACAACCATATAATAAAGGCCTTCATACAAGTAAAAAAGATACAAAAGAAAATCCAGTAAAAACCTGGAAAATATTGAAAAGAAAATGCACAAAAATCAAATACAAATATCTAGTAAATATATGAAATGTGTTTAATCTCACTAACAGTCTTTTAATGAAAATTGGAACCATAATGACGGGTGGTTGCTATCTCCATATTTGCAACAGGTAAAAAGATTGATTATATCCAGTGCTGGTGAGGGTATAAGAAAATGAATTGCCTCATTTACTAGCAGTATAAGGGTGAATTGCTATTTTCTTTTCATAAATTAATCTGGCAGCATGTGTTAAAATTAAATAGGTACATGTAATTAGGTCCAACAGTTTTAGTTGTAGTTATCCAACTTAGAGAATAAAAACATATACTGAGAGTAATATTTATTAGAGCATTGTTGCTAATAGTAAAAAGAAAACTGGAGATATGAGTCCATTAAAATCAGAATGAGAAATTAGACTAGATGCAGACTATGGAATGTTGTTTTGCAACTACAGTGCACTAGTTTTATATGTAATGATCTGTGAAATGTCCATGATACATTTTTAACAGCTTTCTCGATATCTAATTTGTAAACCACAAAATTCATCATTTAAAGTGTACAGTTTAGTGGGTTTCGGTATATTTATGAACTTGTGCAACTATCACCGCTAATTCCAAAGCATTTTTACCACCCTGAAAAGAAGCATTGTACCAATCAGCAGTCACCCTCCATTTTCCTACCCTCCCATCACCACCAAATGCCAGGCAGTTGCTAATTTACTATGGTGCTATGGTCTGAATATTCGTGTTGCCCCAAAATTCATATGTTGAAATCTTAATGCAGAATGTGATGATATTAAGAAGTGGGGCTTTTGCGAGATGCCTAGGTCATGAGGGTGGAGCCGTATGAATGGGCTTTGTGTTCTAATAAAAGAGACTTCACAGATCTTTCTAGCCCCTTTCACCATGTGAGGATGCATCTAGAAGTCTGTGTCCCTGAAAGGGCTATTATGGTGCCCAGACCTTGGGCCAGCTTCCAGAACTGTGAGAAATAAATTTCTATTATTTATAAGCTCCCTGGTCTGTTGTATTTTGTTACGGCAGCCGGAATGAATTAAGACACGTGGGCTTGTTGATTCTGGGCATTTTATGTACAGGGATTGCATAATATGTGGTCCTTTGTGACTGGCTTCTTCCACTTAACATGATTGTTTTCAAGTTCAGTCATGTTATAGCGTACATCAGCACTTGGCTCCTTTTTATTGCTGAATAATATTCCATTGTGTGCATATACCACATTTAAAACATCCATTCATCAGCTGATGGAAAATTAGGTTATTTTGTGGCTATTATGAATAGTGCTTCTGTGAACATTTGTGTACAGGTTTTTATGTGAGCAATGTTTTCATTTCTGTTGGGTATATATCTAAGAGTGGATTTCCTAGGTCATGTCAGAACTCTATTTTAATATGTTGAGGAACTGCCAGATGATTTCCAAAGTGGTTGCATGACGGTAAAGCATGGTTTTCTCCTTTACCCTTTCCCTGGACAGGCAGCCTATCCTGAGATGCAGCTGCTCAAATGGCCTCTTAGAAGATGCTCCCCCAAATGGAACAATCAATAGTAATGGTCGCTTCCTCAGGAATGTACTCTCATATTGCTCTCCTTCTTCCCTGTCTCACTCCCTGTACTCTCATCCCTACTCCTCTGGAAAGTACCAATAAGGAAACTTTTGCCTTAAGCTCTCCTTTCTGGAACATCCAGGCTAAATCCTTTATCAGTTCTCTGTGTTTGCGTAAAAAACCATTGCTAAAGTTAATGTCTTACAGCAATAATGATTACTAGGTCTTGGAATTCTGTGGGTTGGCAGGCAGCTGCAGCCTGAGTGAACTCATGAGGTTACATACATTGGGCAGAATGGATTCAATTAGTTCCACTGAAACAGCTGAGACTCTCTCTCCACTGGGTCTTTCTCTCTCTCCGATTTCTCTTCTAAGCAGAGAAAGGAAGTTAGCCAGGCTGTCCACAGGCAGCAATAATCTAAAGGAGCGAAAAAGGAAGCTACACATTCTCTTAACGCTTAGTTTTAGAAGCTGCATGACATCACCTTTGCTGCATTCTATTGGTCAAAGCAAGTCACAAGTCCAGACCAGATTCAAGGGGGAGGCGGTGGGAATAGACTACACATCCCGATGCCAGGAACAGCAAATCACATTGCAAAGGGGCATGGACACAAAGAAGCATGGTTCATTGAGGGATATTATAAAAATAATCTAATTCAAATCCTCGCTCAGAAAATCAGGCTTTTGATATATTTTCCCTGAATAACCTCTTATTTGGGGAAAGTCATTCCCCACAAGTGATTATGCAGCTCCTGTAGGAACTCATGAAGCAGGATAAAAGGACGGGTCACCTGCTTAGGCAGCCAGATCTGTCAAATCAATCCTGGCAACAGATGGGACAGGAGCTCTCACAACCACATCACTCACAGCTACATCCTCAAGGCTGATCTCAAGGAGATTTAACAAGGCAGCAGATGTTACTTTTTTATGCTCCTCCCATTTCTTAAAAAAGACAACCATAGAGAAAAGGTATGCCTCAAAGTAGCTTCTAATGTAAAATCTGCCAGGAAGCTCTTGATTGAGAATTGAAAAGGTGACATGGTTGGAAGCGAATGGCCCTCTGCCGTTATCCTTGGTCATTGCGAAGCTACAAAGCTTGCAGGGATGCCTAACCTTGAATGTACACAATCTTCTACTGAAAGCAAAAAACCAGAATGAAATTTTCAGTTTTCCACTGGCCAACAGGAGCCACTGCTGGCATTGTGAGAATTAGAGTATTTGTTGACAGTTAGAAAGAGGTGCCTCTTTCTCCAGGGGCTGCAGTTCCACCTGAGTGCTCAGAAAGGCAAGCACAGTGCAAGCTGGATTCCAGGCCCCCTCACCCCTCATCCAGCACAGCCTGCACAGTCAGAGGCAATGGCCCTGGCCAGGTGGCCTAGGATTATCAAAGCAAGCTAAAGGGGTGTGAACGAGGAAGGAAAAGCAGTCAGGAAGTGGCGGTGCAAAAGAAACAAGACGCAATAACAAATCTGTATTTCAACTAGTTCTAATCCAATCATGTAGGTTTTCCTCGTGAAACAGAAGAGTGAAACATCTAATCTAATAAAAATATCTGTAATCTATTTTCAGGGAGTTAGAAGATAGCAGCAAAGTTATGAAACAAGAAGAGATCAGCACAAATTCCCTGATAAAACAAATACTCATTGGAATCTTGAGCAGTAGAATTAATGTATCAGAAACAGATTAATGGAACAGAAAATAGACTCTGTAAACATATACAAGACTGCAAAAGAAAATAACAAAAATGACAATTCAAGAGAGGGTGACAAAATTATAGACAACAATACACAAGGAAGCAACTCAAGATTAATTGAATTTCCTAAAGGAGAATACAGAACAAATGGGAGAAATTTATCAAGAGTGTAATTGAAGAAAACTTTCCAGAACTTAAAAAAAAAAACCCTGAAAAGTTGAAAACTTAAAATTGTTATCTAGTTTCCAGAAGAAAAATAATAAGCAGACTCTAGCATCAGAGCACATTCTAGTGGCATTCTTAATCTTCAAGGAAAAAAAATTCTTCTAATCTTTGAACGAAAAGGAAGAAAAAAAAAGATTTGCAAAAATGGTTTTTTTTAAAGGAACCTTAACACACATAAATTGCTAGAAGAAACCTGTTTGCCATTTCTTAGGGCGGAGTGTGACACTGCAGTGCTATAAAAATAAAAATAATGAAATTTCTAAAAGTAGCAGAAAGACATTGATTTGTAAAAATCTCCAGAAAATTTACCCTTAATTTTCTTTCTACAAAAAAGTGAGTTACAATCTAGAAAGCATTTTGGCATTTACCTGCACTGTTTTACAAAATTTGTTCTGACTCCAATAATCTCCTAAATGTAAAATCCAGTGGTCAGTTTTTACTCCAGATTGTGACTTTTCAATGGAATTTGACTTTTCTATAGAATTTGAAAGTATTGCTCACTTCTTTCTTGAAAAATATTTTCTGCCTTGGATTCTGTAACACTCCTTTCTACTGTGGTGATTGTCATAGAGAAATTCTTTAAGAGTAGCTTCCGAGGTCTCACTCCTAGAGATTCTGATTCTGAAGGTCTGGTCAGGGCCTAGGAATCACATCTTTTAAATTAGCATCTCAGGCCCATCTGAGACTGTGGACACATTTGAGAAACATACTCTATTCGTTCTCATCCTGCTCCACTGCTGCTTGTCACTCTGTGTCTCTCTTTGGCTCATCTTACACCACTCTCCTGAAAATAGGTTGTCTTTGGGGTTCAGGGCATCCCCTACTGAGGTTCTTCACTCAGTGGGACTGCACCCACTCCCATGCCATCTATCAACTGCCTTTTGTGTTTTGGACATATACACACAAATATCCTGCTGTCACCTCAAAATCACTGTATCCAAAGCCAGATTCATTAATATCACAGCCTTGAATCTGCTTCTCCTCCTATATGCTCTGTCTCAGACAGAAACAGCATCCATCACCGAAGCTAGAAACCTCAGCTTCCTCCATATCCGGCAAAGCAGTCATCAAATAAATCGTCATTTGCCTTTCATAAGTGCTACAATGAATTGTGCACGTAGGAGAGTGTGTGATATAAGGAATCTGAGACTCTGGGGCTCTCAGGAAAACATCTCACAAATGAAGAGACACTGAGTGTGACTTTCACGCCTCTCACTTCATCGGTGCCAGAATACCACATGCTTGTCCCCACTCTGTTCAGTACCTTCCACCCCAGCACACACCCCACTTTGTCCACATGGCAGGCTTGCACTGACTCAAAAGTCACCTCGGCAGGGATACCTGTCATGCCTCCTGTGCACAGCCTGTCATTCCCTACCTTTTGGCCTCTTCTTTCTTTCTCTCCTTGGCAGAGCACTAGCTTTGGTGTCCTAAAAATTGTTTTTTCCTATATGGTCTGAATCCACTTGTTTTGATTTTTTCTGAGTCCCACCCACTTTTCTCACTTAGCGTCCCTGTTGTTAATGCTCATTAATGATCATTGTTCTCCATTTGAAAAGATTTAACTTTTGCTGTTATGACATAAAAATGGTTAAGCAGTACCAAAAAATAAAAGTTTTTCTTATATTATAGAATGTTACTCATAAAATATGGACCAAAGAGCTAATTTGAATTTGTTTAGTGACATAAGCACGATCAATCTGACCCACATTAGTAATAAACACATTTAATCATATTGTTTTGCTTCAGATCTCACCAGTGTTGTCCTTGGAATTGAACCTTGAAAAACCGATGTTCCAGTTGAGAAAATTGTATTAAGTTTTAAGATAACATTGATTTTAACTTGACCTTGACTGACATCCTTTGCATTTCAGCTAAGGCCGAAATAAATTTCTCACCAATTTTTTTTTTTTTTTTTTTGGCTTTTTTCTTCTGGACAGAAAAAGTTGAAATATTTTAAAGTATGTTTTGGTTGCTATTTCAACTGTGTAATATTTCCAAAGTTTATTTGGGTAATAACTGAAAAGTCTTTTTGAATTAGGCTTTTCATTGACATTGAAATAAAATATGCTTTCTAATCAGTATTTCTAGGTATTCTCTGGGGATAAAGGAAGGTCATGTGAAGGGCACTAAGACTTCCCAAGGCCCCTCTAATCTAAGTACCTTCTTCTTTGACCACAGCTCCTATGCTTGATATCTCTTTTCTATATCTTGTCACCCTACTGGGCAAGCCTTTGATCTTCTCTCTCTTAAAAGTACACCTACTAAAGGAAATGCAGCAAATTTTGCTAAAGTTTTGGATGGGAAGGGAGTGAAGGGGAATTACATAACATTGCAACACAAGAGAAAAGAAGACATATAGGTGAATCTTATACATCTCCCTTCCTAAAATTTCCTCAGTCTTTTCCCTTCAGACATATGGGCCTGGCCTATTTTCTACTTAGGCTTCCTAGTATGATGCAAAGATAAATGGTCCTACCACTTACTTTTTAACCAATTACTTTTTATCACTGGTTTCACTCTTAACTGTGATCCCTACCTATTCAATACTCCAGTGATTCTCAATCCTCAGTGTATATTAGAAGGACTTACTGAGTTTTTTAAAAGATACCAATGGCTGGGAACCATCTTCACTGATCTGAGATAGGAACAGGCATAGGCATATAGGACTTTTTTAAAAGCTCTACAAGTGATTTTAATGTGTAGCCAAGGTTTAGAGCCACTGTAATACTCTTTCTTGGTCTCTGAGTTTATATCAAATTCCTATTTCTTAGTCTTGGTGTTCGTGAACTGTGGGCACAAATTACCCAAAGAAAGTGTGGTGCCTCAGAAGTCACTTGTGATTAGATATTAACAAAAAGATATAATCACTATGAGTAGCAAAACTAATAAGGTGGACCCAATACAAAACCTCATATGGGTCTCTCATCCATATCCCTGAGCACAAGGAGTGGATTTGATTAAACAAGAATGTGTTTTGTAGATGGGAGGGAAGAGGACGTGTAATTTGGAGAGTTGGCGGGTCTACGTGGAAGAGTAGAGGGAACAGGGAGAAGTTGGGGGGGGTGGAGGAGAACTTCCACACACTCTGGTCACACAGACAGGAGTGATGCCTCTCTACTTTCTGAGGAGATTATTCGTCAACCTTCTTTGCCCATCCAGTAGGTGGGAAAAATCAAAAAAGATAAGGAAGAGTTAGCGGCTCCTCCTTCCAAGTAGAAACATGTGCAAAAAGCTTGTGTCAGGGTTAACTAGATGAGTCCTTCAAGATTGCACAGATTTGGGCACAGATGGAATGTTGTTACTGTTTGGGTTTGGATTTTTAATGCATTCCTTCATTAAGAAATTTGCTTTCTTCAGAAGTCTTTACAAACCAGCTCTTGGCTTCTCACTCGCTACTTCCTTAAATTTCCAAATGATCTATACTTCTCATAATTTCCTGATTATACTCCTTCCTCTTTCACCCCCAAACTGTTATAAGGACATGATGCTGGATGCATTTGGCTCTATGATAGCTCCTGTACCACTGTGGATGTTGAGTGAAAGTTTGTTGAATGAAAGTGATGCTTGGTGATGACCTAGAGGGGTGGGATAGGGTGGAGGGGAGGGAGGCTCAAAAGGGAGAGGATATGGGGATATATGTGTAAATACAGCCAATTCACTTTGTTGTACAGTGGAAACTGCACAACATTGTAAAACAATTTTACTCCAACAAAGATCTAAGGGGAAAAAGAGTGCTATATTAAATTGTATAGGATGTTTGCTTCCAACCAAGGTGGAGCAACAATTCATTTACCTTCCCATCTAAAACAACCCAAAAATGGACAAAATATATGAACTAGCAGTTAACCCTATGATTTCCCCATCTTACTGCCTTGACAGAGTTTCTAGGCTACCGCATAAGGAAAGAAAACCAAGCAGAGCTTGACCAACTCTATAATCACAGAGATATTGCTGGTTGTCCAAGAGGATCAAGGCAGCTGGCTTAGGACAGAATATTAGAGAGAAGAGAGCTACACAGAGAGAAAACTCCAGAGATATGCAAAGAGTTGAGTATTCAGCTGAGTACAGATCAGCTCATATGTGTGAGGAAGCTACTCAAGGCCATGGAAAAAAACACTCAAAAGAATTAGAGGTAACAGTGCCTGGATGGTGCTTGATCCCACCAATAAAACTGGAAAAACCTGAAGATTCACAAAGCATTCGGTAGAGTACATAGAGTGCACTGGCTTCGGTTGTGTGGAATAATTAGCCCTAGAGTGAGAGTATTCTAGTCCTACTCAGCAAATGTTAAAAGCAAGATCTGAAAGTATCAAACTGTTTCCCAGTAACTTTATTGAATCTCAAACAAATTCCAAAAATATTTATAGGAATTTTAAAAATACCAAAAATCCAAAAAGGTAAAGTTTATGCCTGGCATTTAAAAAAAAATTAACAGGCATGCAAAAAAGTGGGAGAATATGACCCATAATCAGAAGTGACAGTAATAAAAAAAAAATTACACAGAACTGATAAGATGTTAGAATTTGCAGATAAGTACTTTTAAAATAGTTATATGACTGTACTCCACATATTCAATAATTTAAGAACAGATATGAAAGAAAATTTTTTAAAAAACCCAAATGAAACTGCAATATGTGAAATGAAACTTACTGAGGATAACTGTAGATCAGATACTGCAGAAGAGAAGATTAGTGATCTTGCACACATAGCAATAGAAAATATTCAAAATGAAACAGAAAAAATAATGAAAAAATAAGCTGAAAAGGACATCAGTGAGCTGCAAGACAACTTTGATCAGCCTAATATACGTGTAATCGGAGTCCATAAAGGAGAGGAGAGGAAGGGCAGAGCAGAAAACATATTTGAAGAAATAAAGGCCAATTTTTTTCTAATTTTGATGAAAATTGTAATCCACAGATCCAAGAAGCTCAATGAACTCTAAGCACAAGAAACATGAAGAAAATAAGACCAAGGCACATCACAATACACCTGCTCAAAATTAGTGAAAATGAGAAAACATTGAGCAGCTAGAGAAAAAAGACCTTCAGAGGAACAAAGAATGAGAATGACAACAAATTTCTCACAGACAACAATGCAAGCAAGAGATAATGAGATACAGCTTTAAAAGCAGAAAGAAAAAACTTATCAATATAGAAGTCAATAGTTAGTAGAAATTTCTTTCAAAAATGAAAGTGAAAGAGTTTTTAATACTGGATTTCATATTTAAAATGAAAAAGAATTTTAAAAAATCTCAATAATATTTTAGAGTGATTATACATTGAAATAAAATATTTGGTATATTGGGTTGAATTTATTATTAACATTAATTTTACATTTTTAACTTTTTTAATGTAGGCACTAGAAAATATAAAAATAACTTTTTATTATATTGCTTTTATTATATTGCTATTGGATAACTCTGGTATACCAAATCCACTTATGTTCTTCTCTGGGAAAAAAACATGGTAGTATTGATGGCTATCGTTCCCTGATATCTCTTACCTTTTTGATTAGTCTTTGAAAATTCCTTTGTTACTTTGGTAAATCCCTCTGTATGTTGCCCATAGGCTGGTATAGGACTTATTTGGAGCAGATGAGTGATATCACAGCATCTTTTTAAGAATTCTGTGCTTCAGTTGGGCAAGTGTTAATTATGCTATTTTAAATATTTTGGTCATTCTCTTTGATAAATAAGAAATAATCGCAACAGGAGTTAACAATCCACAGTCAATCATCTACTACGTGGCTATAAATCCCAAGTAGTTTTTTTTTTTCCTTCTTGCTCTGAGTAGAATATTAAAAGCCCTTTTATGTTGGTGTTAGTATTTTCCACAAGCCTCTAGCTTTAGCCTGCATAATGCAATTCTATTAAATCTGTGCTGTTCATATTTATCCTTAGTTAATGATGCTTCTTCCATCTTTTGGATTTATTCTTGTTTTGTTTACTCTTATGGGGTTTCTAAAAATCTGAGCTCCAAAGACACTATGTACAGTTTATAGAACATTGAAATAGTACACAAAGGTATATCTGAACTGAAAGGTATGTCTGAGCTCTGAAGGTTACCATGAAGAACCTGCAAGCAGTGCCATTGGCTGACGTTCGGTTATGAGCACCTTCAGGTCTAACAGTGTCTATTTTTGTAATTTTGTGTTCCCTTTGTGAAATCTTTTCTCTGTAAATAAAGGTAATTAATTTGCTTTCATTTTGGTAAAAGAATCAAATAATCAAAATATTGATTATCATATTATTTTTCAATTATTTTTTGAAAAGATTTTCTTGGGTCTCATCCGTGATTTTGCTACATCAAACTAGGAAATTCTATGTCTAAGTGTCATTGCTTAAGACCGTAATCTGGAAAAAATGAGATTTGAGAAGATACTTTTCAATATGTTTTACAATAAATGTATCCAATACCACTCCTATATATTACTATGCATTTGCAACTAGGTATACCATGTGCCAAAATCTTTTTATTATTTCCTTTACCAGTAGAGTCACTTACTAAGATTGGACTATATGATAGATGTTCACATTTCATTGTCTTAAGCTCTGGACTGGGAATTTTATTGCCTCCACTATGAATCTGGTGCAGTATGACCACCATTTTCACAGTTAGCAGGCTAAAAAGGCCAAATAAAATTCAAACTTTGAGTGTAACCACAGATTTCTTTCCATTTATTTAATACAATGCACAGAGTATTGAAAGTTTTACACCTGGGTTTTTGTTTTTATTTTGATGGAGAGGCTGACAACAGAATTATGTCACTTATAGAAAATTACAACTATCAACTTGATTTTCAAGGAGGAAATAAAGAATGAAGGCAGAGACCAAAAGCCAACATGGCATAATATAAAGCAAACATAATATAAAAAAACATGGGCTGCTTTATCACAATATAGAAAAAGCTTTGAAGAGAAACATAGGAGCTAAGTAAAATCTGACAATTGAACACTAGGAGTAGGGCTAAGCAAGAAAAAAGCTGGGTGGGATGGGGTCAGATCAAGGTTGGAGTTGGTCCTGAGCCTTTCGGCCACAAGAGAATGTGGTGCTATTCTCCTGTTGGGTGGAAAGAGAAAAAGAAAGATGGCCATGAATTGAAATGTGAGGCAGGTAAGCCATGTAGGTGTTCACTTTCTGTGTAGGAACCTCAGTTGTTTCTGTGACACTGCAGTATTATGAATACGCAAGAATGAAAGTGCTGAAGCATTCCTCTCATGAGGACTATGGCCCATGTATTCTCATGTGTTTGCACCCAGAAAAATCTAATTAATTCACAAAACAGTGTGTGCCTCATGAAGAGAGAACACATAATAGAAAGATGCCAAGCAAGTTGGCGCGGTCCATCAAATACAGGCAGACCTTGGAGATACTGCAAGTTTGGTTGCAGAGCACCCCAATAAAGTGAATATCATGATAAAGCGAGTCACATGAATTACTTTTTGTTTCCCAGTGCATTTAAAATTTATTTTTACACTATACTCTAGTCTATTAAGTGTGCAATAACATTATGTCTAAATACACAATATACATACCTTAATTTAAAAATAGTTTATTGCTAAAAAATAGCTAATCAGCATCTGAGCTTTCAGTGAATTGAAATCTTTTTGCTGGTGGAGGATGTTGCCTCGATGATCAGAGTGGTAGCTGCTGAAGGTTGTGGTGTCTGTGGCAATTTCTTAAAATAAGACAAAAATAAAATTTGCCGCGTCAATTGATTCTTCCTTCCACGAATGATTTCTCGGTAGCATGCAATGTTTTTTGGTAGCATTTAACCCACAGAACTTGTTTCAAAATTGAAGTCAATCCTTTCAAACACTACATCTGCTTTACCAACTTAGCTTGTGCATTTTTTGTCCCTTCAACAATCCTCACCAGGAGTAGATTCTATCTCCAGAAGCTACTTTCATTGCTCATCCATAAGAAGTCACTCCTCATTCATGGAATTTTTATCAAGAGACTGCACAATTCAGTCACATCTTTAGGCTCTCCTTCCAATTCTAGTTCTCTTGCTATTTCTACTACACCTGCAGTTACTTCCTCCACTGATGTCTTGAACTGCTCAAAATCATCCACGGGGCTTGGAATCAACTTCTTCCAAACTCCTGTTAACATTAATATTTTGACCTTGTCCCATGAATCACAAATGTTCTTAATGGCACCTAGAATAGTGAATCCTTTCCAGAATGTTTTCAATTTACTTTGCCCAAGTCCATCAGATGAGTCATTATCTATGGCATCTATAGCCTGATGAATCGCATTTCTTAAATAACAAGACTTGAATGGAATTTTTTTTTTCTTAATCCAGGGGCTGCAGAATAGATGTTGTATTAACAGGGATGAAAACAACAGGAATCTCATTGTACATTTCCATCAGAGCTCTTGGGTGACAATGTAGCTTGTCAGTGAACAGTAATATTTTGGAAGGAATCTTTTTTTCTGAGCAATAGGTCTCAAAATGAGCTTAAAATATTCAGTAAATCATGTTATAAACAGATGTACTGTCATTCAGGCTTTGTTGTTGCATCTATAGAGCACAGGCAGAGTAGATTTAGCATAGTTCTTAAGGGCCATAGGATTTTTGGAATAGTAAATGAGCATGGGCTTCAACTTCAAGTCACCAGCTGCATTAGACCCTACTAAAAGAGTCAGCCTGTCCTTTGAAGCTTTTGAAGCAGGCATTGACTTCTCCTCTCTAGGTACCAAAGTCCTAGATAGCAGCTTCTTCCAATTAAAGGCTATTTCATCTACATTAAAAATCTGTTGTGAAGTATAGCCACCTTCATTAATTATCTTAGCTAGATGTTAATAACTTGCTGCTGCTTCTACATCAGCACTTACTGCTTCACCGTGCACTTTTATGTTATAAAGATGGCTTCTTTCCTTAAACCTCATGAACCAACCTCTGCTAGCTTCAAACTTTTTTCTGCAGCCTCTTCACTTCTCTCAGCCTTCACAGAATTGAAGAAAGTCAAGGTCTTGCCCTGGATTAGGCTTTGGCTTAAGGGAACATTGTGGCTGCTTTGATCTTCTATCCAGACCCCCAAAACTTTCTCCATACCAGCCATAAAGCTGTTTCACTTTATCATTTTTGTGTTGACTGGAGTAGCATATTTAATTTCCTTCAAGAGCTTTTCCCTTGCATCCACAATTTGTCTAACCATTTGGTACAAGAGGTATAGATTTCAGCCTGTCTTGGTTTTCAACATGCCTTCCTAAACCTAATCACTTCTAGCTTTTGATTTAACGTAAAAGTGGTATGATTCTTCCTTTGACTTGAAAACTTACAGGTCATTGTAGGGTTATTAACTGGCCTAATTTCAATATTGTTGTGTTTTAGGGAATAGGGAGGCCCAAGGAGAGGGAGAGACAGGGAACAGCTGGTCAGTGGAACACAGAACACATACACTTCATTGATTAATTTCACCATCTTATATAGGCACAGCTCTTGGCACCCCATAACAATTATAATAGTAACATCAAAGATTATTAATCATAGATCACCATAACAAATATAATAATAACGAAAAAGTTTGAAATATTGTAAGAATTACCAAAATGTACACAGAGACACAAAGTGAGCAAATGCTATTGGAAAAATGGAACTGATTTGCTCAATGCACAGTTGCCAAAAACCTTCAATTTGTAAAAAACACATCTGCAAAGTGTTTAAATAAAACAAGGTCTGCCTGTACAAGAGTTAAGCTATTTGTCAATAAAGAAATGTGAGATCTAGTAAAGTCCTTCGATGAACCTATTCATATTCTTAACATAGCTTGTTGAGTTCCTGTTATGTACTGGAGATTTATCACAATATTATCTATTATACTAACTACAACCCTGAGGGCTGGGGATATTTATCTCCATATGATAGATAAGAAAATCGAAGAACAAAGAGGCAAAATTACCACCTTGAGGCATACAGCTGTCATGTGACAAAGCAAGAATTCGAGCTCATATTTCTGATGCAAAATAAATCTACATGTTGATGCTTTAGATCTGAAATCTATATGTTGTAAACTTTTTTGGTTTACTGCACTTTGTAAATATTTTGTCTTTTTAAGGTTGTATTCATTTATTTCCTCTTCTTTTTGGCCTTCTTTCAGTATTTTGTAAAAGTCTTGTTGAAAATGTAAGGACCTCAGTTATAATAAGAGGATTCCATGGGTTTGTCTGGGAGAAGAATCTAAAGCAACTGTTTGAAAGTTGGAATTGCACACTTCTGGGAGCTGGGTGTGGTGGTGACAATAGTAAGAAGTCAGAGACTCTCAAAGGGGAGGTTCCCTCAGTGGGATGATGTCAATGAGCTATATTCTTAATTTTTTTATATTTGGAAATAATTTAAAACCTACATAAAGTTGCAAAAATGGTAAAGAACACCATATGTTCTTTGCCCAGATTCATCTGTTATTAATATTTTGTCCCATTTGGTTTCTCTGTATGCAAATACAGGTTATGCTTTTTCCTGAATATTTGAAAATAAGTTGTGTACATCACGGCTGTTTAATCTTAAACAAGTCTATGTGTATTTCCTAAGAAAAAGAATGGTCTCTCACATATCAATAGTTTGGTCATCAGCTTCAGTAAATTTCACATTAAAATATAATTTTATAATCTATTGTCTATATTTCACTTTTGTCAATTTAGCTGCCCAAGAATGACCTTTTCAGCATTGTTTTCCCTCCAGTACAGGATGCAGGCTACAACACATGTTGTATTTACTTACTGTGCCTCCTTTAATCTGGAACAGTTTCCCAGCTTGCTTTGTCTTATAAGATATTAATATTTTTGAAGAATACAATCAATGGTCCATTTTGTTGTAATCCTTTTTTTCATGTAGAAATTCTCTTTTCAGAGTTTGTCTTTGCTTAAACTTTATAATGTTTTTACACCTGGCTAATCAGGACTTGAATCAAGCCATATATGTCTATGCCAGAGATGCTAAGACGTATGGAGAAACTTCTAAACAGAAAGACCTCTGTCAGTAAAGAAAGAGTGAATGGGCGAGGGGGCTGAAAAATTGAAGATTAAGTCCTCAGAGAGCAGGTTATATATAGATAACCACACACACACACACACACACACACACACACCCCCCACACCTTTGAAACAAGGCTTAAAGTTAGCACAATAAATGGCCTGTCTGTTGAATACTTTCTGCCTTTTCGGTCCTGAGTTCTCCAAGGGTTGACTTTAATCTCTTCTTCCCGTGAGGTCCTAGGTCCACAGTCTCGGTAAAATATCTGTTGCTAGAGCAAGTCTCAGAAAACAGAGCTCTCAGAAGGAAGGTACCCAGCAAGGGAATCAGAATCTGTTCTCTTCATCCATAGGAATAAAAGTATGATGGAACTAGGCAATAGGTCTTTCCCACTGGGTGACAGTGTGAAACAGAAGCATTTTGATTTTAGAGGTGGAAATTTTGGATACTGAGTTTGAATAAGCTGTTAACCTACAAAAGTCTCAGATTCTAATAACTGGCCTGCAGTCCTCACAGGGTTGTGATATTGAATGCAAAATCACTTTGCAAATCATACAGCATTATACACATGTGACCCTTACTATTATTATCATGAACTATTTGACCTTGAAAATGAATTCTTGAGGCTCTCAGAGTCTAATCTTGCATAAATCTCTCCTAAAAGAGCCATTCTATTCAGCCTCACGTAAGACTCCTTTGTTTCTGCCACATGTGCTATTTTCCCGGCTTGGAGACATTGCCCTAGAAAAGTGAGCTGACGCAGGACCTATTTGCTCTTAGGAAAAGATGACTAATCTCTTTCCCTTTCTGTCCTGTGCCCCTAGTTTGGGCTAGGGCCATGCGATTCCAGGGCCCCAAGTACAGTTTGAGTTCACATGAAAAGGAAACCCAAGGGGAAGAGGATGTGAAAGGAAGCCTTGGGGTGAGGAATAAAAGGAGTAATGTGAAGATGGGGACGTAGGGCATGTCACCATCACCAAAGTTGCCAGGTCCTCCTGTCCCCACTCTTCTCCTGGTGGGAGATTGTACCTCCTGTTTCCTACAGCTTGGGCAAGCACCCTATGGAGAGCAGCTTTCCACACAGTGTTATTTTAAGTAAAAGCCTAGACTATAGGCATCTAGAAAGAAGTTCCTCTCATTGCCTTGGCTGTCATGCTGAGAACTTTTTTTATTGTCACTATATTATGAGCTTCAAAATTTAACTTTTATACAGGAAGCCGTTCCTTGTGAATCTAAGTTATACCTATTACCTGCTTTACTATCTATTCACAAATCTGCAGTTCAACTCTTGGACATGATAGGGGTTTTCATTTCTTTGGCTTTTAGATAGTTACATGTATTTTCAGTAAAACTTTAAAGACATTAGATATCATCAGACATGTAAATTTCCTATCTCATGATGATGACCAGTTGAGATTGGTAGACCCCTAAAATATGCAAATGTAATGTTCTATTGATAACAAAAAAAGACCTTGGAATTGACGCATCCTGTACTTAACAAAAACCATCTACAGACACCTAGGTATATGTGAGACTTAGCAAGATAGCTAGTGGTCAGGAAATCAAGCAACTGTTTCTCAGAAGAGTGACTAGAATTAATAGCAAAACAGACCATTCGTGAATTTATGATTATGCAAAGCCTGTTACTTTACTGTACCTTCTAGACATGTACCTTCTAGACATATCCCTTTATTCTAAGCCTAACTTAAGCGCGAAGCAATTTGTGGTTTTGGCTTTAAAACCCTCCACCAGAAATCTGCCGCCCAAAGCCTATCCATGTAAAACATCCACACGGTGTTTGCGTGAACCTCCTGTCCAGCAATTAAAACCTGCCTAGGGCACACTTTGTGTTAGAGTTTTCATTTCTCCTTTAACAGAAATTATTGGACTCATATTCTTTCATTTTCTTAGGACTATGTAACTGTTACAGAGATCAAAGAAGACATGCAGCTGAATTTTGGATTTGCACATGGCTTTACCTGACAAAGTTACTATTCAAGGTCATTCTACTAACAAAAAGCAAAACTTTAAACTGTAAGGAAAAGAAGTTGTCATCTTAATGTCCTTGTTCTGGGAAAACAAACCAGACAAAAGGCTGAAAAATTCTGCTGCATTCCAGTAAAAAACTTTTATTCATCAAAATAAAACATAAGAAAAGATGACTCCATAGGAAAAATTAGGCAAAAGATGAAAACAGCATTTCACAGAAGAAAAGTCATAAACGGACAGTAAACATAAGAAAATTTGCTTAACTTTATTTGTAAATAGGGAAATGCACATTAAAACTACCATGTCATGCCATTTCCTATCTACCAGATATGCAGAAATGTTAAGTATTGAATAAGGACGCAGAATGACAAGAACTCATACACACTGCTTGTGAGACTGTAAATTGGTTCAACCACATTCGTAATTATGATTATAATAAAACCAGTGCTAGGCACTCTTTCATGTGCTTTATATATGTTAAATCATTTAATCGCTTGGAAAATCACTTGGCATTTTCTTATTAAGTTCATGGTTTTCCTACTGGCGACTCAGTCATTCCCGTAGTAGGTATATACCCTAGAAGAAGTCTTGTAAATGCATGTCAGACTTACCAAGAATGTTTACAGCAACATAGTTTGCAGTAGTAAAAAAACAAAACAAAACAAAACAACAAAAAAAAGGAAAGTAACAACCAAAGTGTTTCTCAATAAGGGACTGGATAAGTAAATTTTGGTCAATTCACACATTCACATTGAAAAAACAAAGGTCACAAAATAGATGCCATTTACATAAAAATAAAAACCAAATAAAAGCGATGGGGTGCTGGGCTGCACCCCGCAGGCCTGCAAGCCTTGCAATAGTTGCCCAGCCTTGAGACTGAAAGAGCCCAGAGACAGCGACAGAGACATCAAGGATGTACTGGACAGGGATCTTATATGGCTGAAGCAAAAGGGTCCTTCCTGGAGTGACACCACACTGTGGGAGGCAGGACGTGGCAGCAGTTTTCACTTTTCGGGGGAGAAGGAGGCTACCATTTACAGGGGGGACTTGACCTCAGGTGGGCTCAGCAGTTACCAGGGATTAAATAAGCCCTATAATTAAGAGGACTGGATAGTAGGGACTGATGGAGCAGGGATGTACAGAGAGTAAGAGAACAGCCATCGTGAGTGGCCTGACCACACATGAGGTCAGAGATTAAAAGCAAATATTTGTCAAGTTAAGCAGAAATATAAAATATGGTTTAGGGATTCATTCATATTGAGAAAAGTTATGAAAAGACCCAAGGGAATTATAAACACCAAAATTAGGGTTATTTTCTTGAGAGTAGAGTGGGACATGAGATACTGAAAAAGTCAAGGTTAAGTAGTATTAGTAAATGTTCTTTTTCTTAAGCTGTGTGTCATAGGTGCTCATTCCATTATTCTTTATTCTGTATATATACACTACATATATCTGTGTTGGACATATTTCACAGTGTTCTTTATAAGAAAAGTAAAAAAAAAAAAGGTCTTGATTTCGTTATTGCTCTTATACCATGAAGGAGACAGTGACAGACAGCCCTCAAGGTCCCTCGAACAGTACCGGGCATGCAGAGGACACTCATTGTTTGGGGTAAAGGAAGTTGATAGTTCCGAGAGCTAAGTTCACAATTCAAAGCATTTTTCCTCCCATGTTCTTTTGCTAAGTTTTATGGAGGTGACTTTTTGATGAAAATATGTAATGTAACAAGTATTCTGACTGGCACTGTCAATTCACTTTATCTTCTTGCCAGAAACTCTGCTGCAGCAAATATTTGTCAGGATGAAGAACAGACCAACATGTGGTGCTGAAACCACCCTGCTTGTTCCTTTTAGCAACCTCAGTCTCAAGCTGATATTCACCAGAGAATTCGGCTTTGCTGACTTTGTTCTTTCCTTGAGGAGAGGGGAGAGCTGCAAGAGTGAGTTTTCTTCCTTGCCACTTTACCAGTTTATTAGCTGAGCAAGTCACTCAACCTGGCCTTATTTTTCTCATTAGTAAAATGGACATCATAAATGAATATAATTATCTATCTATATCTATCATCTATCTATCTATCATCTATCTATCTATCTATCTATCTATCTATCTATCTATCTATCTATCTATCTATCTTTCTACCATCTATCATCATCTATCATCTATTTTTCTATCACCTATCAATCACTTGGAGCAGCGCCTAGCATGCAGTCATTGCTATCTAAGCCTTAGTTATTACTGTTATTATACATTGGTCATATACAGACTGTTGGTTTTGAACAAAATGCTACAAATGACAGTAAAACTGTGGTTCATCTTGTGAAAACAAAACGGACTTTTAACACTGGAAACATAATCACAAATAAACCAGATAGTGTAAACCTTGAGAATATTATAATCAAATCATTCTCAGCTTGTTATCACTAAATAGTAAACTAATATTTTATGTAAAACTGTGATCTATAATTCATCTTAGCATTTAAATTCACATCCAGTCTCAAGATGATATAACAATACTGTAAACTTAAATTTATACTAGTTCATAGTGTTATCAGATGATATTTCATTTGCTCTTCAAATCACACTTTGAAATGGGAATAGTGATCCACACCTCATAGATGAAGAAACCGCAGCTCAGAGGGATCGGATATCTTGGCAAAAGTGATGGGGTCAGCTTAAGACTGGCAGTCTGGTGTTCTAACTCCACATCCAGGGCTCTTGCCACTCTGTAATTAAACATAAGCCTTCAACTTGACTTCAGTTAAACTTTCCCTTGACTCAGCACTTCTCTCATTATTACAGATATTAAACTTTAAAATTATATACATATCTGATTGTAGCTATATGCCAAAGTAGAAATGCCATCTTTGTTTTTGATCTAAAATAATTTAATCAAATACCAATTATATACAAATCCTAAGGAATCCTTGAGATTATAAAAAGTTGAGTAAATTAACTTTTATAACACATGCTGCAAACAGACTAGAAAGCTTGCAAATAAAGGGACTCTGAAAGGAATTTTCTCAGAATGTGAAAAGCTAATGTTTACACATTTTTTTTTAGGTTTACATTTTTATTTATTTCCTTTAATTAGAAAGAAACTAGTATTTTGTTTTAATTATGAAAGCAATACATTCTCAGAACATTTGAAAAAATGCAAAAATATACCCAGTGTAAAGCAAAAATTACCTATCATTCATCATTCTACTCAGAGATAATCATCATTTAATATTTTTAAATACCTCCCTCACAAATCAGAGATATGCCATTTACATATATTTATACATTAAATTACACTGGGGATTTCCCTGGTGGTCCAGTGATTGAGACTTCACCTTCCATTGCCGGGGGGTGTGGGTTTAATCCTTGGTTAGGGGGCTAGGATCCCACATGCCTCACAGCCAAAAAAAAAAAAAAAACAAAAAGGAAAACAGAAGCAATATTGTAATAAATTCGATAAAGACTTTAAAAATGGTTCACATCAAAAAAAATCTTAAAAAATTACACTATATAACATAGTTTACATCTTTTTTGCATTATATTTAAGCATTTCTTTTTTTAAATTATCATATGAAGACCAAATAAGATTTATGCCAGAAATGCTTATCATAAAAACCTGAATGCCTTGTAGGCCTGAGACGATGTCATTGATCACTTTGGCAGAAATAAAGAACACATTTCCAGCAAATTTAATTGGATGACTCCCCTGCAGGGAAAACTGTCCACAAGAACCGTATGTAATGAAGCAGTTATCCTCCACTGAGTAACCAAAGGTAGACTCATTTTAGAAAGACGTCTGCAATTGTCTGAGGGATAAATGACCTACTGGTGGTGCTTCTTTATATACTTGCTGCTCCCCTATAGCCGCCCCAAAAGTGGTCAGAGGTACAAGTACTTTTGAGAGGGAGGCAGGTTAATGCCTGACTTCCACACAAGGAGTAAAGTCCCAAAGCTACCCCTGGTGTCTCTGGAAAGACAGTTTTCTTTACAGCTGTTGCCCACCCAGGTGGGATCTGCCTTAGTCAGAGAGCACAGGTTGCAAGTGCTTCCAGCTCAGGGTTCTCAGTTCAGTTTGAATACCTGAGTCTAGTCCTTGTTTTTGGAGGGACTGTCCAAGGGAAATCAGTCCTGTTCTAATTGTCCATACCACTGGCCAAGTGGCTTTTATATACCCCACCTAGGGTTTATAATCTCTCTTATGTAAATGAAGTAAATGAAGTCCAGAGTTAAGTGGTTCAGAAGTGGCATCTATGTTCCAATAAGAGAACCAGGTTCCTTCCATGTTGTTGCTCTGCCCTTTGTGGCCATAAACACATAGTTTAAAATGGCAGTGTCCCCGTGCCAGGCAGAATACAGGAAAAGATGAAGAGAGAAGATGACATGTTGATCATGTCCTTAAAGAAGGCTCCTGAAAGCAGCCATATGATATTTGTGCTCACAGTATTTTGGCCAGAAGTGAGTCACATGTCCACGCTTGAATATAAGGGAAATGAGGAATTGTAGTTTTTATTCTGAGTACCAAGTTAAACACTGTATTATTATGGCAATAGGGAAGAATGATAAGTAGGAGTCTCTAAGATGCAAAGAGCTGTGCTTAAAATTACAAACGAGTTAGCAGCTGCAGCATTGTTAAGGATGTAAGTACTACAGCAGAACCAGCTCTGTTCAAATAAATTCCTACTTTAATAACCATTTGTTATTTCAAATAGAAATAAAGCCAACTTCTAAATCACACGGGTGTCACTGACTTTAATAATTACTCAAAATTTATATTTAGGCTATGATATGATTCCACTGTTTTCTCTGTATGGTTTAAATTGGTATTTTCACTGCCTTGTGAACTTTCCATAAAACACAAACTTTTGTTTTATTCTTTACCTTTATGTTGCTAACCAATAACTAGTCCCCTTCTAAAACAAGGAGAAATCAAAGATCATCTAGATCATCTGTCCATCTACCTTCCTGTCTCTGCTTTTACCTTATTAAGTTTCTGTTGATTTAATCGCTTTTGAAATGGTTCTTAGGAACTGGAAAAGAGGGGGAAGAATAGATTAGGGATAGAATAATCAGAAGGAATGAGACTTTTAACACAATGCTTTGGTTGATACTTGTTTTTCCCTTTTCTCATAAAAAAAATTGCTGATTGTTATGTCTATATGGATGGAAAATATTAACACAGGTAGAGACATTTATTCTCAACAGGCTTATCTTTTTTTTTTCCCTCAGCTTGTGTTTATTTTTCCTGTCCTTCTACCAATGACTTAACTATTTGAGAATGTTCATTTTTTCACTGAGAGATTTGCAGTATTAACATTTGGCAGGGCTTCAGATAAACTAAGGAGAACTGGTTTGAGCTTCTGGACTCTGATGGGTATACCTCTACTCCTTACAGCATAGATTCTCTGGTGTCCATCATAAAATCCACCTCATTCATGAAACTTTGATAATTAATTTTCCTCTTAGCTGCAATGTTAGAAAATCTCAAGTTCACAAAGAACAGTTAAAACATTTAGGAAGGTAGGACTATAAAACAAAAATAAAACAACACAAAAATGCAGCAAGTCTCTTGTCCTCCTTTTCGGTTCCAAAAAATTTTGATCTAAAGACTACATGTCCAAAACAGTTGTCTTCTTCATAGTTACCATATAGGGAAAATGAGGCTACCCTTGCTCCGAAAGTTTTGGAACTTCTCTTTCACATTTCCTTAAGGTCCTTTGGAGAGTCTTCTATATCCTTAATAATGGGAAATACACATTGAGTGTGGGTTTGATTTTGGGAACAATCTAAAATAATTTGGAGACAAATCTAATGATTAAGTCGTCTGGAAGCAGTTTTAGTCATTGATTCAATAAATATGTATTGACCTACAATGTAAACAAATACCAGAAATAGAAGCATGAAAAGTACACATCCTGCTCTCAAGATGCTTAAAGTGTAAGAGGTCCAAAAAAAAAAAAAGGGATAAGATGACTGATTTTGAGTCTAACATGCTTCACGTTCTATCTTTCCTGTGTGTCCCCAGGGCCCACTGCAGTCTGGCCCCTGAGCATGCTCTGGAGTTGCCTTATTGGTCGAGTTCTTTTGTACTCACACTTTTCTGAGGAGATGGGTGGGAAGTGATAACTCTTCCACACTTTGACAAATGGAAATGAGTGAATGGAAGTCAAATGGTAGAAACTGTTCCAAGTGCCTGCAGTGGTTTTGTCATTTCTGTTTTCTAACACCAGTGTCCACCTCTCTTTCAGGAGTTACAGCAGAAAATCTCAGAATAAAAAATAAAACCTAAAAAGAATTCTTGAGAAATGCTTAACATAGTTAAGCTCACAGTTTCTGCTCTTAAACTTTTTTTTTTTTGTATATGCATGTGTTAAAGATTGAAAAATTAAAATATCAGCAAAGGGCTGATGGGAGGGAGGGAGTACTAATGTCTTCTTCCTGAACATATTTTTGTCTTATTTGCTTTTGCTTTTGAATTCAGCTTTTATTTTTCTTGTCATTCTGTGATGGTTAGGATCTCTAAACATGTTGAATAGAAGTGATAAGCCTTGTCTTCTTCATGTTAAAGAGAATGCTTCTGTTTCCCCGTTAAGAATGATCTTTGTTGTAGGTTTTTTCCCCTAGATATCCACCATCCATGAAAATAAGTTCCCTTCTAGTCCTGGTTTGCTGAGGTTTTTATTTTGAAAATCATTGTCCTGATTGGGCCATTCCACCACCTGTGGACCCTGGGAACATAAAACGATTGTTTGTTGCTTCTACTGATGAAGAATCTCAGTGTGTTCTTCTAAAGTTTTAGGTAGTTTCATTGGAGTTCCCACTGATTAAAAAAAAACTCCTATATTGTTTTAGGCCACACATTTTGCCATAATACTAATGGCCTGTGTATACAACAAATGCATGTTAGTG
The DNA here is from genome assembly GCF_030028045.1 of Hippopotamus amphibius kiboko. Taxonomy (NCBI): domain Eukaryota; kingdom Metazoa; phylum Chordata; class Mammalia; order Artiodactyla; family Hippopotamidae; genus Hippopotamus; species Hippopotamus amphibius. Next base: position 48,797,579 of record NC_080194.1, read on the forward strand.
GGTGCCTCTGAAATGGGAAAGATGAGAATGGGACTGCAGAAGGGAACATGAAGGGCTTCAACTGGTTTTGAAATTATTTAAACATTTAAAAATTTCTTTAAAAAATCTAAGGTAAACACCACACACCACAGCATGCTAATATTTGTTCATTTTGCAAGATCAATAAATGTGTGTTATCCTTTGTAACTTAAAGTTTCAAAGTAAGTTTTCCAAAAAAAAAAAAAAAAGAAAGAAAGAAAAGAAAGGAAAGAAAGAAAGAAAAAGCTTATCAGCCAAGCTTTGATTAAACAACACATAGAGCAGTAGAATTAGCCACACCATCCCCTGGAATTCTACGGCCCTTTGCTGCTGTGCCATGTAATGGGTTTCATTGTACTGTAATTTTCTTCTATGTGTATATTTTCTTTTTATGTATTACATCCTAAATAAAAAATAGTAACCAAAAGAAAAGCTTGCATAGCAATATTAATATCAGATAAAAGAATTTACAGTGATATTATTTTTACTGTCCTATCAGCTCTTAAATCTGTCAAGAGCAGAGACAGTATGTTATTCATCTTTGTAGTTCTGGGATCTGGCTAGTGTCTGGATCATGTTATTTTACTGCTATAAGCATTATAATCACAAGCACAAGGTTTGGAGTAGAAGATCAATTAAAGGCCTTATGTTTTCTTACTATTTTTCAGTCATTTTATGCCTTTGTCCTGAAGGCATTTTAGGAATGAGCTTTCTTCACTGGATGGGGATGTGGCAAGGAAAGCTAGCTAGCCTCTCCAAGCTTCTCTTCTTTGAGCATCCAGCTAGACTCTGTTTCCACTACCCTAGAAATTAGGTGTAGCCATGTGATTAAGTTCTCTCTAATGTAAGGTAAACATAAGTGATGTGTGACATTTTTAGACATGGCCCACAAACACCTTCCCTGTATACTCCTCCCAGCTTTTCCTTTTTCTAGCTGTTTATTTAAGCTTTCAGCCATTGTAGAATTTTATTGTTTCACAGAAACACATGGGAAAGTCATATACATGAGAACTTATAACTTTTCATCATTTAATTATTCTATTTGTAAAATTCTTATCCTGGTTTCTGTGCTATTATTCCCTGTTTCTTTTGCATTACTTTGAGATGCTGTATATTATAACTGAAATATAATATATCCTTCAATGTTTAAAAAGACATTTATATATACATATGAGTATATATATATATAAAACCATGGAAGATTGAAACTAGTGATATCTTATATTTTATTAAATAATTATGATACAAAAAAAAGCCAAAATATTTATTACTGATGCCTTAAATACACTATTTTAAAACTCTTACTTAAAACATTAAATTTCTGAGCCACTGGAAAAGTGAACTGCCTCACAGAAATACTTAATATTATATAGGGAATATGCTATTTTAACATTGACTCCATTAAGTTATTACTTTAAATGGTACAGGATACTGTCATTACCCATTAAAAATAAAAACGATGAGATAAACAACACAGGACAACTACATGCTAATATTTTGAACTAACACTTCAGATGTAGACTGACCACATATTTTATTTAAAGCTTAAATAATAAATGTTTCTTTTTGCTAAGACAGCTTTTATTGTCCTTAGGCTCTATTGATTTTTGAGAAACAGAGCTGCTCCACACTGAATCCACTGGTCTTGGTTGCCCCCACATGGAATGTCGATATTGATCACCACTCGATCCCTTTCAGCACTTGTGTAAACAGGCAAAGATATGCATTCATCAGGGGAATATGGACCATATGCGCCCTGTTTAAAAAGAATTAATTTTGTTTTAAAATACAGCAATATACTGTGTTGAAGCAGATCATTAGATAATTAAAGATAGAAACACAAAACCCTCCCAAATAAAAAGATTTATTTAACATTTTATCATGAAACATTTTAAATAAAGACTAGCATACTAAATCCCCATCATTCAGCTGCAACAGTTATCAGTTCATGGCCAACTGTATTTCATTTATAATCTCCTCCTAGCCCCAAATATTGGAGTTATTGTGAACCAAATCCTACACATTATAAAATTTCATCAGTCAGTATTTAAATATATGTCTATAAATATGAAAATATAATCGCAATACTATATCACACAAAAATATTAACAATAATTCCTAATATCATCTTATACCCATTATGTCATTATCCCATAATTTTTAAAAGATTTTTTTTTGTAAGAACCACAATTCAAATAGAGCTCATACTTTGTGCTTTGTTGATATGTCTCTTAATTCTCCTAAATGTACAGGTTTTTCCTCCTTTATTCCTTGTAATCTGTTTGCTAAAGAACTATACCAAAGAGTTTCCCACATTCTGACTTTTGTTGGCTACATTCCCATGGTGTCATGTTCTTCTGTTCCCTGTATTCTTGTAACGTGGGTCTGGAGGAGAGTTCAGATTCAGATTTAATTTCTGGTAAAAACACTGCATAGGTAGCAGTGTATACTTCAATTAAGAGACCTATAAAATCTGACTGTCTCTCTTTTCAGCTGCTAGGAGCCATTGATGATCATTATTTAGATTTAAGATTACATAATGATAATCTAACATTCTTTCTTCATTTCCAGGCAGAAACATATCTATAAAGAGGAATTTCCACTTATCAATCATTTGATTACCATGAGGTACAGTTTATATGGGAAAGGATGGACAAATGCTATCTCATTTCCCTATTGTGGGAAGACATTCAGGAACCTTTTTGATGTGGGCCGAGTGATGGGATTCTTGAGCAGTGGAGGAGCTGAGGGTGCGGGGCGTGGAGACTAATATCACCCTGTTTGGTCCTGAAGGACGGCTGGTTAGCCAAAGACGGGTACGATTCCTCAGAGGAGGAACAACCTAAGACAGGCACAGCCGCAGAGGGGCCAACAGGGGTGGTGCATAGAACCTTCCTTATATCACCGTGTTTGGCCCTGGAGGATGACTGGTTAGCCAGAGACGGGTAAGATTCCTCAAGGGAGGAACAACCTAAGACAGGCACAGTCGCAGAGGGGCCAACACGGGTGGGGCACAGACCCCTAATATCTGAGAGAGGTCTCCTGCCCCCAGGGCTGTTTTGCTCTCCACCCCCAGCTCCAATCCACACCTGCTCAACTCAGACCCAGGAAGTAAACAAAGATAATTGCCTCAATCATGTGAGGCCTTTGACTGTTTATGAGTGTAACCTGAGAATGTTAGCCCACGAACTCAATAAAAGCAGCCTGGGATGAGTCAGCGGGGCTCTTGATCCGAGAGGTCTTGAGCCCCCCGGTCCCACTTTTCTCTTCAGTCTGTGTCTGTGTCTTCTTCAAGCTTGCGGCACCCGTCACTCACCTCGAGTCGCCGAGCTGGTCTCGGCAAGTGGCGCCCAACGTGGGGCACGAAAGGCTTGAGTGACGAAGGTTCACGGAAAGTGAAATTGATAAAAGTAAAGAATTGGGAAGTGCCGTGAAGCCCCCAGGAGGAGAGTAAGAGGCCTCTGAAAAAATCCTGCCAGTAAGTAAATCTCTTGGGTAGTTTGTGTTCGGGGTAAAATATGGGAAATAAAGAAAGTTCAGATTAATATCGACCAGATGTATGCCTGTTACGGCAGCTCCTAAGGGCAGGTGGAGTAAAAAGCAAGTGAAGGTCTTGTAAAAAGCAAGTGAAGGTCGATTGTTAGAAATTCTGTAAATAATTGAGAATATTGTATATAGTTTCCTTCTTTAGGCTAACACTGGGTTTATGTACTTGGGGATAAGGTTGGGAGCAAACTTAAAAAATTGCATTCTAAAGGGACTCCGGTACCAGGTTCTGTTTGGTCAAATGTGGTCTCTGATTAAGTCAGTATTAGAGCCTCTATTAGCGCCTCTATGGGCTCCTGAAGGCTCAAATGATAGCTTTGATGAAGAAGCCGGTCCGTCAGAGGACCGATGGGCATGTGCGGTGCCAAACAAAACTGAAAAACAAAAGGGAATACAAATGGCTGAGGGATTAAGACCCTCGGCTCCCCCACTTGTGGAGGAGGGCAAACTTCCTATACTGCCCCCTCCTCCACCCTCTTTAATGCCGCCTGGGGGAGCTTATGCCTTTCCTGTGTCTATAGGACACTCAGTTTTATCACCCTTACAGAAGGGCATTTTGCAGGCTAGACAAGAGGGAGATCTAGAAGCTATGCAAATGGCATTTCCAGTGACTATTCATGAAAGGGTGGCACCTGGAGTGGATCCTAATAATCCCAATGGAATTTATGAGGCAGTACATGAGCCGATACCTTTCAAAATATTGAAAGAATTAAAACAAGCAGTACAAAATTATGGAGTAAATTCTCCATTCACCATAGGTATCATACAGGGAGTAGCCGAAGGCTCTCGTTTGATTCCAGCTGATTGGGCAACGTTGGCTCGTGCAGTACTAGCCCCGGGAGAATTTTTACAATTCAAAACCTGGTGGTGTGATCATGCTGAAACTATGGCAAACCAGAATCGAGCAAGGCAGATTCCTGTCTCCTTGGATCAATTGATAGGTAGTGGAAATTGGGGCAGAGTTCAAGATCAGATTCTGATGGAAGATCAGGCCATAGAACAGGTGAGACATTGTTGCTTAAGAGCCTGGGAGAAAATAGAAGCTAAAGGGCAAGCTCCTGTCTCTTTTCAAAAGATCATGCAGGGGGCAAAAGAGCCCTATACTGAATTTATTGCCAGATTACAGGAGACTATCAAGCGGCAGATCACTAATGCTGAGGCTGCTGATACTATTTTGCAATTATTGGCCTTTGAAAATGCGAATACAGATTGTAGGAAGGCCATTGGACCTATGAAAGGAAAGGGAACATTAAATGATTATATTAGAGTGTGTCAGGGAGTGGGAACTGAGAGCTTTAAAGCAACAATGATGGCACAAGCTATGGCTGGACTGAAAATAAATAACAAATTTCCAGGGAAATGCTTTAACTGTGGTAAACAAGGACATACAAAGAAACAATGTAGGAAGAGAGTGGATAGAAGGGCTGTTAATTTTCAAGATAATGTAATCAAAGGGCAAAAACAGCCTGGACTTTGTCCAAGATGTGGAAAAGGATTTCACTGGTCAAGCCAGTGTAAATCTAACTTCCATAAGGATGGAACCCCTTTGTCGGGAAACTAACAACGGGGCTCACTCCTAGCCCCGCAACCAAAGGGAGCCTATCAGATCTAGAAACAGGCAGAAATGGCCCAATACTCCGCAGTGTCATGGAATTATCACCAGCCACAGCAGGCAGCGCAGCCTTAGACCTTCCTTGTGCAGAATCTATTATTATACTGCCTGCAGAAACTCCAACATTGGTCAGAACAGGAATTACTGGACCTTTGCCAAAAGAAACCGTTGGCTTAATACTAGGAAGATCTGGTTTAACATCAAAAGGAGTTAGAATTCATACTGGAGTAATTGATAATGACTATACTGGAGAAATTAAAGTGATGATATCAACTTCGGTTCCATGGAAAGCCCATCCAGGTGATAGAATAGCACAGTTGCTTATTCTGCCATATTATAAGATTGGCAATAGTACAAAAGTAAGGAGAACGAAAGGCTTTGGAAGCACAGGAGAGGCTGGAGTTTTCCTCTCTGAAAAAATTTTAGAAACACGCCCGACGTGCTCAGTAACTATAAATGGAAAAGCTTTTAGAGGATTAATAGACACAGGTGCTGGTGTTTCAATTATAAGCAGTAATCATTGGCCTTCTCGCTGGCCTACTTGTCCCGCAGACATTACAGTGGTAGGTTTAGGTAGAGCTCATGGCTTGCAGCAAAGTGCTAAAATATTGCCTTGTATTGGCCCAGATGGGCAGCCAGCCCACTTACAACCCTATATAGCAGACCTTCCCATTAATTTATGGGGAAGGGATTTATTGCAACAATGGAAGGCTGAAATCCACATTCCAACGATAGATACTTATAGTATGCAAAGTCAAGAAATGCTGATAAATCAAGGATATCAGCCAGGGTTAGGTTTTGGTAAATATCATCAAGGGAAACTATTTCCCCTTCCAGCTGAAGGTAATGCAAATAGAGAAGGTCTTGGATATCAGTCTTTTCACTAGTGGCCACTGTTCGTAAAAGCTTACTGCTTCCCCCAGCACCAATCCCATTGACCTGGAAAACCGATACACCTGTATGGGTTGAGCAGTGGCCTTTAACCATAGAAAAGTTAGAAGCTCTAACAGAATTAGTGACTGAACAGTTAGAAAAAGGGCATATTGAAGAATCTTTTAGCCCATGGAACTCTCCAGTATTTCCAATAAAGAAAAAAACTGGTAAATGGCGTTTATTAACAGATCTCAGGGCAGTCAATGCAGTTATACAACCAATGGGGGCCTTACAACCAGGCCTCCCATCACCTAATATGATCCCTGCTAATTGGCCTTTGATGGTTGTTGATCTGAAAGACTGCTTTTTCACCATTCCATTACATCCCAAAGATAAAGAAAAATTTGCTTTTTCTGTGCCTGCACTAAATAATAAAGAACCTCGAAAAAGGTTTCAATGGAAGGTGTCACCTCAAGGCATGTTGAATAGCCCTACTATTTGCCAGAATTTTGTTGCTAAAGCCCTTGAACCAGTACGATTAGAATTTCCTAATTGTTATCTTATCCATTACATGGATGATATCTTGTGTGCTGCTCCTAATCAAGATTTACTTACTTCTGCGTATATTAGCATGCAGCTTTGCCTTGATAGAGCAGGACTTAAAATAGCTCCAGAAAAGGTACAGATGCATAGCCCGTATCAATATTTGGGCACAACAGTTGATAGAACAACTATTAGACCACAAAAGGTGGAACTGAGGTCAGATCAAATCCAAACTCTTAATGATTTGCAAAAACTCCTAGGAGATATTAATTGGCTTCGCCCATGCATAGGGATCCCCACCTATGCATTGTCTAACCTATTTGCTTTGTTAAAAGGAGATTCAAAATTAAATAGTCCAAGAACTTTAACATCAGCTGCTTTAGAGGAACTAAAACTTGTAGAAAATAAAATTCATTCTTCTCAATTACAGAGAGTAACTGTTAATCAGCCATTGCAATTAATTATATTACCTTCTCCTCATTCACCTACGGGGATATTAATGCAAAATGAAGGAATTGTGGAATGGTTGTTTTTAGCAAATACTATGGTAAAATCCTTGTCACCTTATTTAGAATTATTAACTCAGCTGGTTCTGAAGGGAAGAACTCGAAGTAAGCATTTAATTGGAACTGACCCTTCACATATAATTATTAATTTAACTACTAAAGAAATTCAGGCTTGTTTCCAAAATTGTGTAAGTTGGCAAATTGCCTTTGCTGATTATATTGGAAAAATTGATAATCACTATCCGAAAAATCCCATTTTGCAGTTTCTTAAGAGAACTCAATGGATTCTACCTTGATATGTGGTCTATATCACATTCTACAGGACTTCCTTACAACCCCCAGGGACAAGCAATAGTTGAAAGAGCAAACCAACTACTTAAAAACATGCTCCAAAAACAAAAAGGGGGAATCACCCAAGGGCAACAAACAATTTTAAATAAAGCCTTATTTACTATTAATTTTTTGAATGTATCTGCACAGGCTACGGATACAGCAGCTGAGAGGCATTTTCGAGCCTCATCTAGGAATGTGACTCATTTTAATGATTCACAGCCGCTGATATGGTGGCAGGACCCATTGACTAATATCTGGTCATCAGGAAGGTTAATCACATGGGGAAGAGGGTTTGCTTGTGTGTCACCAGGACAAGGCCTGGAACCTGTGTGGATTCCATCTCGGAGAATTAAGCCATATCATGAGCGTTCCAAAGAAACGCCATTTTGAATGGGATGTAGAATCTCTAGAGATGAACTTTGTACATTTGTTTTCAGGTTTGAGCTTTGGAGACTAAGTTTACTAATTATGCCATCCCTGATAGACCTTTGTGTGAAATAAAACGGATATGGGCTGACAGACAAGATCAGATTCTTTGGGATGTTTGCTGTGGGACGGAGGGTGTGATACTACCTAATGGTTCCTATGGAACAGTATGAAACTGGTCCCCTAAGGGGTATGCAGTCTCTAATGGTTTACACCAAAAAAACTCCTCCTGCAATCCCTATAAAAGGTTGTGATGGCATATACCAATATTGCCATGCACTCGCCCTATCCCATTTTATGGCTTAGGATTGGATTAATACTTCCTTGGCCTCAATTAGAGAATGGCAGAGCTCAAACAGAAATATGGAAACTTCCCTTAAGTTTAAGAACATTACAAATCTGGAATGGCCATGATGCCAGTGACACATCTGCTGGGATATGGAGCGGATGGTCTCACATTGGACATACAACAATTACAAACTAAAATTACTGGCATGCAATATGATTTTTGCAGTCTCTACACCAAATTTGCTACTTTACAAAGTATAGCTGATGGATTAAAAGCATTGCATCCATTGGATTGGATAAAAGGCATGAATAGCAGTCTCCTAAGCATTTTGATACTTTTTGTTGTCTTTTAATTATCCTATGTTTAAGTTCTCAGGTGCACAGGAGGAATGCTCCAAGGACTGACGGAAAAAGAAATAACTCGAATAGGCTTATCTTCTCCTACAGGCTTATCTTCTCCTACGAAAACAAAAAGGGGGAGATGTGGGAAGACATTCAGGAACCTTTTTGATGTGGGCCGAGTGATGGGATTCTTGAGCAGTGGAGGAGCTGAGGGTGCGGGGCGTGGAGACTAATATCACCCTGTTTGGTCCTGAAGGACGGCTGGTTAGCCAAAGACGGGTACGATTCCTCAGAGGAGGAACAACCTAAGACAGGCACAGCCGCAGAGGGGCCAACAGGGGTGGTGCATAGAACCTTCCTTATATCACCGTGTTTGGCCCTGGAGGATGACTGGTTAGCCAGAGACGGGTAAGATTCCTCAAGGGAGGAACAACCTAAGACAGGCACAGTCGCAGAGGGGCCAACACGGGTGGGGCACAGACCCCTAATATCTGAGAGAGGTCTCCTGCCCCCAGGGCTGTTTTGCTCTCCACCCCCAGCTCCAATCCACACCTGCTCAACTCAGACCCAGGAAGTAAACAAAGATAATTGCCTCAATCATGTGAGGCCTTTGACTGTTTATGAGTGTAACCTGAGAATGTTAGCCCACGAACTCAATAAAAGCAGCCTGGGATGAGTCAGCGGGGCTCTTGATCCGAGAGGTCTTGAGCCCCCCGGTCCCACTTTTCTCTTCAGTCTGTGTCTGTGTCTTCTTCAAGCTTGCGGCACCCGTCACTCACCTCGAGTCGCCGAGCTGGTCTCGGCACCCTATATTTACAGGCTTTTAAAATAATGCATTTGCTCCCTAAGTATAGTGTAAAGGTGATCAATGACCACCCCCTAATAGAAAGATTCAAGGCAGATGAATCTGAGAAAGATTCAAGATCATTATGAACTGGTGGATTTAAACATGTTCAATTGCTTCAGTGCAATGCAATTATTACCTTATTGGTGTTCAAATTGTCAATCTTTGTGCAGTGGGAACTCATTAAGTTGGCTCCTGAGGGTTTTTGTTTTTGTTTTGATATGTCCCTAGTCATTCAATAATGTTCTTACCTCCTAGTATGTCAAGATGGTGTAAGTTCATCTTGTATATTTGCTGTCCCAGAAATAAAAAAAATTAGTCATTACTCTGAGGATCCTTGGTTTCTTTAATGAGAAATGGTACTAGAGATCATAATCTGGGTGCTAGGAATGATCTATCATTCTCCTTCTAGGATTTTTCAGTGACTGAAGCTGGGAAATATGTATTTTTTAAAGAAAAACATCAGAAGTTCGTAATAGTAATTTCAATTAAAATTTAGGATTCATGTTTTTATTGAATGTATATACTATAATTTTATTCAACTAACGTATTAGTTTTTAGAGTTAGAATGAAACAAGAGAAAAGTTAGACTCATTCTAGAATTTTACAAGTGACACAGAAACCCATTTAGAAATTATCATGCTAACCTAGTTAAGCAAGTGGCAAAGTTGTCATAGATAGTACAACTGAAAAAAAGTTTTGGCATTTGAATATTAGCTTGTCTAGGAGCTCCTGACCCTAGAGAGTAGATTACTCCATTTCTCTGTCACAAAAGGAACATAAACAACACCTGTCCCCCAACAGGATATTGGGTGAATCCAACGATATATTAAGGAGTTCAAATACAAAGTATTATTTATCCACATATCTCTAATTCTTAGGACTACATATGCATAACTTTCCTTTCATTCCTACTCATTCTCAAATCAATTAGAAAAAAAAGCCCCAGCTTTTTACCATCTACTGCATGTCACAGATGGTGCTGGATAGAGAGAAAGAAAAATATTTTTTCCTTCATGAAAAAATTTAAAGCATTCTATCTTAAGTCTAAGTGGGCATTATTTGGAATTTTGATTATCTTTTCTAATCTTCTTCTCTACCCCCCCACATACACGAAAATGTTCTAACTTTTCTAAGTCCTTGATATCAATCAGTTACGTCCCTTTGAAAACGTACTCATTTCTAAAATTCCTAAATTGTAACCTGATTTACATATGGGAAAATTCATTCTTTATGAAGAACATTACCCAAATAGATAAAAAAGACCATCTGCCTTGAATCATCCTAATTTTTCTCTATGTTTGTATTGATGATTCTGTCAGTTCCTCATCCATTCATTTAACAGCATTTATGTGCTGATATTGTACTTAGAATTATAAAAGCAAAGCATTTCAATATATATCCACATAGAGAAAATAATAATCTTCTTTGAAGCTTAAAATTTAGTTTAAGAAACAACATACATATCAAATATTTAGAATATAATTTTGGGCAAAATGAGTATTTTAAAGAAAATCAAAATAAACTACTACTCTGGGATATGTTAACCTAACAAGGATTAATGGAGAGAATGAATCCTGAGGTGGGCCTCAGAAAAAATAAAGAATTTGGAGTAAAGAGAATTTTCAACCATTATTAGTTACTGCCTAATCTCTTCCCTCTTCTCCAATTCTGCTTAAAAGGCAAAGCTTTAGGACTCACAATTTCCTGTACTTTTCATAACTCCTTAGCCATTCCTAAAGTTAATAACCTAATGCTGGCTTTCTTTTGGTATTGCTTTTACATTCTTCAGCAAAGAGCACACAAACACTACATATTTGTTGAACTGAAATGATCTGAATCTATGAATGTTTATTTACAATTCCAGGAAAGGTCTTAAATTATCTTCTTCTGCAACCATGTATTTGCTTTGCTTCCCATAACTTCTATGGCCAAAAATGAAAATAAAACATCACACTGAAATGTTTCATAATGCTATTCCTTTCTGTTCAGGAGATTTTCTCTATATCTCTTCATTTTAATGCCAAGCAATTTTCTCTTTAAACCAGGAATTTAAGAGTAATGCAAAGTTGATTCTTTGCATATTAACTATCAATTTACTAGTTTTTGTATATATTTCCAAATCCTTCCAAACCTGCTTTTGGATATAGGCTTTTTGTTTGTTTTAAAGTGAGGGTATGAATCTTTCCAGCAAAATCTACAGTGTTTTAAAAGCAAAGTACCACACGTTGCTTCTGAAAATTTTTTCTTGTCATTTCTCTAAGTCGCGTAAACAGTAAATGTTACAACCTCCTGTAAAAAAGTTAAATGAACCTGCTCTTATGTCACCAATAAATAAATGATCAAAATAACAGAGCTAAGTATTTTGGCATTCTCACACTTAGCACAATACCTTATGCAGTCAGAACTTTCATAAATATTGTTTAACTGAATCAAATTCTTATGTCACAATTTCCTCTTTAATATGTTTATCTTAACAAAGCACAAGACCCTGCTGGGCTGAAATATATAGATGAAACAAAAATTTTATTAATAACTATTAAGAAATACACTAAGTGCTCAATTAATGCAAAAAAAATATATTAGGAAGACTTCAAATAATTCATATTACATTACATGTGAACAAATGAGTCTGACATTATTGCAATTAAATAATTAAAAATCTATATGTTATGATTACTCACGCTCATGCCCCTGCCCCAGAGAAAGTGACTTAAAGTGTACATACACTATAAAGAGAAAGCAATATGCTAATAAGCGAAAGAAGACATTTTCAAAGGCAAATGGTGATTTTTGGTATCACTTAAGCCAACAAACCAAAGAAAATAAAACAACACCAGAAAACAGAAAACTCCCAAATTATCCAGGTTAATTATGTTATTTGGCTGATATCAACTCAAATTTCATTATAATAAAACATGCGAGGGCAATGTTAGGGCTTTATGCATAAAGCCCAACTAACTTACTCTAACATATGCTTTCTGAATGTTTACAAACCAAGTCAAGGAACAGTTACTTTCTTTAAAAGATGTTAGGAATTAGAGGTTTCATGTACATAAAAGTGGCAATTATTATTAGCAATGCAACCCTGGAAAAAACAACTATCTCACAACAGGAAAGAAAACAACTTGCCAATAATGAATGTTTTTGAAAGACTTTGTTCTGTCAAGACTGTCTAGCTACTCTTTAAAAGGTATTTTAGTAGAGAAATAATTCCCTCTGTTTTTTCATAATACAGTGCTAACAACATTGCTTTCATAGTAACTAAAACATTAAAAACAGCTATAGCTGCCCTAAAAAAATGATTTCTTGAAGAAAACAGTGCTTAACTCAAGCAGAAGTTGGAGAGTTTGATAGTTTATACAGAGACAGCAAACTTTTCTGTAAGAGGCCAGATAGTAAATATTTTAAGATTTATGGGTTATATGGTCTTGGGTGTAGCTCTATCCTCAATTCTGCTGTAGTAGTCTGAAAGCATATACATAATGGGCATAGCTGTTTTCCAAAAAAAACTTTCTTTATGGACACCGAAATTTGAATTTCAGATAATTTTTACATGTCATAAAATATTGGGTTGGCCAAAAACTCTGTTTGAGTTTTTTACAGAAAAACCCAAACGAACTTTTTGGCCAACCCAATACTATCCTTCTGAGTTTTTCACCTATTTAAAAATGTAAAAGTCATTCATGCTCACGTGACTGTGGGTTGCACAAAAGCAGGCAGCACACTGGATTTGGCCTGTGGGCTGTAGTTTTCCAAAGTTTGATTTATACTGTTACATTGGCTTAGTATTATGCCTAAGATTTAAGAGAGAGAATCTGGATTTGAAACTTAGTTGCTTACCTATTTAACTATGTTATCTTTACCTTGGTCAAGTTATACAATCTTTTAAACTTCCATTTTCTCAGTTTATAATGGAGATGATAATTCCTACTTCAAATATTTTTGGAAGGCCTAAATATCTTGTATTCAAAACACACTGTACAGTGCTTGGCACATAATACAAATAAATGCTCACTGCTGTTGTTCAAACACTAGTGCTACTATTGGGGGACCCACAACAAATCACTTAATTTACCAGATTTGCAGTTTCTTTCTCAGCAAAACAGAGAGAAAAACTACTCTACCAAACTCTGAAGACTGCAATGAAAGGTAAGTGTGATTGTATTTCACTGCATGCCAATCTTCAACTCTGTCAGTGCTAGACTGCTTTTCTAAAACTACAAATCTGATCTTACCACACACCTGTTCTAAACTCTCAATGGCTTTCTATTGTTCATAAGATAGTCTGAACTCCTTGCATGGCTCCGTGACATGTCGTACTTGGTCTTTTTTTTTTTTTTGGTAGGCAAATAGATATTTATGTATTTGGTCTTAGCCTTCCTTTCTGAGCACATCCACTACCACTCTTCCATCTGAACCATCCAGTACATTCCAGATGTCCTATATTTGCAGTTCCCAGAATAACCTAAATTCTTTACGTATCTCCATGCATTTAAATACACTTTCCCTTCTATAGCGAATGCCTTGCCCCTACCATTTTTGAATCTGCCCTTGAAATTTTCTTATTTCTGCTCTGACTACAGTTCGGAGAAGCTGCTTCCTCTCCCTGTGAGGTCATCTGACTTTCCCTCATCTGCTTACACATGATACAGCTGAGGTCTCCTTCATTTGCCAAAGCACTTCATGTAAACCTCCATACTGGTACTTCTGTAATTCTGAACTGTAATAGTTTCTTTAACTGTTTGCTCCTCTACTCAACAGAAGACTCTCTGATGGAAGAGATTTGTTTATTTCTGTTACCCCACTATTTAGAATATGGTATATAGGAATTTAAGTATTTAATGATGATTGAAAGCACTTAGTACTCTATAAAGCATATGAAATAAGATAATTACTATCACATTATTATAAAAACATTAAAAAATGTTGGCATCAGGATAAATTAGACTTACCATGCATGACGCCTGCTGAGTACTTCACAGAAACAGGACCTTATTTACTCCTCAACATAGTATTATAGAAACATCGTTATCTCCACTTTCAAATGAGGAAACTGGCTCAATGAGGTTAGGTAATTTGCCCCAAATCACCCAGCTCATAAGTTTGGGAGCTGGGAATGGAATTTAGACTGATGGACTCCAAAATTTTGCATTCTGAAACATTTAGCAACATGCCTCATATTCTCTCCTTCTTAGCTGATCTAGGAGAGGCAGTCAAAGCAGTAAGATTACATGGGAAGAAGAGGCTCACTGTAAAGGAAGGAGGGGAAAAAAGAGCTGGGGAAGCATCTTAAATCCTTTCATTATATGTCAGGAAAAAGCACAAAAGCCTTGGGGGGAAATTTCTTTTATAAAAATAATAAATTCATATTATCTTTCAGCCATCTCTTTCATTGGCTAAATATTCCAATTCATTTTACCTCTCTTTTCATGAGATATTTTTCATGTAAAATATCTTCCATTGGAATAGAAAGCTAAATTATTTTCAGCTTTCTATTTCAATCCTGATATTTTATAAGTGTGGTAAATAAAATTGGAGAGAAATGATACTCAAAGTAAAATACTGTGGAAGGATAAATTCCAAGTCTTATAATGTTGTGTTGCTTTTCATACAACCCAGTTAACAGACTGGCTTTGTTCATAACAACATTGCATTCCTGGTTTGCATTCAGTTTTGTGGTCAGTTATGTGGGTACTGCTCTAGGTCATTCTCTTCTGCATTTATGCCTACTCAGTTATTCTCCATGTTCTATTTTTATTGCTGGGGTTTCTCCTTTCGTGAATCAGTTTATACATGTCCTACTTTTTCCCCCCATCAAGGTCATTATATGGCTTTTAATTTTGTTTGCCAGAGAATTAACACTTCACATAATTTGAATTCATTTGAATTCATCTCTGTTGTCATATACAACTTTGTATGTTATGGTTATAACCCTTAGCAAATTTTAACCTTAACTTTTGCATGTAACTTTCAATCTGGTTCAGACACCTCATGTGTGTAATCCATAATTTACCAACTTTTTGATGTACAAATTTCTTACATGAATCAATAGCCAAAGAGAAGTAATATAAAGATGATTTCAACTTCTCCCTTCTCTGTCACTCTGCTACTAGAGAAAATGAAGCTCATGTAGGGGGGACACGGCGAGTTTCACCGAAATGTACGCTCCTTCCAATCAGAGGATGCTCTTACAGCTCTCTGAGCGATAACTGCTAATTATTGCTATAGCTTTATTAGTTTTTATTTTAAAATAAATATTCTGATGCTTGGGATTTTTCATTTTACAAAAAGAATTATAATAATTGGAAAATTCAATGAACTATTTCGCACCTAGAAAACTCATTTTTCTTGTAGTAAGCAGTATATGAAATAGTTTTGTTGGTGATTAGATACCGAATCAAAACTTTAAAGTTTATTCACATGTATTCATACTTACATTTAGTAAAAGTTATGTGCTTCATCTACAACTGTCTTATTTTAAAGGCAAATATCCCTCAAGTTCCATTGTTGAAAGTTCTTTCAAAAATTGAAGGCTTTAAAAGGGAAAAAGTTAACCGAATAAGTCTTTGTCAAGATAGTTTTCTTCATCTGCCAATCAGCAGCTTTAGTGACATGGTATGATATAAAAGCCAGATGTGTACTAACATCTTGATGCTACTGATTTCTGCATTCCTAGCTACGGGGAAGTCATTTAACTTATGTGAACACACATTTCCTCATTTGAAAATAGGAATAATGATATCTACCTTGCAGGGCTACTTCAGAAAAGTATATAAGGTAAAGTCTATAAAGCATTTAGCATATTGCTGAAAATAACAGGAACACAATATGTGGTAGTTCAGATTACCATTTAAGGCTTTTTTCTTATTAGGCTATAACTTATTTAGAAATTAAAAACTATAATATTATTCTTTCCATAACAAAATGAAGGTTTAAAAATGTCCTATACATCTTAAAAATTATAAAGGACACAATATTTTGACTGTAAATTTGTGCAAATGCAGGTGAGATTAGAAAATAAACAAAAAATATATAGGCCAAGTGTATCTTATGGAAAAGATAAAATCTAAAAATGAATTGATTAAATCAAAACTTGTTCCCGTTAAAAATATATTACCTGTGGAATCCAGCCCATAAAACAAGGGAGAACTGATGATACACTAGGAGAATCATGCTGATTTTCAGAAAGTCGATTTCCATCAAAACTGCATCCTTCCAGTAATAAGCCACTGATCTGTCATAGAAACATATAAACCACTGAAAGATGTATTAAAGGCTGAAATGGCAGGAGTTACTATATTATATCTTCAGAAGAAAGGCAACAATTTTCATTGTGACTCTTCATTTATTTGAGAATAACGAAGGTGAAGACCTGAACCAATGTTCACTGTGAGCTTCCTTTAGGCGGAATCCTCAATTTTAGCAAATATTTTAGAAAAAAATACTTACAAATGTCATCAGTTATATAATTGCATGTGTCTTGGCATTAGATTAATAGAAATATAATGACAAAAGCCAAAAAGTTACTCTTTTTCCAGGAGGGGGAAAGAAAAGCATATTAGAGAAAAAGAACATGTGCTCTCTGCGTGGAACTCTGACTTCATTTTCTAAAGAACAGAACAAAATTCAGAAAGGTTAATGCAAAAAAGTCTTGATATGTCACGCAGAGCTGAAACAAGAATAAAAAAGGAGAGAGTTAATCTCTTACTGCAAGTTAACCTTAGTGCAAATTTATAAAATTATGAAAATAAAAATATAATTATTTTGTAATATTAGTTTTATATTTCTTCTTTAAAAGTGTTCATTCTTTTTGTTTCTGTAGTGTTAATCAACCCTGAGTTTATCTAAAGGCAACATTTTGCATTCAGACCCACATTTATATTCTCACAACTTAAACTTGATAGAAAATATAAACAGTCTTATAAATTTTGTATAGTACCTTTTAATATACTATAGAATTTTAGAGTCAAGGGAGCACTTTAAGCTGGAAGAGCTGAAATCATTTTCAGCTATATTATAGTTAGAGAATGGTTTAGGGACAAGGAGGTACTAGTAGAGTATGTCTTGACAAATACTTCTGATTAGCTAAATTTACAGTAAGGCCGCTATACCGTGAAAAGACAAGCAACTTGTTTGTCAGTGAAAGAGTTGGGATAAAAATAGAATTATTGAATCCCTAAGTTCAATATTCTTTCTACTATACCTCTAACATGATGTTATACAGGCCACCTCAAGGGTTGATGGAGTATGGCCTTGAAGAAATGTAAATTAAAATTTAAAGAGTACTTGATAATTTCAGTCCTAGAAAATCTCTGCAAGATAATTCTTCTAAGGCCGCTTCTAGATTTCATTGAGTTTTAAGCCCAATTGGCCTCTACAGAAATTTGTAAAAGGAGTCCCCACTGATAGCATCATGACTTGACTAGGTAATATGCATTCACAGATATAAACTCAGAATCTTCTTCTTCTAACCAGGAGGTGGGAAGAGTGAGAAATACTATTCTCTGGAACCTATTTCAGTAACTGGCACCACTGACCATGTAGTTGCTTAATCAGACACCTGGGAGACATTCTTGGTTCCTTCTCTTGAACTTCCCACATGTGATCAACTACCAAGTCCAGTCACTTTCAATAAAATCTAAATCTGTCCTTTTCTCTCTGCACCCTCTATCATTCCCCTACTTTGGAATTTAAAGTAAACGAAAACATAAGAACTTCAAAAAGCAATATCCTATTGTTTATATAATAAAATGATAATATACCAGGGATTGGAATGGTATCATCAAATGGTACCCTTGTTCCAACTGCAAATTCCGCATCAGTGGAAGAAGAAAAAGCAGATAGGCCCAAAATACTACCTTTATTACTGAAAAAGATTGGAGGATATAACAGGTATCTAGGCAAATGGACTTGCTACTATCAATACTAAACACAAGAATTTTGACGGTTTACTTGTAGTTATGACAGTACTAAGCTAAGGGCGCAGCTGCACCAGGTGCAAAGATTGCCTTAAAGGGGCAGGACAGAATGTAAACACCCAAAAGAAAAGCACAGCAGGGCGCAGTATTCAGCCCTGGGTTCCGGACTCAAACTCATAATCAGATAAAGTGACACCTTTCCTGGAAAAGGAGGAGTCAGGTAGAAGGTCAGGGAGTGTCTAGGAGTTTGAACATTAGTAAATATTCCTCTACGTAGAAAAAAACAACAGGAGTGGGAAATAAGAATTCCCCTCTAACATTATATTTAAAATACTTGGAAAACTTCCTGATATATAGTACGTGCTCAATAAGTATTAGTTTTTACTGTTCATTTAATCTAATCCATATTCTAACTTCCAGACATTTAGAATTATTTTATATAGTGTATCCATTTAAATAAGGCAAAATAAGGTTTGATTGGAAATTATTTAAATAATTTCAGTCAAAAAAATTTTGCCTATAATATTTAATTTTGCAAAATATTTCCCAAATTTGTCCTAGATAACTGAGTCTATCCATCACTTCATTTATATATCAGAGAGCTAGGTGATGTGTTGGAGCATGCTAATCGGATCAATGCTGTACTTCCACTCTCTTTTTCACCTCCCTTAAAGGATAAGCCATATTAAAATGCCATTTATAGTAGCATATACACTTATGGGGCAAACTTCATATTTTTCTACTAAAAGTTTGTTAGAAGTCTATTTTAGTCATTAGTACCTTACTGTGCATGACATATGTCCCTTGGATGCAAAGAAATAATTATTGAGATCAGAGCTCATTTGTTTACATTATTTTTTTTTTTAAGTAGACTCTTTTTGAATTCCAGTGTTTTCTTTATTTCCACGAGAGACATTTGAAAGTATTAACTATACAACATCTATCTCTTTTTTTTTTACTTTAATCGGTTTTTTAATTGAAGTATAGCTGATTTACAATGTTGTGCTAGTTTCAGGTGTACAGCAAAGTAATTCAGTTATACATACATATATATCTATTTTTTCAGATTCTTTCCCCTTATATATTATTACAAAATATTGAGTATAGTTCCCTGTGCTATACAGTAGGTCTTTGCTGGTTATCTACTTTGTATATAGTAGTGTGTGTATATGTTAATCCCAAACTCCTAATTTATCCCTTCCTCCCTCTTTCCCCTTTGGTAACCATAGGAGTTATGTCTGTTTACATTATTTTAAAAGAACTACATCATTGAGGCTGCCTCTTGACATCTGTACAAATATACTATTTGAGTTAAATGCAAATAATTAAGTGAAAGGCAACTAAATGTGCATGTCTTGCTGTAATACCATTTCCTCTAACTGTTCTTGCTTTGCTTATAAATGCATACCCTTCAATTCAACAGAATAGAAACAGAATAAAGTCATTAAACCAAAAAAAAAAAAATCTGTACTTGAATGTTACTCACATTTGAACCTCTGATTAAAACGTCTGAAACAGAGAGGCAGTTGCAAAAGTATGAAAATTAAAACAAAAACAAAAAACAAAAAAACCTCACACACATTTTGTTTATAGTTTCAAAACCATTTATTAAGAGGTAGTTTCAAAACCATTTATTAAGGGGTAGTGTGTATGAGGCAGACCACAACTGCATAAATATATTCCAAATAACTTCACTACCGTGACCCCAGTCTGTTTTGAAAAGGCTATTTATAAGATCGATCTGATTCAATTCTTTGAGATGAGACTCAAAAGGGGTTAGCAACAGTAACAGCAGTGACTCTGTTCACTGAAAACAGGATTAAAGCCATTAATTTATTTCATATACAATGCTGAATTTCTTGGACACTTCTGATTTTAACTTGAATTTAACAGTGAATTTCATTTTAAACACGGAGTTTTATTTTGATAAGTTATTATATGGCCTTATTTACCAGAATCCTTCTTTTAACAATTAAAAAAATATTTTAAACACACAGAAAAATCATAAAAATATTTTTAAACCTGCATGTTCCTACCAACCAATTTTACTAGACTTTAATATACAGCCATTTCTAAGCAAATAAACAATAACAGATACAGTGGAGGCTCTCTCGATATACCCTGCCTTTCCTGTTTCTTTACTTCACTCACCCAGCTTAGTCATTATCCTGAATTTAGTTTGACATGACTGTTACATATATATGTATCCATAAACAACAAATGGTATTGTCTTTCATGTTTCCAAGCCCTATTTAAAGCATACATACTTTACATACCACTGTGCAATCTATTCTTTTTCCTTATCATTGGTCTAGGTACTTCCATCTTGTTCTTTTTTTTTAAGATTTTAAAAATTTTCCAAACTCCTAATTTCTCCCTCCCCCCTTTCCCCTTTGGTAACCATAAGTTTGCTTTCTGTGTCTGTGAGTCTGTTTCTGTTTCGTAAGTTCTTTTACATCATTTTTTTGGATTCCACCTATAAGTGACATCATAATTTTTGTCTTTGTCTGATTTACTTCACTTAATATAATATCTATGTCCATTCACATTGCTGCAAATGGCATTATTTCATTATTTCTTTTTTTATGGCCGATTAATATTCCACTGCATGTATGTACCACATCTTCTTTAATCCATTCGTCTGTTGATAGACATTTGGGTTGCTTGCATGACTTGGCTACTGTAAATAGTGCTGCCATGAACACTGGGGTGCATGTATCTTTTCGAATTAGAGTTTTCATCTTTACTTGATATATGCCCAGGAATGGGATTGCTGGATCATATGGTAACTCTATTTTTAGTTTTTTAAGGAACCTCCATACTGTTCTCCACAGTGGCTGCACCAATTTACATTCCCACCAACAGTGTAGGTGGGTTCCCTTTTCTCCATATCATCTCCAGCATCAATTATTTGTAGACTTTTTGATGATGGCCATTCTGACCGGTGTGAAGTGATACTTCATTATAGTTTTGATTTGCATTTATCTAAAATTAGCAATGTTGAGCATATGCTCATGCACCTGTTGGCCATCTGGATGTCTTTTTTGGAGGAATGTCTATTTAGGTCTTCTGCCTATTTTTTGATTGGGTTGTTTTTGTTTTTCACAGCTGCATGATATTTTGTTGTTATTAACATATTATTTATCCATTCTTCCGCTGATGAACATTTAAGTCATTTCCAATTGTTTACTACGATAACACTGCAATAAACATCATGGTACGTGTCTCCTTATACGTATCTACATGAATTTCTCTAGGTACAGAGAGGAAATTTCTAGGTTGAAGCATATGCTTATTCTCAATTTTACTTAATATTGGGAAATTGTTCCCCAAACTAAACCATTTGCCTACTTGTCAATCTATATGCATACGTATGTATAAGAATTTACATTATGCTACAATCTTGCCAGTAGTTGGTCTGTTGCGATTTATAAATTTTGCCAATAAGGTATTAAATTTTGGGTTTAATTTCATTTCTCTCATTACTGGTGAGAACAAGTATTTTATGTTTATTAGCCATTTAGATTTTCCCTTCATTTAAGGTGGCTATTAAAATCCTTTGCCTTCTTCCCCTTTTCACCACAACGGGATTGTTTTTGTTTTTGTTTTTTTAAAAATGATTTTGTAAAATTCCTTTGTGTATTTTAAACACAATGCAAATATATTTAACCAGTCTATGGCCTGTATTTTTACTTTTTATGATGTCTTTTAATTTTAAGGTTGTATTTTATTAGCTTTTTCCTTTAATGCTTTCATTCTTATGTATATAAAGAAATCCTGAATAAAGATATTCTCTAGTATTTTTGTTTCTAAAAGTCTTCTTTTCCAAAAAGAAGTTATATTTCTACAATTTAGCTTCTTAAATCATTCAGAAATAATTTTTGTTTATACGGATGGTGCAAATTTTATCATTTTTCATATAAGTGACTAATCATCTCAGAATCATTTATCGAATAGTTCTCTCTCTAATTTGTAATGACCACTACTTTTGTCATGTGTCAAGTTTCCAAACACATGGGTCTGTTTCTATTCTGCTCCATAAGTTACTCAGTTTTTCCCTATACCAATACCATTCTGTCTCAATCACCATAGCTTTGTAATAAAACTTATTATTTGATGAGGCAAATCTTAAGACTATATTATTTATTTTCAAATTTGTTTTGGCTACTCTTGTCCTGTAGTTTTTCTGTACTGTGGCAAATTACAAAATATGGCCAAAAATTCCCCCACCCTAGTATGCATACTGCTTTGCAATGTAACCTTTGCTGCATTTTCTCTCAGGAGATGGAGCTTCTTTCCCACCCCTTGAATGTGGGCTGGCCTGTAACTTGCTTTGACCAACAGAAAGTGGAAGAACTAGAAGCAATTTCTGAGGCTAGGCTTTAAGAGGCTTTGTCCTCTTAGAATGCTGTACTGAGATCATCATGTAGGAAAGCTCTTCTAGGGTACTGGAGTATAAGAAGCCATGTGGAGGAGACCCGAGGTACCCCAGACCATACCTAGCACAGACTACCAGACATATGAGTGAGCCCAGCATGAACCTTCCAGCCTAGCTAACCTAGCTGAATGCCAATGAGTGAGTGGGTCTGGGTAAAACCAAACCATCGAAGTGTGAGAAAAAAAAACCCAACTTTTATTGTTTTAAGCCACTATGTTGTTTGAGCAAATGCTAACTGAAAATCGTAAATTTGTGCCACAATTTTTTAAAAAAATCTTTATGATTTGAATAACAATTGCATTAAATTTTAATAATTGATATTGGAGAATCTGACATCTTTAAAGTACTGACTCTATAAACATGAATGATCTTTTAAGTGTTCAGTTCTTCTTTCATGTAGCTTTCCATTTGTTTATTCTCAAATTATCTGTGTAGCCATGATTTAGATGTACCTCGTTAAGGAGTGTACAACTGGATATTTTTCCCCAATCTGATAATCTCTATCTTTTAATTGGTGAGTTTAAAATGTTTATGTTTTACAATGGAGAAAAGAGTCTCTTCAACAGATGGTGTTGGGAAAGCTGGACAGCTACATATAAATCAATAAAATTAGAACACTCCCTCACACCATATACAAAAATAAAGTCAGTAAAGACCTAAATGTAAGACATGACATCATAAAACTCCTAAAAGAGAAGATAGGCAACACATTTACTGACATAAATTGCAGCAATATTTTCTTTGATCAGTAGTACCCCAAGGCAAAAGAAACAAAAGCAAAAATAAACAAATGGGACCTAATCAAACTTAAAAGCTTTTGCACAGCAAAGGAAATCATCAACATAACAATAAAATAACCTAGGGACAGAGAGAAAATATTTAGAAACAACGTAGACCAACAAGGGGTTAATATCCAAAATATACAAACAGCTCACACAGCTCAATACTGAAAAAATAAACAACCCAATCAAAAAGTAGGCAGAAGACCTAAATACACATTTCTCCAAAGACAACTTTCAGATGGCCAACAGGCACATGAAAAGATGCTCAATATTGCTAATCATCAGGGAAATGTTATTCAAAACTATAATGAGGTATCACCTCACACCTGACAGAATGGCTATCATCAAAAAGTCTACCAATAATAAATGCTGGAGAGGGTGTGGAGAAAAGGGAACCCTTTTACACTGTTGGTGGGAATATAAATTGGTACAGCCACTGTGAAGAACAGGCGATTCCTTAAAAACTAAAAATAGAGTTACCATATGATCCAGCAATCCTACTCCTGGGCATACATCAGGAAAAGATGAAAACTCTAATTTGAAAAGATGTATGCACCCTAATGTTCATGACAGCACTATTTACAATAGGCAAGACATGGAAACAACCCAAGTGCCCATCAACAGACAATTGACTTAAGAAGATGTGGTATACATATACAATGGAATATTACTCGGTCATATAAAGAATGAAATATTGCAATTTGCAGCAACTGGATGGATCTAGAGAAGATAGTAAGTGAAATAAGTCAGACAGAAAAACGAATATCATGATATCATATATGTGGAATCTAAAAAATAATACAAATGAATCTGTATACAAAACAAACACTGACACAGAAAACAAACTTATGGTTACCAAAGGGGAACGGGAGGGAGAGGGAGAGAAAGTAGGAGTATAAGATTAACGGACACAAACTACTATACATAAAATAGAGACGAAACAAGGATTTACTCTACAGCACAGGGAACTATATCCACTACCTCTAATGGAAAATAATCTGAAAAAATATATATATATAACTGAATCACTTTGCTGTATACCTGAAACTGACATAAAATTATAAATCAACTATATTTCAATTAAAAAAATATATTTATTGTTATTAGTCATATATTTGGAATTATTTTTAGTATGTTTAATATATAGTTTTCCTCTTTCTTTTTGCTTAATTTCTCTCCTTTTCTGCTATGGATTCCATATCTATTTTTAAGTATTTAGCTGTATCTTTTGAATGAATAACTGTGACATTTTCTAATGAATTCTTAGTTATTCAGTACTCCGCCTGACTATGACATGGATCTTAGTTTAGCATGTTATTTCTAATCTAATTATTACTGCTTAGAGTTTTAGTTTTAGTTTAAACATAAGAAAAAAGTTATATCTTACATTCAATACTTAAATTACACGCTAAAACTAAATTATTTTGTAATTTTTGGACTACTATTTTTGGTATACATTGCTTGCTCTCTGGCTTTTTTTTCATGTTTTAATACTTTCTTGGGGTTCTGATAGTGGTAAGCCCTTGTGGTGTTTGGGTTTCTGTAAATATCTTTTTACTGCTTTCATTACTGAATGATATTTTAGATGGGAATAAAATGTGAGGCTAACAACTATTTTTCTTCATCAATTTGAATATATTACTCACTGCTGTCTTTTGGCATGTGGTGAATGATGAGTAAATGATGAGTAATCTATTTGATGATTTTGTTTGTTTGTTTTTGTTGGAAATCTGACTTTTCTACCTGGTAGCTTTTAATAGTTTTTTCTCTTTAACCTTGATATTCTATAGTTTCATTAAAGTGTAACTAGGTGTGAACTCGAATATACTTTAATTTTTTTGGTAGAAATCTCAGGATTTCACCTGAGAACTCATCATTTTCCAATTCTGGGAAATTCCTGCAACTAATTTTTAAAATTTTGCTTTCCTGCCATTCTGTCTGTTCTATAGTAGAAATCCTTTTAGAAGAAGGATAGAATGTCTTAAACTATCCTCTGCATCTGATAACATCTTTCATATTTTTAACACTTTACACTTACGATCAGTTCTGAGTTAATTCCTTAGTACTAACTTCCAATTCATGGCTTTTTCAATTGTACCTAATCTAATCTAATTTTAATCTATTATTTTTTATTTAAAGATTATATTTGTCATCTCCAAGATTACTGATTTTATATGTAGTTGGTTTTCACATCCAGCTACATATAACTGTATTATCTCTGCCTGTTTCTATTCTGTAAGTTCTTGTACTTATTTTAGTGAAAGTTATTATCTCATATAGCTACTTAAGGAAACTAAAATAAAATAAATATTTTAACATTTTTATCAGATTTTCCCAAAAAGTAGTAACAAACAAAATCACCAGATATTGATTAACCTAATAATTTTGCTCATTTTCTTTTCTAGGATTAGATTTTTTTCACCATGGATTTTGGATTTTGGTTTCCAGGTTCATTTTGAGGGATATTTTACTTTTCTCCCACACACCTCTATAGTGACTTTTCCAAATCTACATAGCTATAAAATTTACACTGCCAGTTTGGAGGTTCTATTCTGCAGATGTTGAGGATACCGCAGTTCTAAGCAACTGATATGGTGGTTAGTGTGGCTCACTATGTAATATTAAGTCTATGTCTCCATCTTTCCTTAGGCCTACAGCTTTATTCAGTCTTCTTTTATTGCAGAGCTGGAGAGCCTAACTAACCTCGGTCCTGGATTTAATCAATAACCTTTGTTTCAGCTCCATTTCACATAGAGCACTACTAATTCCTTCCACTCTGCTGGGGGCATACTATTCATTGCTTCCTACGTCTGAACTTGGAGCTCAAGACCTGTACTTTCAGACTTAGTCACAATTTTATTTTGTCCTGCTTCTGATGCAATGAAATACTGATCCTGTATTTGTAGCCAGACTATGTTTGTGGTTTCCTCTTTTTATATTTTATCTATCATTATATATCTATCTGGAGCAGAGAGGATGAATCATTAACTCCCTGGGCCATTTTAACCAGAAGTTCTCAACTGTTTAAAATCAGAATACGTTATACAACATAATATATAAAATGAGGAAAGAAAAATGGGTAGACAAATATCTAGGGGGATATCCTAAATACATCTCTTATAATGTAAGAAAAAGTTTGTACTGAATGTGTTAGGTCCATTGAATTATAAAAAGAGGCTTTGAAGAAAAAATGTCCTAAAATATTAAAATTAACCTGCATAATGGTTGCATAGGTCTGTTTGCTTACTAGAAAATTTATAAAGTTGTATTCTTAAGATTTGTGCAACTTATTGTATGATATTATACTATACTATAAACCTTCACCAAAAATAAGATACAGAGGTCAACATGAAGAGGCTCTACATAAAAGCCAAAGACTAAGGATATTGCAAATGAATAGGAATAATACGTGCAATTTACAGAAGCACATGAAATATATAAGAAGTTCACACTGATACTTAAAAACAAAGAAATGTTATTGAACACTGTGGGAACCAGTGTATAAACACCATATTCTGGATATCCCTAGTTTAAATTAAAAACAAAAAAGCATCTGCTCTTTATTTTCTATATAAAATTCCATGGTATCTAGGTAACGACATAGACATAGTTGATGAGGCTTCTTTGAAGAATTTCAGCTAATAAATGTAGAAGGAAACAGATTTAGAAAAATTAGTTGCACCTAGAACTAACTTCCATTTTATAAGAAATGAAGGACAGAAGAACAGAAGTTACATAGTAACACAATGAAGTTAAGACATGAATATCAAATGTAGATCATTCTACTAGGGGGAGTCAAAAATTATCCACACTCTGGCTGTAGAATTTATTTTAATTAACTTTTAGAAAAGATAAACACATCATTTTTCAACATAATCTCCTTGCTTTTCAATACACTTTGTCCAACTGTCACAAGCTTTCGTATTCCCTCATTAAAAAATGTCTTAGGCTGAGGTGTGAGCCATGAATGGACCATCGTCTTCACTTCATGAGAAGTGAAATTTCGTCCTTGTAGGACTGCTTTCAGGGGACCATACAGGTGAAAGTCCGATGGAGCAAGATCAGGACTATAGGGAGGATGCTTTAACACCTCAAAATGAAGCTTTTGCAGAGTGTCGACAGTGTGAGCAGAAGTGTGCAGATGTGTACTGTCCTGCAATATCACAACGCCCTTGGATAGCAGTCGTCTGCATTTAATCTGAAGTTTAGGCTTCAGCACAAACTCTTGGAAACCTAAATCTGTTGTGGATTATTTCACAGGCAGAGCCATGGCTGATTTGCAAATGATTTGCCACATAATCCACTGTCACTCATCTATTTCACGTGTATGCTCAATGTTGTCATCAGCCATGGACGTGGATGGGCATCTGGCTCCTTCTTGATGGCTAACACTTGTGCGACCTTTCTTGAACTTCTCTATCCATTCATATGCACTTCTTCATGACAAAACACTTTCTCCATACTGTGCACAGTCTTCGATAAATAACGGCACCTGGTACACCCTCAAACCACAAAAAACGAATCACTGCATGCTGCTCTTCTTTTGTGCAAATCACAAGTGGGGCATCCATTTTTGCTCACACCACAGTTACAAATCAACTGATGTAACACGTTCACACCTGCACAGCAGTGACTGGGGAGACAGTAGCCTTGAACGGCAAGCATTGATAAGACAGTGCAGCCAACAGAAGTTTTAATATAACCAGAGGGCGGATAATTTTTGACTCAGCCTCGTATAAGGGAAGTGACCTTGATTCTGCAACAAACAGTGGTATGAAATAAAAAGAGGAACCTGATCTAAATATGAAAAGACATAAGGCACATAATAACCAAACTGTCTGGACCTTGACTCTCATTTGAACAGTTTATTGGAAAAGAGTTTTTTTTGAGACAGTGACAAATATTGTTATGAACTGAGTATTAAATGATGCCAAGGAATTGTTAATTTTTGTATGTGTGATAATATATTGTGTTTATTTATGCAAACATTTTTTTTTGAGAAATAGAGGAGTAAAATAAAACCATGCCTGGAATTTGCTTCAGCAAAGACAATAAAAAAGAGAAAAAGAAGGGATGTCTTTAAATCTTGAAAACTTTGCATATGGAGATTCATTTTACTATTCTCTCTTCTGTATCTGTTTGAAATTGTTTAATAAGAAAAAATACTAAAAATAATTGGAAAAAGCTTGATGACCAGAGGATATTTAAATTTCCTCTAGGGGATTACCTTCTCTGTCTAGAGCTACTGGCTAACACAGTAGCCATGGCCACATGTACTACTGAGCACTTGAGATGTTTAGTCTGAATTGAGATGTGCTGTAAATATGGAATATATGATGGATTTCAAGGACTTTGTACAACAAAAAGGAAAGTAAAATATGTCATTCACAATTTTAAAATATTTATTACATGTTGAAGCAACAATATTTTATATCTATTAGATTAAATAAAATAATATTAAAATTATTTGCATCTGTTTCTTTTACTTTTTTAAATGTAACTACTAGAAAATATAAAATTACATATGTGGCTTGACATAGGTTGAAGAAAGGAGAGCATGCTAGAGAAAGTTATATTTCAGAAAGAAATACAAACAGGTTTCTTAGAAGTTTTTGAAAGCTGGGGAAGGACTAGAACAGTTGATGGAATTTAGTATATAATCCCAGCACACTCTGACTGTTTTTTTCAGTACCATCTCAAGTAAAGTCAGAATGTTTCATAGCAGAGAGACTTCCTAAACAGGAAATCTGAGCCAGTTTTCAGCCTCCTGCTATATTTGGAGAGCATGAGAAGACAGCATTAAATTGGGAAGGCTACTAAAGAGTACAGTCAACTAAGAATTAAAAGTCCTTTAAACTGGTGGACTATAATAAGACACTCAAAGCATTTAATGCTACGAGAATATCAAACAGATTTAAAACCTCTGGTTGCTGTAGTCACTTAAGTTCTTAAGAAAAATCATTTTTCGTTGAACTGGTTTTATATCATATTAGTTTGCATACACCAACTCATTTTACAGATTGACTTTTAGAAAATATTATATTACTAGGCACTTTTATAGTTCCTACATGATTTAAAAACAATCTCTACTAATAATGACTATATAAGCATATTCACATTAAGTGCTCAGTTTTAAAAATGAAAGCTATCAGAAATATATGTCTTAAAATGAATCATTTAAGGATTTTTTGGGTAGATTTTCCACTGCTGGACTGATAAGCTACTGACACTCATTTGGGGAGGATGCATCTAAAGCTCATAGCTCCCAATTCTGATGATCCCATTCTCCTCATGAACGCTCAAATGTCTAAATGTCTAATTTCGTCATTGTTTTAACTTCTATTTTCTGGTAAGCTCTACAAGCAAGGGAACTGAACTATGAATAGTATAATAACCACGTGTACATGGGTAGACTCTAGCCTGGCATGAAGCAGCTGAAATGAGCTGGCAAGCATAAGAGGCTATATGACTCTACCAGGTCCCAGAGGAGTAGCGGCTTTCAGGTATCCTAGGGAATTGTGCATTATTAACAAGACTATAATGTTTTTAATAAGCCTGATTTGCCAAGGCAGAAGACTTGTTTTTGCCTTTTGTGTTTGGCCGCATCAGCAGTCAAGGAGGGAGCTGGAAGCTACCCAGATTTGCGGGGGCAAAACTTTCACAGCCTTGGGCAAGATATAGCATGTAAGCCGAACAGGTGCTTGATTTATGCATTTTCCAGTACTGAGTTTCATAGCTGCTGTTTAACAAATAATAAATCAATAATGGTAGTGAGGAAATTTTAGAGGGCCATGTTCAGGATCTAAAAAAATCAATATATATCCATGTTCTCTTAAGCTGTAGAGGGTTTGAGACATTGATTGGTGGGGGAACTATAGCCTTGCTTGAACATTTCAGTGGTTTAATTCAGTCTAGGGTGGTTGAAAAAAATTCACAATCAATTAAATTCTACAGTAAAATTCAAATATAATTCAAATCCAAAATTCTATCAGAATAATCCTTTTGTTGAAAAATTTGATTCAAAGGAACCTAAAAGAATTACTTAACTTACTGATTTTGCCAAGTTTGAACAGTGAGTACTTGATAAAAAGTATAAAAACTTTTTATCTGATAAATATATCTGGAAACTGCAGGTAAGAAATTAGGAAATGTGCTTCTATACCTCATGTGAGTGAGGGGCCAAAGAGAGGAAAAATTCTGTTGAATTACCTCAAATCCCATGTGTAGGAATGGCTTTTTAAACTTAAAGTTGTAAGACATAATTGTATCAAACTTATAATGTTCCTAAATATACTGACCAAAGAATGCTTTGGTTTTTAACAATACAGTAGCTTTGATGAATGTCAAATGACAAATGAAAGAATTCTGCTTTACTAGATTAAAGCAGAGAACTTTATATTAAAACATACTTTTATTTCTAATTAAAAAATAAATATTGCCTAATAAAACCTAATCCAAATCAAGGTAAAAGAAATAATAAAACACACACATACACATAGGTTTTCAGAGACCCTCATAATAAATATGTCAAGGAAGTTATTATTTATATCCACTGATAAAAGAGACAACAAAGGCTCAGACTGCTCCATTAATCGCTTTAAAAAGTCACATGGCTCTGTTTTGAGAACTAAGATTAGAAACTTGTTTTATTAACTGTCAGCTTTTTTCCCCCATCTATAAAATGTAACATATATGCTTAGGGTTTTCTGGGGTAGATAATCTTACTTCCATTTTGTAAGAACAGGGGCAAAATAGTTCTGGAAATATGAACACACCTTGACACAGAATAAAACTCATTTCCCTTAGTTTTTATATCAGTATACCTAAATAATGATACTACTATACTATGTGTGTGCTTCACAGCTGCTAACAGACCACACAACTAGGTAAAGTGCATGATTCCTGGACTATACATCATGTGTTCCCTCCCTCTCCTTAACAGCTAGGCAACAGTTTATGTGCACCAATAATTGCTACGGTAGTTCTTGTGGGCTAGAGGCTAAGGTTAAAATAAAATACAAAAGATGAAAGAGAACCCGCTAATTTCTTCAGCTTCAAGGGAGATTTCTGCAGCAATGTGTAGAGCCAAAAGAGAAAGAAAGACCTAGCTTATTGTTAATGATCAAATTTCTGGCACACTATACCATTACAGCTGGTGTTAACGACACCTATTACAGTGCCTCTCCTCTTGTTGACCCTCAAATCAGTAATTCAACACAGGTTTAATCCAGTGCTTATTATGTACAAGGTATTGTTTGAGGTATGTGAGATATAACAAACTGGAAAAAAAATGACTACTCTCATGGGACTTACATTCCAGTAGAGTAAGACAGACAACAAACAACAAATATAATAAATAAATTATACAGTATGTTAGAAAGAGTAGTGATATGAAAAGAAAATTGTTGACCTGGGAGCTAAAGTTATATAAATAGAACTTCTGAAAAGTCATTTGCCTAAGGTTAACTAAGTTAAAGAACTATAGTTTTACATTTATTTTAATTATATGTAATATACTGAACTAGATAGTGGGGATCTGAAGATGGATAACACAGGCTTTGTCTCTATTGACATTATAGTCACATAAGACAGACCAATATAGATGTATAGAGATAATCATACTACCACATGTAACATCTTGCATTAGCAGTGGAAAGAAGTTAAAAGGGCAATTCTATGTGTGAGAATGGGAAAGAAGAATGGTATAGAATGCCAATGACGTGGAAGAAGGTTGGAGCTGTTGGGGGAACAATTTCATTAGTTTTGTTATTAATATTTGAATAGTTATCTATTATTATCTACTATTGCAAGAATAATGCATTTTTAGCAGGAAAGCTAGCTAGGAAAATGTATACTGCAAAAGATGGCTTAATTTTTTTTTTTTTTAACATACTTGGCTTGATTTTAACAGTGAACTAATATACTCACAAACTGTAAACTTCCTAAGGACAAGATTTGGTCTAAATTTTATACATATTTTATACATACTTTATTGTATAGCAAATATTTATTGACTTGAATGTTAGAACAGGTAAACCTAACAGAACTTCAAGATTTACATCACTTTTTACCAAGGTTATATTTTCAAATACTACAACTTTGTTGTATTCCTAAGATTTTTATTTCTACATTAGAACACGTTGTATTCTGTACAGGTTGTTTCACGTAAAATCTTAACTTATTTTGATTTGTCACACAGGTAATGTAATCTATCTCTGCTGATCTCATACTGCAAAGATAGGTGACTTTGAGATTGGAGTAAAATCTCTTTATCGCAGTTGGTAATTATGTAATTTTTGATTCAGATAAACACCTAAAATTAGTCTAATACCTTAATTTGCAGCTTTGCTTCTTGCAGTCGACCCTTCCATGAGGCTACAAATTTAAGGCAATCCATAGAACAGACCATAACCCTGTAAAAGTAAAGCATCAAATGTCAGAAAGAGATAATCTTCAGGAATTAAAATATGAAGATCTATAGAAGATATATACATTCCTATTTATTTAAAATTGAAACATTTATAATATACAAGTAATCAGATATCTTAAGCTATGCACAATACCTTAGATTTCACACTAAGTTTTTAAAGTTAACTTGTTATGTCAGTCTCCTCTTCAAGGTTGTGTAGGTACCTTGAGGATAGGGTCTTTTATTTTTACATCCTCCATTTTGACCATTATCCTCAAATGCAGGCACATGATGGGGGTTCCATAAATGTTTCCTAGCTAAACTGAAATATGATATTTATAATATAATCCTGAGGTACTACCAACTGAATATCCACAAAGCATTAAAAAGCAACTAAATTTTGTCCAGTATGTTTTTGGAAGTTTCTCTTTCATTACAACCTAACTTAAAAATTATACACTATATATGATAATCCAAATTTGTTTTTAAAAAGAGTTTGATCTTAACCATCAAATACTGTTTCCCACCAAGAAGCCTAGTCAGCATTGTTCAATAGAATTTTCTACAGAGATAAAAAAATTTTCATTCAGTCCAAAATGGCAGCCACTACCCAAATGTGGCTATTGAGAACTTTCAATGTGGCTAGTGTATTCAGAAATTACATTTTTAATTTTATTTAACTATTTTTTGGGGGGGTGTATAAAAAATTTAATAGCAGGTGGTGTTAGCAGTTCTTTTCTTGCTGATACAGACCACGGTTTTTCCATCTGGAATTTACAGCAGTGCCACTTGGATTTGGGTGGAGTGAGCAGAATGTGAATTGAGAAGGTTCAAGGGGGACATATGCTTTTACATAAATCACGTGAAGGGAGTTTTGAAGTCATTATTGTTATTGCTTCAGGATGATGGGGTTGTTTCTTTTGATATTAAGTGTATTAGCTGTTTGTATATTTTGGATATTAACCCCTTGTCAGCTGCACTATTTGCAAATATTTTTCTCCCATTCTCTAGGTTGTATTTTCGTTTTGTTGATGGTTTCCTTTGTTGTGCAAAAGCTTTTAAGTTTAATTAGGTCCCATTTGTTTATTTTTATCTTTATTTATTTTCCTTAGAAGACAGATACAAAAAATATTGCTACAACTTATGCCAAGAGTGTTCTGCCTATGTCCTCTTCTAGGAGTTTTATGGTTTCATGTCTAACATTTAGAACTTTAATCTATTTTGAGTTTATTTTGAATACAGTGTGAGCTAAAGTTCTAATCTCATTGTTTTACATGTAGATGCCCAGATTTCTCAGTACTACTTATTGAACAGCCTATCTTTTCTCCATTGTATCTTCTTGCCTCCTTTGTTGGGGTTTATTTCTGCACTCTCTAATCTGTTCCATTGATCTATGTGTCTGTTTTTGTGCCAGTACCATGCTATTTTGATTGCTATAGCTTTGTAGAATAAAGTCTAAGAGGGTGATATCTCCAGCTTTATTCTTTTTTTTTTAATAAAGATTGCTTTCGCAGGGACTTCCCTGGCAGTCCAGTGATTAAGACTCTGTGCTTCCACTGAACAGGGCATGGGTTTGGATCCCTGGTCAGGGGATTAAGATCCCGCATATCAAGTGGTGTGGCCAAAAAAAAAAAAAAAAAAAGATTGCTTTGGCAATTTGGGGTCTTTTGTGGTTCCATTTCCATTTTAGAATTATTTGCTCTAGTTCCATGAAAAGTGCCATGAGTATTTTGACATGGATTGCATTAAATTTGTAGATTGCTTTTGGTAGTATAGTCATTTTAACAAAATCTTAAGAGCAACAGTATCTTTCCATGTTTTGGAATCTTCTTCAATTTCCTTCATTAATGTTTTACACTTTTCAGAGCATAGGTCTTTCACCTCCTTGATTAACCATATTCCTGGGTATTCTTTTTGATGTGACTTTAAACATGATTTTTTTTTACTCTCTCTTTCTCATAGCTCATTATTATTGTATAGAAAGACAAGAGATTTCTGTATATTAATCTTGTATCCTGCAACTTTGCTGATTCATTTATTAGTTCTAATAGTTTTGGGGTGGAGACTTTAGAGTTTTCTATATGCAGTATCATGTTGTCCGCAAATAGTGAAAGCTTCAACTCTTCCCTTCTAATCTGGATGCCTTTTATTTCTTTCTTGTCTGATTACTGTGGCTAGAACTTCAAATAATATGTTAAATAGAGGTAGCAAGAGTGGGCATCCTTGTCTTGTTCCTGAATTTAGAAGGCTTTTGTATTTTCACCACTGAGTATGATGCTGGCTATTGGTGTGTCATAAATGATCTTTACTATGTTGAGGTATGTTCCATCTATATCCACTATGATAAGCGTTTTT
Organism: Hippopotamus amphibius kiboko; assembly: GCF_030028045.1. Classification (NCBI taxonomy): domain Eukaryota; kingdom Metazoa; phylum Chordata; class Mammalia; order Artiodactyla; family Hippopotamidae; genus Hippopotamus; species Hippopotamus amphibius. The sequence continues at coordinate 48,832,815 of NC_080194.1, forward strand.
ATCATGAATGGATGTTGAATTTTGTCAAATGCTTTTTCTGCATCTATTGAGATGATAATGTGATTTGTGCCTTTTCTGGTGGTAATATGGTATATCACATTAATTGACTTGCAAATGTTGACTCTGTAATAAATCCCATTTTATCATGGTGTATGATCCTTTTTACATACTGTTGGATTCCATTTGCTAATATTTTGTTAAGGATTTTTACATCCTATATTGATCAACTGTCCTGTAATTTTCTTTCTTGTAGTGTCTTTGTCTGCTTTTGGTATCAGGGAAATAGTGGCCTTGTAGAATGAATTTGGGAATGTTCTATCCTCTTGAATTTTGGGGAATAGTTTTAGAAGGATAGGTATTAGTTCTTCTTTATATGTTTGATAGAATTCCCCTGTGAAGTTGCCTAGTCCTGGACTTTCGTTGGCTGGGAGTATTTTTATTACAAATTCAATTTCATTACTAGTGATTGGTCTGTTGAAATTATCTACTTCTTCTTAAGTCAGTCTTGGCAGGCTGTATACTTCTAGAAATTCATCCATTTCTTTAGATTGTTCAATTTGTTGGCATATAACTGTTGGTAGTATTCTCCTGTGATTTTTTTTTTTTTTAATTTCTGTGGTATTGGTTGTTATTTCTCCTCTTTCATTTCTTATTCTCTCTCTTCTTTTTGGTAAGCATGGCTAAAGGCTTATCAATTTTGTTTATCTTCTCAAAAATCCAGCTCTTGGTTTCATTAATCTTTTCTGTTATTTTTTTCTTATGTCTATTTTACTTTTTTCTCCTCTGATCTTTATTATTTCCTTTCTTCTGCTGACTTTAGGCTTTGTTATTTCTTCTTTTTCTAATTCTTTTAGGCAGTATGTTAGGTTGTTTATTTGAGATTTTTCTTGTTTCTTGAGGAAGGCCTGTATTGTTATCAACTCTTAGAACAGCTTTTGCTGCATCCCATAGATTTTGGAATGTTTTGTTTCCATTTTCATTTGTCTCAAGGTATTTTCTGATTTCCTCTTTGATTTCCTCATTGACTTATTGGTATTTTAGTAGCATGTTGTTTAGTTTCTATATGTTTGCTCTCTTCCCATTTTTCTTTCTGAAGTTGATTTCTAGCTTCATACTAATGTGGTCAGAAAAAATGCTTGATATAACTCTGACCTCTTAAATTACTGATGCTTGTTTTGTGATCTTGTATATGATCTCTCCTGAAGAATATCCCATATGCTCTTGAAAAGAATGTGTATTCTCCTGTTTTTGGATATAATGTCCTGTAGATATCAATTATGTTCAAATGTTCTATTGCATCATTTAAGACCTCTGTCGTCTTACTGATTTTATCTGGATGATCTGTCCATTGATGTCAGTTGGGTATTAAAGTCCCCTACTATTATTGTGTTATTGTCAATTATCACTTCATGTCTGTTAGTATTTGCTTCATATATTTAGGTACTCCTGTATTGAGTGCATGTATGTTAATGAGTATAATATTCTCTTCTTGAACTGATCCTTTTATCATTATATAATGCCCTTCTTTGTCTTTTGTTTTAGCCTTTGTTTTAAAGTCTATTTTGTCTGATATTAGTATTGCTATAACCACTTACTTGTTGCTTCTGTTTGCATGAAATATCTTTTTTGCACTTGTTCTCTTTCAGTCTGTGTGTGCCTTTAGGCCTACAGTGAGTCTTCTTATAGGCAGCATAATGAAAGGTCTTATTTTTGTATCCAGTCAGCCTCTATGTCTTTTGATTAGAGCATTAGTCCATTGACATCTAAAGTAATTATTAGTACATATTGCCATTTTATTACTTGTTTTCTGGTTGCTTTTGTAGTTTTTTTCTGTTCATGTCTTCTTGTGGTTTGCTTGTGTTCCTTTCTTTTTAGTTTTAGTGTATGTATTGTAGATTTTTTTCTTTTAAGCGCTTTATTGGGATATAACTACTTTACACTCATACCAGCTTTTGAGGTACACCAAAGTGAATCAGCTGTATTTATACATATATTCCCATATCCCCTCCCTCCCACCCTCTCTGTCCTGGTCCTCTAAGGCATCACCCATCATCGAGTTGATCTCCCTTTGTCACACAGCAACTTCCCACTAGCTATCTATTTTACAGTTGGTAGTGTATACATGTCTATGCTACTCTCTCACTTCATCCCAGCTTCCCCTTCGCCCCCCCACTCTCCCAACCCCATGTCCTCCAGTCCATTCTCTGCATCTGCATCCTTATTCTTGCCCTGTCACTGGGTTCATCAGTACCATTTTTTTTTTTTTAGATTTCGTATATATGAGTTAGCCTACAGTATTTGTTTTCCTCTTTCTGGCTTACTTCACTCTGTTATTGTAGGTTTTTGATTTGTGGTTGTTATGGGGTTCATGTGTGTTGACCCATAAATATATCTACTTCATTCAAACTGATAGTCATTTAAGTTCAAACCCATTCTAAAAGATCTACATTTTTACTCCCCTCTCCCACATTTTTGTTTTTTGTGTCATATTTTACATTTTCATGTTTATCCTTTAACTGTTTGTTGTAGTTATAGTTGCTTTTACGCTTTTTGTTTTTTAATCTATGTACTGACTTATTTAAGTGACCTTCAACATTTACTATATATTTATCTTTCCTACTGGGATTTTCCCTTTTCTTATAGATTCTTACTTATTTTCCACTTAGAGATCTTTCAAGAGTTCTTTTAGGGTAGGTTTAATATTGATGAATTTTTTCAATTTTTGCTTGTCTGAGAAATTATTTCTCTCTCCTTCTATACTAAATGATAATCTTATTGGGTAGAGTATCCTAGTTTGCAGGTGTTTCCTTTTCAGGATTTTAAACTTATCATGCCACTCCTTTCTGGTCTGCAATTTTTCTGCAGAGAAATCAGTTGCCTTACAGGGACTCCCTAGTGTATGACTCTCTATTTTTTTCTTGCTGCCTTTAGAATTCTCTGTTTTTAACTTTTGCCATTTTAATTATGATATATCTTGGTGTGGGTCGTTTTGGGTTCATCTTGCTTTGAGACCCTCTGTACTTTCTGTACCTAGATATCAATTTCCTTCTTCAGGTTTGTTACGTTTTCAGATACAATTTCCTCAAGTACATTTTCATTCTCCTTCTCTCCCTCTTTTCCTTCTGGAACCACTATAAAGTGAAAGTTGGGACACATGTTATCAGATATGTTTCTTAGATTGCTTTTTTTTAAAAAAAAATTGTTTCCCCCCTTGGTGTTCTGATTGGATGATTTCCATTCTTCTACCTTCCAGATCACTTATGCATTCTTCTGTATCACTTAGTCTGCTATTCATTCCTTCTAATGTGTTCATTCAACTATTGAATTATTTATTTTTGACTGGGTCTTTATATTTTCTGGTTTCTTGTGAACATATTCATTTTTTAGATCATTTCTTTTTCCTAATTAACATTTTCACTACCAATGTTTCTAATTCTTTATCTGGCAAACTGTTTATTTCTCTTTCATTGCTTATTTTTTCTCTTGCTTTCAACTGAGAGTAGTTCCTCTGCCTTTTCATTTTTTATACTTAACTTTCTCTGCCTCTATGAATTTAGGTGAAACAGTTACCTATTGCATCTTAAAGGGGTGTTTTCATGTGGGAGTGTCTCTGTGCAGACTATATATGCTCAAAGCCTTTGGTGGGAGAACTGGATTTGATGTGGATGCCAGTCATGTCTTTCCTCAGAGTGCTGGCAGCTATCACCTTGGTAAGTGGTGGGGCTGGAGAAAGAGCTGGCCTGGGGTGTGAGGCAAAACTTCTCTGGTCAGCAGCCATCACTGCCCTCCCAGGGGTGGGATCTGATCCTATGTTGCTGAAGCAGAACACCTGTGTGTCAGGCTCAAACTGGCTCCATTCCCTTTAGGTGTGTGTTTTCCCCTCTCCCTACATCGAGAATTTTGTCCCAGGAGAGGAGTGCTGAAGCAAGTTAGGTTCATGTGCATACAGTGGTCCAGTGTGTTGCCTGTGCAGGCACTGTGGTTCTGCTCAGACACAGACCATGGTCGAGTCTTTTCCCTGGTTGCAGCTGCCCCAGACCCAGGGCCATCCTGTGGCACGGACTAAGTGGGGTCTGACCATTTGCTTAGCTTGGGTTGAAGCACATGATAAGGTGGGTGCAGGAAACCAGGCAGCTGCTAGAGCAGACCTCTCTTCCTTGCCTTGGGGGCAAGACCTCTTTGTCTCTCACAACTGATCACTATCTCCAACCTCCTCTGTGCTCCAAAGGGGAGGCAGGGCCTGTGCGGTTTTTCTGTGTATACTGGGGCAGGGTGGTGGGCTGAACTGTGGTGTACAGTGGCTGCCCTCAGAAATCTGGGCTGCTTCTGGGGTATCACTTTAGTAAGTGCCAACAATGGCCACCACAGCCCATCAAGGGTCCACCCCGGGACCAAGTCACCTCTGTATCCCAAAGTCAAGTCTTTTCCCTGGTCCTGGCCACCCCAGATCCAGTGCCATACTGTGGCACGGAGTGAGAGGGGCAAGAGCATTTGCTTAGCTCAGGCTGGGGTGTATGATGACACAGTCATGGAAAACTCAGCAGCCACTAGAGCAGACCTCTCTCTGCCCTGCCCCAGAGGCTAGCCAGTGTACACACACTCCTTTTGCATGGAGTCCAGGATTCTTCCAGCCCTTCTATTTGTCACAGTGTTCCTCCAACCAGCAAAGGGGGCTTGTCTCCTCCATGTAGGACCCCAGGACTGGGATGCCTAGTCTGTGCCTTGGTCTACTCACTCCCCAGGGCGAGGGTCTGCCCATATAATCGCCCTTTTCCCCTGAGTCCCCTTTCTGGGGCATAGGTCCTGACTTGATCACTTTTCTTCCCTTCCTACACTATTACATGTGTATTTTGCTTACAACCTTGGTCCTTCTACCGGTTCCACTTAGTTTTTAGTGGAATTGCTCCACCTATAGGTATATTTTTGATGTGTTCATGGGAGGAGGTGAGGTACACATCCTCTTACTCCACCATCTTGTTCTCCTGAAGCTTATTTAATTTTAATTCATTTAAGTTTAAATAGCATCATTTGACTTCTGCCTACCATACTGGACACAATAGATCTAGATAAATAGATGACCAAAATTTTAAAAATTAAAGTTTGCCTTTTTCAATTCTAATAAAAACCACATCATAATTGAAAGCAATGCTCTCTAAACTAAAAGTTTACTGTTACTAAAAGGCAACTATTAAGAAATAACACAACTATCTGGATTCAACAATAAATTTATTCCCTTGACAATCAAGGGAATGTGATCAGAAGTGAACAAATCAAAGTATAATTACCCTCAGACAAATAAGTATTTCATTCTATTTACCTTGCAGTTTCCTGGCGAAGAGCATTGAGAAATGTATCTGGGTGGAAGAGTTCTGATAGATCAAGTGTATCAGAGAGAAGAGTCTGTTTTTCAGCTCTCTCTACCCAGTTCTAGAAGGAGGGAAATACAGAAACACACATTTAAAAACTTTGCAAACTTGAAAGATAAAGAAATCTATTAAAGAATAATTATGCAGAAGTCATTTTCAATGAGGAAGTTATACAGTTTCCAAATGCTTTGAAATTATGTCTAGGAAAAAAAAATTTCCACTATATGTTGTGAAATCTGTTGTAGTTTTTTGATATAATATCCATCTATCACAAGAAAAAGCTTCTTTGCACATCCTTTTGTTAGCGGACTACTCAAAATAAAAAGTCTAAAATATGACATTTAATCTCATATCTGGCATTTAGGTTTGGACTAGTACTTCTTCTAGTGATAACTCACCCCTCAAAGTGTGCTCAGGGGATACTGAGCATCTGGGTCTAATACTAGAGTCCCCAAGGCTACCAATTCTTGGCAATGCAGACTGAACTTGGGTTCCAGATTTAACACTAATTTGCCACCTTACTAAATCAAGTATTATAGTGGAGGGTAATGTCCAGGAGAAAATAACTTTTTTGTTAAAATGTATTTTTAATAGTTTATTCTACTTATCTACCATTTTTAAATCAATTTATACTCCATTTGGAGAAAGATACATCATCAAGTATGTTTGATAAGTATAATAAAAAACTGCCATTTGGAACAAATAACAAAAACAACAACGTCATGCAAAACTTACTATATGCTTTCCATGTATTAACCAATTTTATGCTTATTACAATCCTAAAGTTGGTGTTAATATCCCCATTTTACAATCAGAAAATGGAGGTGTGGTGAAGTTAGGGGTCTTGCCCAAGGTCACATAGTTATTGTTGGAGCCAGGTAATAAATGCGGGCGATCTGTTTCTCAGGTGATTTGAATATTTCCTGCAGGTACTAATGTGCCTTAAGAGATAGTTTACTGACAATTTCTGAATCAGTTTGTTATTTCAGCTGGTACACAGAGATGGTATCACAGTAATGGCTACTAAAAACTTTCAGAATGCTCATTTACTCAGTAATTCATTCTGCATGATTTATAAAGTCTAGGAAAAAATTATTTATTTAATTTATTATTGTGTAGAAAGGCTGTGTTTCATGTACTAGAACACCCTGTTATCCACCCAAGCATTTATATCTGTCAGCCAGGTCTAGAATAGGAGAAGTTAATATCTCCAAAGTTAGTGTGCTTGCATTAATATCTTAATGCATTTGACTAGTAATCCTCCCCTACAGTCTGTAGCAAAAATGTTCCTATGTCCTCCCTACTGATTGATAATATGTTGATTTTAAAAGTAGAAAAGACTTTAAAAAGAGATCTCTTTAACAAAGTATAATTATTTCTTCTTGGATATTATCCTTTTAATAATAACACTCCGTAAAGTATCTATTTTCAATTAAATAATTTAAAGTTATGCATAACAAATATTATTTACTCCTTGTCAAGTATTTTCATAACTGCCTTCTATTTTCATTACCTAAACACAATCAACAAATTATAATTCCATGACCCATTTTTATTGTAAATATTTATTTTTAAAACAACTGTAAATATATCAAATTATACTATTATTTCAAAAAGTCCTTGACATTAATTTTGAATTCCAAAACTCCAAAAGAGTTGTTGCCAACTATGGATGTGCAAATGTTCAAATTAATTAAAAATTAGAGTGTGGCTGATAATCAGAGTTTTACTTCATTAAAATCTGAATTAACATAATTAGTCAAGGAGAAAAAGCTTCTTTAGTAAAATGTTTTTTATTAGTCTATAGTAAAAATAACCTGTTAGTCTATTAAGCTTAAAGGTAGACTAAAGCAAAGGTATATTTGATAAGATAAAGCTTAAATAACAAAAATTCTTTTAATGTATATAATATCTTTGAACAGAAAATTTCACAATAAAGAACCAATAAGCACATTTTTTTAATTTTTAAAAACTACATTAAATCTGCCCATGGATGTTTACAAAAGCTTTATTCATAACTGCCCAAACTTGGAAGCAACCAAGATACATCCTTCAGTACGTGAATAGATAAATAAACTGTGGTACACTGTGACAATGGAATATTATTCAGCACTAAAAATAAATGAACTATTGAGCCATGAAAAGGAATGGGGGAAGCTTTATTAAATGCATATAACTAAGTGAAAGAAGTCATTCTGAAAAAGCTACATACTATATGATTCCAACTATACAACATTCTAGAAAAGGCCAAACTATGGAGATCGTAAAAAGATCAGTGGTTACCAGGGATGAGGGAGGAGGGAGAGTTGAATAGGTAGAGCAGAGGATTTTTAGGGCAGTGAAAATACTCCGTATGTATTATAATAATAGGTATATGTCATCATACATTTGTTCAGATCTGCATAATGTTAAAGGTCTAGAGTGAACCCTAAGGTAAATTATGAACGTCGGTTATTATGATGTGCTTACATAGATTCAACCTTGGTAAAAATGTACAGTTCTGATGAATGATGCTGATAATGCGGGAGGCTATGCACGTGTTGGGGCAGGGAGTATGTGCGAAATCACCGTACCTTCCTTTCAGTTTTGTTGTAAACCTAAAATTGCTCGAAAAAATAGTCTTTTTAAAAAAATGATATTTATACTCATTTAAAATAATAGAAATAAAGATAATTAGTGTAATCTTCATGAGCAGTAATGCACGTATATGGATTGAGCTCTCAACATTACTGGCAGTTATTTTTCAGTAAATGTTTCTTCTTTACTCCACTCCTGGTTACAGGCCATGCTCTTTTTAAAGGACTAGGTTTGAGACTGAACATAAGGCCCATGCCTCTCCTATGATTATACAACTATATAGCTATAATTATTTAATAAATGTAATTACAGATGTAAGCAAATAAATACCCACTAGAACTGAACAACTTAATGGTTTGGGTAATTTCTTAAATACTATAACACACTCTTAGATTCATAGGCAGTAAAACTCCTAAACTAGAATGAACCATAGTCATCATCCAGTATAGTCTCCTTACTATAACATACAGAAAATGATTTTTCCCAGGTGATGTAGGACAGTTTAAAAATATTGCAGAATTTTACTTTAAAAAGACTAGTGATGAAGCAGAAGCATGAACAGAAATGGCATTCATTCACTCATTCAGAAGCACTTACTGAAGGCAAAGAGCTTATCATCTAGTTAGGGGAGATCAAATATGCATAAATCATTGTCGTAAAAGGTATTAAGTGAAAAATCATATAAGAAATGAATCATGTCTTACGAGTGATCTACTCCTATATGGACCAATATATACAGAATTTTGAAGGAAAAGGCTGTTCTCTCAAGAATTTAACATCTAGCTAACTTACCGTTCACTTGTGAATATAAGTGAGTATCATTTTTTAGGCCAGAGTTTAGAAAATAAATAAACCACACCTCTGTATTTTTTTTCTTTTAAACATTACTCAAAAGTGTTCTCCAATTCTTTTATACATGACTTAAAACTAAGATTTTTAAGGATAAAGGAGTCAGTTAAATCTGCTAAATACAGAATTAAATCTAAATGATTTTTGTAACAAAATTAAATGCATATAATAAAAAAATCTTTTGAAAAACTCAAAGGGCCACAAAGCATAAAAACAGAAATAATTAAATCAAATGACTGGAGTAAATCCAATTGTATCACTTATGTCCCACAGAGAAAAATATATTTCCTTTCAAGTGTTCACATACATTTATGAAATATATCATGTATCTAGACACAGAGAAGAAAATGAGCTTCAATCTTTTATCATAATGAAACAAAAATATAAGAATTTAACATATTATAAAAGTGGCATCATACATCACTGGGGAATGAAAAAGATGTTAAAAAAATGGCACTGGAGGAAAATTATTCACTTTTTTGGGGGAAAAAAGTCTAAACTTTAATTCATATACAGTCTAAAATTACACTAATTAGCATTCAGAGTTGAAATAATGTTGAAAAAGAGAAAACCAAGACAAGGGAAAAAAGATTATATCTGATTAGAATGGTGGACATTTTTAAAAAAAGAAAATACATGCTAGATTATAAAAAACTTTATATATACAAAAATATCATAAATAAAACTAAAAGGCATTAAAACTAAGTTTGGAAAAATATTTTCCACAAATATGAAACTGAATTAATAACTGATACAATTGTAGATTGTTCATATGCTTATTGAAACATAAAGATAGGATCATCCTTAATAGTCACGTAAATTTAAAAATTAAGACCTTTTTTTTAGCCCTTCAGAATAGCAGAATGAGAAATGATAATGCTCAAATGTTGGTATGTATCCAACATGGACACAATTTTGGACACAATATTTTTATAAAGCAATTTGATGAAACATGTCAAAGCTTTAAAAAAAGCAATTTGATGAAACGTGTCAAAGCTTTAAAAATATTTTACTTAGTAATTCTGTTTCTCAGGATGTAAATTAAGAAAGTAATCAAGACATTATTTTGGCTTGCTCATTTAAAATTATTTGTAATATTAAGAAATTAGAAGCATAATAATAGAAATTCTATAATAATATAGAATAATAGAAATTAGCCAATTAAATTATGATACTCAATACAATAAAATATTACATAATAAAAGCTGGTATTTGAAGAATACTTAATGACAATGGAAAATGTTTATTACTTAATGTATTTATCAGAATGTAGAAATGTATACATAGTATTAGTCTGATTATATAAAAATTACTTGAATACATAGAGAAAATATTGACAAAAGCCATTATCATCTTATGTCATTTCAGTTGGGTCTGGCTTATAACCTATTAATGACTGTCTTCATTCACATTTTATAGCAATTATTTAGTATAAGATAAAATTTACGGCAAATAACAAATAATTCAGGCAATCATTCTCAATGTGCCATCTTTTATGTTCCTTCATCTTTTCTTCAAAATTATTTAGTATAAATTTAGAGATTTAAGAATCTGAGAACAAATTCATCCAAAATTAAAATCTAATTTACCCAGAATAAAATTAAGTACCTCCAGTCATTGACTGGAGTAAAAAAAAACATTAAAAGTTATTAGCATGTTGACAAGTCTGGATACAAGTTTCTTAATTCATTGGATTAACAGATAGTAATAAACTGCAGCTCATCCACAAAGTAGATTATCAGGAATTCTATCGGAATTAAAACCTCAGAATTAGTAATTAAAGACAAATTTAAGATCTTTCTTCCTGGGAAAGATTTGTTGTACCAACTTCAAAAAATAGTACGTGTACTACTAGATACTTGCCATTCCTTGAGTCTAAATTTTTCCTAAATTCAAACCTGGGTTTATATCATCATTTCTCAAATCTTGTGCATTAGGTTTACTAGTCATATAAGCTTGGGAGAAAAGATAAATTAAGTAAGCTCTCCAAGTTTACAGTCTCAGTTTCAAGTCATCTTTAAATAGACTTTTGAGACTGAAATGTAAAATGCGGAGTTCAAGAGAACAAGATTGATTTGGAACAGTTTTCTGGAGATCTAATCATTTTGAGTATATGATCCTTAAAAAAATAATTTCTTGCCTCATGTACTCCATTAATAAAGTTACCTTGCCTATCAACTTTAGAGAACTGTTTTTCAAAATTGTGTTAAATACATTGCAGTTAAGACTCCATCCATTAATGTTCTGCTATCCATTTACACTGACTTTAATTCTTCACAGTATCTCAGAATTTTTATGTTTTAATTTTTGTTCGGCTAAATTAATTCCTAATTTTCTTTTTGATATCCTCTTTGTCTCATAGGTTATTTAAAAGTAGGTTTTTAACTTCCAAGTATTTTAAATTTCCTCAAATCTTTTTGTTACTAATTTTTAACAATTCTATTGTAAATCCTTTTAGATTATTTGATATAAGTTTGATCTATCTGTGGATCCACCTTGGTATAATTCTGTGTGTACTTGAAAAGAATGTGTCCTCTGCTGTTGAAAGTAACGTTCTATAAACATCAATTAAGTTACTTAATAATGTTGTTCAAGTCTTCTATATCCCTACTGCTTTTCTGTCTACTCATTCTGTCAATTATTGTGAGAGGTGTTTTGATATCTCCAACTTTAATTGTGGATTTATCTATTCCTCCTCACAGTTCTATCAGTTCTATCATCATGTATTTTGAAACTCTGTTGTTAGCTGTGTAACAGTTTAGTATTGTTATGTTCTTTTGATGACTTGATCACTGTATCATTATAAAATAACCTTCATTATCCCTTGTTATATTCTTTGCTTTGAAACCTACTTTGCCTGATATTAATATAGCTACACAATCATGGTATATCTTTTCCTACCATCTTGCTTTCAACCTATTTGTGTCCTATTTAAGGTACAGTGCCCTGATGCCTGATAGGCAACTTACTTGGACTTTGCTTTATGCAGTTTGACAATTTTTGCGTTTTAGTTGGTAGCTTTGTATATATAGATGTAAAAATACTACTTAATGATTTAATTTAACATTATTTAGGGAGGAAATGAGCTTATAAATAGCTATATATTATAAAAGAAAATTTTAGGGTTTAGGCTGAGCAAAACAGAATTCAATGAGCAAAATAATGGTTTTAATAATAATAATGATCACATTAGTAACACAGTAACATGAACATAACATATTTATCACATGTATCTCGCTCACAGATGTCAGTGTCCTTACAGCAGCACAAGGCCTTCACTGTCTGCCCCCACCCCAATTACAACCTCTCTCCCCCTCTGCCCCAATTCCCAAGAAGTATCTTGAGTATGAAGTCTCTCAGGGGAGAGTTGTTAGGGGAAACACTGACTGAAACAGTCCGCCCTGGCCAGGCAAAGACAGTAACAATCTGCATGAGTTATTTTACGACAGGAGATCCTGGTAAGGGACACAGAACCAACAAGCCACCACCAACCAGAAGAATACGGGAAAGATCAAAAGGAGAAGGGAGACACCAGTCCACATGTCCTATCAACCTCCCAGAATCCTCCTCGCTGGAATCTATCTTGGCTGAGTGATGCTCATGCCACCAGAAAGGACCCTGAGTCAGAATGACTGGCCAGAGACGACCTGGAAAATAAGCCATCACTATAAAACCTGAGACTGCGAGCCACATGGCAGAGCAGTCCTCCTGGGTCTCCTTAGACTCCTGCTCTATGCCCAGGCGCCCCTTCCCAATGAAGTCTCTTGCTCTGTCAGCACGTGTGTCTCCTAGGACAATTCATTTCTGAGTGTTAGACAAGAGCCCACTCTCGGGCCCTGGAAGGGGTCCCCCTTTCGGCAACACAACCATATCATTTTAACCTTTTACTTCTCTGACCACCTTTTTCCTTATTTACTCTCTTCAGTCATATTGACTTCCTTTTCTCAAAAAAATCTTCTGCCTCATGGTACTTGCTGTTCCCTCTGCCTGAACTTTCATCTAGCAAGTATGTATCTGCAGGGCAATTCCCTCAACTTCTTCAGGTCCCTGTCAAATACCACCATATCAAAGATGTCTTCCCCAATTCTACCACCTTAACACAACAAATGTTTTAACATATTTTACTTTTCTATCTAGAGCGCTTTATGTTATTAATAGGAATTAAAAAAGAAAAAAAAGAAAGTGTCGATGGTCAAGGTAAGTCAACAGCTGTACTTTTTCCCCATGGGACTGGTTTAAAATTTTCTAAAGGACTTCAGTGTGTTTCTTCTCTGAGATTGTTTCAAAGTAAATTGTCTAAGAAACTAAATTTGCATTTTCCCATTTTCATGTTTTTAGGCAATTTATCTCAATGAAACAACTTTAGAAAAAAAAAGTGTTGGCTTTTGAGAGGGTCTTCAATATTATAAGCTTATAAAGAAATTCTGATGTTCTCGGCCATTCTCATCTCCTTCAGATCTAGAGATATGCTGAAAGCTACCTAAATCATATGAAATCTCTCTTTGCCTTAACCTCCCCCACTGTGGATGCCATTCCCTTGCAGACTGGATAAGATTTCTTAACCATTTACATTTCCCCAGTTAAGGCAAAGAAATCATGTTTGGAAATGAGACTTAGTTTTATGGTAATTTAACCTTTATTCGTTCTAAATTCCCCATGGAGATGCTAACATCTTGTACAATGAAATGCCAGGATCAGCAGTACATCTGCAGCCATACGGAAAGGAGATAATATTTTCCTGTAAGGTATCTTTTTAGAAACAGTATTAATTGGAATATGAAATTTCTCTACACACCAATTTATGAACAGAACTTAATATTGTAAAATGGTATTGTGAAAAAATATGTACACAACCTGAACACCCATATTCATTCCAGTGGAAAACACTATAGATAATGTAATAAGCTCTCTGCTTTGCTTTACTACTTCCTTAAACTTAATAGCCTAATTTTTCTACATAAAGTTAGTATTCTCCTCCAATTTGAATCTTTGGCTTAGTGAACACAACTGTCTCCACGGGGATAAAAAAGAACAACATTTCTGAAAGAGATCTGTTACTTGTTAGGCACTCTTTATAATTCTGTCTCTAGTATATTAAAAGACTAAGGTTATTCTCTCAGTATTTACCAGCCAATTGCAAATAATATAAGGAATGAAAACAAAATATTCACAGTATTGTGGGTTTCATCTTATAGGTTATTATCTGGATTGTCAAAAAAAACATCTGGCAAAAATATTTATCAAAAAATCAAAAAACAAAAACAAACCTTGAATTAACAAAATAGAGACGGAATAAACCAAAAAAATCGTACCCCAATTATTGAGATACCCAAAAGAAACTAAATCTTAGTAGCAAACCTAGGTGCTTATAAAACTGAGAGCATGTTATATATTTCACATTGCTTACAAAAACTTAGCTACATTTCTGGGGCCAAGATAGCAGAGTAGGAAGATACTGGGCTCAACTCCTCCCATGGGAAAAGCAAAATTATAACTATTCATAGAACGGCTATCTATGAGAATGACTTGAAGATTAGCAGAAAAGGTATTCCACAACAAAGGATATAAAGAAGTAACCACGAGACAGGTAGGAGGGGTGGAGATGCAGTTTAGTCAATACCCACATTACCACGTAGGTGACCCGTAACTGGGAAGATAATCATAACTGCAGATGTTTGCCAAAGGAGTAAGGGGTCCAAGTTTCAAACTGGGCTTTCCAGTCCATGGGTCCTGCACCAGGAAGATAAGCCCACAAATATCTGGCTTTCAGTGCCAGCAGGGCTTATGTATGGGAGAGCTGGAGGATTATAGGAAACAAGGCTCTGCTCTTAAAGGGCACATGCAAAATCCCACATACTCAGCACAGAGGCAGTAATTAGAAAGGAGCCTGAGTTGAACCCCCTTGCTGATCTTGGAGAGCCTCCTGGAGAGACAGGCGGTAAATGGGATACCCCCTGGGTACACAGACACTGGCAGCATCATTTTTGGGTGCCCTTTCTAACATGGGATACTGGTGCTGGCAAGCTTCATTTTGTAGTTCTCTCTCCCACCTATTAGTGCAACAAGATTACGTGCCACCAGAGGCTGGCACCAGTCCCAGGACCCACTGGGCAGTGTAGTCACCTATGCAGGGACCATATGTCCTGGCAGCCACAGTCTCAGAAAGGGCTTGGCAACCAACCAGGCCAGGGCCAGCCTTGCATACCAGTGAGACCACAGTAACTGGTCTTGACACAACAGAAGGGTCCAGGCAGCTCACATATATGGCACCCCTGGAACATCTAGCTTTGATGACCAGACAGGATCTGTTGCTGGGCACCACAGAACATCTCCTACATAAGGTCATGTCTACAAGATCGGGAAATGTAACCAACATACCTAATACATAGAGATAAGCACAGAGGATCAGGTAAAATGAGGAGACAGAGGAATATGTTCCGAATTAAGGAACAAGACAAAACCTCAGGAAAAGAACTAAAGGATGTGGAAATAAGCAATCTGAGAAAGGATTCAATGTAATGATCATAAAGATGCTCAACAAATACAGAAGAATGGAAGAACACAGTAAGAAGCTTAACAAAGAGTTAGAAAATATAAAAAGGAATCAGAGCTGAAGAATACAATAACTGAAATAAAAAATAAGCTAGAAGGAGTCAACAGTAGATAAACTGATACACGGAAACAGACCAGTGAACTGTGAGACAAAGAGTAGTGGACATCACACAATCTGAACAGAAAAAAAAAAAAGAAATTAAAAAAAATGAGGATAGGTTAAGAGACCTCTGAGACAACATTAAGTGTACAAACATTCACATTACAGGGGTCCCAGAAGTAGAGGAGAGAGAGGAAGGGGCAGATAACTTATCTGAAAAAAAAAAAAAAAAAAAAAAAGCTGAAAACTTCCCTACCCTAGCAAAAGAAAAAGACACCCAGGTCCAAGGAAGGACAGAGAGTCACAAACAAGATGAACCCAAAGATAACCACACCAAAAATCATGACAATTAAAATGGCAAAATTTAAAGAGAGAATTTTAAAAGCAGTAAGAGAAAAGCAGCTAGTTATGCAAAAAGGAACCCCCATAAGACTATCAGTTGACTTTTCAGCAGAAACTTTGCAGGACAAAAGGGATTGGCATGATATATTCAAACTGATGAAAGAATAAAACCTACAACCGAGAATACTCTATCTGACAAAGCTATTCATTTGAAGGACAGATGAAGAGTTTTACAATCAAAGGCTAAAATAGTTCAGGCACCACTAACCCGATGTTACAAGAAATATTAAAGAGACTTCTCCAAGCAGGAAAGAAAAGACCACGACTAGAAATATAAAATTATGAAAGGAAAAATCTCTTTGGTAAAGCCAAACATGGAGTAAAGGTAGTATATCCACCACTTATAAAGCTAGCAGGAAGGTTAAGAGACAAAAACAGTAAAATTATCCATACCCACAAGAAGTAGTTAAGGCACATACACAATAAAAGATGTAAAATATGAATTAAAAAAACACTAAACATGGTGGGGAGAGTAAAAATGCAAGGTTGTTAGAATGCATTCAAACTTTAAAGCTCATCAACTTAAAACAGTCACATGTTTTTATATATAAACCTCATGGTGATCACAAACCAAACATCTATAATAGGTACACATCCAAAAAAGAGAAAGGAATACAAACATAACACTGAAGATAGTAATCAGATCACAAGGGAACAGAGTAAATTAATAAGAAAGGAACCAAAAAGAACTACAAAAATAACCAGAAAACAATGAACAAAACAGCAATAAGTATATACCTATCAATAATTACTTTAAATGTAAATTAAAAGAGACTTACTTGTAAGAGACTCACTTCATATCTAAACCCACATACACACACATACACACACTGAAAGCATGGGGATGGTAAAAGGTATTCCATGAAAATGGAAACAAAAAGAAAGCTGGGGTAGCAAATCTCATATCAAACAAAATAGACTTTAAAAACAAAGATGGTAAACAAGAGACAAAGAAGGACAGTGCCTAATGATCAAGGGATCAATCCAAGAAGAAGATATAACATTGTAAATATGTATGTGCCAAACGTAGGAGCACCTAAATACATAAACTAAATATTAATAAAGGTAATAGAAGAAACAGACAGTAATACAATAATAGTATGGGACTTTAACATCCTACTTACTTCAATGGACAGATCATCCAGATAGAAAATCAATAAGGAAACATTGGCCTTAAACACATTAGACCAGCTGTACTTAATAGATACATATATAGAACATTCCATCCAAAAGCAGAAGAATACATATTTCCAACTGTGCATGGAACATTCTCTAGCATAGATCACATGCTAGGATAGAAAATAAATCTCAATAAATCAAGGAAGATTGAAACAATATCAAGTATCTTTTCTAACCAGAATGGTATGACCCCAGAAATCAACTACAAAAAATAAATAAATAAATAAGTAAACTGCAAAAAACCACAAACGTGTAGGCTAAACAATATGCTACTAAACAATTTTACTGAAGAAGTCAAAGAGATCAAAGAGGAAATAAAAAAATGCCTGGAGGCAAATAAAAATGGAAACCCAAAATCTATGGGATATAGCAAAAGCAGTTCTAAGAGAGGAAAGTTTATAACAATACAAGCCTACCTCAGGAAACAAGAAAATCTCAAACAAATAATGTACTTTTACACCTAAAGCAACTAGAAAAAGAAGGACAAACAAAACCTAAAGTTGGTATAAGAAAAGACATCTCGAAGATCAGAGCAGAAATATGAGAGCTAGAGACTTAAAAAAAATAATAGAAAAAGATCAATGAAACTAAGAGCTGGTTCTTTAAAAAGATAAACAGGTTTGATAAAAACATTTAGCCAGACTCATCACAAAAAAAGAGAGAGGGCATAATCAATAAACTCAAAAGTGAAAAAAGAGAAGTTACAACTGACACCACAGAAATACAAAGGATCACAAGAGATTACTACAAACAATGATATGCCAGTAAAATGAACAACTTGGAAGAAATGCACAAATTCCTGAAATAAACAATCTCCCAAGACTGAACCAGGAAGAAACAGAAAATATGAACAGACCAATTTCCAGTAATGAAATGGAATGAGTGATAAAAAAAAATCTCTGAAAAACAAAGTCCAGAACCAGATGGCTTCACAGGTGAAGTTTACCAAATGTATCAAGAAGAGTTAACACCTATTCTTCTCAAACTATTCCAAAAAACTGCAAGGGAAGGAACACTTATGAACTCATCAGAAGGCCAGAATCACCCTGATAAAAAAAAAAAATCAAAGATACCACAAAAAAAGAAAATTATAAGTCAATATCACTAATGAACAGAAATGCAAAAATCCTCAACAAAATCTTAGGAAACCAAATCCAACAATACATTAAAAGGATTATACACCATAATCAAGTGGGATTTATCCCATGGATGCAAGGATTTTTCAACATCTGCAAATCAATCAATGTGACACACCACATTAACAAATTAAGGATAAAAACCATATGATGATCTCAACAGATGAAGAAAAACCTTTTCACAGTATTCAATATCTACCTATGATAAAGACTTTCAAAAAAGCAGGCAAAGAGGGAACCTACCTCAACATATTAAAGACCATATATGACAAGCCCACAGCTAACAACACACTGACTGGTGAAAAGCTGAAAGCATTTCCTCTAAGATCAGGGACAAGACAAGGATGCCCACTCTCTCTTATTTAATATAGTACTGGAAGTCCTAGACACATCAATCAGACAAGAGAGAGAAATAAAAGGAATCCAAATTGGAAAGGAAGAAGCAAAACTGTCACTGTTTGCAGATGACATGATATTATATATAGAATATGCTAATAACACCTAATAACACCACCAAAAAACTAGTAGAAGTCATCAATGAATTCAGTAAAGTTGCAGGATACAAAATTAATATTCAGGAATCTGCTGTGTTTCTATACAATTACAATAAAGTATCAGAAAGAGAAATTAAGAAAATAATCCCATTTATAATTACATAAATAAGAATAAAATACCTAGGAATAAATCAAATTAAGGAGGTGAAAGACTTGTATTTGGAAAACTAAAACACTGATGAACAAAACTGAAGATGACACAAACAAATGGAAACAAATATCATGCTCATGGATTGGAAGACCTAATATTGTTAAAATGACCATATGACCCAAGACAATCTTCAGATTCAATGAAATCCCTATCAAACTACCAATGGCATTTTTCACAGAATTAGAACAAATAATTCTAAAATTTGTATAGAAACACAAAAGACCCTGAATATCCAAAGCACTCTTGAGAAAGAGGAATAAAACTGGAGTTATCACGCTCCCTGATTTCAAACTATACTATAAAGTTACAGTAATCAAACAGTAAGATACTGGCATAAAATCTGACAGATAGCTCAATGGAACAGAATAGGAAATCCAGAAATGTACCCACACTTACATGGTCAATTAATCTATGACAAAGGAGGCAAAAATATACAATGGGGAAAAGACAGCCTCTTCAATAAATGGATGGCTACACGCAAAAGAATCAAACTGGATTACTTTCTCACACTATATACAAAAATAAACTCAAAATGAAATAAAGACTTAAATGTAAGGCCTGAAATCACAAAACTTCTAGAATAATACACAGGCACTATGCTCTTTGATATCAGTCTTGGCAGTGTTTTTTGGATCTGTCTCCTCAAGGCAGGGAAAACAAAAACAAAAATAAATAAATGGGACTATATCAAACTAAAAAGCTTTTGCACAGTGAAGGAAACCATCCGTGAAACCGAAAGGCAGACTACAGAATGAAAGAAGATATTTGCAAATTATATATCTGATACAGGGTTAATATCCAAAATATATAAAGAATTCACACAACTCAACATCAAAAAAAATTATTACAAAATGGGCAGAGAATCTGAATAGACATTTTCCCAAAGAAGATATACAGATGGCCAACAGACATTTGAAAATGCTCAACATTCCTAATCAACAGGAAAATGCAAATAAAAAACCACAATGAGATACTACCTCACTGCTGTCAGAATAGCTACCATTAAAGAGACAACAAATAACAAGTGTTGATGAGGATTGGAAAAAAAGGGAGCCCTTGTGCACTGTGGGTGGGATTATAAATTGTTGCAGCCATTATAGAAACAGCATGGAGGTTCCTCAGAAAATTAAAAATAGAACTGCCATATGATCCAGCAATTCCACTTCTAGGTATTTACCCAAAGGAAACAAAAATGCTAATTCAAAGAAATACATGTACTCCAATGTTCACTGCAGCATTATTTACAACAGTCAAGATGTGGAAGCAACCTAAGTGTCCATCAATAGATAAATGGGTAAAGAAGATGTGGTATATAGAGAAAATGGACTATTAGCCATAAAAATGAAATCTTGCCATTTGTAACATGGGTGGATTTAGAGGGTATTATGCAAAATGAAATACGTCAGATGGAGAAAGACATGGAATCTAAAAAGTGAAACAAACAAACAAACCCTAACAAAAACAAAGTCATAGATAGATACAGAGAACAAATAGGTGGTTGCCAGAAGGGGAGGGGATGGAGTGGGTAAAACAGATGAATGGGATTAACAGGTATCACCCTCCAGTTATATAATAAATAGGTGACCTGGCTGTAATATACAGCATAAGAAATATATGGTCAATAAAACTGTAATCACTTTGTATGGAGATAGTTACTAGACTTATCATGGTGATCATTTCATTATGTATACAAATATATAATACCTGAAGATAACATAATATTGTATGTCACCTATATTTCAATTTTAAAAAACTTAGCTGCAATAAACCTTTTAAGAAGAACAATGTCTGGCCATGTGGTTTGGTAGTGAATACAGATTCAGGGACAAACTAACTTCTAACATGAATTTGGTAAGAGCATGATAGATATCTACAACGCTTACTTCTAACTCTATAAAGTCAACTGATCTACTTTTTACAATCTGAACCACTTTATAATTAGGTTCTGTTAATGGTCCCTCACATGTATAGCTGACTTAAAAACAAAAAACAAAAACAAAAACAAAACTCAAGCTGTATAAACATCTGAGTGAAACTAACCTCTACAGTTGTCTTGAATGAAATGAGTTTGCTAGCTTTTTAAACTTCATAGACTTACTAGATATAGTCTTATCTCATTAGAAATAGAATAGACCTTATTTTACCTTTAAAAAGGGAAATCTTTACTCTTCCTCTACCCTTAATACATCCATCTTTTAGAATACTGGGCAGTCTAGCTAAACCAATGGTATTTTTTAATTTGAAAAAACAGAAACCATAAATTTGGGTTTGTAGATTTAATATTTGACACAAGGAAGCGTTAGTTTTCAATAAAATCTTATGGTTTTCTTTTATACCCTTGTGGAGAAAATTTTGGAAAGTAAAATTTAATTATATATGTCTTTTCTTGATTGTTTCCCTGACTTTTCCAAAGACAGGAATGAGTTAAATTGCATGGGTAAAATCCACACAGAGTTCATGCAGAACCCGAACTACTGTGAGAAAAG
Source organism: Hippopotamus amphibius kiboko (assembly GCF_030028045.1). Classification (NCBI taxonomy): domain Eukaryota; kingdom Metazoa; phylum Chordata; class Mammalia; order Artiodactyla; family Hippopotamidae; genus Hippopotamus; species Hippopotamus amphibius. The sequence continues at coordinate 48,854,167 of NC_080194.1, forward strand.
AGATTATTAGGAATATCTTTGGCATAGCACTTTTTAGTGTGGCAAACCAGGAATTTATACAGTCCAACCTATTTATAGGTCCCCTCCTAATAATCAATTATATTTTATAATTTATGAGTACTCCAAGTTCTTATTGAAGAACAATCCTTCACATACACACAGGGACCTATTTTCTCTCATCTTCCCAAGAATTTTACTCCTCAAATTATCTCCTTTCTTCTTGCATTATTATTTTTCCTCCTTTACTGGACACAGATATGGTGAAACAGTTTCCATTAAAAACCAAGCCAAACCAAACCAGCTTGGTTAGGTCCTTCTCCTCACCAGCTACTGTCTATTTATCTGTGCCACTTAATAACAAAACTCCCTAAAAACTGTCTAATCTCATCTCTAGTATTTGACAAAGCCGATGACTTTGATCTTTTTAAAACACTTTCCTCTCTTGGCTTCTCAATCACAGTCTCTCAGTCTTTTTTCTGTCTTCCTATCACTTCTTGGTGTCCATTATTGACCCTTCCTCCTTTCCTGGACTTCCCAATATTGGGGTGTACTCAGGACCATTACTTGGTCAGTCCTATAGTTTTAAAGACCAGCTTTCTATGCTTATGACTCCCGATATTATATCTCCTACTCCTACCTGTTTCCTGTCACTTACTTTTCTGACATTTCAACCATGATGTATAAAAGGTACCTAAACACGTTCAAATCAGAACTCTCACTCTGCAAGACCACCTTTCTCTTCCCCAAGAAATCTGCTCTATCACCAGAATCCTTCAGGTCAGTGAAAACTTCAATTGATTGATCAGGCCAAAACCTTGAAATCATTTTCCATATCTCTCTCACAGCCAAAATCACAGGTCTAATATAAAAATCTTAGCACTTCTTCATTTCCACATCCACCACCCTAATCCATACCACCATCATAATATCACCTGCATTACTGCAATAACCTCTAACTAGTTAGCCTGTTTCCTGCCTACATCCCTACACTTGCTTTTCCCTCAGATATGTTCATGGTTTGCTTTCTTCATTCGTCTCTGTTTAAATATCACCTCCTCAGAAAGGCCTTACCTGATCACTCACGCTGAAGTGTCACCCTCTTCAACCCACTCACTTTCTAACTCCTTTAATCTATATCAATTTTCTCTATAACATCCTGTATTAGAAATAAAGTTGAGTTCAGCTTCAATATTTCGCCAAGATCTACTATTTCCCTTCACCTTCTGGTAAGCCCAATAAATAGATGCTAAAATTGTCCTGACATTCCCAGAAATGAATAATATAAATGTGTATAAACACAACTGTTACTACTCTATCGAATAAGTGTAACAATGTTACAAATGCCAATAAGGTATGACATTTAGATTTACTTAAAATATTAGATTATTTATTATCACATATAAATGGGCATTTTATATGCCATTTGGAGTGAAAATAACCCTTATGTGCTCTATAGATTGAAATTCTCTTGCTCTAAACTATAAATTTATTATTGCAACAGTTAAGTTTTAAAAACAATCATGACAACTTAATTTTATATTAAAAAATTAAGAACTCTACAGTTCAGTAAACAGAGAAATTCATAATTATTACAAATACTAAGAGAGAATACAATAGGGAAAATGTTGAAAGCATTTTAGTCAAGAAATATTAAAAAAATTTAACTAGTATTAAGTATATATTTTTGGCTATCTTGAAATTCAGATCTTTGTAAAACTGTTTGACATACTTGCATCTGCAACACTAAATAAAATTACTTTTAAGAACAAAATTTAATTGTAGGTTATTTAGTGCTACTTAAACATAAGTCCTTCATGGGGAGGTCCTATTTGGGAATACTTTCTCTCTTGTAAGAATGAAGTACCAATGGAATATTAGCTTTGCCATCTTAAATTTTCTCAAGGAGAAAAACTGCCCTAATATCATTTGCAAAAAATTGAACATAAATCATCTTCAATCCAGACATAAACAATTTTTAAAAATACAGAAAAGAAAAAAATAAGGAAAAATTAGATACATCAGATATTTATTTTCTCATTTATAAAATTTCAAAACAATAGACATTAAAAAGGAATATTTATTTAGGAATAACTTTTCTTTGAGGTTTTGAATTTGTGGAAATTAAAAAAAGCTTGACAAAATCATTAATATAGATTAACAATCATTTTCAGTACATGAAGTATGAGGAATTTTGAGATTTCTTTAAGCTGTGGGTGGATCTTACATTCAAGGTTCTTCTTAGAAAACATATTACTGAAATATATTTTCCTAAACCATTTTTACTATTCACAAACAAGTCAATATTATAGGTAGTATCATAAAACATTGTACTTTAATATTATGTGCAACAGACAATTAGGTAAGCATACATATCCGAAAGTCCTTTTAAAGTGTGACAATATGTAAATTAACAATGAAACCAATCACTGCTTTTCTGGCTTGTGAAGAGTTTTCCAGTTGCAAATAGCCAGTAACAATGTGAACCTGATAGAAGATACATTATAGAATGGAAAATCAGCATGCAATTATCATTGACAATGGAACAAATGTGGTGAGAAGTATGACTGATTTAGGAATCAAAAGTACACAATGTTTTGTTCACAACTTTCCTTTGGGTTTTCAGAAATAATAACAGTATTTGATAGGACAGACTTATTGACTATAGCAGAAAAACCATCAACTACTTTCATTGTTCTTCTTTAACCAAAGATAAAACTATATGACATAAAAGACATTTTGCAATTGTCTTGTTATATACTAATAAACTATGTTCAAAAAAGATGTAATAGAAGCCTATAAATGGTAAAAATGGCTGCACAGAGCAAGGAAAGCCTTAAAACAGTGTTTTGATAATAAGGGTACCAACACAGCAGATACTGCTAACAATCACTGGTTACTCGCAGGGAAAGTAATTTGTTTGCTAGAACCTGACAATTCTTCAAAAAAACAAACTTGTCCTAAGAGTTTAAGTTCTCTTCATGCTTTCTGCTGTAAAGATCCTCTTATGATGATATTTCAGGAAGCTGCTGAAATTGGTATGCATGTGATAAAAACTGAGATGCAGATAAAATTCAGGGAAGATTTTGTTATCTTGAAAGCCAATTATGTTGCTATATTGTCACATTTCTACACCCAAGATTTATCTTCTGCAGGCAGTACAAATAGCATGGTTTATAGGACTGCTTCTATAAAACTGCCGATCATCATAGACTACTGTTTAGCATTCCAAATGTGCGAGATAGTTGACTACAGGCAGAAGTTATCACCTGACAATATTGAGAAATTACTGTCCCTGTACAAAATTTGACTCCTAAAATTCTGTAATTCTACTGCTATAGTAATAGCTATATTTTATTGGATAAAATTTCAGATATACTATACCCTAAGTTCATTCTATAATGGTGATAATCCAATTTAAAGTTTGACTGTATATTAATCTTAAATCTCAAGATTTTGGCAAAGATGTATTTTTCTATGCAATTCTAATTTAATGTATTTATTATATATCTCCTTCACAGAGTTTCTTGTTGGCAGAACAATGAATGATACATAATAAAAGCTCAATAAATGTTCACCAAATGATGAATAAATTAATGAAAAAACACCCATAAGGTAGCTCTTCTAGCTGAGTATTTTTATAGTACATACAAATAGGGATGCTGGAGGTTTCTAACCACATACAGACCAGTTTTTCAATTCTGTTTATGTAAGTCTTCCTATGAATAATTTTACTGAGTACCAAGTATGTGTAAAATACTGTAGTAATGACTGTGAAAGTTACTGAGGTAGGGAAAAAAAAGGAATTTCCCTTTTCAGAAATGCAAAGTATTGCAGGACCTTGCAAAATAGATTAAGACACCTCAGAAAATGAATGAAAAGTAAACAATATAATTTTGATAAGATTATTTTTAAAGTTAAGGATCTTAAGAGAAAATGAAACAAGCCATCAAATATTAGATGGTGGAGTAGAGTATAAAGTTAAACAATAGTGTTTTTTGGGTAGATTTAGATAGAAGCTTAAATATATCATGGGTACTACAAAATACATCTCAGGAGGCTGAATCATAATGATTGGGAAACATGAAAGAGATTTATGTCAGTTTGCTTGAGATAACCCTAAGATTTACTGAATTATTCATTTATTCAGCAGATATTTATTGAAAAACCTACTTGCATAAGCCACTGTTCTACACACTTGAATAGAGCAGTAAATAGATAAAAATCTGCGCTTATCAAGCTTCCATTTTAGTGGAGGAATACAAAGAAAAGAAACAAATAAATAAGTAAAATATATAGAATATTTTGTGGATATATAGGCTATGAAAAAAAATTTAAAAGGGAAACAGGATGAAAAGTATCAAGGAAGGGAAGGGTTACAATCTGAAATAAGATGGTCAGGGAAGGCCTTACTGAGAAGGTGATGTTTGAGCAAAGACATGAAGGAGATAAAGAAACTTCCTTCCTTGCAAAAACACAAAACAAAACAAAAACAAACAAACAACCCCCCCCAAAAAAAAAAAAAAAAACAAGCAAACAAAACCTTCCTTGCAGGTATCTGAGGGAGAGCATTCCAGGTAGAGGAAACAGGAAGAATAAACTTCCTCTGAGGGAGTGTGCCAGGATGGTCACTGAACAGCAAGGAGACCAGTATGGGTGGAACAGAATAAATTAGGGAGCAAAAAGTAGGTGAGGAAATCAGAGAGGTAAATGGGACAGATCTTGTAAGTTGCTATAGGATTTTGTTACTTTGGATGAGGCGAGAAATCATGTGGAAATTTCCAAGAGGGGAGTGATATAATCTGATGCTTTGAGCAGAATACTTATACTGGGTTGCTGGGTTGAGAACTGACCAGAGAGGAGATCAGGGTGGAGGCAGGACTAGTCAGGAACAGCAGCACCAATAACGACTTCAGTCAAGGTAGTAGTAGTGAAAGTAGTGAGAGGTGTCTCTGAACAGATTTTGAACGTACAGCCAAGATAATTTTTCTGATTGAATGGATGCAGTGTATGAGAGGTGAAGAGTGACCAACGATTCCAAGACTTTGGGCCTATGCCCCAAGAAGGGTGCAGCTGTCATTTACTTTTTATGGGAATGATTGCGGGAAGCACAAGTTTTTCAGTAAAGGGCAGGAGTTCAGTTCTGAATATGTTAAGTTTGAGATGTTTACTAAACATCCAAGTGAAAATACTGAGTATACACTAGGTTTGGGGGAGAATACTGGACTGGAGTTATAAATCCGAGAATAATCTAAGTTTAGATGGGATTCAAAGTCATGAGCTCACTGTGGGTGGAGTACAGATAGAAAAGGCCAGAGGACTGTGCTCTAGGGAATCCAGTTAGAGATGAGGGAGAAGAAAAGCCAGAGAGATAGACACATAAGAAAACAGAAGTGTGTGGTAGCCTTGAGGCCAACTCATGAAAAGGTTTCAAGGGGTAGAGACATCTTTTAAAAATGCTACTGATAGATATGATCAAACACTCTGAACTGTCACTATAGAAAGGGAACTTGAGTGTGAGTTCTGCCATTTATCATATAAATTTTGTAAACTATTCTTGAATATGGGGTTTTATTTTTCCCATCTTTAAAAGCAGAAATAAAAATATCTACCTCATATGTTATAAATATTACTAATTGCATGTAAAGCACATGTATGCCTGATACCCAAAATACACTGTTTTTTATAAATTTTCATCTTTCTTTCTATCCTTCATGTGATCATTTAAAAAGTTTGAGTATATGTTTGAAGTGGTGCACTGAAAGAAAAGGAAGTGATCTGAAGCTCAAATATGGGTAACTATTGGGTTGGCCAAAAAATTCGTTTGGGTTTTTCCATACCATCTTGTGGAAAAACCCAAACAAACTTTTTGGCCAACCCAATAGTACATTTTACTGCTAGGGAAGTGAGAAGAGCTATTTAGATGAAGCTCAAAAGGGTGTAATGAGCCACATTTCCAGATCTAGAAATGCCAGTCTGATGTATTAGTGATAATCAAGGTTAAAGGGGAAAAAATAAGAGCTAGAGGCTCACAGATTTTTTTTCAATGAAGAATTACTTTTCTTGAAGTGGGCTATAGAAGTAAAATGCAAAGTGAAAAGTTAATCTATTGGCTAAGGTAACAACAAGCATCTTTGCAGACAAGTGAGAAACTGTGTGCCTGAATATTTGAACAGAAGGGAGGAAGCAGCATCTAAAAAGAATCTCAGAAAAAGCACAAGAGCAAAGGCGCTGATGCCTATACTAGGGAAAAATCTGCTTTCCAGCATTCCACAGTGGGAGGGGTTGGAAAAAGTCAACATAACATTAGCATCTGCTGGTAGAAAAGATACTTTGGTAGAGTCTACTACATAGTGCCCAACTGAGGCCTAATTTAGACTTAATTCAGGCCATTACAGGAACAGAGATAGCACTAAGTGCTTCTAGGTTGCAGTACTTCTGCTGTTTATTCCTAAAACACTGCACTTCCTTTATCATTTTGATTATTGTGGCTTATTTACTGTCTTTCCTGATAAACTCTAAGGATAGTTTTTATGTCATACTGAATGGCATTTATTAATAATAATAACAACAATAATAACCAATTCTTTTTATTGCTTAAATCTCCCCAGATTTCAAGGACCCTAATAGTTGATATAAACAATAAGATTCCATCAAAAGAATGAAGGGTGGCAGGATTTGGTAGTATACGAGTGTACCAGCCACTGGCTTGAGTTAGGCCAAAAAAATTGGGTAGAGTTCAAGAAGTCACTATAAATTTTTAAAATGAAAGACACAGAACCTAAAGAGAGGCTCAGTCCTAAAAAGTGAGCATGAAAGCTTGCCAATGACACATGGCACTCCAGGTTTGGTTAGCAGTAGAAGTATAATGTGGAGACATTCAGGAGTCCATTAAACATGTCTAGAATACTGGGTCTGTTTAACATACCCAAGCCTAACTGGGTACTAGAGATGAAGATCTGTATATCCTTAAATAGAATCAACTCATGAGCTAGGTTGCAACAAAAATTACAGGTATAGAGTCAAGGGATCCAACTGCAAGAAGTTGAAAATATGAAGACAGAGGAACAAATGCAAATGCTGGCCCCACAAATTTATGAACTAGATAGAGAAAATGCTGAAATAATCAATACAGAAGAATTAGAATATACTGGGGAGACCTTCTGCAGAGGCTATTCTGCAGGCCAAGGGGGAAACAAAGAGTGGAAATCAGGAAACAAACTCTTAGAAGAGGTTATTTCTGAAGAAAAAGCAGAAAAACTTGAAGTCAGGAAAATAATTCCAGGGTCTCAGTAGGAAATAATACATTGTATATATTATATTATAGATATATTTATATATCTATAGTCCATTCAGTTGTTCATTCCTTTACTCAGGAAACAGAATGCTACGTATTATAAATACTGGAATTATTTTTTTTAAAGTCCTTGCTCTAAAGGATCTTAGCGAGTAGAGACCAGAGGATAAATGACTGCAAGACTCTGGCTGAGATTGCTTGGGCACCTAAGGGTTCTCTGGCTCTCTCTAAATTGCCAGCATTCAGAGGACAGTCTTAAACCTGTGTCACCCAGTAGACTAAGACTCTCTCCATATTGAAAAATGACCCCTCTAAAACATAATCTGATTTCTGTCAGTATCCTGCAGTGGTTCCCTTTTGCCCTTGTGATCAAATATGGTTCCTCAATACAGTGTCATGACATGGCCCTTCCTGTTCCTCCAGCTAATCTCTGAACACCCTTCCTGTGCTCTATGTTCTGCTTTTAGTTACGCGAAAGCACAAGGCTTACTCTTGACTCTGACCTTCCTCTACCCTGGCACAGTCTTTCCTCTTGTCCTCGCTTGGTCTATTCCTACGAAGTTTTCAGCTTAAACGTCACTCCCCTGTTCCCCTGTAGGTTAGGTATTCCTGCTATTTGCTCCCATACTACTAGACTTTCTTTGTCACTCTTACTGTTGTTTATTCAGTTGTCTATTTTTTTCTGATAAATTGTAAGGACAGTTCCTTGGGACACAATGTATATCTATTTTGTTTACCATTCTACATTCAGCAACCTCAGAACAGCACATGGCACCAAGAAAGAATTTTTTATTGCTAAATGAATGAATGAAATTTAAATTCCGTGAGGCAGAAACTGTATCAATTTACTAATCACTGTACCTCTGGTACTTTACTCAGAGCTTAGCATAAAGTTGCTGCTTACAATATGTTTCACTGACTAAATAAATGAGTGCCACCTTGACCCCAGTCACTCTCACCTTATTTGCACAAAACTCCTGTAATGAACAGGCACTATATATAACACTCTCAATAGCTTATTCTGTTTCCTATATGTTATGCCCTAAAATGAAAGGCTCTGAGATTTTAAACTATGGCTGGAACTGGGATCAATCTTCTGTGTACCTGTTTGGCATCAGTATGATCGCTACACTTTCATAAATAACCCAAAGCTGCCATTTTCACAGATCTCTGAAAATAGTACTTCTAATTTTCCCTGCCCTCCCAATATTCTTAGCACTTTCTTCCCCACCTAAGTAGCCACATTGTTCCTCTAAACTTTGTAAGTTGCTCTGGTTTCTTATCTATGAAACATAAAAGGCACATATGAAATCAAAGGACCTAACAGACCTTTGACTAGATGGAAAGTGAATCCCAAAGATTACCTTAGGGAACTGGCCATCTGTACATTTATAACTGAAAAAAAAAATTAAGGCAGGAAAACAATGAAAAATATATCCTTACGTGGTGATATCAATGATGAATTACTGCACCTTCCCTAGGTGGAAAGATAAGATAAACTACGGTCAAGCCTGAAAATTTTCCCGAGGGTTAGAAGGATATTTTATCATTATAATTAAGGATAAAAGCCTATAAAGCTTTTAAGAAAGTCATACAGTGAAAAAGTTTTCCATTTTGATGATCAGTATACAATATATTCAATATGAACAATCATACCAGAAAACTGTAATAATTTATGTAAAATTGTTTTAAATGATATTCAGTGTCAATAATACATTTACTGTTATATGCAATAGCATAATTATTAAGTATACTTACACATGGAGTATAATAAAAGATACCCATTTGCAGCACATAAAAAAGTTTCTGCCTTTTATAAAAATAATCTAATACAAATAATACTGACATATATATTAAGTGATAAATTATCACAGCCATGCAATTATAACATACCAAGGACTTCAGAGCACCGATGTTCCCTAAGAGCACTGATGGGCTATTTGTCCTTCCTCTTCTGCCTTCTCTATCCTTCCTTACCTTCATTCTTTCGGCATTTATTGATAGATTTTATCCAGACATATACACAGCAGATAGAAAGATGGGTAAACCTAAGTCCCTGCCTCGTTCTTCTCTACCTGCTAATCTTAGCCTCATTTTCAGATTCAGTAATTTCTTCTCCAATAATCCTACAACCGAGAGACTACTAAACTAGAAGCCAAACATTCAGATGAGTCCTGGCCCCTTCAAAGGAGTACTATTTGCAGACTGTCAGGACAGAGTAAGAAGAGAGGAAAAGATGAAAATACACAACAAGGAAAGGCCCCCCCCAGAGGAAGTGTCTAAAGAGATGAGAGAGGATAAAGTCAAGTATACAGCTCTAGGGATGAGCCTTCAACAGCAGAAGGTCAACTACTTTTGTATTAGAACAAAGATGATGAAGGTGGGTTTAGACAAATTTGTAGGTGGGAGGGAAGGGGAGGCATTTTCAAGTGGTCATATTTCATAGCTTGAATTTTCTCTGTAAAGTAAAAAGCAGAGTTTTCTGCTAAGGGAAAAGTTAAAGATGTGGACTGGTATGTGCACTACTAAAAAAAAAAAATGAATGAAGATTGCTATATCTAGAAAGATGTTGATCAAGTTACTTATAATAAAGTTGATGTGACAAAGAAGGTTATTTGTAAAGCAGTGCAACAAGCATAGGAAGAAGGCAGTACTCTGGGCCACTATGAAAAAACCGGATCGATTTTGGAAAAAAAACATAAAAAAACCAGAAAAAAGCAGCTCCCTGTAAGGGGAACACACCCTAAAGCACATTAGTCACAGTTATGAATGTTTCAGTCCACCTATTTTAAATTGTAGATTTTTCTCTAAATTCTCAAAAATTATGAAAAGCCACACTGCACAAAGAGAACAGTGTTTTTTAAGGAGTGCTATATAAAATCACAGATGATAGAATGAGAAAGGAATACATGGTGCTCTATGTACAAATCATAATATTCGCACTAGTTACTAGCAGAATGGTTAACAATATGCAAGTTTATAATACAATCGTCATACATGTGGAGCCCTAAACCAAAGTCAGAGTTAATTTATGGCCTAGCAACTCAATTCCAGAGTTAGCTCGACTCCCATAGCAACCCAACCTCCCCCACCCCAGCAACACTGGTATCCTAACTTAGGCTATATTTCTTGATCTAGGCTAGCTGACAACACGACCCCATATTAGGGAAGGTATTCAACATATAGGATTCTGGCCTATCACCTGATGACAACTTTTGCCTTATGGCACACTGACCAATCGACTAATGTCATTCTCCTAGCAGGAATTTTCTTTGTCTAGGGGTTATAAAAGTTGACTGCGAGCCTGCAAAGTCCTTGGCTCTCCTTGGTCTGCCAGGAAATCATCCCGCTGATTTTCCAGTCTTTCCCACCCTCTCTGTTCTTTGTTTTCATTAAAACCTACTTTTCCTTACACTGCTTTGTGTCTGGAAATTCTTTTCCAACCCGTGCTCAAGCCACGACAATACAGTCACACAATTACTAAATAATTTCGTCTTACCTGTATTGCAAGGGCACGAGATACAAGACCTCTAAGGTACTGTAAGGGGTCTTCTGGACCTTCCCACTTGCTTTGCCATGTGAGAGGACACTGCAATTTTAAAAAGATCAAAATTAAGTTCACATATACAATACTACCTACAAAAGACCTTTTAACATTAGTGTGATGGGGAAAATATTTTGGCATAATTCACATTATGTGTATCATGAATTAATTTCACTGATATGTTTTTTTCTTTGATCTTATCTCATTAAAATTGAATGATAAATACAGTCAGAATGCATTAACATGTTTCTCTAAAAGGAAATATTTTTAAGTAAAAATTCTTGAAAGAATAAGCAAATGAACATAAACCAGTATACAGAAAGCAGCAAACCATGTTTTCTTGAAATGATATTTAACGCATAATGAAATCAAATTAAATTTGACAAATTCACTGTATAAGTAGTAAAGACAAAAAACAACCACTCTTGTGTCCCTACAGAATTTCTTTGAATTATAAATAGAGCAGTGTAATGCAAGTTTTATCTCCCAAACCACACCAAGATACAAGATAAAAAGAGAATAAAAACGAAAATACTCTAAATTAAAGAAATAAATAAAACCTTTCTTAAAAAGCTATCTTTTTAATATATGACCTTCTTTTAACTGACATTCTCCATTAATTCATTCATTATAATATTATTCCTTTCTGTGAGAGTTTTCTGGATTTTCCAAATATTACATAAATATCATACAAACTTGATACTTATTTTTCTGAAGTGTAATAGTAAGGAGAGAGCATCAATTTCTTAACCCAAAACACGGTCTGATTACATAGCTGAGAAACTACTTCTGGCTAGAGTATATTAACAACATATGGAAAATGGAAATTATAAGATAACAAACCTTATAGTGGAAAAAGACCTTAGAAAACTCTAGGTGAGTGAAGTAAACCTTCTTAGGAATATAGCAGCTAACTGCTGGAGCTGTGCTGTGAGCTGAAACAGGTGTGATGATTTTAAAACACAACCCCTAAATCCTATGACACTTCTCCCGTGGAGACCTGAAGCCTGCTCTCCTTAAATAAAGGTCCTGCGAATACAGCAGAAGTGACGTGGTGCCAGTTTCCAGGTCCAGGTCTAGGTCTTAAGAAACTGGTCGCTTGTATTTCCTGTCTTTTGAGACTCTTGATCTTGCAACCCATTCAACATGTTGTGAGGCCCAATTTTTTGGAGAGGCGCATGTGGAGATGATCCTGGGACTCCCAGCTCTCAGGCAGCACTGACTTGCCAGCCACGTGAGTGAGCTGACTGGAAGAGAAAAGCCTTCTCTACCAACGTCTACCTGAATTTGAGATCTGTAAACTTAAATGATTTTTAAAAAAAAAATCATGATGTTTTAACCTAGTAAGTTTTGGTGGGATTTGTTATACAGCCAAACTTAACTGATACAGTTCTTTGGTATCCAGAAGTAGGGTTGTACCTTAACAAAAACCTAAAATATATGGCACTGGATGTGAGACTGGGTGGTGGGCTGAAACTGGAAGAACCTTCAGGAAAATGTAAGTAAAAACATTACACTTCTAAGAGAACAGTGGCGGCCTAAGGGACTTTGAGGACTTAAGGAAAGGGAGGAAACAGTCTCAGACAGAAGTACTCTCGGGACCTTAAGGGGATGCCTTGCAGACCCTCTCTGTTAAACACTAAGGCTTCAATGAATCTTAAGGGTGTTGTCACACAGCCAACAAACAAGAAGCCTAAGGTAGAGAGAAAGGCTTTTCTTGAAAAGATTTACGGCCATAATTTTTGTCTAATGTTGTGAATCTCAATGAGATTCAAAGCAAACTCACAATCTTAAGAAAACTGTTCTGGTGTAAGCTTCATCTGTTTGGCATTCATGGGGAAAAAGACGGTGCAATTAAAAGAGAACTTTAGACCCCAGAATCCCCATGGGTGGGAAGCAGGCTGAGAAAACCACTCAGCTGCAAACATGGCTATATCTTATTGAAATGTATGGATAATTAAGAGATGAGAATCAACAGCTCAGAGGGCAAAGCCAAGAGCCATGGATAATTACTCCCAAGGAACAATATGGAATTCTAATAAAGGAACTGAAAATATAAACTTGCTTGCTTGGATTTCAGAATTGCTAAGGACATGTGAGCCTCCCATTGCCTCATTTTTGAGTGGGAATGTCTGTTGCAGTTACCTGTCCTACCATTTTATACTGAGTTTGTAGGGGACAGATAACTTATCTCTGCAGGTCTTTAGTTGAGAACAATACTTGAGAAACTGGTTTTGAGGAACCAAACCCAAGAAGCCTCATCCACACTTCCTTCTACCTGATTTAGATGACATCTGGCTTGAGCCTGAATGAGACAGGTGGGGAAACTTGGAAGGAGATGACTGCATTTTACATGTGGGAGAAATGCAAATAATTTGTGCCCCAAGGGCAGACTGCAGCAACTTCAAAACATGGTCCCAAAATTACTTGATACTCTTCCCATTGAGAGTTGAGGTCTATGTCCCCTGTCCCTTGACAACCTGACCAAAAGAATAAAGAAGTGATGCTGTAACAGTTTTCAGATCTATGCCTTAACAAATTAATAGCTTTCATTTTTTCTTTCTTGGGGTATACACTCTTAGAACCAAGATACCATGTTGTGACGAAGCCAAGTAGTCCATATAGAGAAGCCCATGGGGAGACATCTAGAGAGCAACCAAGTCCTAGCCATCAGTCCTGATGAACACCAGCCAATAATCAGCAGCAACTAGCCAGCCCTGTGACTGAGCATCCTTTAAGTAGATCCTCCAGCTCTAAGCTGAGCTGCCTCAGCTGGTGTAACACTAAGCAAAGAAAAGCCTCCCCAACCATGGCATGCCCAAACTGCATACTCATCAGCTAAACAAATGACTGTTCTTGTTTTCAGCCATTAATTTCAGGGTAGTTTATTATGTAGTAATAAATAGCTGATAGGTCAGGTTTTCACATTCTCAGTTTTATGCTTTTCCTATTGTAGAAAGACAGCTCCTTTATATAGTGTTTATTACATAAAATAAGCTACTGTGGTAGGCAACATTTAAGATGTTCCCAGGGATCCCTGCCACTTGGTACTCATGTCTGTCCTTGTGAAATTCCCTCACCTTGAGTCTGAACTGGCTCTAAGAACTTGCTTCTAATGAAAGAATATGACAAAAGTGATAAGAAGCCACTTCTGAGAGTAGGTTACAAATACTGTGACTTCTGTCTAGCTCACTTTCTCTTCATCTCTTCCTTGTTCACTCTAAGTGAAAAAGTTGCATGTTGTGAGCTGCTTTAGGGAGATGTCCACGTAGCAAGGAAATGATACGTCCCGTCAACAATCAGTGAGGACTGGAGGGCCGCCAACAGCCATCCCATAAGTGCTCTGAGAGGCTGCAGTAATTGCAGCCCTGGTGACACTTGACTGCAGACTTGTGGGAGACCCTAAGATAGAACACCCAGCTAAGCTACACCCAGATTCTCGACTCACAGAAACTGTGATGTGAAAAATTTTTGTTGTTTTGTGTCACTAAGTTCTAGGGCAATTTATTATAAGCGGTAGATAACTAAGAGAGCTATCAATATTAGCATCAAATGTAATACTTTCATTCAATAAATAATTAAGTCCTTATTTTCCATCCATTCTCAATTACTGAGAGCCTGTAATGTGCAGGCATTCTAAGGTCCTTGTTATCATGGAGCTTACATTTTACTAGGGGATAAAGGCAATATATTTATTTCTAAATATATTATAAGAAAAAGATGACTGTTAAATCCCATGTAGAGAATTACAACATGATATGTGATATGATAGAAGTAATATGAAATGATAGTGATGTGATAGAAGACTATAAGGAATACAAGATGAATAAAACATATTCTTTACCCTAAAGCGCATTAGAAACCAATAAAGGAGACACACAGGTAAAGGCCCTAATGGTGTTTTAAGAACGGCTTATATAGCACGTTTCTGGAGCTAAGAGGAAAAAAATGACTTAACCAAAGAAACCTTAATAAAGGAAGTATCTGTTAAGCTTTGAAAATTGTGTTGAATTTTGACAAAGGTAGACACAACTGGAGGGGACTCTTTAAGCTGACATTTACGTGTTAGTAACTGTGCTGAGTGCTGCATGTGCACCATCTCATATACGCCTCATAATATTCCTCAAAAACAGGTACTATTATAATTTCCAATTCACAGAAGAGAAAATGGAGACACAGAGAACAGCCTGTCCAAAATCACAGAGCTGGTAAACGTCAAGTCCAAGATGCGAACCCAGGTAATCTAACTCTAGAGTGTCAGCATCAATACTGCCTCCAACGTATTTGACATTTCTATAGTGTATATGTATATTACACCATTTGGGATTTATTGACCAAAAAAAATGCACAACATGAGAATTGTGCGTTAAGTTTTATTTGGGGCAAAATGAGGTAGCCCGGGAGACAGAATTTCAGACAGCTCTGAGAAACTGCTCCAAAGAGGTAGGGGGGAAGGTCACTACACATGAGGTTTTGGTGAAGGGGGAGTACATGTAATCAAGCACATATTTTCTGCAGAAGATTGCTGCTAGTCTTGTGAAGATTCAACATAAGACAATTATGTATTGGAAATTAAAGTTATAATTATGGGGAAACTAAGGCTTAGAGTAGGTTCATTTAACTAAACTTGCTTTTGTCTTTTGCTTTTTGTTTTTTAATCTAAATGGTAGCAAGTTTGAACCCAGGTCTAACTCTAAACGTAACCTTTTTGTTATCCCATGCTTTTCATGAAAGATGTCATAAAAGCAAAACAGGATAAGAGCAGATTGTTCATTTCCTAATTCACTCTTTTTTCAAGCATCATTTAATTAATTGATAACTCAGCTGCTATTTGTCAATCATCTGTTAGGTCCTGGGGACACAAAGTTATAACAATCCCTGTTCATAAAAGTCTGTGCTAAGGGAGAAACAGACAATAAAAGAAGACAGCTACAGACAATACAGTAAGTTCCCTGACTATGACAAGCACTGTGCTTGTGAAACACAGATGTAAGGCACACCGATCCAAACTGTGCATGAGGCAAGAGACAGGAAAGGCTTTCTGGTGGAGATAATGCTTGAGGTGAGTCTCAAGAGATAAACAGTTCACAGTAAAGCAAAGAAAGACAGTAGGAAAAGGAAGGGGTCATTAATAAAAAAGACATGATACAACTGGGCTGATGGCCAGACCACAAAGCTTTTGAAAGTTTATACTGAGGAGCTTAATCTGGAAAGCAATGATAAGACTAAATTAAACTTTAACTAGGGAGTGACACAATCATATTTATATTTTGTAAAGATTATTCTAGTGGAAACAGGGAGAACAGGCATTAGGGTGATGAAACTGCAGTCAGAGAGGTGAATTAGGAAGGTACTGTAATACAGGCATGAACCAAATGGGGATCTACTTGAGTGAGAATAAGAAGGATAACAACAGAAACACTTCTGCAGTGCTTACATTTGCAGGCACTGTTCTCAGCATTTCACCTATATTAACCATTTAGACCTCACATCAACCCTCAAAGATGGATACAATTATTCCTCCCATTATGGACATTTAGAAACTTAAGTGACTTGCACAAGAAAACATTCTAGTATATCATCTTGGACGTTTTAATTTCCACTCCGCAACCTTAACATGTTTATTACATGAACTTTAAAATAAAGGATCACTGTTAGTAACTCTTTCCCCTTTTCATGTAATAACATAATTATCTATACTACTAGCAAACACCACTGTCCTACTAATAAACCTGATGTGATGATCCTCACTCATGAGTGAGACACTGGTAATCCACTATCTGTGTACTGCTGAAGTTAAGCCAACATTGAATTATAGCTTTTGGAAATAAATCGACTTTCATTTGATTCAAGCTTATTGCAGTGTCTGAAACGGAGTCAGCATTGTAATTGCTATTTATTTCGAGCACTAGAAGTTACACTGGGATTTCATAGTATGTGGGAAAAAAGAATTCAGTTTACAATTGTTTTAAAGAAAGGAGAAAGGAAAAAATAAAAATATAGTTCATTGTAATTTCAATTTCACATGAAGTGATTAACCTATATATACAGTTTACAAATTATCACTAATTCCTACACTAGCCATAACTTACAACTTTGTACGATTAATTAAATTAGCTAAAACCCATTTCACACACATATATATCATTAGAGAATTATATTTCAGAAGGATAAAGATAGCTGCAGAGTAAAACACTTTAATAATAGAGCCCTTACCATCTATATAGAAGACAAAGCACAACTCAGAAGATAATTTGTGATAAAAGTTAGAATGCATTCTGATTTAATCTTACTAAGACCTTTCCTTAGCTCCAAAGATCTCAATTTTCTTATCAGTACAGAAAAAAATCTGTAAAACAGCACCAGAACAAACTAAGGACTTTCAAATTCAAGAGATTTATTTAATTGAATTATTTTCTTTTAAAATATGTGTGGGAAGACATTCAGGAGTCTTTCTGAAACCTTGAAAATGTTAAAGTATGTGGGCTGAGCGATGGGATTCAGAATGTCTTGCTTGAGCAGTGGAGGAGCTGAGGGTGCGGGGCATGGAGACTATGGGGGCATCGGCAGAGGAATGGCCCTCTCTGGGGGCGCAGCCCCTTTCTCACTTGTACTTCATATCACCCTGTTTGGCCCTGAAGGATGGCTGGTTAGCCAGAGACGGGTAAGATTCCTCAGGGGAGGAACAACCTAGGACAGGCACAGCCATAG
This sequence comes from Hippopotamus amphibius kiboko, assembly GCF_030028045.1. Taxonomy (NCBI): domain Eukaryota; kingdom Metazoa; phylum Chordata; class Mammalia; order Artiodactyla; family Hippopotamidae; genus Hippopotamus; species Hippopotamus amphibius. The sequence goes on from NC_080194.1 coordinate 48,871,716, forward strand.
AGGGGCCAACAGAGATAGAGCACAGACCCTCATATCACCCTGTTTGGCCCTGGAGGATGACTGGTTAGCCAGAGACGGGTAAGATTCCTCAGGGGAGGAACAACCTAAGACAGGCACAGTCGCAGAGGGGCCAACAGGGGTGGGGCACAGACCCCTAATATCTGAGAGAGGTCTCCTGCCCCCAGGGCTGTTTTGCTCTTCACACCCAGCTCAGATCCGCACCCTGCTCGGATCCACACCTGCTCAAATCGGACCCAGGAGGCAAACAAAGATCATTACCCCAGTCATGTGAGGCCTTTGATTGTTTATGGGATTAACCTGGGAAGTGTTAGCCAAGAAACAAATAAAAGCAACGTGGGATGAATTAGCAAGGCTCTTGATCCTAGAGGTCTTGAGTTCCCCGGTCGCATCTTTCTCTTCAGTCTGTGTCTGTGTTTTCTTCAAGCTTGCGGCACCCGTCACTCACCTCGAGTCGCCGAGCTGGTCTCGGCAAATATGAATCATTTTAAAAATCTTTTTGTGTCTTCCCTTTAAAAGACTCATATTATTTGCTTTCTCAGGATATGTAACTTCAGTTTTCCATTAAAAAATTATAATATACTTATTAACAGATTACACTAAGTTATAAAAACTTTGGAAAGGTATAAGCAATCCATTGATGGATGAGTGGATAAACAAAATCTGACACAGACCTTCCTCGACTTACAATGGGGTCATGCCCAGATAAACCATTCCAAGTTGAAAATACTGTAAGTCAAAAATCATTTAATATACCTAAACTACCAAACATCATAGCTTAGCCTAGCCTTTTGAAATGTGCTCAGAACACTTACGTTAGCCTACAGTTGGGCAAAATCATCTAACACAAAGCTTATTTTATAATAAAGTATAGAATATCCTAAGTAATTCATGGAATACTCCACTGAAACTGAAAAACAGAATGGCTGTATGGATACAGAATGGTCGCAGTGTATCAGTTCTTCACCCTGATGACTGCATGGCTTAGTGAGAGCTGTAGCTCACTGTGGCTGCCCAGCATTTCCAGCATGAGGTACCACATATCGCTAGCCAGGGAAAAGATCAAAATTCAAAATTCAAAGTATGATTTCAATGGAAAGCATATCACTTTCACATCATCATAAAGTGGAAACCACCATAAGTCGGGGACCATCTGCATATACATACAATGGAAAATTATTCAGCACTGAAAAGAAAGGAAATACTGACACATGCTACAATATGGATGAACCTTGAGGATATTATGCTTAGTGATACAAACCAGTCACAAAAAGACAAATACTGCTTGATTACACTTATGTGAGATATCTAGAGTAGTCAAATTCATAGAGATAGAAAGCAGAATGGTGGTTGCTGGGGCTAGGCGGTATGGGAATGGGAAGTTGTTTAATGGGTAGAGTTTCAGTTTTGTAAAATGGAAAGAGTTCTGGAGATTGGTTGCACAACAATGTGAATGTGCTTAAATTACTGAACTGTACACTTAAAATGGTTAAAATGACAAATTTTATGTTATATGTATACTGCCACAATTAAAAAACTTCACTGGAAAATGTAAGAGAGGAAGAGACCAGTTTCCTTCTTGAGTCTATGCCAGTATTGTATGCTTGATAATTTTTTTGTTACCCAAAGTTAGCTCACTGAATACAGAGACCATGTACTATGCATTTTTCCTATATCTAGGGCCTGGCATAGTATAGAAAGTCCATGGTAGATGGTCAATAAATGTTTGCTGAATATTGTTTATTATATCATTCAATTACTAGCTGTTTTTCTTTTAATCCCAACTCCTCCTTCATTCTTGCACATTCTGAAAAAATAGAGTTATAAATAAGATGTCTATTCATCCAGTTTGCCTAATGGTCCCTATTGCCCCAGAGTTCTATCCAGATAGGAGTCTCTTTCACTTTTAAAACTATAGTTTGGAAAAGAAACCATAAACAAGACAAGAAGACAACCCTCAGAATGGGAGAAAATACTTGCCAGCAAAGCAACTGACAAAGGATTAATCTCCAAAACACACAAGCTGCTCATGCAGCTCAATATCAAAAAAGCAAATAACCCAGTCCAAAAATGGGCAGAAGACCTAAATAGACATTTCTCCAAAGAAGACATGCAGATAGCTAACAAACACATGAAAAGATGCTCAACATCACGGATCATTAGAGAAATGCAAGTCAAAGCCACAATGAGGTATCACCTCACACCAGTCAGAATGGCCATCATCAAAATATCTAGAAACAATAAATGCTGGGGTGCAGAGAAAAGGAAACCCTCCTGCACTGTTGGTGGGAATGTAAATTGGTACAGCCACTATGAAAAACAGTAGAGGTTCCTTAAAAAACTAAAAATAGAACTACCATATGACCCAGAAATCCCACTCCTGGGCATATACCCTGAGAAAACCATAATCTAAAAAGAAACATGTACCACAATGTTCATTGCAGAACTATTTACAATAGCCAGGACATAGAAGCAACCTAAATGCCCATCAACAGATGAATGGATAAAGAAGATGTGGCACATATATACAATGGAATATTACTCAGCCATAAAAAGGAATGAAATTGAGTTATTTGTAGTGAGGTGGATGGACCTAGAGTCTGTCATACAGAGTGAAGTAAGTCAGAAAGAGAAAAATACTGTATGCTAACTCATATACATGGAATCTAAAAAAATGGTGCAGATGAACCCAGTGACAGGGCAAGAATAAAGATGCAGATGTAGAGAATGGACTTGAGGATACGGGGTGGGGGGCAAAGGGGAAGCTGGGACGAAGTGAGAGAGTAGCATTGACATATATACACTACCAAATGTAAAACAGATAGCTAGTGGGAAGCTGCTGCGTGACACAAGGAGATCAACTCGATGACGGGTGATGGCTTAGAGGGGTGGGATAGGGAAGGTGGGAAGGAGTCGTGGCAAGGAGGGGATATGGGGATATATGTATAAATACAGCTGATTCACTTTGTTGTACAGCAGAAACTGGCACAACAGTGTAAAGCAATTTTACTCCAATAAAGAGCTTAAAAAATAAACAACTATAGTTTGGGTGATAAATTTGAAGGTCACTATAGTTATTCAAAAAAATTCAAGTTTACATAGCAATTTGAAGCTAAGAGGTCAATTAAAGGGATTGAATCCTGACCTTATTAGCATAAAAATTTAACTAAATTAACCACGAATTACCAAAAAAACTAAAGAGTCAAGCAAGGAAGTAAACAAACTGGATAACTGGTAAAACACAGAGCTGTTGTGATTAGTATAGCATACCAAAATAATTTTAAAGGCACCTTGAGAAAGGATCTGATGACTGAAAATGGCTATTGGTGGCGAATGATAAATTATATTAAAAATGTATATACATTTTAAAACAAGTATTATTTAATATCTGTCCTTCCAATATGTAACAGATTCATAGCATCCCCAGCATAGTATACACATACAACTGGGAGCATTAGAAATCCTTATAATGAAGCTTTGGGAAAGATGATATGTTTATCATCAAATATGTTCAGCATGTAAAATGATAAGCTATAAATTTTTTCATCTAATAATATCATATTAAATGTATATTTACTTCTGTGAAATTTATTTCAAAATAATGTTCAATAACAAATCTCTATGTTTTTACATTTTTTGAGATTTTAAGAATTTATGGATTCTTTCTGCATTATTTTCTGTGTAAATTCATTTAGACCAATGTCATGTTGGTATAATTAAATATAAGTATATTTTCTTGATAAAGTGACTGTTCAAATCTTTTTTCTCATTTTTTTAAAATTGAATTCTAGGAGCTCTCTTTGTGGGAAGGTTTTTAATAACAAATTCAACTTCCTTAATAGATATAGGCTATGGTTACCTATTTTTTCTTGAATGAGCTTTGGTAGTTTGTATTGTTCAAGGAATTTGTACATTTCACCTAAGTTCATCTAAGCATATTCTATTATCATGGCAAATGATGGTTATAACTTAGGGATACTGAAGGAGAATTCCAAGACACTAGAGACTCTGGGTATATGCAGGCCCCTTTGTTCTTGCATAGATCAATAAAAACGGATTTCCATTTATAAGTATATATAATCAAATTTTGATTATAAGTAAAGCTAGAGATGAGGAGGTGGGGAAATTTCATCCTAGTATTTGGTAGGCCTTTGGAGATGAGTATGTGGAGTTCAGTCTTCATAAAGCTGATATCTGCCTCTTATAACAAAGACTACCATTTAGATGCATGATCAAATTAACAAAATATTCAATGAGAGATGAAGTAAAAAGAATACTGATCTAGGAAACACAACATCAGGACTGCAGTATGGGTTTTGAAACTTTACCAGAATAGCAATTCCTTTCAGCTTTAATATTCTAATCTAAGTAAAAGGGAGATGATGAGAGCAGAAAATTAGATGAGGGGTACATGAGTGCTCTATAACTGATAAAGTGTTATATAAAACATAAGCTACTATTTTATTCTAATGGAAAAATGCAAATTATTCAACATTAATGATTATCATTTAGTAAAATAGTTTGGGTATGACTTTTCTAAGAACTTATTTGTATGAAGGTAGGTAAATTTTAAAAGGGGGGGCAGATGGGATCTCCAACCACTTATAAGAACGATTTTATCCCCAAAGACTGGAAGATCAATGACAGAGGTGGCACAGATGGTGACAAAGTGGAGTGAGGATGGCAAAAAAATGATGTAGCTGGTGCTACTGCCATTTTTTATAAGACTTCTGACTACAGAACAGCGTTTCTCAAACCTTAGCAGGCACCAATAAGACCCACCTCAAGGGACTGATAAAACAAATCTTGCAGGGCAACAAGCTTAGAATTTACGATCAAATAGTCTGGGGTAGGGCCCGAGAATTCATAATTTTACCAAGTTCGCAGGTCATGCTGATGCTATTGGTCTGGAAACCATATTTTGTAAGACAGTGCTATGAAGAAGGCCATGGCAGAGAAAGGAGTGAAAGGAAAAACTTGTCTACCAGAGGAGATCCTAACTCTTAGATATTCTGAAGTTATATAACAAAGCTCTTTGTGTGTGTATGTATATTTTAAGAGGGTGCATCTCTTTCCTTCAATTTTCAAAAGTGTCAGTGATCTGAAAAAGGTTAAGCACCAGTTGTTTGGAAACTATTTTAAAAAGTCAGGATCCATTAGCAATTCTGTTGTATTGTTGAGTGACTCCCCGATTTAAAAAAATAAAAAGTCATTTGAGTGTTACCACTCGGTACATTAGGATAAAATGAAATACACAGGCAATACTTATATTGGCTTTAATGGGGCACTATTTAAATAATTTTTTAAAAAAGCAACACAATCTACTAATTTCTAGTAGTTCCCTTAGTGATTATTCAGCAAGAAAGATAAGGCAATTTAGTGTTGTATCTTTTCAATTTTTGCTTATCTTTTAAATTATGATTTAAAGACTTTGTCCTGATATGCAAAAAGAATAACAATATTTTACAATATTATTGTCCTTAACAAACAAATTATAAGTATTGTGACTTTTTACAAAAAAAGTTTCAGTAGATCACCAAAAAAGCATCAAGGAAATAAAAGTCATAATTCTCCTTAGGAAAATTCTTAGTCCTGACTGGATTTCAGATACAGTAAAGAAAATGTTAAGTGCTGAACTATTTCCTAAGTTACATTAAATCATATCACATAATTCAGAACTTGTTACATTCAAATGTAATAAAACATTAAATTTTTATCCTGAAATAGATGGGATAGTACTAGATTCAAATTTTTGGTAAAACTCATCAGAAAGTAAATGTCAGAAACTATTTTACTGATCTTATCCTAGTGAAAGTCAGCCTCGTCTCATCTGAGTTTCACCAAACACCCTGAAATATTTCCAAAGACACTATCTGTGATATAATTTAAATATGCTTTGTAAAACACATTTTTATCCCTTCAAAGAATTTTAACAAATTCACTTTCATGCAAATTACACAAATATTTCAAAAATAGTGATATTTCAGAGGCTATATTTCTTAAATCAAAGTGTAATGTAGATTACTTGATTTTATTGATTAATGATGAGATTGCATACATCTTACACAAACATACTTTTAAGAAATAAATCATCAGGTCCTGATGCTATACCAAATATGAAAATACTTAGCAGATCTTAATGGACCAAGGGAAAAGGAAGAAATGTTATAAAAAATTAAAAATTTATGACCCATTTAGCTCTTTGTTACCTGTCAGTAAGATCCAGGGTAAGCCACATTATATTACAATCAAAAAAAAATTTGTTATTCGTTTTTTAACTGTCTATGCCAAAGATCACCCAGATAGTTAACAGTGGAAGCAAAACAAGAAACCACATTTGCCATTACCTTTCATATTTTTCATTAATATCACATAGAACCCTCTTGAACTAGCCTATTCAATGCCTTAACCACCACTAACTGAGGTGAATAAATGGTAACCTACATGGTATCCCTACTTCTATAAACTCATTTTGCACAATTTTATCAGATGAATGCTCCAAAAGCTGTCTTTTCACACAATGAGATTCTCTTAAAGTAACAATGACAAAAACGACTAACATTTAGAGGGTACTTTCTATGTGTCAGGCACTTTACCCATGATATAATTTAACTTTCACAACAATCTCATGATGTAGGTCCCTTTATTATTCTCATTTGACAAATGAGAAAGGTAACGTGTAGAGAGGTTTAAGTAACCTGCCCAAGGTCACACAGCTACTAAGTGGTAGAACAGTATGAAACAGGCAGACCTGTTCTGGAAGCCACATTGCTAGCTCTTTTATTACACTATATCTACATGAAAATATTCTTATTGCCTATAGCATTTAATTCCATCTCTTTTCTTTGACTTTGAAGACTTCAACATCTGATGTAACCTTAATTTTACTACACTTCATTGTATACCAGTCCCATTGGACTTACCATTCTCTTCTACACAAGTCATGTTCTTATATCATCATTCTCCTCTTACTCTTTTTATCTTGACAAGCCTCAAATATTTATGTTTTAAAATATGAACATGTCTTTACAATTAGGCTTCTCACCCTTTCCTATCAGAAAATAGGTCACTTCAAAGAGAAATTCACAATGCAGACTTAGACATTGATGACTGAACTAAGAATCTGGAGACAAAAATTGTTTTCTCGAGTTCTCCTCCCAACTATAATTGGTCTATACCATACAATTTGCCCTTATACAGCATGTAGTTGGATTTTAAAGAAATATACTCTCATGAGTATTTATCTTTTCATAAATAAATTTAAATCATTTACATTTATTATGGCAATCAGACCTGCCTAGATTCAAATCCTGAATTTGTATGACTCTGGTTAAGTTATTTAATGCCCCTCTGCCTCAGGTTCCTCACAGTAAAATGGGGATAACAAAGCACCATCTTGTAGTGTTAATGTGGTGATTAAATGAGTTAATTAATATAATTTTAAACTTCTTAGAATCCTTTCCCACTGGTTCCTTCACTGTGTCATGAAGCTTTCATGACTGATAATATCTCTACTTCAAATTATAAACAAATTAGTTACAATTTATAGTACAATACAGTACTACAGTATTCTGATAATCACACTTGATAGAGATAATAATCTACATACAAAGAAACAATGCAAAGCTGAGATTCTTTTCCAGGGTAAAGGAAAAAGGAACATAAGGTTGCTGGAATATGTGTATATGAAAAAGAATATTACAATGCACTGAAAGTTTCTGTTCCCCCCCTCCCCCCACATCTATATGTAGAAACTTTAAACCCCGCTGTGATAGATATTTGGAGATGAGGCTTTGGGGAGTTAATGAGGTTGTAAGGGTGGAGCCCTCGTGATGGAATTAGTGTCCTCATAGGAAGAGACAGGAGAGAGTTCACTTTTTTCTCTCATTCCTCTCTACCATGTGAGGACACAGCAAGAAGAAGCCATCAGCAAACCAGGAAGCAGGTCTCACCATACACCAGATCTAACAGCAACTTGATCTTAGACTTCCCAGCCTCCAGAATTGTGAGAAATAAATATTTGTGGTCTAAGCCATCCATTCTATGTTAATTTGTTATAGCAGCCTAAATTAAACATAGAAATCTTTTTTTATGTTAGGTAGTAAGATATAGGAAGTTCTAGGAAGTCTACCTTTTACATTCAAACAGAGAAGACTTTTAAGTTGACTATCAGAGGTTTTTCTGTATTGAAGGTAAACAGCAGGGGGAAAAAAAAAACCACTTTTCTTTCTAAATTCCTGTAGAGCCCTGTGAAATCTTTTCCAGATGCCAAGTTCTGCAAAATTTATACTTTCCAAATAGCTAAAGTGAATCTACATAAGATACTCCGAATTTTTGGTTTCTATCCAATAGATTTGAAATAACATGGATTTTAATGTTATTTACAAGCATCCAATTACTTAGCAAAAGATATGTTGATTTCCTTTTCCTCTGCTTATGATTTTTCTACTTGTAACCACCCTTCCCTTACTTGTAGTATATGTGTTACAGATGGAGCTGAACCTATCCCCAGCTCCTGGGATAGGCATTTTGCTAGAGCCCTAGCCAGTAAGAGCTTTTCACACTTTGCCCACAGAACTAGTATGGGACTAGGCATAAAACACAAGCCATTTTGTATGAATAGAAGCTAACCCCAAGATTTTTGCTTGAGTTGCCAAGAAACAGGTGTTCTTTCTGTTGGACTTGGAACTCAGAGGATAGAAGACTTGGACTACTGGGACACCACCATGTGTAGAGGACCCACCCAAAAGTGAAAATAATATGGAGGATGCATACGTACACCTACACACACACACAAAGCATGACTAGAGAGGTAGATAAATAACACAAGCTGAGATCCTAATGATAATTTTAAGCTCCTGCATCAAACTAACTTAATGTAGCTACCCTTGGATCCTTCAGTTACAACAGCCAATTAATTACTATCTGGCTTAAGCTACATTAACTTGGGTTTTCTGTTACTATAAACTGTAAGACTCTTTACAAATGTATACATGATGGAAGAGCCACTTATATTAATGAAAAAAACACATACATTTAGTATTGGCTTACCTTTTGGTTTAATAAAGCACTTGCCAGTTTTTGTACTTCTGAACTCAATAAGGTGGTTCCTCTGATGACTTTGCTGAGAGCAGCAAGAGACTGATGAACACTTTGTACTAAGCGAATGGCATTAAATTGTTCAAGAATGATGAATGACAATATTGGAGATCCTTGTCGATCATTAGGAGGCAACACTTTCTGATGAATCAGGTTTGAATTCTAAAAAGATAATATGTCACATCACACTTACTGAAAAGTAACACAAATCACTGATACATTATAAGATTCAAAAGTTATTAACATCTTTGTTGGTCTATCTTGTTTTGAAATTCTCTCTTTTATGAATGGCCAAATTTATTAAATCTGTAAATACATAGGAAGGGAATTCTGGAGTTCACCAACAATTAAGTGGTATGTGGGTGGGAATTGAGAAAGGGGAACCATGCTGAGAAGGAGCAGTCAGTATAGTTAGAAAATGGTAAGAATGGCACACAGTAAGCCAATGCAAAGAGAGCAGCGCAGCTAAATTACCACTCTACCGCTATAAGGAGAGCGGAATCATGGCTTTGAGAGATATGTGAATGGACATTTAATTCAATTTTTAAATTACCTATATGTATATTTGAAAAATCACACTACAGATCTTGTACCAGTGAATATTATATCTTAGTATTAATTTCTACATCTATACTGATACATGCAACTTCTAGGGCCCCCAAATTGTTAAGAAAAACTCAAGGAATCCCAGCTGTTCCTAAACAACTTATGTGGTTAAGATGAAAAAAATTCACCTTCAATAGTATTCTAAAAGTGTCAAAGAACTGTCAAGAGATAAACCTGGGAAATCCTGTACTCTTACCTACTATGCATTATCCTAATTTTCTCTATATATTCTGCTTACAATCCTAGTTAAGGATTCTCTCCTTTTGTTCTAATGGTTGTCACATTCATATCTTCTATGAGAGCACTGTTTCTTTTTCATGTATTTGGCGTGATAATTTAATATAATAATATGACGATCTAGCATGCCATTGTCATTAAATAAATAATCATGAAATAAATTTTACTGGCCTGAAATCATTCCTAAAGATAGATTTAAGCTGTGAGTTCAAATTTAGGCATTTTATTTATATTACTGCTATATTTAAAATAGTAAAGCTGCTGAAATCATTTTTGATAGAATAAAAATGTACATAAATATACCCACTTAAATAAATAAATGATGGTGAACTCAAAACTAAATCTAGAAGAGAAAAAGAGTATAATATTATGAAAATTAATTAGGATTATTACCCCCAGCTTGAAATTAAATTAATTATTTGAAACAGAGCATCCAATAAATAACATTTAACACATCTCCAACCTCCATTAAATAATAAAACTGACATAAAATTTAGGTTATAGTCTTTCCATAATTCCTTACATTAAAACCAGTTCTGTAAGTGAATAATATGTGATACTTAAATCTTTATCAGTCTTATACTAAGATTGGCAAAGATTAGCAAATAATAACTTAGTTTACGGATTTTTATCCATTCTATTAAACTGATCAGACAAATTTGCACTGTTTGCACTGTTTGTACTGTCACTTTATAGAAGAAGAACACCCAAACTTAGATCATTCAAGCAAGACTCCACTTATCTATAATGCAAGAAAACAGAAAATTTACTGTACTGACTGTTAAAAAGGTTGATTTAGGCGAGTAACTATCAAAAATACTTAAAATTCAAATAAAGTTCAAGTAAGAAGTATGGTCTAGAGATGTGTAGTAAGTGTAAAATACCAACTGAATTTCAAAGACAATATGAAAAAAGGATGTAAGATACTATATTAATAATTTTTTAATTGATCACATTTTGAAATGCTAATATTTTTAATGTATCAGGTTAAATAAAATATATGAGATGAGTCAAAAATTATCTGCACTCTGATTATATTAAAACTCTGTAAATTCTATAGCGAGAGTGTGGATAACTTTTGACTCACCCTCATATTATTAAAATTAATTTCACTTGTTTCTTTGTACTTTTTTAAATGTGGCTGCTAGGAAATTTAAAATGACAAAAATGGCTCCAACTTGTGTTTCACATTATTTCTACTGCATAGTGCTGGTCTAGAAACTATCAAGTAAAATGATGTAAGTTCAGAAAATAGCATTTAGTAGGGTCTCAAAAAGTGTCTAATTAATGAAAGGTGAAAAAAATTGTGAAAAAAATGAATTGTAAATTGCAAACTGTGATATAAGCTGTGATAATGACTGAGAAAAATATAGCAGAAGACACCAAAGTATGTTATAATATATATTATAATGTAATCCATTTCCTATAGGCCTTCAAGAAATTTTAATAAAAAATTAATGTAAAATAACTTCAATTCTAAAAATAAATGTAGGAAAATAAATAAATAATGTAAAAATAAATTTTATACATTCTAAAAGAATTAAGTATAGAGAAGATTTATAGCAGTAGTAACATTAGACTGTTACATAATCTTAAAACAAAACAAAACAACTCAAATTAAGTATTATTTACAATTTAAATAGCTAAAATCACCATGAATAAATTACAACATCATTATAGTATGCTTTTTAGTGAAACTATCAAGGGATGACAGTCGTATCTTTAGTCAATTGATTATAAGAAAAGCTTTCTTTCCAACAAGTAAATAGAATGCACTTTTGAAGGATATCTTTGACATTTTAAAGTTCATTTTGTCATTGAAAAGCTAAGTGTATTCACAGAAAATCATTATATAATTATGGAACTGTGGGGAAGAAAAGATTGTGGATATTTTAGAACTTAACTATTAAGCAAGAAATATATTTGGGGCAAGAAAAAACGCTAGTCTTATTTTGGTGCAATTTAGGTATTAATCCAGAATTTTTGTGTTTTAACTAGAATAGTTTCCTAAGTGAGGTACTATTTTAGATGTAAGTAAAATGGATGACAGAGAAGTACTATGCTTTCTGTTTGTTTTTTTAATAATAATCATTATTTTGAGCTTTTTGAAAATGGTTCTCTCTCAGAAAGAATTTTTGTCACTAAAGGAAATTCAAGCAATGACTAGACTAGAGATTAGCAAATTATATGTCAGACTCTGTGGATCATAAGGTCTCTGTCATAACAACTCACTTCTGGCTGTTGTCGTGTCACATAGCCACAGACAATACATAAACACACAGGCATAGCTGGCTTTCAATAAAACTGTATTTACAGAAACTGGCAGCAGGTCAGATTTGGCCCATGAGCTGTGGTTTGCCAAGCTCTCAAGTACACTACCACTTACTCAAAGCATTGTGGAGATTCATATATTGGTCTAGATAACATCAGACTCCTTTCCAGATCTGCGATTCAATGAAATTAGTAAGATGTGAACTGTAGTGTAGTCTCTATGGGTATATTTACCCATGACTTATAAAACAGTAATCAACAATTGGACAGACGTATTTTTTTTCCTTGTCATAAGATCATGTCTTTGTCCAAGATATGTTTCCTATGATAAGAAAGCTATTAAAAGACTCAACAATAGAAATTACTAATTTCACATGCCTTGAGAATTTCACAGTTTTTATTTATAATACTGTGATATTAATAAACACCAAACCCAGTAGCTATGTCTAGGGAGAGAGGTACAAGATTGGCAGTCATCGCTGTCAAGAGGACCTTTAGATCTGTCTGTATCTTTCAGCTCTCTGATAAAAATGCCATTATTTATATAGAACTTGGGTATATAAACCAAAATGGCAATTAAAAAAAAAAACAACTAGGGATTAATATAAAAGTGGCATATTAACAAAACCATATTTATTTCTAGGAAAGAACTTTAATAGGATATCTGTTCCATAACTTGGCTAGAGGAATGATTCTGATGCTCTGTAAAGCTACCAAGGAAAGAGGTAATTTAGTACAATAATAGAGTAAAAACACAATCTCAACTTAAAGGACTTAGCACAGATCACATTTAGGTGGAAAAATGAATAACATTTTAGAGTACTACTGACTCTGTGCCAGGCACATTGTGAATTTCCACATGAAGTTACTTTGTTATACTTTAACAGTTTCATCAATATAAAGGCACAAAGAAGAGTGCATTATGAAGAATAAGAAAAGTCACAGAATTTGAAAATTTATACCTGTTCAGAGGAAACAATAGGAAGACATTTTGTTCAAAATGGACCTACAATGAATAGTTTATCTTTTTTCATGCCATCCTAACAAATGATGTATATTTTTTCATGACAATGAAATGCTTTTTGACATTCTTGTGTTCAACTGACTCTGAGAAAGACAGTAAGACAGCACAAAATGCTTCTGTATGTGTGTGTATATGTGTGTGTGTGCACGTGTATTGTTTTAAAGTTTGAGAAGTGCACAACTGCTGTTCTAATGTAGTGAGCAAATTGGTTCATAACTTTAAGACTAAAAGGACCGAGCTGATCTCCCTGTGTTCTGCAGCAGCTTCCCACGAGCCATCTATTTACATTTGGTAGTGTTTATATGTCAGTACTACTCTCTCACTTCCCCCCCAGCTTCCCCTTCCCCCACTGTGTCCTCAAGTCCATTCTCTTCACCTGCGTCAGCTCCATGCTTTGTGACGACCTAGAGGGGTGGGATAGGGAGGGTGGGAGGGAGGCTCAAGAGGTGGGGGATATGGGGATATATGTATACATATAGCTGACTCACTTTGTTGTACAGCAGAAATTAACACAACATTGTAAAGCAATTATACTCCAATAAAGGTGAAAAAAATAATGGAAATAAATACAATCTTTAATACATACATGTGTGAATATCAACATTCTTTATTGTAAAGTAAAAATTACTGAGAAAAAATAAACAATAAAAAAATTGCCAATAATAAAAAAAGACCAAAAGGAACAGTCAGCATTTCAACAGTCAGTGCACAGATTCACTGAGAAAACATTTTTTAAAATTCCAGCACTGTGTAATATTACTTAACAGAATGAGAGAGCTTGCAAACAAAGCATAATCACTTAAGAAACATGTGTAACTTACAATTTTTCAAAATAAGAAACAGAGAATTTCAGCTCCTGTTTTTAGCAGAACTAGAAACTGCTGAAAACAACTGAATATGTTGAATAATATATTAAAGCAACTTCCTAAATACACCCAAATGCAACTATAATCTGAGAAGAAAGTAAGAAATAATTACTGAAACAACTGAGTGCTGGATTTTGAGTCTTCATCTTTATTAATTTCATCCTGAATGTTAACACAAAGTATTCTAGATTAGAGATAGATTACTAATTACCTCACAGTAAATAATGTGTTGCTCCTACTCCTTTGCTACAGATCTTCCCTTTGAGGTAACCAGATGCCAGCCAGATCAATTATCCTATGCAAGTAGCCAGATACTCTCTGGACAAGGTACGCAAGGGATGGGAGAAGTGGCTATTCCCTGCTACAAACAGGAAGAAGGCAGCTGTTGTCTTCCCCTCCAAAGAGGATATTCTAGGAAGTGTAATGCGCTTGAATTCTAACCAACCCTGTAGTATGTAAATAAAGTCTCTCCAGAAGCCCATGATTTAGAGATGTTTCCAAGTTTGGGCTTTATTCTTCTGTCATGGAGGTACCTAGAAAGACAATGCTCTAGTCTTTCCACTACCCCAAACCAAACCCTAATCCTACAGTCTAAATTGGATGGTAGAACCCATTTTCCTTCTTGGCCACAAATAATTCCTATAGGAAAAGTTATCAGAATGATTAATTAGCACCTCATGGTTTTTGAAAAATCAAAATACTACAAAAGTTAAGAAGGTAAAACTATCAAGTTATCATATATGATATGATGAAAAATTTTCACATACTGAAGTATGAGGGAAGTCATTCTGGTTTATACACAATTTAACTTGAATTTGATGCTAGCTAAAACAGCCTGCTTGTGGCCTAGCAAACATACATTGTACATCTGCTGTAATTATTAAAGAAAAGGGTACACTGACCAGAAATAATGTCCATATTAAAAAGAAAGATTAAATGCCTCCCTTCCTGGGATGCCAATGCTAGTACTCCTTCAATGATAAGACTCCCTTCCTAGGTGCCAGGGGAGATTCATGTACTGACCTGCTTTGTTTGAACTTTGAAGGAATGTATCCTTGATTTGGCTGATGTTCTTTTTTCTGACAAGATATAAAACTGGGCTGAAAACCATGCTTCTCTGGAGCAGTTGCTCAGTTATCTGAGAGACTGTCTCCCAGACTATAGGCTTCAGTCTGGCTCAAATAAAACTCTTTTCTATTCCTATTACAGATTGTTTATTGGTTATTTCAATGGACAAATGTAAAGAAGAATCAAATCCACAAAGATCTCAGATAACAGAATAATCATACACAGAACATAAAACAATTGTTAAATGTTTCCAGAAATAGCAGAAAATCTTAAACAATAAGCAGATTTGGAAAAGAATTAAAGAGAACTTTTAAAAATGAAAAAAATATAAAACTTTAAAACTGGATTAAATTTAGCTGAACAGAAAATGAGTGAACTGGAAGACAGATCTGTAGAATTTATTCAGAATGCATCACACAGAAAAAAAGAAACAGGAAATATGAGAAAGAAGTCAAAACAAATGATGAATAGAGAGAAACGGTCTAATATATATCTAATCAGAGTACTAAAAGAATAGTAAAGCAGAGTTAATACTTAAATAACTGAGACCTTGCCAGTACTGATGTACAACAGCAATCAAAATTCAAAAAGCCCATAAATTCTTAAGCAAGATTTTAAAAATAAATTCAAGAGAGAGAAAACAAATCCACATTAAATCTCATCAGAGTAAAACTGCAGAAAACCAAGGCAAAGAAATCTTAAAAGCAGTAAAAAAGGAACAAAAATTGACTTCTTAACAGTAACAATAAAAACCAGAAAAGAGTGGAATTATATCTCACTATACCTATTAATAGTGATTAGTATAGAAAAGTATACATTTTAAAACAGATAAATTAAAGCCATTTTCAGATAAACAAAATCTCAAAGAGTTCCACTAAAGGAATATTTTTGTACTCCAAGCAGAAGGGAAGTGACACCAAATGAAAACGTCTGAGATGCAGGAAGGAATAAAAGACAATAAAAGTGATAAATGTGGGGCAAATCCAAAAAAATATTGACTGTAAACAATGACTACAAAAAAGATTGAAATATACAACAATAATTGCATATAAAATTGAAGTTGGGTTTAATGTCCTAAGCTTTTTGAATTATCTGCCAGGTAGGCAAATATATTTAGTTTAACTTTGGTAAGCTATGTATGCACAATAAAATATGAAGGATATCACTAAAAAAGCAGAAAACATACACAATCGGTAAACTAAGAGAGTAAAATATGAGAGAAAATAATCAGTCCAAAAGAAGACAAGAAAAAAGTAAAAAAGGAAAGTAGAAAAAATATAAAACATAACATATAACAATAAAAAGTAATCCAAATTATTGTAAGTAGACTAAACGTTCCAGCTAAAGATCAAATGAAATCCAGCTTTAGGCTCTTTATAAGATACACCCATGAGCACTGATTTAAATGTTGAATGTATGAAATAAGATATATCTAACAAATAGTTACTAAAAAAAGCTGATACAGATTTATTAATACCAGAAAGATAGGAAAAACATAATGTTAAAGAGAATTACTTTACAATGACAGTGGTTCAATATATCAAGAAGAGGTAGAATTCTGAATTTGTATAATTCAAAAACTGACAGTTAAAAAAAATTATATATTATGATTTGTAAACAAAACATTTAAAAAACTTGATCTAAAGGATATAATTTTAGCATAGCAGTCAACAGAATAGAATACATATTCTTTTCACACATAATGTGAAACTAATCAATTTTAAAGACATTTTTAATCCAAAAATATACGAAAGTACTAGTCCTATTAATTGTTTATTCTGGCAACCTAGATTTAAATTTCATTTAATTTCAATGCTTTCTTTTGAAATTAAGCTATTCTGAGTTTACAAGTGTAATTTAACAGACACACAAATCTACTTACCAACCTGAACAAAGAAATAATAAAAATAATTACTGGGTCAACCAGTTCAACTGTTGCTCAGAAAAAATTCCATCACCTATTTTTCACTCAACAAATTCTCTCAGCCTAAAAGAGATAATTTTACATGTACCTTTTATCATATGGAAATTAATAGAAGTTCTCAAGCTATATAAAGGAGATGTAAATAGGTTAGACTGTCAGTAATTCTCATCAGTTATCACCATCAACCAAATATTAAAAATTGCTGGATGATAGCTGATATGTAACGAAAATTTTAAAGCATGAACTGACCTTTTGAATGTATATGTGCAGAATATTAAATGAGATTAGGTTTTTCATGTGCTATACTTTTCAGCATTTTGGTTTTTAAATTATTGCTTTATAAACTACTAAGTTTTCCAGTGGAAATCCCAGGAAAAATGTCAGAAAATACAAGATGTTACTAAATTATGCATCTAAACTATTTAAAAGATGATATAATAACATATGAATTAACAGTTAACACAAAATAATGTTAAAAGTTATAATTACACATTTATATATACTATATATTTCACTGAAAAAGATATAATCACTAATATAGTCACTAAAAAATTTAGACAAATTAGCCCTCAAACATGAAAGGTTAAATTAATAAAATATCTTGAATATGGCAACATCATCAACACTACCAGGGGCTTGTTATACTAAACTTTAAAAATCTACAAATCTTTAAAGAAGTAAGAATGATACAAAAGGCTTAATCCATAAAGAGTCCACGTTTGACAAATAGTGTTCCATCTATTTTTTATTAGATTCATACTATAGTCCTTTGAAGATTGATTTTACTTTTTAAATATCTTTAACTCTTCTCTTACTTCTTTGACTCTTCTCTTACTTTGTATTCACCCTGTCACCATATTCAATAAGGTTCCCACCATTTTGCTCTCAGAACACTGTAACTTCCTCTCAATTGTTTTTCAGGCCTCCAGTATCTCCTGCCTTACACCATCACCAGTTTTGCCTTTATAAAACACAGATCTTTTCAAATCACCTTCCCATCTTCTCATTAGCATTGCTGCATTCCCACTGCCTACAGGGTAAGTTATAATCACTCCATATGACATTAAACTCTTTCCAACCTGTTTCTACTAAATTTTCTTCTCTATGTCTAGCCATCCTATTCAAAGCATTCTTTACTCCAGTCAGGTTATAATAATAAACATGGCGGGACTTTTCTCTCTCTCTGAAATAGCATTCCCTCTTTTTTAACTAGAGAATTTCTTGCTCATCATGTAACCTCTTTTTTTTTAATCTAAAGAATTTCTTACTCATCATGTAACCTCTGACTTCCTCTCAGCAGAAGTGATTACTCCCTCATTTGGGCTCCCAAAGAATACTGTAATACCTATATTTTTGTGTATTACTATCTCTTAATAAGTCATAGCATCTAGCATAGTGCCAAGCATATAGCAGACACATCAGTAGATATTTGATGAATGAATGAGTAAATGAAAAAAAGAACACAGAGAAAAGATTATTAATCCTTTTTTACACAAGAAAAAGTTAAGAAAAAGTTCAGAAGTGATAAAAATAATTATGGAAAAATTCTAAAACAGAAATGTGGCATTAGGTTGTTTCATCTGAAATATTTATATGCATAAATTTTAAAGCTATCCCAAAATAAGAGAATCGCTATTCTTAAGTGCCATATCTTAACTTGCTTAGTCTAAAATACAACTTTTATGAGAATTACACGAGTTATAAGTTTGTACTATAGAAACAAGAAGCGGAAAATGAGTGACAGCTGAGAAGGCTTCTGGACGATGCTGGGACTTTATCTGCCCATTACTGGTTTCGCATAGCTAGGAGATTCTAGGAGAAGGAAACAGCATTTGGAAAGTCCCCATGGACAGAATCACTGAGAACCGCCTTACTGTGGAAGAGGCTTACAAGTCAGGTTGGATATGGAGCCAGGTTGTGAAAAATGATTTTCTTCAGGAAAATTAATGTGATGGCTATCTGAAATATGATTCTGAGTAAGTATATATTATAAGGAGAGTCAAATTTGGTGTTTTCTGCAATAATCAATATGAGTAAGAATAGATGCCTACATTATGGCAATAGCTTCAGGAAGAAAATGGGAGAGAGGAAAAAAACAAAACATAACAGGATGAAATGCAAGATATTTGGCAGATTAATTTGACAACTATAAATATAATATAATGATAACCTTTTAATAAATCTATATCTAACTTACAAATAGAAGTTAAAATGTACTTTAAAAAGTTATGCTTGCTTCCGGACAAAATAGCAAATTGACTTCCACTTCTGAATTCTGTCTTTGACAAAACAACAGGATACTGAACCCAGAAGACAGCACAAAAATAATGGGAAACATCTGGGAGACAGAAGTGTTTGGCTATTTGTAAGTGGAGAATATGGTAACCTACAACTGAGGGCTGGATGCCATGTCTGGGGTCATCCTAAGAGAGTTTTTGGTTGCAAACCTATCTTTTCATATTGCCCTGGATGGAACCTGCCCACCATGTCACCATTTTAGAACTAAAAATTGCAGTATCAAGCACTAGCCATAGATAGCAGAATACTTGATATTTCACAGCATGCAGCCCGGCTAATGTGGGGAATACACTGAAACAGGTATAGCTAGGAGGGCTGGCTTTTGGAATTGCAAGGCCTCACAGTATCAGACAGAAAAGATACAAAACAAAACAAAACATAACAAAAATCACACCTGTATTTATCATGGTAAAATTAAGGGAGATAAGAGACAAAATATTCTAGAGGAAAAAAACAAATGAGTTACAAAGAAATAACAATCATATTAACAGCAAATTTCCTCAATAAATTTATGTTAATTTGATTATTAATTTAAAGGTAAGCAAAAGTTGGTTTAAGAAAAAAGAAGGTAAAGAAAAACAACTTCAATATGAATTGATATGAAGAATGGAAATCAGGCCATGACTTCATAGTCAGGAATCTGTACAATGTAATCACTTATATGACTTAGGCATAAGGGAAGAGCACAGGTTTGAGATGCCAAAGGATGCACTATTTCTTTCCATTCTCTAATTTTTCCTCAAGTTAGCTATATAAAGCTTTATCAATCTGACAGTCTAAATAAAGTGGCAATTTCAGTTAGTTGAAATTATTGTTTATTCAGACTCCCAACAATCACCAATTGTTGACACTAAATCAGAATAACTCAAAATTACAATACTGTAAGGTTTGAGGATTTTAAATTTTTAGAGGGTTTTAACCTTTTTCATAGGTTCTGAAATAAGCCTAATTTGCCTTCCCTTATTGAAGAAGGCTATCTGATATATAAGCTTTTTTATACTATTACTAAATATATGAATTGTAAAATTATATTTTTTTAATTCCAGAAAGTAAGTCCTCATTCAATTAGAATAGTAATCATAATACTGTGTAATGGTTTTGCCTAGTGAGCAAGCAACCATCTATAATCTGTAACTATTTTACAATATAGAAACAAGTCAACTCCAATTGATGAATTGCTTTTCCTCAGCACTTGGATTGCTTTAAAAAGTTTCACCTTTAATAGCAGTCATTGACTTTACAGAAAGAGGTGAGAGAAGACAAGAGTAAAATATATATCAGCCATAGAGGATGTCATAGTACATTAGCAGTGTAAGACAAATTACACTGGTGACACTGTTTCTTGGGCAGATCTACTTCTATTACTTGTTATTTCCTCCATCTTTTTCCAGGATACTGCATACATTAAGGGCAGATCAATGCAAATATTTATCGACATGGACAATTTGGGGATAAAACTGGAAAAAAGGATAGGGAGAAAAAAGGCAAAACAAAGGAAGAATATTCCACTACTAACCTGGTTTAATTTCTTCCAGAGATTGAGGACAGGAGAAAGTTCATTAGACCAGATTTCTCTATCAAATTTGCAACCAGCAGTTACTGATCTGCCCAAGATCTTCAACTGTGAAATAACCTGAATCAAGAAAACAATAAGTAGCAATAAATGAATATAACTTCATTCAGAGGGCAACAGCACAGATACAAAAATAGCCATAGCCAGCTTATAAAGACTGAATATATAAATATATTATAAACAAGTTTTAATCTCATTTTCCCTGTTCAATTGGGTTAATATTTTACTGATTTACTTCAGCAGTTAAAAGGCAAAAGAACTTAAAATTGAGAGAAACCACTATAAAAATTACATATTATAATGGATCTTCATTTGAAAAGCTACTTCTTTAGCCGGAAAGCTCTAATTATCCATTATTAATAACCTCTCTATTTGCTCATTTTGAAATCAAAAATATTTTTCAGTTTGAATAATTTAAATTGCACAATTTCAAAATGCAGATAAATTAAAGATAGTTTTTCTGAAAAGATGAAATGACAGGAAAGATAGTAAATAACATAGCAAACTATAAAATAGTAAAACCATTTTAAGTAATTATTGGTTGGTAAAAATTGCAATAAATCTAAGTTTTAAGGTTCTGTATCAATTTTAAGGTGTCATCTCAATGTTTCCTCTATATATAAGACAAATGAAAGAGGTATAGATCAATTAGTTAAAATCAGGCAAAGTAAATTCTTTCCTACTTAGGGCTTTCACTTTTGTAACTTTCTTGTTATCAGCATCTCTATCATCATTCTCATCAAAATCAACTCATTTTCTTTTCTAAAACAGTGTGTAATGGCTTCCACTTCAATAATATCAATCTAGAACCTCTTCTTAGAACATCACTCTAATTTGCTACGAATGATCCAAAATATTACTGTCTATTCTATATATTGTGTTACAGATATTGGGGTGGATGTATAAAAATCAGTGAGGTATCTACTGATGGCTCTTCATAAATATTTCAACTAAATAATAAAATTGTGCTATCTCATTGCTTATCTGACATAAACAAAATAAATCCTGAAATCCAGACAATATGTTTTCCTAAGCTAGTATTTTAAACATCAACATTTGCAGCATGTCAACTCCTTTTTGTTTTACTTTTTGACAGATGTAACCTGTTTCTCCTTTTTTAACAGATAGGGCTATAGTTAATATTTTGGGGGTTCCTATATTATTAAAGTTCACAATAAAAAAAGGGCCATAAATCTTTCAAAATAAATGCACTACTTAATTGTTAAACATACAGAATCCTGCTGTTAAACTCAAGTTGCTTCTAGAGCTTTTGATTGATTCTCTAATCTAGAAAAAATTGTCATGATTCAGTGTTTCATTTTCTTTGTTTTTCTGATAAATTATTTTCATTTGCTCTAGCTGAACCCTACAACAGCACCTAATTTATCAGCTCTGCTAGACCACAAAACATCACTAGTTGGTAGTCAGAAGAAGTGCTATTTTGACTGGTAACATTTGCTATCACTTATTTGTGTTTTAAATTTGTCAAACATGACAGAAAACAAATAAGAATGCAAAGAGATGTCTAAAGGAAAAAAGGTTCAAATTTTTTTTACACATGATGTTAAACACTATTTTAAAAATAAAATGTTTACCAGCCCCAAAAAGATTGTTTTCTTCCTAGAAAAATAATATGTGAGGCTTGCTTTTCATAATAACACTATCATAATATATTATAATCGTTCATGAACAGAGGGTAATGAAAAGGGAGTTCAACTGCATAATAAAAATATTTTATAATGAGGATAGGGCTATAACTTGTAACAGTGGACCATCTTTTCTTTTTACAAAATATGACAAACGCATCTTTTTACAAAGCACACATGATAAAATGTCTTTCCATTATTCATGTTTTAAACCAATTAAAAACACTTTTTTTTAATGATACTTCTTTAAAATGGTGTCAAAGGGGATAAAATTTCCCATGAAAGACACCATGTTCTAACCATACCGAACAGCTTATATTACACCACTGGCATGCTTTGGGGCATCTATGAGGTTGTAGGGGAGCTGCAAAAGATGCTGTCACTCCTATTCCATCTGTTCTCGTTCCAAAGAACAATGAGAGACATTTTAGGAATACCTATGCTTCTCCTGAACAATTGGTATGTTTTTACTGTAGCATACTAGATCTTATACACAATTGTATTTTCCTTTTCTTTTGGCTGTTAAAAAGCACAAAGAAGAATTTCTGATCTAACAACTTTATAGAACCTTAGAGCATGGGCTTTGTTGTTTGTTTTGTCTTCTTTTAGCATAAACTGTTTCCCTAGTGTTCTTTTCTTTTCATTTCCTAATTTTCTCTTCGATTTCATCAACTATTGATTTGACACTAATAGATTATTTGTATTTTTGTCAGTCACATCCAGTATAATCCTTCTTGGAATGATAAAGAATATTGATTTGAAAAATGAACACTCATTCTTAAACCACAGAAGAGAAAATGGATTGTCAAAGAAATTAAGTAAATGTTTGTCTCAGGGGATATGGAGACCGAATATCTGGAGAAAATTTTGTAACACAGCACATTTAAAAATTATGTATAAATAACAACATTATCAACGACAACAACAAAAATTAAAAATTCACAACTGAAGTGCCAGGGAAATTAAGGGAAAGCTTTAAATACTAGAGCCAAAGAGGTAGAGCTGATCTGGAGACCTGAGTGACCTCTAAAGCCAGGATTTGCCCTGGGATATCTGCCTATCTCAAGGGGCCTACAGCTTGGTTTGTTTGTTTGTTTACTTTTTATTTTGAACTATTTTTAGATTTATACAAAAGTGGCAAAAATAGTACAATTTCCATTATATTCTTTACCCTTAATGTTAACATCTTACATAATCACAGCATAATTATCAAAACCAGGAAGTTAACACTGGTACAATACTATTAACTAAACTACTACAGACCTTATTCGAATTTTACCAATATTTCCACAAATGTCCTCTTTCTGTTTCAGGAGAATACCACATTATATTTAGTTGTTATTTATCACAGTCTCCTCCAAAACTGTGACAGTCTTTCTTTTTCTTTCATAACCTTGATACTTTTGAAAAATACTGGTCAGTTACTTTGTAAAATGTCCCTCATTGAGTTCACAAGGTCCACATTTCCAAAGATAGAAAATAAAAGCCCAGAACTCTCAAAAAGCACTCAACAGGCTTATCAGAAAACAAACTGCCTGGCAGAGGGAAATATCAGAGATACCTGCTATTCACTACCTTGGCTTTTGGGGGATAATGTGATCTGTTTGAAATACTGTGATCATCAAAATTCACCCCACACACTATAATCATGAAAATACCACATGTCAAAACTTATGGAACTGCGGTGAATGAGATTCTTAGAGGAAAATTACAGCAGAAAACACATGTTCAAAGAGAAGAAATGCTGAAAACTCAGCCAAACAACAAATTATAAAGTTGTTGGAATGTAGATGGAAGAAAATAATAACAGCAAAAAAATTAATAAAATAGAAAACAGGTACAAAAGAGATCAGATTTTTTAAAAAGTCAATTTTTGTTAGTCTTAAAAGACTAATAAAATTATGAGACTTCTGACTATACTGAATGATATATAGCAAGATGATAAATAAGGCAAAATTTACTTAAAATTCTAATTTTACAAGGAATATAATTACAGAAAAGACTGAAAGACAATATGAGATTATTTTGCATAGCTTTATGCCATAAAAAGTTGTAAACTCGGCCAATTGAGAAATTTCTAGGAATATATAAATTAATAAAAGTCTCAAGAAGAAATAGAAAAACTAAATCAGGCTAGAGTTGTGTAAAAAAATTAAATGAGAAGTTAAAAATATTATCTCAAAGTAAATTCAGACACCAGCAGTTAATATAAAAGTTCTACTCACATTGCTTGAACAGGAATTCTAATCTAGTACTAACCATTTAAGAGACTAGAAAAGGAGGCAAAATTCCTCAAATCAAGCAATAGAGGCTAGTAAAAACATTATATGAAAGATAAGGGGACATTCAAAGATCAGACTTACTCCTGAACATAAATGCAAATAAATAAACAAATATCAAGCAATTTTTCAAAACAGATATACAGATGACTTTGTATAGTTCAATCACAGAAAATATAGCTCATCACATATGCAGATTAGACAGAAAAATAATATAATTATTTCAATACTGGGTGAAAACATGGTCAGTGAAATTCACCAATGCATTCTTGACAAACTACCCCTAGGAAACTATTGCAAAGATGTGTGAGAACAGTTATAACAGCCTTTGATAAATTATGCCTCCTTGTAGCCACACCTGTTCACAAAGTAATTTTCCACTCCTCTGATATCAAGAGAAATCTATTTCTCCACCCCCTTGAAGCTTATGACTTGTTTGACTAATACAATGTTGCAAAACTGATATGCAATTTTCAAAGCCTAGACTTTAAGAGAACTTGCAGTTTCTGCTCTGGCCTTGGAATCCTGAAGCACCATGCTAGCCTCAGATATGTGAAAGGCCATGTAGTTCAAAACCAAGTCACCCCAGCCAATAGCCAATGCCATCTGTAAACATAAGTAAGAGCATTTGGAACCTTCCAGCCAACTCTACAAATGAAGGCAGCTGCATATGGGAACCCAGATGAAACCAATGCACAGAATCATAGGAAAATCATAAAATATTATTGTTTCAAGTCACTAAGTTTTGGGATGATTTGCTATGCAACAAAGACTAACTGAGGCACTAGGAATAGCAGAAATCTTTAACCTGTGTTAGGGACTGCATGCCTGTGTCCCCCACACCACCCTCACCCCAAAAGTCCTATGTTGAAGCTCTAATCCCCTAGTATGTCTGTATTTGGAGATGGGACCTCTAAGGAAGTAATAAAGGTTGAATGAGGTCAGGAGGGTGGGGACCCGATCTGACAGGATTAGTGTCCTTAGAAGAAGAGACAAGGGAGAGCTGCTCTCTCTCTCTCTCTCTCTCTCTGCAAACAAACATAGAGGAAAAGTCATATGAGAACATAGTGAGAAGACAGTCATTTACAAGCCAGAAGCATAGCCCTCACCACAACCTGACCATACTGGCACCTTGATTTCAGACTTCCAACCTCCAAGACTGTGAGAAAATGCTTTTCTGTTATTTAAGCCATCCAATTTGTGGTATTTTGTTATGGAAACCCAAGAAGACTAATACAACCTTACAAATGGTATCTATAAAACACAGCAAATATTACAATCAATAATAAAATGTTAGAAAATATTCCCTTCAAAATCAGAGCAAGATAAGACTATCACTACTTTCATTCAACATTGCACACAAAGATCTAATTATCCCAAAACACAATAAAAGGCAATTAAATATATATGGATTAGAAAGGATAAAAGCTAAATCATCCTCAACTCAAATAATTTACATAAAAAGAATTTATAATACTTTTCATATATGACATATATTTATTCACTATATATTTTCCCATCTATTTGCATTTGAAATAAATATACAAATTCATTAAACAATATATTTTTTTCTTCAGCTCAAGTTTTATTTCCTTTTTTCCATACCTATTTGCGAGCCCATAAAAATTTACTTAGTACATATTCTCTCTTCACCTAGGTGCTTGGCCAGGTACAGTATGTTTCACTGTGTTACCAAACATATCAGGATGTAACAAACTATATTAAACCTTCCCACATACTGTAAAAATGAAACAGTACTAACCTGTTAAAGTGAGATATAGGAGAATATCCAGAAGTTTATCTTTCTAACGTTAATATACGCAAGGTAAAGGGGGGAAACACTTTCTCTATGCCTCTCAAGTCTTTGATAAATATATTTGTGCCAGTCACATGCAACACCAAACTGTAATTTATGTTTGTGATTTGAGAGATAAGATTTCACTCAAGATCAAAAGTGAAATGTGCAGGCACTCTACTATGTTAAGAACTCACATCAACATTTTATTCTAGGCAATATGATATTAAAAGCCTGAAAATAAATCTCAGGAGAACTCCTAGTATACAATTTTAACAAGCAAATTAAGAAAGAATTTCTCATCAAAGGATGTTTAAATTTTACTAAGACTAATGATTATACCAGTTTTCAAATACTGAGGTATATATTATTTGGAGTGATAGGCTGAACACTTCATTATAAATCATATATATTGATTTTTTATATATAACTGGTTAATACTAAATAACTCAAATCTGGAATTAATCATTAAATTATATGAAATGTTTGGATCCATCTGTGCCTTAAAGAGATACCATCATGATGTTTTTTTTAAATAAATTTATTTATTTATTTATTTATTTATTTATGTATGTATGTATTTAATTGGCTGTGTTGGGTCCTCATTGCTGCGCACGGGCTTTCTCTAGTTGCAGCGAGTGGGGGCTACTCTTCGTTGTGGTGTGCGGGCTCCTCATTGCGGTGGCCTTTCTTGTTGCAGAGCACGGGCTCTAGAAGTGTGGGCTTCAGTAGTTGTGGCACATGGGCTCAATAGTTGTGGCTCACGGGCTCTAGAGCACAGGCTCAATAGTTGTGGCGCACGGGCTTAATGGCTCCGTGGCATGTGGAATCTTCCCAGGGCAGGGCTCAAACCCGTGTCCCCTGCATTGGCAGGTGGATTCTTACCCACTGTGCCACCCAGGAAGTCCCATCATGATGTTTTGTTGAATCATAATTTTTTGTATAATCACAAATTTTTGTATAATTAGTGGTTCTAATAATCCTACTTGCTGAGAGTAAAATTATATTTTATTTATTAGATAGAGAAAATATAAATACATTATATTATATATACATACCCATACATACAGATATATAAGACCTTGTCTCCTAATACTTTCATACATTTATTTAAAAATATTTATTAAATAACACATTTAAAGACAGTCTGGCAGTAAATTAAAAATTAAACCTGCACCTGTCATATGATCCAGCCATTCACTTCTAAGTATTTGTCCAAGAAAATTAAAGCCTGCGCTCATGCAAAAACATAAAATGTTCAATTGTTCATAGTAACAATCTTAGTAGCCTCAAACTGGAAACAATATAAATGTCCTTCAATGTGTGAATGAATAAGCACATTGTAGTAATCCATACAATGGACTACTAATTAGCAATAAGAAAAAACAAAAACAAAGACTCCTGACAAGATCACATAGATGAATCTTTTTTTTCTTAAATTTTTTTGGACTATAGTTGCTTTACAATGTGTTAGTTTGCAAAGTAAATCAGCTATATGTATACATATATCCTCTCTTTTGAATTTCCTTCCCATCAAGGTCACCGCAGAGCACTGAGTAGAGTTCCCTGTGCTTTTCAGTAGGTTCTCATTAGTTATCTGTTTTATATATAGTAGTGTGTATATGTCGATCCCAATCTCCGAATTCATCCCACCCCTCCTCCCCCCTTGGTATCCATATATTTGATCTCTATGTCTGTCTCTATTTCTGCTTTGCAAATAAGATCATCTATACCATTTTTTCAGATTCCACATATATGCATTAATATACGATATTTCTCTTTCTGACTTATAAGAATGCTGAATGAGAATGAAGCCAGACAGAAAAGAGTACTTAAGCATATAACCCTTTCATATAAAACTTTAGAAACTGCAAACTAATGTACATTGAAAAAAAAGAAATCAGAGTTGCCTGGGATAGGGGAGGGGAGAAAGGAGGAAGGGACTGTAAAGTGTTAGGGAAAGCTTTTGGGGGTGATGGAAATGTTTACTATCTTGATGTGGTGATGTCACCAGGTGTATCATATGTCAAACCTTATTAAATCATACACTCTAAATATGTGCGGTTTATTAAATTAGCCACCATGATAATTATTAACACAACGCTTGGTAGTTCACAGAATAAACAGGAAAGTGGAAAAGTGGGCCTTAGGGCCAGTAAAAACACTGGTTATTGCGATCAAAATAAGTAAGGAAAAGTTGATTTTGCTGCTGAACATAGAGGCTGTGACTCTTCTCACTCTCATCACTGGCCTTGGCCCTGGATGCTATGCAGGAACTAGAACTTGCTTCAATGTTGCCACCGCCTCCTGAAGAGAGCCAAGGAAACCACCTCCTTGATTCACTAGATCTCTGTTTGTAGGCTAGTGCTGGTGCCTGTCATGCCTGTGCTCTAACTGTGAATGGGCTCAGAAACTATCTGTTTTTTTCCAGCATCTGCCATGGAGTGGCCTGCTGCCTTCCCCCAAGAAATTTTTGGAGGTAAGTACTAAAAGCTGTCTACATTTAATTGAGTGGCAAGATCAAGAAGATACATATATTCATCACATTTAATTTTGTAAAATTAATTTTACTGTAAACATTTTCAAAGATATATAAAAGTTGGTTTTATTATGAACATTTTTAAAGATACACAAAGATACCCATCCAGATTCAAACAAGGTCAAGATTTTCCTGAATTTGCTTCCATCATCTGTAATTTATTTTCTTTTACTTTGTTATTATTCTTTAAGTGTTTTAAAATAAATCCCAGATCATAGTATTTAACTCTTATGTACTTAATATGTATCTCCAAAAAATGGACATAACCACAATCCTGTTATTTCACCTAACAACAGTAATAAAAATGCATTGCTGTTATATAATACACAGTCCATATTTAAATTTCCCTGATTGGTTTCAAAATTTGTTCAAATTGGATTGTTTGAATCAGTATCCACAGAAAGAGTATGCAATTGTTATGTGTTTTAAGTCTCTTTAATGTAGAGTAGTTTCTCTGCCCTTCCTCTTTTGCAAGCCATTAACCTGCTGATAAGTCTGAGTCCGTTATCTTCAGAATGTCCCACATTCTGGATTGAGTGGTGTGGTTTAATTTGTTCCTTTACCCCCTGTGTTTCCTGTTAACTGGAAATTATTTCTAAAGGCATGATTACGTTCAGGTTAATTTTGTTGAAAGAATATTTCTGGAAAGTGTACTTCATATTGCCTCACATCAGGAGGCATGTAGTGTCTGAATACCTTCTCCTTGTGATACTGAGGACGAGTGGTAACAGCTGATCCCTCTCTTGCAAATTTCCCCATCAATTTTCCTTCTAGTGGTTTCAACCTTTGATAATAATTTTCTGAATCAATTATTAGCGTTTGTAAAGTAGTGATTTTTCAAATTTTTCATCCCTTCTATATTTATTATCTAGAATTATTCAATAGAGAAAAACTTTCATCAACCTTTCTTTCATTAACCTGAAATATAATTCACAAAGGAAAGGTAAGATAATGCTTAATTTTCCCATTAATTGCCATTTTTTCAAACTAAGAGACATTTTTGTTTTTTTAACTAAATGATCAATTATAGAAGTAAAAAATCAAGTTTACAATATTAGTGAACTTATATTTCCTCTCATTCAAAAGTAATAAATATAAAATCACTGTGTTTGCTACAAAATTAAGCAGACTGATAGTCTTCCAATCCACTTGCTTTTGTCTTATATGGTCATAAAACTCAAAATGTAACAAGTATTCAAACTCAGATTTGCTTACAGTTAGAAGCCAGGAGGTTACACATGGTGTATAAAAGTACATCTATATTACCTCTTTTTGCTAATGGTGCTATTGGCAAGGTTGTAAATAATAAATGTGTCCCCGAAATGGGAGTTAATACATTCAAATAGAAGGATATCTGAGAGAACAGGATCTTAAGCTTCCTGATTTAAAAAAATGAATTCACCAGGAACTTGTGACTTCTCTAATAACTGATGCAAACCATCTGAGTCAGGAAAACTGCAGCTGCTGAGTCTGAGTAACCACAGCTGCTGAGTTCATAAAAGCCATTCAATGTAATGTTGCTAAAATTATTACACTAGCAATTAATCCTCAAATCTTTGGCAATAAAAAAGCCATCATTACATTTTAAGAATAAATATAACACATTTTATGCATTCTGCTATGAAACTGCTATTGAGTCTATGAAAAAAAATAAAGTTCTGGAACTTCAAAGCATGGTTTTTAGGAAGAAACAAGTGAATATGTAGCTTTTATAGAAAAATAAATGTTACTCTTATAGAACTTATTTACAGAAAAATTAAAGCTGATAAGGAATATGATCAATAACAACTGCTTCCACAAACCTGCTACCATTTTTGAGCAATACATTCGCCTACTGCAATTGTTTTCTAACTTGCCTCTCTGCTTCAAGTCTTCATCCTACTGTCAATTCTCTATAAGTCATATGCCCCCAGACTGATTCAGTTATTCCCACAGCTCACTCACGAGGCTCAAATGTTATCTAGTGACCCTCCACCCTACTACCCCGGCTTCATATCCCACCATTCTGCCTCTGCCTCTCTGTGTTTCATCCATATGTCTCATTGGTGTCCCTCCAATTTAAAAAAGCAAGGATGGCCCATAAACATATGAAAGGATGGTCAACCTCATTAGTAATCAAAAGTGCAAATTAATACCATGATGAGATACCATTTTAACTCACTAGATTGGTAAATATGAAGGCATCCCAAATACCAAGTACTGGTAGGAATAAAAGGATGTAGATATTACATATTTCTGGTGAAGAGAGTAAATTAGTACAGTCACTGAAAACAGTTTGACACAATTCTATTCCTAAGTATATACCCTAGAGAAACTCTTGCACAGACATTCCAGAGACAAGCACAGAAATGTTTACAGTAACAACACTTGTAATAGCCAAAAAACCCCAAAATACGTTATATTTACATGATGAAATATTATACAGCAATAAGAATGAGTGAAACCATAGCTAAACCAGTAACATGAATAAATCATAGAAAAATAATGCAGAATGAAATAAGTCCTAGAATACCACATGCAATATATTGTTTTATAAAGTTCAAAAAATGAAACAACGTATTTTTAGGCACAAATGTATATATGTGTATAAGTGCATGCATGTAAGACAACTATTAAAAATGTATAAAACTATAAAAAAGTTATAAACAAAACAATCTGCTCCTGTAGCAGAAAGGCAGGGGGATAGGATAGAAGAGAACCATTTAAGTTGATACAAGTTTCTGGTAATGTCCTAGTTCTTGGGTTGCTATTGGCTCACAGGTTTCATGATATCATCATGCTCTTAATGTTCATATCTATAAATACAAACTGTTACATACATAGTCTTTTATATGTATCAAAGATTGCATTTTGAAAAGTAGTAAAAAATTCAAAATTAGAGAAAAATGTACAAGTCCTATAGTACGTTAGGTCTTATGAAGAAAACCAGGTTAAGGGAAGTTGCTATTTTACGTAAGTGGTCAAGAAAGGCATGTTTGATAAGTTAATATTTAGAGACCTGAAGGGAGTTTAAAAGTAATCCATACAGATATCTAGGGCAGCAGTCCCCACCCTTTCTGGCACCAGGGACTGGTTTCGTTTTCCACGGACGGGGGTGGGGAAGGGGATGGTTTGGGGATGATTCAAGGGCATTACATTCATTGCGTACTTTATTTCTATTATTATTACATTGTAATATATAATGAAATAATTGTACAACTCACATAATGCTGACAGGAGGCAGAGCTCAGGCAGTGAAATGTGAGCAATGGGGAGTGGCTGTAAATACAGATGAAGCTTCCCTCACCTGCCGCTCACCTCCTGCTGTGCAGCCCAGTACCTAACAGGCCACCGACCGGTACTGGTCCATGACCCGGAGCTTGGGGACCCCTGATCTAGGGGATGAATACTCCAGGCAAAGGAAACAGAAAATGCAAAGGCTCTTAGGCAGAAGCTCAGGACAAGTGTGGTGAGTGAACAAGGAACAGAGGATTAGAAGACAAGGCAAAGAGGGAGTAGAAGGCCTGAGCATGTAGCTGCTGGGAGATCTTTGTAATGAATGTTTTAACTCTGAGTTAGGTGGGAAGTGACTGTAGGAAAATAACTATTGCTATTACCATCTATAGAATATGAAAATGTCCATCCTTTTGTTAGAAGATCTTATTTCCTAGATAGAGTTGGGCTGGCCTAAAATAAAGACATCTTTTTCCAGAAGCCAACCCTTATTTGACCATACCTAAAATTTCCACAGAAAGATTTAAGTGTTTGTGTAAATGTGGATTCAAATGACTTTTAAGACTTTTTTTCTGAATCACGCAGGGTATTGACTAGATGCAGAAATGTTAGAATTATTTGCACCAAAATTTCATACAATTATCTCAGGTTGCTCAAGAGATACACTGATTTCTAAAGAAATTGAAGCAGTGGTTTTGCTGAAGACTATTTTATGAATTGTACTTTACCATTTCCCTGAGTTTATTAATTCTATAAATCGCAGCTTGAAATTGTTGAAGTGGAAGTCTTAAATATCAGATTCAATAATATCACATTTTTTCCCCTTACAGCCATGTAATCAAATCACAAACTCAGAGCAAAGAAAATATGTTCTTTATTTGTTTGTTTTAAATGAAAGAACAAAACTGGCAATTACCAAACATAGGAGTTCCTAGGTTAAAGATACTCATTTGAGAAAAAAAAAATTCCTAAAGAACTGAATTCTTGGAAACAGAATTCTCCCCTATGGGGGGAATTTAATAAATCAGGAAACTTATAGTGCTGAGCATACTGCTTACCAGTGTATGACAACAGAAACTCAATATCTCCCTAAATAAAGTTTTGAATAGATTATTTCTAACATCTATTCTACTAGTATAATTCCTTAGCAACTGCTTTTTTAAAAATTTTATTTTTAATTCTGAGCTTATAGTCAAGTGAGAAATGTAATACTGTTTTGACCAGTTTGCAAAAAAAGAATCTGATATGCAGGTTTCATGTCACTTAAAATACCAAAATGATCATAAAAGTACTTAACAAGTAAGATCAGAAGGAAACATTCTCAATCTGATAAAGGACATCTATGAAAAACCCTCAGCTAACATTATATCTAATGGTCAGAATGCTTTTCACCTAAGATAGGGACACAGTAAAGTCTATTCTTTCTATTCAATATTTATTGGACATCTTTGTCACATTTAAAAGGCAAGAAAATTAAATAAAATACATACAAATTGGAAAGGAGGAAGTAAAACTCTATTTGTAGACAAGATAATTGTTTACATAGAAAACCTCAGGAAGCTACAAAAAAGGTTATTAATTAGTAATCAATTTAGCAAGGTTACAGAATAACAGTATCATTTAAAATCAAATCAGAAAAGAAAAGTAAATTCAAAAAGATCACAGAAATATATTTTAAATGACCTAAAAATTGATTCTCTGTGTATAGTTCAGTAAGCCCAATATTGATATTTCATTTCTCCCCCAATCGACCTCTAGTATCAATGTAATCCCAATCAAAATTCCAGTAAGTTTTTTTTAATGTGTGTGGAAACTGACAAACTGATTCTCAGGTTTATATGGAAGGTCCTAAAATAGCCAAAATAATACTGAAAAAGAAGGAAAAACTTAGAGAACTTTAGATTATCTGATTTAAGGACTCACTACAAAATTATAATAATCAAGACGTTGTTTTAACATACCAGTAGACATAAAGATCAGTTGAACAGTATAGCAATCAGTCCATTAAATATGTGGTCAACTAAGTTTTTGCAAAGGAGCCAAAGTAATTCAATGGGGGAATGATAAAGAACCCTTACAGTTCAATAGTAAGACAACCAATAACTGAATTTTTTTAAATGTGCAAAAAATTTGATCAGACACTTCACAAAAAGATATACAAATGACCAATAAGCATATCAAAAGTTGCTCAATATTATTAGTCATCAGGAAAATGTAAATTAAAACCATAATGAAATATCATTTCATATTCACTAGAATGGCTAATATTAATAAGGCGTGCAATACTAATATTTTGGGAGATGAAATTTTAATAAATCTTAGTAGCAGGATAATTCACATGAGCACTAAAACTGTCTAAATACAAAATCAAAGCTAATGATCTAAAAAGACAAAAAATATCTTTAATACCCATTAGGTACTAGACAAAAACTAGATGTCACCAACAACTAGAAAAAAATGAGATACTGAAAAAAGGAAGTAGGATAAGACATTTCACTACAGATGCCTGCCATCCACTGGTGTGTCTCTAATTGATTCCTTGTGACAAACCCTAAACACAGAGACTTATCTAAACTTTTTCCACTTTCCTAAACTTCTGAACTTACCTTTTAATGAGAAGATCCAGAAAATCAAGGGCATGAGAGCCTTCAAATTTCTCCTCTCTGCTTCAAAATACCTTTTTGTTACTTGTGTTCTTTTCATCTCATCTTTAAGGCACAATTATCCTTTCTGTTTTTACAAGGCTAACATACCTGCCCAAGTCTCCTTGTTGTCATGAATCACCCCATTTCTCGCACATCCAATCTCCCCTTCTACACTGGTTGCTTTATCTCAGTCATCAAACATGTTCAAATCGCCCATAGCTTCAAAATTTGTCCTAGGGGCTTCCCTGGTGGCACAGAGCTTAAGAATCTACCTGCCAATGCAGGGGACATGGGTTCGAGCCCTGGTCCAGGAAGATCCCACATGCCACGGAGCAACTAAGCTCACGCACTGCAACTACTGAAGCCCGCATGCCTAGAGCCCGTGCTCTGCAACAAGAGAAGCCACAGTAATAAGAAGTCGGCACACTGCAGTGAAGAGTAGCCTCCACTCTCCACAACTACAGAAAGCCCGTGCGCAGCAACGAAGATCCAATGCAGCCAATAAAAAAAATTAAAAAAAATTTTTTTTTAATTTAAAAAAATTAAAAAAAAAATTTTGTCCTAAATCCAAGGCTTGCTCAAGACACATTCACCAAGATTAATAAAAGAGTATTGCTGGGGTTCAGTACACACTAGTCCTAAATATGGCACCTTGGCATATTCAATATTTTAAGTTAAAGGCATCTGAGAAACAGCAGGTACAGGAAGGACTCTTTGAACTGTCCCTGAAGCAGGTGATAAGACCTTCATGTGAGAGGTGTCCTCATTATAATCTGGAGGAAAGGAGCGTCCTGATCTCTGAAGACAGAAGGATGCAGAGACATCTTAACAAACAGGCCTTGCTAAATTTCCCCTGGGGCTTGCTATTCTTCGCTCATACCACTCTGTCCTATCACATTTTCCCACGACTTTCCATGCTTCATCAGACCTGGCATAAAAACGCTTAAGTTTAACAGCTTCTTTGGGCCTTCATGTCCTTATGAAGGTTCCCACAGCATGTAAAACAAATAAATTTGTATGCTTTTCTCTTATTAACCTGTATTTTCTCATAAAGCCCCAGATGAGAATCTAGAAGAGCAAAAAAAAAAAAAAAAAGATTTTTTTTCCTCCCCTACAGTATTATACATTCAATTGAATCTATACAACACATTACTTGCACTCTGGATAAAAATATTCTTTCCTCAAAGGTCATAAAATATGCTAATAACCCAATTCTAATCCTCAATTGAACATTTTTATTTTTTCAATTTATCTCCACACTAACTTATTATTTACAACTTGTTAAAAAATAGTGGTTGCCCGGGCTTCCTAGGTGGCACAGTGGTTAAGAATCCACCTGCCAATGCAGGGCACACAGGTTCGAGCCCTGCGCCAGGAAGATCCCGCATGCCGCAGAGCAACTAAGCCCGTGCGCCACAACTATTGAGCCTGTGCTTTAGAGCCCGTGAGCCACAGCTATTGAGCCCATGTGCTGCAACTACTGAAGCCCACACTCCTAGAGCCCATGCTCCACAACAAGAGAAGCCACAGCAATGAGGAGCCCGCGTACCACAACGAAGAGCAGCTCCCACCTACTGCAACTAAAAGAAAGCCCATGCACAGCAAAAAAGACCCAATACAGCCAATGAAATAAATAAATTAATTAATTCAAAAAAATAGTGGTTGCCCTACGGTTTATACTCTACATCTTTAATTAATCAGAGTCAGCCTTCAAATATTATTATACTGCTCCACATGTTCTATAAAGACCTTAAACTGTATACTCCAAATTGCTTCCTCCTAACTTTTGTGCTATTGCTGTTCATTTTAGTTTTACTTATAATATCAATACACAAAAGACTGCAACTATTTTTTTGTTTGTTTTGGGCAGTTATCTTTCAAAGAAATTAAAATAAAAATTGAGTTTAACTCACTTTATTCCATTTCCAGAGCTCTTCATTTGTTTGTGTAGATCCACTATTCTGTCTGGTATTACAGCTCTTATGCCTGAAACACTTCCTGTAACAATCTTAGAGAGTAAGTCTGCTGGCAATAAATTCTGGTTTTATTTGTCTAAGAAAGACTATTTCTTCATTTTTGAAAGATATTTTGCTAGGCATGGGATTCAGGGTTGAAAGTTTCTTCATTCAGCACTTGAAAGTTACTATTCTATTGTCTTCTGACTTGAATGGCTTCTGAGGAGAAGGCAGTTCTAATACGTCTCTTTTTTCCTTTGTGTGTAGTATGTCTTTCCCCTCCTCTGGCTGCCTTCAATGTTTTAGTCTTTTGCTTTCAACAGTTTAAATATTTTATGCCTAAGTGGGCTTACTTTGCTTGGTGTGAGTGGGGTGGGGATTTATCCATCATGGTGTTCTTTGAACTTCATGGATTTGTGTATCTCAACTATATAACTGTTACACTGTTTGATACTGGTCCACAATATTGGATGCTTTGTTCTATTTTTTTTTTTTTCCACTCTTTTCTTCTCCTCTGTTTGAGTCTGGGTAACTTCTATTGATTTATTTTCAGTTTCATTGATTCTCTGCTTGGCTGTTTCAAGTCTACTGACTAGCTTGTCAAAGATATTCTTCACCTCTGTTACTGTACAATTTCTTTCTAGCACTTTTATTCATTTTTATAGTTTCTGCATCGCAGCTGAAATTAACCATCCGATCTTGCATATTGTTTACCTTTTCCACCAGAATCTTTAACATACAAATGATAATTATTTTAAATTGCCTGTTAGTTCCAACATCTGGGTCATATCTAAGTCTAGTTCTACTGATTATTTTATCTCTCAAGAGACAAAACTTCTAAGAGAGTGTGTTATCTTTTCTTGCACTTTCATATGCACTATAATGTTTTGTTAAGAGTTGACCAACATGTGTAGAGTGGTAGAGACTAAGGTAGTTTTAATGCTTGGAAATGGGCATTTCTTTCCTTCTGTTAGGGCTTTAGTGTGGATCTGTGCTAATTAAGCCAGGATTTGGGCTAGATTTGAGGGTAGTTGTTGCTAGAGTTAACGTTCAGCACATCACAGGTTTCAAACTCTTCTGCAGGTACCTTTTATTTAGGTTGGGTCCTTCTCCTAGCTGCATCAAGTTTTCTTTAGTACCCTAAAGGCAACAGTGGTTTTTATCCTTGTTGTTTTGCTTGTCTCTTCCCTCAGATTAGGGCTTTTGCCCCATAAAGCAGATAGGGATAGAGTTTCATACCTCTCCTCTTCCCAAACTGACATGATTCCCTTCCCTCAGGCCACCATCACTAAGGAAGCCTTCTAAGTACTCTTACCAGTTGGGGGGTCCATGGAGAAAAAGCCTCTAAGAGGGTTAGAACTCACCCTATATCTGTGGCCTTCATTCTCTAGCAATCTGCACTTGGCCTTGACCAATTAAACAAGCTTAATTCCTATCAATGCCTGGCTGCATCTGCTCCAGGTAGACAAACGCCTGTGTCTTGTAACTACCTGCGGGCACCTGTCTCTCCTTACAGTTCAGTTAACTGTTCTGCTAACTCATCTCTCTGATAGGTTCAAGAAAAGTCACCTACTTGGTTTGGCTTTTTCTGTTGTCGTAAGAGCAGAAACAACGCTCTTTCCATTTCTCTTTCTATCCCTGAGGTTAACTTATTATTGATCCTTCTTTCACTCCAAGTATGGCCACAATCAATAAATTTCTAATATTCCCATTTATCTAATCCAAGAAAAGAGCACCTTTTTGGTCTCAGCGTCTGAATACTAATCCAGGGGAGAAATCTGAGTGATTTTGCTTGTGAACCTTCACCAAGGAGATAAGAGTACTGTTTTCTGCTCAGTTTTGGTTCAAGTGGAGATAGGATGTGAAAGAGATGGAGGAGAATGGCATTGTTATTAACACTTCTACCAGAACCAAACAAAAAACTGGGGCCTACTATTTCTTGAGTACTATTTTAAGTATTTCATATATCTGGGCAGACAAAAAACAATGTATGTCCCCTACAGAAGATATTGCCTCATCCTGGTAAACAAGAACACACACTAATGATAACAGTTTAGGACTTAATTAATTAAAGAACATGATTTTAAATATTAAACTTAATTATGTCTAGCTTTCATTTTCTCAAACAGAAAACTTGTTTAACAAAACAAGCTATAGGAACTAGAATTTTTTTTACTATAAAAAAGGTAAAATTTTAAACACTCATAAATCTGAAATTGCAAGAGAGGTATAATTTCTGCTTTAAAGATTTCTTTAGTAGAGCTTCATTTAGCTTAATTTTAAAGTGTTCTCATATACTCAAATTGTCTTAATTGCACAAATTCTGTTCAAACATTTTTAAAAACATCTAATTCATTCAAAAATTTTCTTCAGCAATTAAAAGTGCAAAGTGCATAGTCATTGAGATACAAATTCGCAGGATATATACTTAAATAACTAGAATATATGCTTCTATTTTATCCTTTATATTGCAGGGGGATTTTTTTCATTCATCTTTTCCCCCACTAGACTGAATTCCTTCAGAACAGGAACTATGTTTATTCATCTCTACATTTCCAAAATCTATTTTATGACCAGGTTACACTGGAGGCAATTAATGTTGGATAGCTGAGCATCTATAAAAGTAAAAAATATCAGAGGATCAATACAAATACTTCATGAAGAGGGTGAACTTTGTACAGGGTATTGAGCAAAATATTTAAATGAACAAAAAGTGGTGGCAAGGGTAGCTGCAACAGAAATGAGGTAAACGAAGGAACGTTGAGATGTGTTTACCCAAAAAGCTAATAGAAATATTTTAAAGCATTTTGTTTACAAATCAACTGAAACAATATTTATGGTTGCTTTAAATATAAAATACATCTTTAAAATTATAGCAATACTTAGTAGAAAGTATTAAGGTATAGTCAGGAAACAGGTGTTGTTGCAAAAATACATTCTCTACCCTGAAGTAAGTCACACTCCTATAACAGAATACAGGAAAAAAACATACTGCAGTCTCTTCCAACATTAATAATAGCAATGTCTCCCTGAATCTTGTATTCACATTAAACGACCATCTTTTTGTTTTTTCAAGCTTTTTCGCTGAGACATAGGTTCTGGTCAGTGCTAAACTTCTAAATTAATTGCCTATATTCATTTGCACCATTTTTCACCCAATCCTCCCACCCCCCACCTCCCCAAACACTGCAATTTTATTTCTACCCTTCAACCTTCTACAGGAAGAGGCTCTAGAAAGTCTCGAAAACCTGGTCAAGGCCCATGACTTATTCTCAACTCTGATCAAGTTTTAGCACTTAGAACTCTTCCTTCACTTCACTTAAAACCATTGCCATGCACTCCCGTCACCTTGGAACTCTCCTTTAAAATTCTTCTGATTATCTTATTTTCTGACTGCGTTTTACCCTTGCTAAAATCTTTCCAACTCTAAATGTATATTAAATGTAGGTATTTCCCAGAGTTCTACCTTCAGGCATCTTCTCTTCCTGCTCTATCAATGTTCCCTAATAATCTCTGATTTCCATCTTCATCTCCCACAGATGTGTTGCTGTTTGTCAACCTCTTTTTACATTAAATCTATATCTGAATTCTCTCCTGCATTTATTTAGTGAAAATTCCTACTAGACATTTCCAACTAGATATTACACAGACACCTCAAATAAATATTATTATTACAAATAATATTATTCATTTACACATTGAATTAATACATTAAGTGGATATCTTCCCTTCCCCACCATCAAAAATAAAACCCGAAGTTTCTTCCTTTTGACATTCACATTTTGACTAATCCAACATCATCCATACAACATTTATAAGATGGTGGAAGAGTTGAAGGAAAAAGGGATAGTATAATAGCTGATGTAGATGAAACACCTTATTGTGTATATATTGCAACAGATTAAAACAAAAAATTGGGAGAGCAACCGTCAGCATCGTGGCAGTGTGAGTTATTCCTTTCTTCTCTCCTTTTTGATTTACAACTAACTGGACATCTCTAACTGAAAAAAGTACCTATGCACATCATACCAGGACACCTGAGAGATCCATACATACGTGCACCTGAAAGAGGGTGGACGCAGCAGAATGAGGGTAATGGCTGTGGAGCTGAAGGCGACAGAGGTGGCAGTGGCATGCCCAGCAGCAGGACAGCACAATCTTTCTGGCAGAGGAAGTGGAGAGTGGGGTTGGGCCTAGCCACACATCTGCAGCAGGAGGGACTCACTGCTCTGTCAGAGGGAGCAGTGACTGGGGGAAGGGAAAGGAAAGGGAGGGAGGCAGACAAAGAGATCTGAAGGAAAGTGTTTCCTGCTGTCTGCCCCAGGATTCTGGCCCTGGGACTTCTGGGACCATCCAACATGAAGATCCCCCTACGGGGCCATGGGCACACCCAGTGCCCCAAGTGCTAAGTACATACCTCCCCAACTCTGCTGCCACCCTTTTAAAAAAATTTTGCCAGGTTTTGGTGTTTGTTTTTTCACACATGCTCCTGTTCCCCACCTTAGCAGCAGTCATCGCTGGTAAGAAAAACCAAAAACTTGTGCTATAGCACCACCTTCTGGAAAACAAAAAAGGCTCCCAATTACCAACCTATTGAGCTGTTAGAACAAAAATAAATAAAGTCTTGCCTAAATGAGAAAGATGTTCACTAATTCAAATGTGATGGCAGAGGCACTTTTCATCAAACACCACAAAAAATCACAGTAACACAGTATCACAAAAAAAGTGCAAATTTCTAGCAACCAAACCCAAAGACATGGAATATTGCAATCTAACTGATAAAGAATTAAAAATAGAGGTTATGAAGAAATTCCATGAGCTACACAATTCAAAATGGCAATACAATGACCTTAGGAACAAAATTAATAAACACAAGGAGTATGTTACCAACAGACTGAGATTCTAAAAAAGCACCAAACAGTATTGTACTAGCACAAAAAGACACATTGACTAATGGAACAGAATAGAAAGCCCAGAATTAAATCCCAGTATATATAGTCAACTAATATTTGACAAGGGAGCCAAGAATACCCAATCTCTTCAATAAATTGTGCTAGAAAAACTGGAGAAATACATGCAGAACAATGAAATTATACCCCTATCTCATGTCTCTCACAAAAATTAACTCAAAATGGATCAAAGACTTAAACATAAGACCTGATACCATAAAACTCCTAGAAGAAAACATAGGGGAGAAGCAATGTCTTGGCAATGATTTTTTTAAAATGACACCAAAAGGACAAACAACAAAAGCAAAAAGCAACAGATGTGACTATATCAAACTGAAAAATTTCTGCACAGAAAAACAATTAACAAAATGAAAAGATAACTTACAGAAGGGGAGAAAATTTTTGCAAACCATATGTCAGATAAAGGGTTAATATCCAAAATATAAAATTCAGTCAACTGAATCACACACACAAAAAATCCGATTAAAAAATGGGCAGAAGAACAAAAGAGACATTTTTCTGGAGTACATCAAAATGGCCAACAGACAAGTGAAAAGATGCTCAACATCACTAATCATCAGAGAAATGCAAGTGAAAACCACAATGAGATATCACCTCATACCTGCCATAATGGCTATCATCAAAGACAAAAAATAACAAGTGTTGGCAAGGTTGTTGAGCAAAGGGAACCTTCATGCACTGTTGGTGAGAGTGTAAATTGGTGTAGCCACTCTAGAAAACAGTATGGAATTTCCTCAAAAAATTAAAAATAGATCTATAATATGATCTAGAAATTCCACTTCTAGGTATATACCCAAAGGAAATGAAAACAGGATTTCAACAAGATATATGCACTTCCATTATGATCACTGTATTATTCCCAAAAGCCAAGAGAGGAAAACAACCCAAGTGCCCATTAATGAATGAATGGATAAAAAAGATGTAGAATATACACACAATGGAATATTATTCAGCCATGAGAAAGGAGGATATACTTCCATTTGTGACAACATAGATGGACCTTAAGCACATTATGCTATGTGAAATAAGTCAGAGAAAGTCAAATATTGAATCTAAAAAGTTAAACATGTTAAAAACAGAGTAAAATGATGGTAACCAGGGGATGGGGGTGGCAGAGATAAGAGTGATTGTATTTAGGGTACAAACTTAAAGCAAGTAGTTTTACTTAACAAGTAGTCATAAGCTATAAAGATCTAATGCACAGCATAATTAATAAGCAATAATACTGTACTATAAATACATAATGTGACAATAAATATCAGTACATCAGCAAAAAAAAGCTAATAATTGCTGACTCATAGCACCTGTACATAAGTAACATTAACACTGTAGCAAACACCCCTTGTGGTAAACTGCCTAGTATGGATGTCCTCAATTCATTTTAAAATGCCAAATCATCAAATACCTGCTTCAATATCAGTTCCACATCCCTGAACTTAAATGTGATCAATAATGTTTTTTTAAAATCTACTCAGTGTTATTCAGACTTCGTCATATATAAACACTCACTTTCAAAGAAGGGCAAGCATTTGAATTGCGACTCCAAATGTGACTTGGAGTGAAAAGATCTAAATATACTCTAAATATAGAAATTTTATCAGTTTATACATAAATGTTTATAATTATGAAAAAGAAATGTTGCAGTAATTGATGCACTCTGAAAGCTGTTTAAGTATAAAAATTATAATTAAGAACAGTTAGTTAAGTAAATTAACAGTAAAATAGACTGACAGTTAAAATACGAATATTAGAGTATGTGTCACCAGAAAACTTTAGGGAAGAACATGTTACCCTCTTTTCATCTAATAAATATTTATATAAATTTGAATACTAAGGCAAGAAAAAATAGCAGAGATTGGATCATAGTAAAATAACTCTTAAAGAATTATTTGCTATACTAACTAGAATAAGTAAAA
Source organism: Hippopotamus amphibius kiboko (assembly GCF_030028045.1). Taxonomy (NCBI): domain Eukaryota; kingdom Metazoa; phylum Chordata; class Mammalia; order Artiodactyla; family Hippopotamidae; genus Hippopotamus; species Hippopotamus amphibius. The sequence continues at coordinate 48,915,658 of NC_080194.1, forward strand.
AGTAAAAATGAAGCCTGGGTTGCCTCAGGAGTATCTGGGAAAATGAGATTAGAGTCTGTCTTCCTACAATACTACTTCCCTAGAAACTACAGAGTTAAGATAAATGTAAAATGTAAAATGTTTGTCTGCTTAGTTTGCTATGAAACCTCTGATCCCAGGGATTCCACTTAGACTGACAAACTTCATGTTAACATAGCATGCAAGCCCTGGACCTATGCGACTAAAGTGTCCTCACACTCTGGGCTCTTATCAATGGCAGCCATGCACAGTCCAGAAGCAAAAAAAGGTACATATATAGGTGGTTGGTGGGCCTCTCCATAAGATGAAGATGCTCAATATTCTGTATTTCTTGTCTTGTATCCTCCCCTGAAGTCTCTAAGGCTATATCTATCCTAGGTTACTCTTTTCCCTTCATTAGACATTTGATCCAAGCTGGGCTAAATGAGATTCTCTCAGAACCTGAATGATACTGAGATTAAAAGTTGTGAAAGTCATGTTCTGTTAGTAACAGGACTTTAAAGACAGATTCTTGAACTTCTATTGATAAGAATCCCAAGTATCCTATGAAATAACCTTTTATTCTTTTAATGATCTTTTTAATTCTTTTACCGTTTTTTGCTTATGCATTGTTGTAAAATTATACACAAACACATACACAACACACACATGTACACACAAATGTACACATGCAATTCTTATATGTTATTAGTGGGGTTACTGAAAAACAACTATTTCAGGTAAACAAAAAGTGTACAGGGAAAAGAACAGAGTGTAATCATATATATATTATGAAGCTAAGGGACATGTAGGAGTTTACATTCTTTCATGGACTATCTGACAACACTTTTATGAGAAAGGGAAAAGGAACTAGAGAGGGTCTTCAGCTAGCATAGATGAAGAGAGGTTGTTAAGATCTTATTTGTTCCAGAAAATATTTATACTTATTTACACATTATGCAAATGAGCATATTTATATACTCAAATATTTTTTACAAAGATGTAAGAATGAACATTAAAATTCCACAATGAATGATTTAGTGAATCATAGGAGAAAAAAAATAGTGAATAATAAGAGAGAAAACATCAATTTTACAAATGTTGGCTAAAATAGCAAAAAATACAGAACTTACAGTTAAATAAGATGATTTAGCTAAGATGACTGTAAATTACCAAAAGTAAATTTTTAAGAGCTACAAGAATTTTCCATGCAGTGACCCACAACGAACCTATGTAATAGTTCACAAGTGCACGTAGCTTAGCAGTACATTTATGCCTTAGGAGCAGCTGTAGCACATGGTGCAGAGGCCATGTCTTTACTCAGACATACAATTTAAACACCAGTTCTGCCTCTTACTGGCTCTATGATCTTGGATAAGTAACTGAACTCTCTCCATTTCAGTTTCCTCATGTATTGAGAGGGAAAAGTAATAGATCTTACCTCACAGAGTTTATAAAGACTAAAGTTTCTGAGTATAAGGTATTTAAAACACTTTCAGGCACACAGTTAAAGGTCAATAAATGTTAGCTCAATTATCTGGTCTCAGAAGCTAGAATATACAGTGTTCATAGCTAATGTTTTTCTATGTCTCAATAATTAAAAAATCCATACTTCCCACAATGTTTTGCAACATTCTATCAAGAGTAAAATCATATGAAATATTAAATACATATCTTTTATGCAAATTATATATCTATATCTGGCATCTGTTATGAAAATATTAAATCTCGTGACATTATTCAATTGTATAGATTTAAATATTTAAAATACCCTTAATAAGATAAATCACAGGAGTAAAACCAATATATTTTGGATAAAATTGACAATGTTCAGTGTTATTTTACTAACTTTAACAAATGTATTAAGATAGAACTATTTGGCTCATTTAAAATTTATTTAAGGTAAGACTGGAATCTACTGTATTAAATAAAATTAAAGAATTAAATAAAAGCATGTGGATCTGTAGTATTAAATAAAAGGTTATGTTTCTTTTAGGCTCAGTGGCAACATTTTTTCTAAAACGTAGACCTTTTTTTAAGGTTACCTGAGAACTGATCATGCGCTGAGATGAGCGAGCAATATTGGCAGGTAGACCAAAGAAACTAGGTTTGTCATCCTCTGGAAGTTTTTCAATGACGGCACGATAGTCCTAAATATAAAGAAGTAAAAAACAGTTTTTCAGTGAAGATCAAACTTACAACCACTGAGATCAGAAAGAACCAGAGTATTGTGAAACATTAAATTGTTAGTTATTCATGTTACATTATCTAGGTAAATCTCACTTTCAGTCTGTATAGTATTAACTTAGTTACCTAATGGAAATATTCTTCTTCATTACTTCTCCATACTTAAATTATTTGATACTATATTTTCTTATCCTATACTTCTCACATCCAAAAGGACCCTAAATTGATTAAAACGAACATATTTGAGTGGCTCTGCCTACTATGTGCAGTTATTTTTCCTGTAACCTACCAAAAACTAATCTGCAGAGTGTAGCTGTGCTTATAATGAGATAAATATTCCGTCTTTTTTTAAAACTTCTAGAACCACCAGAAACCTATACACACACAATCTGATATACAAAAACTGCTTTGTAAAATTGCTTTATTATAAAGCAGTTCCACAGTTAGTCTTCGCTGGTGACGTGTGATGAAATGCATTAATAATTCTACCATTTCATCCCAAGAATTACTGTAAGCACTGCAAATGCTTGATTTGCCAAGCACTCATCTGAACAGTTTTCACTTCAGATTAAGATGGGAAATTAAGTGTAGATCAAGAGGATTTATTCAGTTTGGTCCAAAGATGGGAATTGTTTTGTTTGTTTTCACGAGGAGACAAGATATTTTAAGACAGGTATTGTAAATATACGCGCCTAAGCTGCTCTTGCTAAAAGTAAGAGAAACTGTTTTCCGTGAGGGAGACTCATCTTCTGCCCCCACCCCCATCATCCTTCTCTTCCTTCTCAGCTGCCTCTGAAATATTTCTAAGACACAGGTCCTGGGCTTCCTGGAGTTTAATTCCAGGAAGTATGTCAAAGTTTGGAAAGACATGCTGTTCTTTGAAATTTTTCCTCTCCTATAGATCAGTAAACTTCCTTAAGGTGTTCAATCACAATGTAGACAGGCATAAATATATATGTGTGTACATGTGAGTATGTGCTTGCATGCACGTGTGTGCGTCTGTGTGTGTGTTTCTAATCCCTGGGAAACTTCTGGCTTCCTCCTTCCATCTAACTCAATTAAATAGAAAGCTAAACATTGACTCTTGTAAATCATCTTATAATTTTTTTAATTTTTTTCTTAATTCTCCTGTTTTCTTTTTTCTTTTTTTTTTTTTGGCTATGCCTCACGGCACGAAGGATCTTAGTTCCCCAACCAGGTATCAAACCTGTGCCCCCTGCAGTGGAAGCAGAGAGTAATAACCATTGGACTGCCAGAGAATTCCCATAATCATCTTATAATTTTAAAACTATTATTCTCCTTAAATATACACTTTGTTCATTTTTAAATGTCTGTGAAATTTTCTCATCTAGTCTGGCTAGAGTCTTCTCTCTACCTAGCACTATATGCTGACATGTTTCCTAAACAATAGACAACTACATATCCAGACTGAGTTATCCTCATTTTGACACAAAAGAATATATATCAAATGATATCAATTACATGAAACACAAACACAGGCAAAACTAATACAGGCTGTTAGAAGTTAAGCTAATATATCCTTTGTTGGGGAAGTAGTAACTAGAAGGGAACTTGAGGAGGACTTCTGGGGAGCTGATAACGTTCTGTTTCTTGATCCCAGTGCTGGTGACACTCATGTGTTCGATGTATTAAAACACACTGCAGGGACTTCCTAGGTGGCGCAGTGGGTAAGAATCCACCTGCCAATGCAGGGGACACGGGTTCGATCCCTGCCCCACGAAGATACCACATGCCACGGAGCAACTAAGCCCGTGTGTCACAACTATTGAGCCTGTGCTCACAACTATTGAGCCCATGTGCAGCAACTACTGAAGCCCAAGCGTCTGGAGCCCGTGCTCTGCAACAGGAGAGGCCACCACAATGAGAAGCCTGCGCACCACAAGGAAGAGTAGCCCCCACTCGCTGCAACCAGAGAAAGCCCATGTGCAGCAACGAAGACCCAACACAGCCAATAAAATAAATAAAATAAATAAATAAATTTATAAACAAACAAAAAAACAAAAACAAAAAAATGCACTGCATTGTACATTTATGATGTACACTTTTATGTATATATTTTATTTTTTAATTTAAGCCTCAAACAATAGAGACGAAAGACTTGTCAGGGTACACTATCTGAAATAAATATATAATAAATAACTATGTGATATTTCTGTTTGCTCATTCACTCTAAGGTCCTCCCACTAAAAAGTAAACTCCACAGTGCATCAAGAGATTTGCAAAGTCTGGAACAGGGTTACCACTGAGCAAATGTTCAATGTGTATTACTGAATGAACACGTAAGTGAATGAAAGATACTGAAAAACAAAATTGATGGAACACTTAATAATAAAATAGATAAGATATTCAATAAGAGTAAATTATTTAATATTGGTTTTTAAGCTTTTGGATTTTGACTTTTGTTACTAAAACAAACAAAGGAGTTTTCTTGAAAAATATTTGAATGAGAGAAAAAGGCACAATACTGAGAGAACTATATAATTGAAGGTATATACATTTTGTAACTCATGAAGAAATGTATAATTTTAATACTCTGTAATGAAAACATTATTTGGGCATTTACACAAATACAAGTTTGTAGCAAAATAAACAAGAATTGAAATCTTCGGGCTACATTTTGTACTATTTTCTGGAAAAGATTATTGTATTCTAGGAAGCTTTTATATGATGACAAAGCAAAAAGCTACAGCTGGATTAAATAAATACACAAAAACAAAAATGTTGCTATGAAAGCTAGATAAAATGAATCTCTCATATTTAGAACTACTTTAAATTTATAAGCCAGAGTATGATGATAGACATTTGTTAAATAATATTTGCTTTCTTTCAAATTTAACGTATTAGAGCACTCTCACAACTACGAAGAAGTAGCATATTCTCCCATCCCAGATCTTCACAGCAGCCCTACAGTGTAAAAATTTTCCTTGGCCACCCCTTTCAAGACTTATCTATTTACTATATCTTATTATCATCAATCAATGATCAGTAAGTATCCAAAAGTAATAGGACACCTAATTAGAGTTTAGAGAATCAGGCTACATATTGGCATAATAAAAAATAATCCATATCTGTGAATGATAATTGCTTATACCTTTGAAAAGAAACAACATATACTTAACAATATAAGAAATTATTCCAGTTTCTATCTGGTAATAAATTGAAAATAATTTTACCTACCAAAATGCTGCAGGATTTTGGTAGAGATATGGAGTATGGAAAAATGCTTTTCTTGTTCCTTTGGTTTAATACATCCATTATTGAAGAATTAAAAAATTGTTTTAGGTATGACTGAAGAACTCTAAGGTCAAAATAATTATCTATACGTCCTCCATAAATAGCATTTTCAAGCAAACCATGTACAAATTCCCATTGTACATCTCTGGTACCTATAATTAAAAAAAAATTGTTTCATTTCTAAGATATTAGAACTTTTCTTAAAGATATTCTAAAATATTAAATTCCTGTTATATTTATAGGATATAACAATACATATTTAATACATTTACATCATTCCTTAAAATGCTTAATATTAATATAATGCTCATTAATATTAATACTATTAATACTATAGCCACAGAGGACCTGTTCCAGGAAGGGAGCTATCACCATAGATAACTATAGTATGAACTAAGTATGGTAGACAGGAAGTAGCATGGCGAAGTCTGTTAAAATTCCTCCCTGTACGTCTCTGCATAGCCCAGCAATCTGTTTACCAAACATCTGCTCTTTTGCATCTCCACATAAACTGCCTTCCTCCCTTCTGAAGTCTAAAACCACTATCCCTAACACCCTCTTTTGTCTTTAGTTGAAGATGGTACTTAAGGTGAGGGTTTAAGCCATTTTGACAAGTTACTTAGTCTTCCTGGGTCTCTCCCGTATATACATGTTATTAATTTTTGTTTGATCTTTTCCTGCTAATCTGTTTCATGTCAATTTAATTCTTAGACCAGCCAGAAGAACCTAGACGGGTAGAGGAAAATTTCTTCCTCCCCGACAGCTACAAATACAGGAAACACAATTTTAATCTACCTAGTTAACATCACTGCTAACATTACTAGATTGGTTTTACTTCATTACTATAAAATTCAATGAACTTTTCCTCTTTTTTACATTTAATTCTCCATATGTAGAGGTCCCTTAATATCAGGGAATTCTGTAATCCTGAAATTATACAGTTAGACTTTTACCATGAGATTCAGTATCATTTTAAAGCATTCTTCTTATGAGTCAATGGTGTTATATATGTAAAACTCATATGATATTATTAATTCCAACACAAACTTGAAACACAATGATAAACAAATCATTCAAACTCTCTGTGTTTGGTTTCCTCATCTTAAAAGAGCACTAATAATAGTGCCTTTTATTAGCATTTTTGCCTCATAGTAATATTATAAAAAATCAAATAAATGTTCAAAAGCCTTTTGGAAAGTTACCAAATTTCTAAGTAAGCTAAAGTACTAGTATATATCCTCCAAAAAAATTATGTTTCAAAATAAACCTTAAAAACAACACACAGAAATCAGAAAAGTGATTGGCCTCAGCACAAAGTGGGAAAATGTTGAGTCATGTGTAGAAAGGAGTGGAGGAGATGCTTGCAGAATGTTGGTAATACTCTATTTATTGATTTGGGGCTAGTTACAAAGCTTCAATTTATGAAAGTGTATTGAATTATACATTTATTGTGAACTCTAATGTATAATTCAAAAAATTATTAAATAAACAAAAAACTCATTCAGAATAGTATTTGGCATTAACTAACAATGGAGAATAAATAAACTAATATACTATCTACTTCTATATACATATATACCCAACAGAAATATATTCAACTATTCACCCAAAGATATAGCACAATCATCCCAAACTACCCACATGTCCATCAAGAAAAAACTTGAAAACTACCCACCAAGAGAAGAAATACAATCACAGAATGGCAAACTATATAGCCCTGAGAATAAATTGACTATAATGACATATAACCATATGGAAGAATCTCTCAAATATGATGTTAACTGAAAGAATCTAAAGACTAAAGAGTACATGATGTATGATTCCAGTTTTATAAAAACAGGCAAAACTAATCTATATAGTTAGGTGCCTGGTCTTTACCATAGGAGTGGGGGTGGGGAAACTTGGAGAATGGTAGTAACTGGAAGGCAGCATTAGAGTAAAATCTGAGGTATTGGTAATGCTCTGTTTCTTGATTAAGGTGCTGGCTACATGAGTGTGTTCAGTTTGTGGAAGTTTCATTGGGCTGTAATCTTATGATAGAAGTATTTTTTGGACATATACCATACTTCATTTAAAAGTTTTTTAAATCTCATAAACATGTAAATTAAAATGGGACTTGAACATGTCTCAAAATAATAAAGGCCATATATGACAAACCCACAGCTAACATCATACTCAATGGTGAAAAGCTGAAAGCACTTCCTCTAAGATCCAGAACAAGACATGGATGCCCACTCATGCCACTTTCATTCAACATAATTTTGGAAACTCTAGCCACAGAAATCAGAGAAGAAAAGGAAATAAAAGCAATTCAAATTGGAAAGAAAGAAGTAAAACTATCACTGTTTGCAGATTACATCCTATACATAGAAAATCCTAATTTCATCAATGAATTTTGTAAAGTTGCAGGATACAAAATTAATATACAGAAATCGATTGCATTTCTATACACTAACAACAAAATATGAGGAAGAGAAATTAAGGCAATAATCCCATGCACCGTCACATGAAAAAGAATAAAATATCTAGGAACAGACCTACCTAAGAAGGTAAAGAGCTGTACTCTGAAGATGTTGATGAAAGAAACTGAAGACAACACAAACAGATGGAAATATATACCATGTTCTTGGATTCTAAGACTCAATATTGTTAAAATGACCATACTACCCAAGGCAATCTACAGATTCAATGCAATCCCTATCAAATTATCAATGGCATTTTTCACAGAACTGAAAGGAAAAAAATTACAATTTGTATGGAAACACAAAGGACCCTGAAGAAACAAATCAATCTTGAGAAAGAAGAATGGAGCTGGAGGAATCAGGCTCCCTGACTTCAAACTATACTACAAAGCTACAGGAATCAAAACAGTATGGTACTGGCACAAAACCAGACACACAGATTGACAGAACAGGATAGAAAGCCCAGAAATAAAGCCACGCACTTAGGGTGAATTAATCTACAACAAAGGAGCAAGAATATACAATGGAGAAAAGACAGTCTCTTCAATAAGTGGTGCTGGGAAAACTGGACAGCTACATGTAAAATAAAGAACATTCTCTAACACCATATACAAAAATAAACTCAAAATGGATTGAAGACATAAATGTAAGACTGGATACTATTTTTTTTCGATGTGGACCATTTTTAAAGTCTTTACTGAATTTGTTACAACATTGCTTCTGTTCTATGTCTTAGTTTCTTGACCAGGAGGCACGTGGGATTCCAGCTCCCCAACCAGGGATTGAACCTGCACCCCCTGTGTCGCAAGGCAAGTTCCAACCACTGGTCCACCAGGGAAGTCTCTAAGACTGGATACTCTTGATATAAAACTCCTAGAGGAAAACATAGGCAGGACAGTCTTTGACATAAATCATAGCAATATTTTTTGGATCTGTCTCCTAAGGCAAAATAAATAAAAATAAAAACAAACAAATGGAACCTAATTATATTAAATTTAAAAGCTTTTGTACAACAAAGGAAACATCAACAAAACAAAAAGACAACCTATGGAATGGCACAAAATATTGGCAAACAACGAGACCAACAAGGGATTAATTTCCAAAATATACAAAGAGCTCAAAATACACAAAGAAACAAAAAACAAACAAAAAAAAACCCAACCAAAAAAATGGACAGAAGACCTAAATAAACACTTCTCCAAAGAAGACACACAGATGGCCCACAGGCACATGAAAAGATGCTCAACATCACTAATTATTAGGAAAATGTAAATGAAAGCTATGAGATCAGAATAACCATCATCAAAACATCTACAAACAATAAATGCTAAAGAGCGTGTGGAGAAAAGGGAACCCTCTTACACTGCTGGTGAGAATGTAAATTAGGGCTGCCACCATGGAGAACAGTATGGAAGTTCCTTAAAAAACTAAAAATAGCATTACCATATGATCCTGTGATCCCACTCCTGGGTATATACACAGAAAAGATAAAAACTCTAATTAAAAAAGATACATGTACCCCAGTGTTCATAGCAGCGCTATTTGCAATAGCCAAGATATGGAAGCAACCCAAATGTCCATTGACAGATGAATGAATAAAGAAGATGTGGTGGTAATATTCCATATACACAATGGAATATTACTCAGCCATAAAGAAGAATGGAATATGCCATTTGCAGCAACATGGATGGACCTAAAAATAATCATACTAAGTCAGACAGAAAAATAAAAATATCATATGATATCACTTATATGTGGAATCTAAAAAATGGTACAAATGAACTTATTTACAGAACAGAAACAGACACATAGACATAGAAAACAAACTTATGGTTGCCAAAGAGGAAGTAGGGGGAGGGATAAATTTGGAATTTGGGATTAACAGATATACACTACTACATATAAAACAGATAAACAATAAGGGCCTACTTTAGAGCACAGGGAACTATATTCAATTTCTTGTCATAACCTACATGGGGAAAGAATCTGAAAAACATAGTTCTCTATATATATACACAAACACACACACACACACAACTGAATCACTTTGCTGTATACATGAAACATTGTAAGTCAACTATACTTCAATAAAAAATTAAAATACAGAAAAGAAAACTACAAAAATAAAAGGGATTTGGCCACATGCTAGATGTTTATCCTTATCCTTTTGTGGAAAACAAGTTACAGATTCTGATGCCATTAAATTCTGGTGCTGTTAATTCAACAAACTATAACAGTGCCTACTACCATGTGCTAGGGCCTACTACAGATGTTAAGGACATACAGAGTAAACAAAATAGTCAAAGACCTTGCTTAATGTGGATTACACTCTAGTTGGAAGAGATAAACAACATTTTTAAAAATGAATGAATAAACCAGAAAGTATAAGCAGCACTAATGTATTAAAACAATAAAACGGAACAAGGGGATAGAGAACAATTAGACGATTTCTTTAGATTCGGTGGTAATAAAAACTTTTCTGAAGAGGATACCTCTAAGCCAAGATGTGAATAAGAGAAGAAAATCATATAAAGGCTTGGGAGGTAAGCACTTCACACATAAGGAAGAGCACCTACCAAAACCTTCAGGTAGGAACAAGCCTGGTTCGCTCAAGGAACAGAAAGAAGATAAATATGGCTGTAGGTTTTGAAAGTGAATCACATGTTTTACTTTCCTAAAAAATAAATTTGTTCACTGTGTGGAGAATTTTTGAAAGAAGCTAATTCTTGGACTACCAAAGCACTGATGAAGTTGAAGGACGGGAATAGAATTTTGATGTGATTTGGACATGGAGGGTATAGAAACTGCCAAATCACTGGATGTTTGAGAATTAAAAAAAGAATTATCCAGGGCAATTCATAGGGTATAAACTGAGCAACTACATGAATGGTTGTGCCATTTACTGAAATGGAGCAGATTCAGGGAAGAGTTGTTTGGCAAGATTGCGGGGTGGGAGGGGGAGACAAGAATCTAGAGTTCTGTTTGGGATAATTTTAAGTATGAGAGTCCTATCAACATACTCTCTTCTCTAATGCATCATTGCTCTAAACTCTAGTGTCACCTTGAGTTGGCCCTGAACAGTAACCCTCAGTGATTGGACCATTCCTGTCTTCAGGAGGCAGAGAGCTAGATGGCCCCAAGGGATCACATTACATGGTTTTGTTTGTTGCCTTATTTTAGTCTGTTATTTGTACCTTGATTCCTAATTTCTACTTAATCATACAATTATGATTCTACAGATTCTTGGTTTACCATATTCCTGAATTTTAACAGTTCCTTTGAAAGAGATATGAATAATTCAGTTGAAGCCTGAAACTTCTGAAGGCTGCAAAGTAAGGACAAGGTCTATAGCTTTCTGCTTCCTGAGAGCTACAGATCAACCAGAAATCTAATGGGTTATATCAAAACCAATGACCACAATAGATAATATAAGAACTTTCACAAGCATGGCATTCAGAACGTTAAAAACAAGATAAAAAGTGAAAAGCAAAATTTATAATAGGAACTCAAGTCACTCTTGAAAAACATACGGTTTTAATAAGAGCTCAAAAATTTTTTTCAATGACACCAGAGATCAAAGTTTTTCATCATTAGAACTTACCATCAAAGAGTCTGTCAATAATGTTGTATCCAGCCCGAAGATCTGATAAAGAAAACTCATAAAACTTGGTCCAACCCTACCAAAATAAATTTTAAAAATATTAAAGAACTGTAAGCAGTGTTCAAAGATATATATGCACATTTATCATTGCCCTTACAATCTTAAAAACAATGTTCAATATAAGCTAAAAGAAAAAAAAGACAACTCCTGAGAATTTTTAATAAAAACAATACATCTAAAGTAACAGTAATTTTAAAAATAAAGTTATTGTTCTCTACAGCATGCAAAGGAATTTATAATATCATAATTGTTTTTATCACTTATGTGGCAAAAGAGTTATATGTAGAAAGAACAAATTGGCTTAGTAAATTACTGAGTCTACATAGTGTGTATACACTGAGAGATTTCCTATGATTTGGTCCTTCAGAATTGTGGATTTTCTCTACAAAAATGAAAACAGAAATATTACAAAAAGTTTTTAAGAGGTCCAAAGGCATATAGCATTATTTTCTATACATTTGATTCACAAAACATTCATATTGTAACTAAATAAAATTATTAACCTATAGCTAATAGCTACCATGTCTGTATAAAAAGGACATACAAAGAGATCTATATGTTGTAGAGAATAATATGAAATAATTAAAAGTGATTTCTATGGGGCTTTCATTAACTATGACTAGTAATTAGTTTTATGCAATAAAATCAGTTCAAACTAAAATCTATTTAGACTTGAATAGTATTTAGAAATACTGATACAAATTTAACTTATTCATTCATCATTCAAAAATATTTATTAAGTGCACATTATATGTCAGGCTCTGGGAATAAAAGAATGAGCAAAAACTTGTATAATGCCTACTCTCATGTAGCTTTCAGTCAAACGTCAGGGGAAGAGTGGATATAATCAATTACTCAAATACAGGTGCAGTTACTGACTGTAATATGTTTAAGGAAAAGAAACATACATGGTATATATAAGAAAGAGCTCTGACATAATTTAAGAGATCAAGGAAAGTCACCCTCATGGGGAAGGGGTTAGAAATGACAGAAAGACAAAAGTAGGTAGATAGTAAGGACAGTGAAAGAATTTTTGTATTGGATTGCAATGGAGGGTGAAGATACCAAAAAGAGAGGTGTTAAGAATGACTTCTAAGCTTATGGCTTATTCAAAATGACATTGGTGTCATACACTCATAAGTGGAACACTGAAAGAATACGAGGTTTGGAAAGGGACAGCATGAGATCACTGAACAAAGTGTTCAGCAAAAACTTACTGAGTGTCTGCTATATACCAGGCACTGTTTTGGTCAATGAGAATAGAGCAGTAAACAAAAGAGACAAAATCTGTGCTCTTGAGAAGCTAATGTTCTAGTATTTGGATTTAGAATATGAGGACTTTTAGTCCTTTCTGAGACATCTAATGAGGTAGGTCAAATAAATAGCTGGATATAGAAACCTAGATCTTAGAGAATTGCTCTGAGTTGGATATACAAATGTGGAGGTCACTAGCATTTAGATGATTTTTTTTTAACAATATTACAGATATTGTGAAAACAAAAAAGATTTCAGTTGACTATATCTAAGTTAAACTATACCTAAGAATTAAAAACCTGTAAGGGATACGTACTCATCAACAGTTAACAAAGTTCTCATAACATTTTAAACAAATTTTCTACCAACTCAAAGTCTTATTAATAAAATTTCTTATATAACTCCATTAGATCTTAGTTGTGAAGAAAAATGTCTATTTAAACATTTTTAAAATACCTTAAAGATTAATCAACATTCATAAAACTCTCAAATAAGGAGATAGTTGCTATCAACATAAGTTAATTATTATAGCAACTTCCAACTGAAATACTAACGCTGAAATGATAAATGATAAATCACGGTTACTAATATACTGTTGGATGATTAATGATTTTTTAAAAACATGGTACAAAAAGTTGAATGGTAATTTTTGTTATTCATAATTCCTGATAGAAATTATGTTGTAAATTGTGGAGAGATTCTAGAGACAGCCAATCGAATCCTATTTAGCCTACATGGAAATCCAGGTGCTGTGTTAAGTGCTCTTATAAAGATGAATGAAATTAAGCCTGTTATCAAGGTACTCACAATCTAGTAGGAATAGCATGATATCAAACTAACAAAAAAACAAAACAAAACTGACATTACATCAAGTACAGTATTAGAAGCACAACATACATGTGTAAAATTGGGATGTTAACATAGTACCGCAACGAAAAATAGCAAAGGAATAATCTTTTACCAACACAGGGAATGAAAACTAAACTGAATTAATAGTGGATCTTTACTTCTCAAAGTTGGCTCTTAAAAAAAAAAGCAAAACCAAATGAGAAGGGGTAAAATAGAGTTTGTGGAGTTCATACCCCTATGACATGACATCTAGCAATTAATGGCATTCTATATTTTGTCTGCTTTTACCTCTAAATTCATGATTTTTATGAGAGCAGAGTTTTTTTTTTTAATGACATTTTCAAATATTTTTGTTTGTGTGAAAATGAATTGTTATAGCCTCTATGGAGAGCATTTTGGCAGTATTTATGAACTTTTAAAAATACACGTCTGGACTTACCTGGTGGCATAGTGGTTAAGAATTCGCCTGCCAGTGCAGGGGACATGGGTTTGATCCCTGGTCCAGGAAGACCCCACATGCTGTGGAGCAACTAAGCCCGTGCACCACAAGTACCGAGCCTGCACTCTAGAGCACTCGAGCCACAACTACTGAGCCCATGTGACGCAACTACTGAAGCCCCCATGCCTAGAGCCTGTGCTCCACAACAAGAGAAGCCAATGCAATGAGAAGCCCGCGCACCACAATGAAGAGTAGCACCACTTGCCACAACTAGAGAAAGCCCACGTGCAACAATGAAGACCCAACGCAACCAAAAATAAACAAATTAAATAAATAAATAAACCATTAAAAATTTTTTTAAAAAGATACATATATCTTTTGACCCAAGCATTCTACATTTAGGGATTGGCCACCATGAATAAGTGTTAAATGAGGCACTCACAGGGATATCCATTGCAACATTTCTTATAATAGCAAAGATTGAAGAAAATATGTATGCCCACCTAACAATACAAAACTGCCTAACAATATGTATATATCGATATAATGAATACAAATCATATTTTTAAATTAGGTATTAAATGGGAACTAATATTTAATAATTTCTAAAATGTACTGGTTAATAAAGCAAAGTATAAAATTGTATTTAGAATGCACTGCCATTTGAGTTAAAAAGAACATATGTGTGCATATAAATGCATGAAATATGTTTGTGTATTTATATAATATCTCTGAAGGACATCAAAGAAATGGTGAACAGTGGGTGCCCTGGGAATACAAACTGAGTGGCAGGGGATAAGGAGGAAGTTGATTAAATTTTAACTTGCAAGTCTTTTCATAGCTTTTTTTTTCTTTTTATAAATTTATTTATTTATTTATTTATTTATTTATTTATTTATTTATTTATTTATTTTATTGGCTGTGTTGGGTCTTTTCCGCTGTGCGCGGGCTTTCTTTTTAGTTGCAGTGAGTGGGGGCTACTCTTCCTTGTGGTGCGCAGGCTGCCCATTGCCGTGGCTTCTCTTGTTGTGGAGCACAGGCTCTAGGCTGTGGGCTTCAGTAGTTCGCAACACATGGGCTCAATAGTTGTGGCTCACGGGCTCTAAAGCACAGGCTCAATAGTTGTGGCGCATGGGATTAGTTGCTCCGCAGCATGTGGGATCTTCCTGGACCAGGGATCGAACCTGTGTCTCCTGCATTGGCAGGCAGATTCTTAACCACTGCGCCACCTAGGAAGCCCCACAGCTTTTTAATTTATACTATTTGCATGTGTCACAATAAAAAATGAAATCTAATTTTGTTTTTAAAATGTAAGTTTTGTTTTCTCAATAAAAGTGTGTTACTATGACTATTCTTCATGTATCCAACAGGATTAACTGATACACTAAGCTAAGCATGAATGTCAGAGAAATTAGGGGCAAAGGCTTTAGAGGAAGGTGAGCCTGGCCATTTCCAAGCTCTACAGCTTTTTAGGTGTGATTCTTTCAGAAAGGTAATTACCTCGAGATTCACTGTCATACCTTTGTAAAATGAAAATAATAAGTGTCTCCTTTGATAAGTACAGTATGTAAAATATATGAAACAACACACTGCTACTGTTACTATTTCACTGATTTGACAAATATTTATTGATAAGCTATAGCAGGCACTGTGTTAAGCACTTCTAAACATACACTAATTCATTTAATCCTCACAACAAAAGTAAACATGATCATTATTCCTATTCTACAGTCAAGGCAACTGTTGCTTATCGGGGTTAAAGTAATTTACTGAAGGTCATACAGCAAGGAAATTCTAGAGTTAGGACTCAAACGCCAGAACCTATGCTTTTACTTTGACATGAAACTGAAATATAGGGAAAGGCTAAAAGGTGGGCAGGTGGGAACGGCAGTTTGAGGAAAGATTATCCCAACAGAAGCAGATAAAGTTTGGAAAAAAAGAGGATGGGAAAAATTTAAAGATGGAAGAGTGATGAAATTTTTGGCTAAGATAGGCATTTGGCAAGAAGATCAGAGCATGGTACCAGCTAGGACTGCCATGGCCATGAAAAAATATGCTCTGTTGGTGGTTTAAAAATAAAAGCTAGAGCCTATGGTGAGAAAGCTTGATGGATTAAAAAACCATAAAGAAGTCCTGTGTGACTGAGGTGTAGAGAACAAATGGAAAGAGGGGCCTGAGAAGCAGTTGAAAAGATAGGTAAATACTTCCTTCTGGATCATGGTAAGTAATGTGCATATTTTTCCCAAGTACAACAGAATGCCATTTGATGGGTATTAAGCAGAGGAGTGAAAAAAATCAAAATTATGTATTGGAAAATAATTCTAGCTGTTAAATGGAAAAAGCAGGAAGAATAGTTGGAAAAGTAATTCAGATGAGAGGTGATGAGGCTTGGAAAAAATGGTGAGGAGAAATGCACAGCTTTGAATTACATTTTAGAAGTAGAATCAATAGGATTGGAACATGAGTTGAGTAGGCAGGCTAAGAAAGAAAACAATATCAAGAACAACTCCTATGCTTCTAACTTAAGGAAGTAAACAGATATCAATGCCTATTATTGAGCAGGATACACTAAAGGAAAAACAGGTATGGGAACTCAGTTTTTGAACATTAAGATGTCTGTGAGATATTAACCATAAAAATGACACCTAACAGTGATGGATTACGATGGTTCACACATTGTTCTCAACACTTTAATTCAAAAACATGTGATAACTATATACAGTCCAGAAGATTAACAGAGAAGATGGCATTAGAGACATAAATTTATTAATCATGAATCAAATTAAGAAGTAATCCTAGCCATTTATACTAAATTATAAAGTTATTCTAATAAAAAAATAATGCACACATTAGACTATATCCAAGGCATGTTCTTACTTACCTGTGGAATATAATTTCTTCTTTCTTGACATGCAGCATGAAACCACGCAAAACTGAAGAGAGCATGAGCTCGATGTATGTTATCTTTTTTGCTAATTTGCTCAGGAGCCCAAGATTCATAAGTACGCATTAAATTTTTCTTCAAACCTGGAGGTGACTAGAGAAAAAAACAAACAAACATTATTTAAAACCTTACAAATAAAATAAATCAGTATTTAACATATTTGAGGACATATTTTAATGAAGACATTTTGCACCATTACCAAGTTTGACAAACTATTTTATTATTATGTTTCTTCAAAATGTACAAATATAAAGCTAGTTTTAAACTCCTTATACCTAACAGCTCATCTCAATTAAAAATCCAAAAGTTTTTTAATTTAAAAAAACCTACAGAACCAACAGTATTCACAATAACCAAATAAATTTTACATGATCATTGTGGTGTTTTACTGAAACTAAATCATCATTTACAATATGAGTTATGATACTAATTATTATCAGGCAGGTGTTTTTGACTTCAATATGCCAGTTCTTTCTCTCCAGTACTATCTGAGTTTCCATAGGGACTTCAAATTACTACTTACATGTAATGTCAACTAATCTTCCTTGAACATCAGTCCACTTTACTTAATGTGGGCATTACCTGATATTGCTAGGCTCATAACACAAATTCAAACCCAGGAACTGAAATTGTACACTGGACTAATACTAGTCAAAAAACACATATCCACATGTCCAAATCTGTTTTTATTATATTTTTAAATTATCAAAATGAAAGAATAAAATTTTTGAATTCCTGGAAAAAAAGTAAAATTTCAAAAATTACCTTGTTTTAAAAGTAAATTTTTTCTTCCAAAATGGTTTCTAATATTAAAGAAAAATTCAGACCAGTACTTTAAGATGCCTGCTACAAAAAGTAATAATTCCCTTTGTAAACTTTTTCATTCTGTTTTCTCTTAAAAAAAAAAAAAAAGCTTTTGTTTAAAATTAAAAGAAAAAATGGCTATTTTTTTTACTAAGTACATTTCCAAATGTTCACTTTTAAAATGAAAATGCTTTGGTTATGAAACAGTTACCAAAAATTCTCACAGAATAGACCAAATTTTCTAAGCACTAAGGAAACTGAACAACCATTTAGGGTTTTTTTTTAAGACCCTATACTAAAGATTATACAACATGAATAAATCATATACAACTACAGAGAAAACCATATACACATAAAGACTATAGGAAAATGACAAAATGGAAACACTACTATATCAAATTATGAGATAAGGTAAAAGATGTACTCAACTGAAAATTCAGACTGAAAATAATTTCAATATTAATGCAAGTTAATTAAACCAATTAAGCATTCAACATAAGAAATAAGGAAGAACAGGGACTTCCTAGGTGACACAGTGGTTAAGAATCTGTGGGTTTGGTCCCTGCTCCAAGAAGATTCCACATGCTGCAGAGCAACTAAGCCCATGTGCCACAACTATTGAGCCTGCACTCTAGAGCCCGTGAGCTGCAACTATTGAGCCTGTGTGCTGCAACTACTGAAGCCTGTGAGCCTAGAGCCCATGCTCCACAACAAGAGCAGCTACCACAATGAGGAGCCCGTGCACCACAATGAAGAGTAGCCGCCCTCCACTCAACGCAACTAGAGAAAGCCCGTGTGCAGCAACAAAGACCCAACACAGACAATACATAAATAAATAAATTTATTTTAAAAAAAAAGGACGAACAGAAGCCAATACAAATCTAAGGAAAACATAAGGAAGAAAAAAAAAGAGCAGGAAATTCAGTAAATGGAAAAGAAATAATAAGAAAAAGTAAATCAGTAAATATGACATTGGTTATTTGTAATAAATTTTTTTCTTTTTTAAAATTTTTTATTGGAGTATAGTTGTTTCTGCTGTACAGTAAAGTGAATCAGTTATACATATACATATATCCACTCTTTTTTAGATTGTTTTCCTATATAGGCCATTACAGAATATTGAGTAGTGTTCCCTGTGCTATACACTAGGTCCTTATTAGTTACCTATTTTATAAATAGTAGTGTGTATATGTCATGCCCAGTCTTCCAATTTAACCCTCCCCCCTTACTCCCTGCTAACCACAAGTTTGTTTTCTATATCTGTAACTCTATTTCTGTTTTGAAGATAAGTTCATTTGTACCCCTTTTGTAGATTCCACATATAAGCGATATCATACAATATTTGTCTTTCTTTGAAAATTACAGGCCAATATCACTGATGAACATAGACACAAAAATGGTCAACAAAATACTAGCAAACCGAATCCAACAACACATTAAAAGGATATTACACCATGACCAAGGATTCACCCCAGGAATACAAGGATTTTTCAATATCCGCAAATTAATCAATGTGATACACCACATCAACAAACTGAAGAATAAAAACCATATAATCATCTCAATAGATGCAGAAAAGCTTTTGACAAAATTCAACACCCAGAAAATGGGTATAGAGGGAACCTACCTCAACATAATAAAAGCCATATACAACAAGCCCACAGCAAAAATTATTCTCAATGGTGAAAAACTGAAAGCATTTCTGCTAAGATCAGGAACAAGACAAAGATGTCAACTCTCATCACTATTATTCAATATAGTTTTGGAATTCATAGCCACAGCAATCAGAGAAGAAAAAGAAATAAAAGGAATCCAAATTGGAAAAGAAGTAAAACTATCACTGTTTACAGATAACATGATACTACAGGATACATAGAAAACCCAAAAATTGCTACCAGAAAACTACCAGAGCTCATCAATGAATCTGATGAAGTTGCAGGATACAAAATCAATACACAGAAATCTCTTGCATTCCTATACACTAACCATGAAAGATCAGAAAGAGCAATCAAGGAAACAATCCCTTTTATCATCATATCAAAAAGCATAAAATACCTAGGAATAAACTTGTACTCAGAAAACTATAAGCTATTGATGAAAGAAATCAAAGATGACACAAACAGATGGAGAGATAGATCATGTTCTTGGATTGGAAGAATCAATATTATGAAAATGACTATGCTACCCAAAGCAATCTACAGATTCAGTGTAAAAAATTTTAAAAAACAACTCTGACAACTCATCAAAAAAGAGAAGAAATAAACAATAAAATGAAGATTTAATGATTTTTAAATACAATAATATGTGTGTGTGTGTGTGAGTGTACCTACATGCATATATATAGTAATAATTTTGAACATAATGAACTGCACTATTTCCTGGAACAGTTAAAATCTTTACACTGATTTAAGAAACAGAAAAAAAAAATCACCAATAACTTAAACTGAAAATTTCCATAAAAATGTAATCAAATTACTTCCTAAAAAAGCATACAGGAAGAGGCTGCACATTAAGTTAAAACATTCAAGGAACAGTTCCCTTGATATATTAACTCTTCATTTATTGAAATATTATAGTATTCTTCCTACATGCCAGATATTACATGAAAAGGAAAAAAAAAAAGGCAAGCAAAAACAAAGCCCCTGCCTTCATGGCTTGTACAATCCAGTTCTACAATATAGTTTAGTAGAAGAGTACACTGAGAGAATGACTGGAGAAGATTCTGGAAAAGTTATTTCTTATGAGACATTATAACTGATATTCATTCAATTAATATATTTCCAAATATTAAATCATTTTTGCATTCCCTGGATTAATTCTTAGCCTTTTTCTTCCTTATATGACACAATGCCTTCAGATGAAAAACAGAAGTACTGATTTATTTTAAAATAGCAGGTAGTTATAAACAATAATAAGACATTTTTCATCAGAAAAGAGATTAAAGAGATTATATTCTACAAATTGAGAGAAAATGCAAGCAGAAAGTTTTAAACCAGTTTTTTTAAAGTTTTAACTCGTTTTTTATTATTTTATTTATGACTTCAACCAGTAATATCATTACAAACACACATAGTTTCGGATATATCAGGTTTGGGGAGGATCTGCCAAGCAGTATATATTAGAAGGATGGATTGATGGATAGTTGTATGGGTGAATGGATGGATGAAAGGAAGGAAGGAAGGAAAGAAGGAAACAAAGACTGAAAATCTAACTTAGCTATCAAAAAACAAATAATATTAAAACTGGATATCCACGTGCAAAAGAGTGAAATTGGACCCTTACTTTACACTTAATACAAAAATTAACTCAAAATGGATTAAAGACCTAAACCTAAGACTTGAAACTATAAAATTCCTAGAAGACACAGGGGAAAAGCTTCATGACACTGGATTTGGCAATGATTTTTTGGATATGCCATTAAAAGCACAGGCAACAAAAGCAAAAATAGACAAATGGGACTACATCAAACTTAAAAACATCTATGTTGCAAAGGAAACAATCAACACAGTTAAAAAGAAACCCTACTAGAATGAGAGAAAATATTTATAAGCTCTAAATCTGATAAGGGGTTAATACGTAGATTACATAAGAAACTCGTACAACACAACAACAAAAACATCTAATTAAAAATGGACAAAAGCCTTGAATAGACATTTCTCCAAAGAAGATATACAAATAGCCAACAAGCATATATAAAGATGTTCAATATCACTAAATATCAGGGAAATACACCTCAGAACCACAGTGAGATACCACCTTACACTGTCAGGACGGCCAATGTTAAAAAAAAAAAGCAGAAAATAACAAGTGTTGGTAAAGATCAGAGAAATTGTGTGCTGTTGGTGGGAATGTTAAATGGTGCACCACAATGGAACAATATGGAGGTTCCTCAAAAAATTAAAACCGGAATTACCATATGATTCAGCAATTCCACTTCTGGGTATACATCCAAAAAAAAACTGAAAATACAATCTCAAAGAGATATTTGACCACCCATATTCATTGCAACATTACTCATAATAGCCAGGAGGTACAAAATCTAAATGTCCGTGGACTGATGAATGGATAAAGAAAATGTAGTGCACACATACAATGAGATATTATTCAGCCTTAAAAAAGAAGGAAATCCTGTCATATGCTACAACATGGATGAATCTTGAGGATATTACGTCAAGTAAAATAAGCCAGTCACCAAAAGACAAATACTGCGTGATTCCATGTATATGAGGTATCCAAAGCAGTCAAACTCATAGAAACAAAAAACAGAATGCTGGTTGCGAGGGGTGGAGGGAGAGGGAAATAGGGAGTTGTCCTTCAAATAGTCTCAGTTTTGTGAGATGAAAAAACTTTAAAGATCTGTTGCATGACAAGGTACATATGGCTAACACTACTGTACTGTACACTTATAAATGGTTAAGATGGTAAATTTTATATTATGTGTCTTTTACTACAATAAAAAAACAAAAAATAAATATTAAATATTCAAAAGAAAAATGTAAATGTATTTTTATAAATATCATATTATTTATGTACATACTTCATCTAAATATACAAAGACATTTCTGAGTATTTTGTATAATAGACAGTTGTCTACAGATTTTTAGAAGGCATGCTAAATTACTGCACTTACACAACTAGTGATTCAAGTTTAAATCTTCTCACCTCATATGTTATCTTCAGACTTGACTGTAACAAAATTGGAGTAAAGTTGGGATGAACTTCCGCAGTGAGCCAAAGACGAAAGGTATCTTTAGGTTGAAGAGTATTTAATTCCTTGTTTATAAAAACAACAAGAACAAAAGTCTACTTAAACACACACACAAATTTCCATTTTGTAAATATATTATGAATAAGTAACTATCTTACTAAAATCTTTCTATGACATTCTGATATATTTCTTAATGTTCTGATTATATTTCCTTTAAATTTTCACCTTCTCTATTAATAGCTTAGTGAAATAGGTAAGAACTTGGATCTAGAACTGGACCAACTGGGTTGAAATCCAAATTCTGCCACTTATTTGCTGTGTGACCTTGGATTCTCTGACTTACACTCTCTAAGCAAGGATAATAACAGTACCTACCCTCATAGGATTGTACAAGACACTGCCCAACACACAGTGAGAACAAAATAAGTGTTAGCTGTAATCGCAATGCCTAAACAAGCCATCTTCAGGCCTTCAGGTTCTCACTTCTTCAATTCACACTTCCACAGAGTTATATTATGACATCAATTCCTTTGAAGTACAATTGTTAGTGTATCCTCTTGCCTAAAATAGCCCAAATTCACCATTCAAATTCATCTGCCCATGCTGTACGCTTTAGTCACTTATTCAAATTTTTATGTCTCTCTTTATCCATCATACTCTTTCTGCCTGTTATTCTCTTGTAACCTGACAAATTCTTACTCATCTGTCAAAATATAATTTAAATATCATGTTCCAGGATGATATCTTCTCAAACTACCACAATCCCAAAGCAAATTAATCACTGATGGTATTCTGTAAATTCCCTTCTGCAGTATTCATCATATTATTGTACAGTTATTAATATGGTCTGTCTCTTCGAAACCAAGAAGCTCCTCAAGAGCAGATACAAATTTTATACATAACCAGCACCTAGGACAGTTCCTGACTTTTTTCTGCACTCAGCAAGCATTTGTAAAATAAATGACTAAATGAATGAATGAATGACAAGAGAAATGTTGATGGCTCTAAGAGAGAGTGAAGTCTAAAAGTTATCTTAACAAACACACGTCTAAGACTAAAATTGCTGTAGTAATAATGGAATTACTTGAATATTCATATACACCTCAGTTCCAAAATCTATATCTTCTTTTGATTGTAAGTAATAAGTCATCATCACCTATCATTTCATTTACTAAGTCATTGATTCATTCATCAAAGATTATTTAACTACCCGTTTTATGTAAAGTGCTATAGTTTCCAATTTATTTTCAAAATATTACACAAATTTTCAACATATTACAACTAGGCTATGGCCTCCCACTCTATTCTGTTTGGTTCTACTCTGAATAACTTCTGCCAGATTAATTAAATTAATTAATTATTAACTCTCCTGCTAGACCTCCTTTGACTCTGTATGCTAGGACATAATTTCTAAGCACTTCTGCACAATTTTGAGGGTATTCCATAACCTTGCCCCTTTCCAGCCATCTAACTCTATTGCCCCACATCGCTCTGCCTGGCCCTTCCAGTACACTCAAAGACATCTTCATTCTTTGTACTAGGCAGGCACATTCCTGCCACTATGTCTCTACTTGTGCTGCTAGAATTAACTGCAATTTTTTTCTCTACACTTAGCTAAGTCACATATAGCCTTCAAGGAACATCTTGTCTTCGGAGTCATCGATAACTACCCAAGACCATATTCATCTTTCTTAAATAAGCACTAGACTTAATTCCAGATTTGCATTTAAACCCACCCATCAACTTGTTCTGTCTTAAGGTTATTTTTGTCCTGGGGCCAAGTTAAATAAAATGATTGCTTCAGTTTACATCCCAGCTTCCTTAGCACCTAGGAAGTTCTGTAGTTCCCTTGACTCCTCTATATCTTTTCTCCTCATACGGATACAACAGAACAAAAGCATAAAGAGAATTTAATGTTATAAATAAGTCTTCTACAATTGTTTAAAACATTTCCTTATTTTTCATGTGAAAAAATTCTCTAAGCCTCCCCTCCAGTCCTGATTAATTTCTTGACTTCCCCTAAATGTCTTTAAAAAAAGCGATTTTTAAAGGTTTCCTACTAAAAGATCCATTTTGGTTTGCACAAATGTACGTATATTTAAGGAGAAAATACTGAACAGATTTTAAATGATTCCTTACCACATACTAATTTTTTAAAAAACATCATAAATAGTGCATGATATATTTTAATACTGATGTTCCTTGGAGATTACTGCATTGAGTATATTAGATATTATTTGCACCACATTGATCTGAATCTACCTTTTCCAGAACTGGCAGCCAAGATACCACAAGATGTAAGTTCTTCAAACAGAGCCAGTCTCCATTTCGGGCACATTCTTTTAGCATTTGAACTGCTAAATCAGCTTGACCTTGACCCATGGCAACCTGCAAAAACAAAAACAAATAACAAAACTAAAAAAAAAATAGATCTGATAACATGTTGTAAGAGTTTCAAATTATCCTGCCACATATACTGAACTAATTCAAGTATTTTAATCAGGGTTCTAAATTTTTAATAAGAAATATCAGACACTCTTGCTGTTTCCAACAATTGTCTTGTTTTTGTCCTTACATCAAATGGCAGATTTATAATATTCTATTTAGTAAGGATATTATCATCACAGGTTTGCAAATTATAGAACAGTATAAAGAATTATTGAATAGTATTTTTGTTCCTCATCCCACCATTTCCTGCAATTCTTACCCTCTCAAATATGGAACTTTAAAAAAATAATTTTTTATGACTATTGTCTCGTTGAATTCTTTGAGGAATTAAACATTAACAATACCGCTTCCTTGAAATTTGCTTCTCTTCTAAAAAATTTCTCCAATATGGTACATATCTGGCTTTTAAGCTACTTGGTCTACTGAACTGTGTAATTCCCTAGACCTTCATCGTCTAAAAAGCCCTAACATGTTGTTGGGCCTCAAGACTGTACATTTAGCTCCTGCTCCTCTATTCTTTTTCAGGGAGTGGAGGCAAGAAGGAGAGAGAGAGAAAAGGAGAAAGGGGGAGGGGAGAAAAAAAAGAGATGGGAGAGGAACAGGGAAGGAGAAACCTGATCTCACTGGAATCCATTCCAGTATTTCCAAACCCTATAGTCTATCTGTACTTAGGACACTCATGCAATAGGATAGGCCACTTCATAAAATAGAAAACTTCCAAGCAGAAGCCGAAACACCCTAGAAAACAGATTCAAAAAATAGATTCAGTACATAAGATTTCTAGATTATTTGGATGAACAGGTGACTTCTTAAGTCTAGGAGTCTATGACAAGTTTTAGTCAAGAATCTAAACTGGTTACGTGCCACTTACTATACCAAGTTTAAACTCCTCCATATGTTTTTTTTAAGGATAATTTATGAATTATATAATACTTATGTATCAGTACAGCTATATCTGTCTTTGTATATATAACAGATATACATCTACTGAGAGTCCTGGCTCAACTATTTTATTGTGTACATGGTCAAAACACTTTGAAGAATAATACTGTTATAGATTACTTCAAAATACATAATGAATACAAGATAGCATTTCATTTTTTTTCAGTTGACTTTTATAAGTATTGATTTTGTTTCTTAATTAGACTACAAAGTTTTTGAGAATGGAACCATGTGTCTAATTCACTACATACTAAAGTATGTACCAAAACAGGTGATAAATACTCATATATTGATTTCTTCTTAATTTTCAAGATCTAACCCAGAACTAAGCAAATAGGAGGGATAAAATAAATACTGGTTGAACTGTTTAGATGCACATATTAGTCTGACATTATTAAAATGCAAAAAAAACCCAAAACAACTGAAGGCATGTACAACAGAATCAGATAGGGGAAAAAAAAATAAGTAGTTTGCTGAACTGAAATGGAAGCTAAAAAATAGGAACTCAGAATTTTCTATATGCCATAAATTGTGTAAAAACAGCTTAAAGGTTCATGAAACCTTAGAAGGAAACATTTATTATAAGAAAAAAATATATTTTTAAAAAGCACAACAGGAAAATATCAAGAAGATGGTTAGCTCCCACATTAAAAAAAAACCCCACAGTTTCTTGAAATAAAAATTAATTTTTTGCATTAAGAATATATTATTATCCTTAGCACATACATTCAGCATAACAATAAAAATCTTACAATAACAGGAGATTTATGAATAAATATGTCTGTATTTAAAGGTTTTGCAATATTAAAATATTTTGCAAGTACACAAAAGTCTAGAAATTTATATACATTAGTCAAACTTACAGTGAGTGCAAATAGTTTTATCTTTCTGCCAATAACACTGCTAAACAGATACAGCCTGTAGAAAAGGGCTTCCCTTCCTCAAGACATCTCACTGACAACTGAATATTGTCCTAACATATGAATACATTATAACTAGGATTGAATGAAACTCCCTAGAGTTAGTGCAAGACCTGTACAACTATGCCTAACTCTGCTATTTTGCTATCTCCTACTTATGTTCCTCATAACATTCTCACTTTTCAATTTCCAGTTGCTCTGGAAGTATTTTGCTTTTTTCATCATTATTAATTATTTTCCCAATGAAAAAGATTTCTTTTCTCACATGTCAAAAATTGAGGGTAAATTAATACATTTTCAAACTTGCATGCCAACTGAATTGAAAAAAGGTGCTAATCTGAACAAGCTAAAACTCAGAAATTTAGCTCAGGACAACATGGTATTACATTAGATGAATTTATTATCTTATCAGACTTCTGGAGATCAGAAGTCCCATTCATCTGTTGATCTAAAAATCAAGGTGTTCCGGTTTGAAAATAAAGGTGGTACTAGCGGGCTGTTCTTTCTGGAGGCCCTAGGAAAGAATCCTTTCATTGCCTTTTCGAGCTTCTAGAATCCACCTACATTTCTTTGCTTGTGGCCCCTTCTACCATCTTCAAAGCCAGCAGCATAGCATCTTCTCACCTCTTTGACCTCTGTTTCATCACATCTCCTTCCTTTACTCTGCCTCTTCTGCCTCCTTAAAGGACCTTTATGATTATACTGGGCCAAAATGAATAATCCAGGATAATGCTCCATCTCAAAATGTTTAACTTAATTACATTTGCAAAGTTCCTTCTGCCATGTAACATAACAAATTCACAGGTTCTGGGGATCAGGATGTGGACACTTTCCAGACACATTAGTTGGCCCATTACAGCAAAAAATGTCTATTTAACTAATAGAATCAAGTATGGCAGGAAGATCAATAGGTGTAGCAAAAACAGCAGGGTGATATGTACTGACCTGATGATAACACTCTCCACTTCTCTCAGCATTAGCAAGTTCTTGGAGTTCCTGAGAAGGATCAGCACCCGGGGAAATGATTATCAATACGGGTTCAATTTCTAGTGTCTCTTTGTATAAACGCCTGAGATTTAGAGGAGGTGGGGACAACTCTTTCAGTCCTAAAAGATATATTAAAGAAATTACAAATAAAAAGTAATGTGAAGCAGAAAAAGTCTGTTAAAACTAATTACATGATTTACAACAGAGAATAACTAGGTGAACTATAATCCTATACATATTAGAGGTTTTACACTCTAAAATCATTCACATACTAGTAAGAACTAACATTTATTGAATGCTTAAGGTGCCAAGCATTTTTCTAAATGCTTTTACCTCTATGACATCATCTAATCCTAACAACAACGTTAAGAGGTAGGTACCCTGATTACCATACCCAACAGATGAAGAAACACACAATCAGCACTGTGGTCTTAACATACAATTCCCTCCCTACAAGAGAAGACTGAAGCCAACCACCTTTCCATACAGGTTTTCATTCATTTATATGATAACGGAGTGCCTACTCTGTGCCATGCACAGGGGAATCAGATTTCCACACAATTTGACAAATAATATCACTGTCATGATATAGGATAGAGAGTTATTTCTTATGTCCATGCATTAAGAGAAAAAAAAAAGTGATATGGAATCAAAAAATGCTTAGTTTGGAGATAGAAACATATAGCTCTGTTTATTTTTGCTAGCTAAATGACCATATGCAAATCACTCAAATGCACTGTGCCTTGTTTTCCTCAACTGTAAAACAGGAATAAAACAATCCATAGGTCTTTTGGAGGCAAAACACGATACAAAATAAAAATAGATTCCATTTACACATCATTTACTCTACACTAAGCATACTCAAGGAAATTGAATGTCTTCCCAAAGACCACCCAGCTGCTGTTAACTGTATTCAAGGTAACAATCTCTTCTTTTTTCTATTCTGAAGCTCTTCACAAACTATCAAGTCCTTATACAGACAAGAAATTATAACTTCACTGTTATATTTAAATCTCTTCTGCTAAAATTTTAATGTTTCCATTATTAATATATTTAGTAAAACCCAAGCTAAAGAAGAGCCACTTCAATTAAAAATCAAAAATACACTTGTTCGAACTGAGCTAAAAAGAAGAGTATGACACAAGAGTTTAAAAATACAGAATTAGATTGAACCTGGTGTACCCCCCAAAAAAAATAAAATAAAAAAAATAAAAAAATACAGGATTAGAATGTAACCAAATGAGTATAGAGGAAAGAAGGGCTTCCTTATATCCTCGACTGTAGAAATGAATAGATAATATTGTACCTCAGAAATTCTAAAATAGCAGGAAAAGACATTCTTAAGGACTTCTGTAACAAGCGCTTTAGAATATGAATTCAATGCCCTCAAGATGGCCTAAAACAGGCATTTCTAGATGACCATCCTGAAAGGACAAATTTCACACCTGAACTATTCCCCTGCATTCTTCATAACAGCAATAGATAATACTAAGCAAAGATTTTACAGACAGAAATATTCCTAATACTAGGTGAAATTTACCCCAACAGCCACGTAAAACTGATGAATTGCTTCTAGAAGCATATTTTATGAATTGTGTATTAATTAAACTTAAACTGGTAACAATCATCCTTCCTAACAGAAATCTTATACACTTGTGGCAATGTAATAAATATTTTTATGTTCATATGCTCATTTATTTACTCATAAATTCTCATAAGCATTCTAGGCCAATTAAATGTACTGTGACATGAAAAAAGGCATCAAAAGTCTTAAAAATGCACATTGTCCTTGACTCAGTAATTTAAATTATAATTTAAGAAATAATTCAGAATCTGAATGCAGAAGTATGTACAAGAATTTTCATTGTGGCTGTTGATATTAGTTAAAAACTGGGGGAAACACTAGTTTTTAAAAACTGTAGTCTGAATGAGTAATTTCTGATAGTAATATAAAGGAACTGAAGTTATAAAAATGGTGAGGTAAAAGATCATTTACTTAAAAGTAGATTAGCACTGTTTAAGGAAAGAATTCTAGGAAGTTGTTTGAAAACCAGGAATTTTTTTAAGAAAGCACTAACTATTCTGTTTCTAGACTACTGTTGTGGACTAGGGCTGCAACATTTCCAGCCTCTAGCCAACTCTGCTCCCTTCAGACTAGCCTCCACAATCCTAATTGGCAAGAACCAATTCCTTAATACCTATCCTACTGTTTCTGTTTCTCCTGAATTCAGTGGGTTTTGTATATCAAAAGACTCCTTGATTTGTCTCAAGTCTGAAGTCAAAGAGAGATTCTGTTGGCAAGCAAGGACTTGTCTGTTCAGTCCTCAGCAGGATTTTCCTCAAATTATAGGGCTTGTCCCTATATTTGTGCCACTAAATATATAAAGGTATATAGTTATACTACCCCCTAGATTTTCTCTAATTGTTGAATATATTATGCACTGTTTAACACATTAAACCCTTAAAGCTGCCTGTCCATTTATCTTAATTTCAAAAATCTGAACATATGGCCAGCATATACTTCAGCTCAGTGTTTGATGGTGAAACTTAAATGTGAATAAAATAGCTAGATAGCTTCCATCCCAAGAGGGCAGACAGCAGTATCAAGCAGTATCAGCAGTATTTTGTCTTGTGGAACTGAAAACCACAGCCACAGAAAGAGAGAGAAAATGAAAAGCAGAGGACTTTGTACCAGATGAAGGGACAGGATAAAACCCCAGAAAAACAGCTAATGAAGAGGAGATAGGCACCCTTACAGAAAAAGAATTCAGAATAATGATGGTGAAGATGATCCAGGAATTGAAAAGAGACTGGATGCAAAGATTGAAAAGTTTACCAAAGACCTAGAAGAATTAAAGAGCAAACAAACAGAGATATGCAACATAATAACTGAAATGAAAAATACACTAGAAGGAACCAATAGCAGATTAACTGAGGCAGAAGGGTGAATAAGTGACCTGGAAGACAGAATGGTGATCATCACTGATGCAGAAAAGAATAAAGAGAAAAGAATGAAAAGAACTGAAGACAGCTTAAGAGACCTCTGGGACAATATTAAACGCACCAACATTCGCATTATAGGGGTCCCAGAAGGAGAAGAGAGAGAGAAAGGACCCGAGAAAATATTGGAAGAGATTATAGTTGAAAAATTCCCTAACATGGGAAAGGAAATAGCTACCCAAGTCCAGGAAGCACAGAGAGTCCCAGGCAGGATAAACCCAAGGAGAAACATGCCAAGATACATAGTAGTCCAATTGACAAAAATTAAAGACAGAGAAAAGTTATTAAAAGCAACGAGGGAAAAACGACAAATAACATAACAAGGGAACTCCCATAAGTTTAACAGCTGATTTCTCAGCAGAAACTCTGCAAGTCAGAAGGGAGTGGCATGATATATTTAAAGTGATGAAAGGGAAGAACCTACAACCAAGAATACTCTACCCAGCAAGGATCTCATTAAGATTTGATGGAGAAATCAAAAGCTTTACAGACAAGCAACAGCTAAGAGAATTCAGCACCACCAAACCAGCCCTACAACAAATGCTGAAGGAAATTCTCTGAGCGGGAAACATAAGAGAAGAAAAGGACCTACAAAAACAAAAACAAAACAATTAAGAAAATGGCAATAGGAAAATACATATCAGTAATTACCTTGAATGTAAATGGACTAAATGCCCCAACCAAAAGACACAGATTGGCTGAATGGATACAAAAACAAGACCCATATATATGCTGTCTGCAAGAGACCCACTTCAGATCTGTGGACACATACAGATGGAAAGTGAGGGGATGGAAAAAGATATTCCATGCAAATGAAAATCAAAAGAAAGCTGGAGTAGTGATACTCATATCAGATAAAATAGACTTTAAAATAAAAAATGTTACAAAAGACAAGAAAGGACACTACATTAAGATCAAGGGATCAATCCAAGAAGAGGAAGAGGAGATGGCAATTATAAATATATATGCACCCAATATAGGAGCACCTCAATACATAAGGCAAATGCTAACAACTATGAAAGAGGAAATGCAAGGCAGAAATAGAGACACAGATGTAGAGAACAAATATATGGACAACAAGTGGGGAAAGGGGGGAGGGTTGGGGGGGGAATGAATTGGGAGACTGAGATACCAAATTGTACACTCTAAATATATGCTGTTGATTGTCTGTTAACTGTATCTCAATAAAAGTTCTTAAAAAAACAAATAAATAAATGTGAATAAAATAAAAATAGTACACCCATGGAAAAAAAAGTAAATTAGGCAACATGACACCATATTGTATATACATCTACATGCCTAAAAAGAATAGAAAGGTATGCACTAAAATGTTAATGATGATTATCTTGTCATGATGGAAAAACAGGCGTTTCTCATCTTTTTTACTGCTCTATATTTTCTCACAGACCTCTAATTAGATGTACTGGGTTGGCTAAAAAGTGCCTTTGGTTTTTAAGTAAAAATAAAAGACACATTTTTCATTTTCACTAAAAACTTTTTTGAACAACGTATTCACCCTTTTGTTCCACTACATTTTGCCATTTTTCAGGCAACTTCATAATTCCATCTTCCCAAAACTTTTTATCTTTTTGAGTAAAGAACTGCTCCAGGTGCCTTTTATAGTATTCCAGGGAATTGAAATTTTTTATATTAAGAAAATTTTGTAAAGACCAAAATAAAAGGAAATCCGAAGGTGCAAAGTCTGGTGAATACAGTGGATGAAATCACAGCTTCCCAGCCAAGCCCTAACAGTTTTTGCCTGGTCATCAAAGAAACATGTGGTCTTGTGTGATCCTAATGGGAGATTATGCATTTTCTGTTGACTCATTCTGGATGCTTTTCATCAAGTGCTGCTTTCATTTGGTCTAACTGGGAGCAGTACGTGCTGGAATTAATTGTTTGGTTTTCCGGAAGGAGCTCATAATAGAGGACTCCCTTCCAATCCCACCACATACACAAACAACATCACCTTCTTTAGATGAAGACCAGCTTTCAGTGTGGTAGGTGGTGGTTCATTTCGCTTGCGCCATGATCTCTTCCGTTCCATGTTATTGTAGAGTATTCACTTTTCATCGCCCATCACAATTTGTTTTAAAAAAGAAATGCTTTCATTATGTTTCAGTAGAGAATCACATGCAGAAATACGGTCAAGAAGATTTCTTCCCTTAACTTATGTGGAACCCAAACATCAAATGATTTTCAACACTTGATTTGGATATGTTGAGTATGTCAGCTGTCTCCCTCATGGTATAACATTGATTGTTCTCAATTTATGTCTTGATTTGATCGTTATCAATTTCAACCTGTCTACCCAACTGTGGAGCATCATCCAGTGAGAAATCTCCAACATGAAACTTCGCAAACCATTTTTGACACGTTCAATCAGTCATAGCACCATCTTCATACACTGCACAAATTTTTTTTTGCGTTTCAGTTGTCTTTTTTCCTTTCTTGAAATGATAAAGCATAATATGCTAAAAATGTTGCTTTTTTCTTACATCTTCAATATTAAAATGGCCACACATTCACCAATTTTGATGTCTTTTTTAAATGCATGCTGATATGACAGCTGTCACATACAATCTAACAAAATTGTTTCAAATGAGGTTAAAGATAACTAAGTGCTACTAGAGCCATCTTACAGAAAAACCGAACAAACCTTTTGGTCAACCCGATATTATGTGATAAAAATATGTCAAAATGTATATAAAGATAGTTTCATATAAAATGACCACAAACATTTTTATTATTTGCAGTATGAGCTACATCAGTTTGTAGCAAATGCTCCTGAGATGGACAGGTAATTCTAGTATGTTTCTCCTTATCTTTTCAAACAACCACAAGCACACCTCACAGATGTTGTGAGTTCAGTTCCAGACCACCACAATAAAGCAAATAGCGTGATAAAGTGAGTCACATGAATTTTTGGTCTCCCAATGCATATAAAAGTTGTGTTTACACTCCTGTGGTCTATTAAGTATGCAATAGCATTATGCCTAAACAAACAATATACATACCTTAACTAAAAAATACTTGATTGCCAAAAAATGGTAACCATTATCTAAGCATTTAGCAAGATGTAATCTTTTTGCTGGTGGTGGTTCTGATTGTTGATGGCTACTGACTGATCAGGTTGGTGGTTGCTGAAGACTGAGGTGGCTGTGGCAATTTTTTAAAATAAGACAACACTGAAGTTTGCCGCATCAACTGACTCT
The DNA here is from genome assembly GCF_030028045.1 of Hippopotamus amphibius kiboko. Classification (NCBI taxonomy): domain Eukaryota; kingdom Metazoa; phylum Chordata; class Mammalia; order Artiodactyla; family Hippopotamidae; genus Hippopotamus; species Hippopotamus amphibius. Next base: position 48,949,730 of record NC_080194.1, read on the forward strand.
TCCTTTCACCAATGATTTCTCTGTAGCATGCAGTGCTGTTTGGCAGCATTTTATCTACAGTAGAACTTCTTTCAAAATTGCAATCAAATCCTGTCACTGCTTAATCAACTAACTTTGTGGAATATTCTAAATTCTTTGTCGTCATTTTACCAATCTTCACAGCATCTTCATCGGGAGTAGAATCTATCTCAATAAGTCACTTTCTTTGCTCATCTGTAAGAAATAACTCCTTATCCATGAATTTTTAAATCATGAGATTGCAGCAATTCAGTCACATCTTCAAGGCTCCACTTCTAATTCTAGCTCTTTTGCTATTTCCACCACATCTTCAGGTACTTCCTCTACAGAAGTTCTGAACCCCTCAAAGTCATCCATGGGGGTTAGAATCAACTTCTTCCAAACTCCTGTTCATGTTGATATTTTGACCCCTTTCTATGAATCATGAATGTTCTTAATGGCATCTAGAATGGGGAATCCTTTCCAGAAGGTTTTCAACTTACTTTGCCAAAATCCATCAGAGGAATCACTATCCATGGGAGCTATAGCCTAAGAAAATGCATTTCTTGAGTAACAAGACTTAAATGGCAAAATTATTTCTTAATCCATGGGCTGCAGAATGGATGATTTTTAACAGGCATGAAAACAACATGAATCTCGTACATTCCCATCAGAGCTCCTGGGTGGCCAGGTGCATTGTCAATGAGCAGTATCATTTTAAAAGAAAATCTTTTTTTTCCCTGAGCAGTGCGTCAACAGTGAGCTTAAAATATCTAGTACACCATGTTCTAAAATGAGGTGTTGTCAAGCTTTGTTGTTCCATTTATAGAGCACAGGCAGAGTAGATTTTTAGCATAATTCTTAAGGGCCTGAGGATTTATAAAACAGCATTGGAGTCAACTTAAAGTTACCAGCTGCATTAGCCCCTAACAAGAGAGTTAGCCTGTCCTTTGAAGATTCGATGCCAGGTATTGACTTCTCCTCTCTAGTTATAAAAGTTCTAGATGGCATCTTCTTCTAATGGAAGGCAGTTCTGTCTACATTGAAAATCTATTGTTTAGTATAGCTACCTTCACTGATTATCTTAGCTAGACCTTCTGGATAATTACTGCAGATTCTACAATAGCACTCGCTGCTTTACTTTGCATATTTATGTTATGAAGACAGCTTCTTTCCTTAAAGCCCATAGACCAATCTCTGCTAGCTTCAAACTTTTCTTCTGCAGCATCCTCACCTCTCTCAGCCTTCACAGAATTGAAGAGAGTTAGGGTGTCTCTCTGGATTAGGTTTCAGCTTAAGGGAACACTGTAGCTGGTTTGATCTTCTATCCAGACCTCTAAAACTTTCTCCATATCAGCAATAAGACTGTCTTGCTTTCTTATCAGGCATGTGTTCACTGGAGTAGCACTTTTAATTTCCTTCAGGAACTTTTCCTTTGCATTCACAACTTGGCTAACCATTTGGAGCAAGAAGCCTAGCTTTCAGCCTACCTCGGCTTTGGACATGCCTTCCTCACTGAGCTTAATGAGAGAGACATGTGACTCTTCCTTTTCCTTGAGGCCATTTTAGCGTTATTAACTGACCTAATTTCAATTTGTTGTGTCTCAGGGAATAGGGAGGGCTGAGGAGAGGGGAAGAGGTAGGGGAACAGCTGGGCAGTGGAGCAGTCAGAACACACGTAACATTTATCACTTAGGTTCAGTGTTTCACGTTAGCATTATTTGGCACCTCAAAAACAACTACAAGAGTAACATCAAAGATCACTGATCACAGACCACGTAACAAATATAATAATAATGAAGTTGGAAATAATGTGAGAATTACAAAAACGTAACAGAGACACAAATGCAACAAACGCTGTTTGAAAACTGGTGCCAAAAGACTAGCTTGACACAGGATTGCCACAATCTTCAATTTGTAAAAACTACACCATCTGCAAAGTGCAATAAAACAAGGTATGCCTATACTGACTGAAACGTGTTTTATTTGGAAAATACATGCCAACAAAGAAATTATCTTTAAAAAGTTAAAATGATTATCATATCATTACTTAATTCAACAAATAGAGACTTTAAGCTCTATGAGGCAGGAATTAAAGCTTTTGCTTACCATTTTGTACCCAGAGCCAAGCATAAATTCAAGTATTATTTCTAATGTTAAAATTCCACAGAATATAAATATATGTTCATTAATGCATTTTATATATTTCAAAGTATTGTAACATTTTGGATTAGAGAAAAAACTCATGAAAAATATTTTACCATTTAAGATAACATAGATGACACATGTTACCAGGAATTGCATGTTTGCCATTCTGCCCACAAAACTCCAGTAAAATCCACATCGCATATTCAGTGAACTTAGTCTATACATAATCATTGGTTTTATTAACCCAACTAATTTTGACTCATGACAACATTTGAACTGTCAGTGTCAATCATTCAAAATTATTCAATAAAGTTAAAGAGCCAAAAATGTTCGCTGCTTTGTGGATTATCATAGTGTAGAATTACCTATAAATCACAAGAGTCTTGACCTTGGCGGTTAAAACATATAAATTCTTTCAAAAGAAAAAAAGAACTAAAAATAAGTCAAAGAAATGATTTTAACCTTTATTGTGTTTTATTTTACTCAGATAAAATACTCAGATAATAAAAAGGAAATAATTTGTGGTTTAAAAAGGAAAGAATATTGCTCCTGTACTTTCAGGTACCTGAGTAAAGCAACAAATTAATATCAAACTATTATAGGTAGTAAGTATAATTGATTCATTCTTCCTCATTCATCTCATCCTCCCTAACGAAGAGACTGATAAGAAAATTACTCATCTTTTATTAGAGAGAAAAGACAACTCTAAAAATGTAACACACATATCAATAAAAGGAAGGAAAATTGACAACTACTATTTAATATAATACACATCAACCAATTAAATGGGAAAATACTCTTTAGAAATGGAATAATACTCAGGCCTAGAAACAAACAAAAAATGTCAAACATTTTGTGGTAGTAAAATCTAAAGATATCCCTTTCAAGACTCCTATCCCTTGGCTATTCAATCAAACACTAACCTAGATACTTCTGTGAAAGGACTTTGCAGATGTAACTAAGGTAAAGGATCTTTAAATAAGATTATCCTGTATTATCCAAGTACGCCAATTTAGTCTCACTTGAGCCTTGGAACGTAGAAAAATTTCTCCAGCTTAAAGTCAAAGAGATGCAGCCTGAAGAGAAAGCAGCAAAGATGAGGCAGAGGGGGAGGTGAAGGACATGAAGCTTGAGAAGAAACCAATCTGAAGGGGGCCATAAATCCAATCAAAGAAAAAAAAAAAACTGAGACAGACTTCTAAAAACTCAAAATGACAGAAAAAACCTTGATTCGCCAACTGCATGGTGCAAATTCAGCTGAGTGAGTTTGGAAATGGAGTCTTCCTAGAACCTCCCAATAAGAGTCCAAATGACCAACACCAGGATTTAGCCTTGTGCAACCTGCGTCAGAGAAACCAGGAAGGCCTGCCAGACTTCGGACCTAGAGAACTATGAGATAATAAATGGGTGTTGTTCTAAGCTGCTAACTTGTGGCAATTTGTTACAGCAGCAATAGAAAGTGAGTACACATTTCCTTATGACCTTCCTTTTCTCTGAGACACAGACTTCACAGGACAGATTGAACTATGGAAGCAAAGATCATGGGATGGGATGTTAGCATGGATAAGAGAAGTAGAGGATTGTAAAACTAGGAAAGTTTCAAGGCTCAAAGAGACTTTTTGATGAACAACTTTTGAGAAGTTACTGGTTCTTGTACCTATTGCTTCATCTTCTGTGAACAAGTCTCGTTAACACCTCAATACACACAGCATAATACTGTGCTCAGAATAGTTATTAAATCAGAATTACAGAAGTCAGAATATCTGCATCTGGTAACTGCCATTTTGAAAAAGTAATTCAATAGATTGTGCTAGTACACAAGGCTTGGTTTGTAGAATTATATTAAAGCAGCATGCCTGAGAGTTTTGAGGAGTGCTCTGCTAATTTAAAGCTTCAAACCAAAACTACTTTCATAAATGCATCTTTATAAGTTACTAAAAGTTTACAGATTATAAAAAGGATTGCTAAACTTAATAAAAATATTTCCATATGAATGATTCTCAAGAAATTACATTTGAAATCAAATCTCTAAAATTTGATTAAAAAGATAAGTGCTTGTCATTTTCTAGCAATATTAACTTTTAAAACTTATTCATACAATAAAACCTCCAATTTTATATAAAAACTTTATTAATAAAACCACTTGACCAAATACAAAGCCATCCAGCCATACACCAGTATATATAACTTCTGCTTAGAAATAGGTAGAGTATAATTTTAGAAGTATATTAAACTTTCAAAGCATTTGAATATGTGAATATCATGAGGTTTTCACTTAATGCCACTAAACCTTAAATGTCATTTAACCTAGAGATGAAATAGTAATAATACAGAAATATTCCAGAGAGTAGGTAGAGGGTCAAACAACAAATTCAATAAGCAAGGTCATGTGTAATGTGGCTCAAGACTACATGGGTGAGAAAAGAATAGCCTCCTAAGAACCTCTCTGAAATTGCCTCATCTTACTTAAATTGCACTTGAATTATAGGAACAGACAAAAAAATATATAAATGAACAAGAAATATATCAGTTAGTATTAAGAAATGGGTAAGTAACTAAAGCAGGTAGATGTGCTGGTACTGATTAGATGGCCCAGAAAGGCCTCTCCGAAAATGCAACTTTAACATTTGAATGATACAGAGTAGCCAACAATTTAACAAAAACAGAGAACAAACACAGAGCGCAAAGGCCCTAAGGCTGCTTTGCCTATGAAGGCACAGTGGCAAAGCAAGAAGGAAACAAGATGAGGTTAGAGAAGAAGGCAGGGGCCAGACTGTGTGGGCCTTTGTAAGCTTACACAGTTGACCCGTAGACAGTGCTGGGGTTACGGACACTGACCCCCCACAGTCAGAAACCCACACATAGCTTAGAGTTGACCCTCTGTATCCATGATTCCTCTGTATCCACGGTCCCTCCATACCTGCAGTCCCATAGCTTCAGGTTCGACCACCTGCGGATCATGCAGTATTGCAGTATTTACTATCAGAAAAAAATCTGCATAAAAGTGGACCTGCACAGTTCAAAACCATGCTGCTCTAGCGTCAACCATATATAAATCTGGAATTTACTCTAAGTGTTTTGAGAAGATTTTGGAGATTTTAGGCAAAAAATAGAGATGATTTGGTTTAAGTTTTTAAAAGCTCACACAGCCTTCTGGAGAGAATGGACTCAAGAGGAATTGCGAACTGAAGCAGGGAGACAGATGAGGAAAGTGGTCACTGATTTAGCACACACTTACAGTGCCCATGCGTTCCAGAAGCTGTTTAAGGCACTGGGGCACAACCATGAACAAAACAAAGCTTGTGCCCTCATGTGGCTAATATTCTAGCTGGGGAAAAGGAAATGTATAAACAGGTAAATAACAATATGTCAGATGGTGATAATAGTTACAGAGGAAAATAAACAGGGCAAAGGAGGATATGGAGAGCTGAGGAAAGAGTGAATATGTTACTATATAAAGAGTGCTCAGAGAAAGCATTAACTGAAAAGATGACAGCTGAGCAGAGATAACTGGGGATAGAGATCTGCTGGAAGAAGGAACAGTGAGTGCAAAGGTCTTGAGTCAGCAGAAACACACTTGTGGCAAGAGAAAAACAGGAAAAAGGCTACTGTGGTTGGAAAGGATTGAGCAAGGGTGAGAGTGGTAGGAGATGAGATCTGAGGGGAAGCAGACGACCAGAAGAGGTAAGACCCTGTAAGACACTGTAGGGACTCTGAGAAAGATGAGGTACCATCAGAAGAGTTAAAATGGAAGAATGATAGTTAGTGATAAATCTAACTTATATTTCAAAAGACACTATAGCTGCTATGCTGAGAATAAACGGGGAGTGGGAAAAAAAGAAAGCCTGAATGGCAATAATCTCGCTCATACGATGGTGGCTTGAACAAAGTAGTAGATAGCAGTGGAGGTGTGAGAAGTAATTAGATGCTCCACATGGTGAAGACAGAGCCAAAGCTATGGCAGTAAATGAGTGAGAGATGACGGGGGTTTGCATTAGGTTGGTAGTAATGACACCAAGTAAATGAATTCAGAGTAAGTTTTAAAGTTGGAACCCAAAGGACTAGTTGGTAGATTGGGTATAAGAAGTTAACAAAAAGAGCGAAAGGATTACTCCTGGGTTTTTCTTTTGAGCAACTGAGTGGATCCTAGTACAGACAAATGAAAAGTTCTATATTGGTCATTTGACAGTCATAAGAAAACATCAAATGAGCATCTGTATATATGATCCTAGAATTCCACAGAGAGGTTAGGGCTAGAAATAAGAGATATAAGAGTCAGTGATTTGAAGTCAGGAACTGAATGAGGTCATGAAAAAATGTACAATAATGAAAGAAGGGAACCCAGGGCAAGACTGTAGTGGGAGGAAGAATACTCCAACATTTAGAATATATACAGAGAAGCAACCAGTAAAGGAAAGTGACAAGGAAAATCCTAAAAGGACTGAGAAATGAAAGAAGAAACATGATAATCAAGAGAAGAGAGTGGAAAGTATTTAAAGAAGGAATAAATGGGCAACTTTGTTGAGAAATCAAGCAAGACAAAAGCACAGAAGTCACTAACAGAAATAAAAATATGGAAGAAGAATTAACCTCATTAACCTCAATGAGAGCAATCTTGTGGAACTTTAGGGAAGGAAGTCCAGATAGAATGAGTTGAAAGCCAAGTAAGAGTTGAGCAAATGGATTACTGTGGTTTTTGACTATGGACACACTTTCAGGATGTTCTGTTGTAGAAGAAAATTAAAAAACAGGATGATAGAGAAGGGATAGAGGGTCATAGGCAGCATTTTGAAGACAGGTGATACTAATATACGAGAGTGAGTCAAAAATTATCCACACTTTGGTTATATTAAAACTTCTGTTGGCCGCCCTGTCTTATCAGTGCTTTCCGTTAAAGGCTACTGTCTCCTCAGTCACTGCTGTGCCGGTGTAAACGTGTTACATCAGTTCATTTGTAACTGTGGTGCAAGCAAAACTGGGTGCCCCACTTGTGATTTGCACGAAAGAAGAGCAGTGTGCAGTGATTTGTTTTTTGTGGTCTGAGGGTGTGCACATCCACACACTTCTGCCCACACTGTCAACACTTTGCAAAAACTTCATTTTGAGGTGTTAAAGCATCCTCTCTATAGTCCTGATCTTGCTCCACTGGACTTTCACTGGTTTGGTCCCCTGAGAGCAGCCCTAGGAGGATGAACATTCACTTCTGATGAAGAAGTGAAGACAGCAGTGCATTCGTTGCTCGCAGCTCAGCCTAAAACATTTTTTAATGAGGGAATACGAAAGCTTGTTGACAGATGGACAAAGTGTATTGAAAAGCAAGGAGATTATGTCGAAAAATGATGTTTTTGTCTTTTCTAAAAGTTAATTAAAATAAATTCTACAGCCAGAGTACAGATAATTTTTGACTCACCCTGTATGTTTATATACTAACAGAAAGGATCCAATAAAGGAGGTGAAATTGATGATGCAACAAAAAGGGATAATAGCAGGAATGAAAACTAAAGAGTAAATGGGCTGGACTTTAACTGAAGCAAGAACATTCATCCAGAGTAAGAGAAGGGAAAGCAGAATGAGTATGAGTAGGTAGCTGGTAGAACTGTTAGTGGGAAATAAAAATTCTGTCTTATTGCTTCTATTTTCTCAAAAAATGCTACTAAAAGGTTACTTCAAGGGACTTCCCTGGTGGTCCAGTGGTAAGACTGCGCTTCCAATGCAGGGGGCACAGGTTTGATCCCTAGCTGGGGAACTAAGATCCCACATGCCGCACAGCACAGCCAAAATAAACAAACAAAAAAAACCAGGTAGAGATTGTGAGATAAGTAGAATAAAGGAAAAAAATGTATAATCTTTCTAAACTGAGGTCAGCATAGAATAAAATGTAAATTAAAAACAAATATTCCAGGTTAGTGATCTAGTTCTAGAAAAGAAGTGCACTTACCCAGAGTTTTACATGCAAATAGGGCCATGGCACTTTGCAATCTGTCTGGTCTGAGAGCTTGTACCACAAGAACCTTAAAATAAAGTGCAGAGCATTTTGAAATAACAAAGTTTCTATAACAGTTGTAACTAAACAATAGTTACTGTTAATTAATTAAACAAATGTTTACCACAATATTTACTATGCCTCAAACTGTCACAAAAGGTATATAAAAAGATACATCTTTAATAGCCAAAATATTACTAAAATTCATCAGATCTATCATCAAAAGTAAACATCAGCATGTTAACAGTCATAGCATTAGCTATGTCTTCAGCAGCTAATAAAGGGCCCAATGGCAGGTGAAAATAAGGGTATGTAGGTAAGGCATTCCTGGTGACAGCAGGGCAGAGGCATAAAATGCTTATCTAAAATTTTCAAATCACCAATTTTATGCTGAATCATATTTATATATTCCTAGATGTTCAAGTTTTCAAATAAAGTTTTTCTTAGTTTTTTTTTTTTTTCCTTTTTTTTAAAACATACTTGATGAAACAGAATTTGACAAGGGGCAGAACCATAGCCAGCAGCCTAGTTAAGTGACATAAATGGAAGGGTCATTTCCTGGGGTGTCAACTCCTATGTCCTCTGCAACTCTAAGATGTTGACCTAGCCAAAAGACAGTGGAACCCACCAGTAGGTTTCATCATTCTATTTTGAAACAGAATGGGAAAAAAAGTCCCCTGCTCCTCACCATAAGGTCTTTTCCTTAGACAGAACCCTGGTAAATGAGTGAAGAACCTGTACAATCTTTACCTAATTTCTTTCTATAAGACATGTCCTCTATATTGCAAAATCCCCCTTGGGTCGGAGGCAGAAGGAGTAAGAAAAGCTACAGTGGGAGACACCCTACCCAGAAACTTTGCTAATGATTTCATTGTCTGGTTAAGGTGGCAAAAGCAGAAAGCCCTTCCCCACATACGCCCATTAAGGTTACATGACACCCTAAAGGCAAAGCTTTTATATAAATGGTTTCTGAGTGACAAAAGAAACATTAAATACTTTTATGCATTTAGATAATTTACCTGCTGAAATAAGGAAACTTTCTTTACAAGAATAGATGGAAACTCTTGCTCACACACTGAATTATGATAATAAGTACGCCACAAAGCTACATCTTCAAAGCAGAGGGTCTGATAAAGACTGGGGAGAGCAATCTAAAAAATAAGGATAACCACATATAGTGAGCTACGAGCAAATATAAATACACACACATACTAAATACACACACACTAAAAGAAGTAAAGGGAAACCAATTATTGATGTTTATCATTTGTTTTCATTAGGAAACAAATGTGTTGGCTTATTTAATCATTTCTGGATCAGAAATAGTAGGCTAGACTTCTCTAATTCAGAATTAAATAAAGGCAAATATTTCCAAAGTAGTACTAAATCAACACTTGTAAGTTAGCAAATCTTTTCTCTATGTAAAAACATTTGTACCTATCTCCACCTTGTGGAGAAAAGAATACTTTCATTAAAACCAAGTGCAAATTTTAACCATTGCCACAATGGAGTTCCACTTTACAGTGTAAAAATATGCCCAGTTTCAAATCTTGACTTTATACTTTGTAAGTGACTGTGACTATATCACTCTTTATCTGTTAAATGAGGACAACAGTAGCTGCCTCACAATGCTGAAAATATCTTGTGAGATGATCCATTTTCAAATGCTGCATAATACCTTAAACATAGGAAGTCATCAATGCCTGCTGGCTACTCTCACCGTTTTAACTGTGTGCTACTGTACCATCAGAATATTTGTGAAGAAAAAGCAGAGAAAGGAAAGGAAGAATGGAAAGGTGTGTGACAAATTTTGAGAGAAGTATATTTGTCTTTCATTCCCCACAAAAACAACACTTTAGCCCGAGTAAAGAACACAGACAGAACTGTTGGGAGTTAGGCTTCTGAACTGCTTTTTTCTTCCCCATGCCTCATCCTCACCATCGAAGTCACACTTGGGGAAAAAAACGGTGGGGAGGGGAAAGAACGGAGGAGAGAAAGAGAGAGAAAAAAAAAAACACTAGATACTGGAAAACCTAGATATCAAAAGCATGGACTGTGGTGTCAGAATACCTGAATTAAACTCATAGTTCCAAAACTTCCCAGCTATTTGATGCTGGATAAATTATTTAACCTGTCTACACCTCATTTTGCTCTTCTCAAAAAAAGACATATTATGACCTCTTCAATAGGTTATTGAGATAATAAAATAAAATAATGCATCTGAAGTATTTAACATGATGCTTCGCACATAACAGGTCTTCAAAAATATGTATTAAATTAAAAAGAAAACAGTTTCATGCATTTTGCAACTCGTTGCACTGATTCCCATTTCTCATCTGTAACAAGAAAGTTAATAATACCACCCCCTTAAGGTTTGTGTGATAATTAAATAATTCATTTGAAAATAATTTATAAACTAAAATGATAATAAAACACTAATGTATATTATAAACATTCCCTAAAGAGGAAAGCCTCCCTTTCCTAAATGTTTTGCATTTCTTTACTTAACAAGAAATTAGTATGTGAAAAAGAGCATCATTGTAATATTTAGATATAACAATTAAGATTTTTTCCCAAGTGTAACCTCTCAGTAGATCAATTGTTCAAACAATTTTAACTGTATCATGTTGATCATTATTAATTATGCCATTAGGAGTTCATGAAATAGTTCAGAGGTCCAGCCCAGTAATGCAGAAATCTCAAGTTCTATTTTTCATAGTTATTGATTTTTTGCGTTATATTGAAATTGTTTAAAAAATGTTGCCTACACTAGGTGATAAAAAACTCCTGGAAAGCAAGAACCAAGACCTTTATTTATCTGTACTCTCCATCCTCAACCAGCATATTATTAATACTTAATAAATATTTAACCCTATGGAACATGTGAACAACACAAAATTTACCATACCCATGTGTCATTACTTTGTCTAGCTGTAGCCTTAATTTGTTCAACCAAAAAAGTATTTAACAAAAATTAACCATGCATCTGGCATAGAGCAGGCACAAAGGAATGAATGAGTCAGGTTTTGCACTGTTAGGAAAATAAAGTTTAACAAGGCAAGGATCCGAATCTCAGTGGATTTACAGCCTAGGAGAAGAGGCAGACATAATAAATTATTTTGAATGAGTATGATAGGTGCTATGATACAGGAATGTTCAAGATATATGCTAATAGAAATGACAGAAATTGGGAAAAAAATCATGGAGCAGGTAATGCTTTGGGTAAGCCCTGAAATATAAATAGATATTCGACAGGTAAAAACAGTTAAAGGCCATTTCAGGCTGAGGGAGTAATGGGACCAGTAAGTACAGGAAATACTGAGGGGATGGACCCGAAGTAAACCTAAAGAGGCAGGCAAGGAGCAGATCATGGATCATCTTACATGTTATGCAAAGGACAATGGACTTTACCCTAGGACTGGTAAAACTTATTAAAAGGTTTTAAATAGGGTAATAACCATGTCATAAGTAAACTTTAAACATAAAGGATAAAATAAAATGAAGAGGAATGAGAATAGAAGTAGGAGATCTCCAGGTGAATGATGAAAGCCAAAACTAAGAGAGTGACTGCAAAGATGAAGAGCTGAGTTTGAGAGATATTAAAAGATGAATAGAAGTGAGAGAAACAAACAAACAAAAAAAAAAAGTGAGAGAAACAGTTTGAATTTGAAACTCTTTTCAACATACATATCATACTGCATCTTATTACTGATCCTGAATTATTCTATTACTAAGCTGTCCACATACCATATTAGAGGATCTTTTATTTACTTATCTTTCTATTCCCTATGGGTATACAGCACAGAATCTTGCCCAGTGTAGACACTTAATATGTTATACACTGAATGAAAGATTTAATTAATTAATCATTCATTAAAGAACTAATAAAAATAATGCTTGGATATTTTACCCAGGGATTTTACATCATTTTTACAAAAATATCATCACTGAATATGAATAAGTAGCACATAAAAATATAAACAGAAATAACTCAAATATTAAAAAAATAAATATTCCTCGCAGTAGAAAAGAAATACCTTTAATGTTGCCACTGCCCAGCTTCTTTCCTGATCTATCCAAGACGGAAGTTGATCACGTATTCTTTGTTGAGAGTCCTTTTTAATGATAGTAATTATTTTCCTTAACATATTTGGTAAAACTCAGATTTTAAAAAAATTAAAAATTGACCAGTTCTTTGTATGAACACTATTTTCAAAAAAACTCATTTTAAGTATTTTTTTTTACCCATTTTACAAGTCAATATGGTAAAATTCTACATAACATAAGGTACTGATAAACATTTAGACAAATGTTACATTCATTTTCATAGGGCTTAATCTTCTGTGAAACTTCAGAAAAATTCAAAGGTAATAAGAAACTATCATAATATATTATTTTTAATCATATCTTGCATTTCAGATATAATCTAGGTTTTGCATTACAGTTTGGAGAGGTTGCTTTGAAGAATAATATTATCCATTACATGTTAAACAGAAAATTACTAGATAAAAAGCTAAATTTGAATCAAGTTGTCAAAAATTAAATGAAGTAATTTTTAACTTCACTTATACAAGAAAATTTTCCTAGTTATAAGATTTGATTTTCTTAGAATTAAAAAGTGTTCTTGGAACAAAATATATATATATATATATATATATATATACATAAAGAAACCATATTAATTTCTTATATTTAATTAATATTCTCAAAGGAATATATGTCCTCAAGGACAAAAAAACACATTTTTATATTAGGGCAACAGAGGCAAGGACATATTCCTCTAATTAAAATATAGTTTCAACAGTAATTTAAAATTCCTCTGAAGCAAATTATATTTCACGAAGTCAAAGCCATAATTATTTTCCCTGAGAGTGAAATAATAAATTTATTATTTTAACTTACAGCTTTCCGCAGCATGTCTCCAACAACCACACCTGTAAATGTATCCCATTCCTAGTAAATAAAAATATGGGAAACACACAAAAAAATAAATATTCTAACTATTTAACAAATCTTTTAAAATTTGCCCATAAGACAGCTTACAATTTAGCTTTCTAAAAACATGGAAAAAAATAAAACTGCTTTCATATCTTCCTAGTACATTAACATTATCAGTTCAAGTACCATACCAACATAAAACATTAAAATGAAATCTACTAGAATAATTTTAAGACAAAAATATAACTACATTATATGTGTCTCAACATCTAAAATTTTAAATGTCTTATTCAATTAGCATTTGTCACTACCTTTAATTTGTCCTATTATACGCTATTTGTTACTAATAGATAAGCAGTAAGGTGCAACAAAAATTTAAAAATTGCGTATACTGGAAAAAATAGAGAAAAGTACTACCATTAACTTATCTTTTCCAACATACGGGGAGAAGACTGCCATTACTCTTTTTTTTTAATTAACCCATGGAATCAAAACTGATCAAGTGTTATAGAATCTAGAGCTCTTAGAAAATCTATGTCTTCACTCTAGGTTACCCATTCAGATAATTATGGACACTACCATGTTATTTGTCACATTTTGGCCAGCAAATAAAGCAAAGACATATTAAAATTTGAGAGCAATATGGAAAAACTACCAAAGCAACATAATTCCTGCCTCCACCCACTTTGACCATTCTTCCTACTGAAGTTACACAGTCACAAATAAATAAAATACAAATTATTACTACTACTTTACGTGAACCAGAGAGAACTGTTCTCCTTTCCCAATGATAATTTATTCATACTCCAGGAGGGAAAATTAAGTCTTATACAACAGAACATATTGATCATGGGGGAAAACATTACACAGTAGAAGGGAAAGGCATCAAAGTAAATAGTGTAAATAAAAGGAGTCAAGTTAAATTCTGGAGAAACTATACAAGTCAGCCAGAGCATGTGGAGTTAGAGAAGAATAAAGAGAGAACAGTCACATGGAATGGTATGCATTCTTTTAACTATTCAAATGAAAGGAACCCAGAGCACAGTTAAAATCTGACCACAGAGAGTTGAAGGTTACTAGGTCAAAGTGCACTGTCCATATACTATTCCCTGCCACCCTGGCTACTCCACGCTCACTTTAATGATAATGGCATAATAATGAGAAAAATCAGTTACAAATAATTTTTGTAAACATTAGAAGTGGGTAGAGATGGATTACTTAGCTCTATCTTGAAGGAGATTGTTTTCAAGTTTGAGAGGGGGTTATATGGTAGACCAGAAATGAAGTCACAGACAAAAAAGGGTAAATTATACGTTAAAAGACTAACACAAGCCTGCAGGCTCAAAGAAGGCTTCTGAGAACTGCCCATCCTCTTGCTTCATCTGCTGACTCGGATTGCTCAGAGTCAGTGGAGGTAATAAATAGTGTAGTGGTATACCCATATTGTTTCACTTTTTTGTAATTATCAGTTCCACTGCTTAGATGAGGAAAATAAGAAGGCTGGCACTTCTGGTGCTCTGGAAAGATGGACCTGTGTTCAGAAAAATCTAGGTAGCATGGTAAGTTAGAGTTCTTTCCTTAGCTTACCATTGCTTCAGAATACTGGGCTCACCCAAAGGAGATTAGAACTGGGAATCAGCTTCTTACACTAAACTTCTAAGTAAAAAATAAACAGATTGATATTTAATTTCTAGCCTTAAGTAACTTCTAATCTAACCATAAGTCTACCCATTACCAAGTTTCTATGCAACTCTTCTAATATTTATCTCCTTTCCTTCCACTTACATTTTCTTGAAAAAGTTCAGGATGCATGCCTCGAACGAAATGCAAAGCGAACATCAACTGATCAGCCTGAAAAGAATAACAGATGTTAACTTGCTTTTTCCATATTTGAGTTTTTGGAAAAACACAGTCCATAAATTTTGGTTCACAAAATCTGTATTCTGTCATCTAATAATCTACTTTTATCAATATAAGAAATGACTTTCAAGTGGCATCTACATAAGACAACTCTTCTAAGTTGGGGGTAAGAGTATAAAGAGAGTGCCAAAACTTTTAGAGATAGTGCTAAGCATTAATTAGCATGTACACTTCATTAAAAAAAAAAAAAAACAAAACAGATTTAAGGAGCTGACCCAATTGTGAGATTTAGATTAGTCATTACCAGACAGATCAACCTTTTGCATTAGTAACCTTCAGTTTGTCATTGTGTATATTTGCTCCTAAACATTCTGTATGGCCCTAAATCAAGAGATTTCACTTCTATAAATTTATGTAAGGGATCATAAATGTACTCCTAAAGAAGAAATAAGGATATTCATCGCAAGGCTTTTAAAATATTTATTTATTTATTTATTTGGCTGTGCCGGGTCTTAGTTGTGGCATGTGGACTCTTAGTTGTGGCAGGCAGACTCCTAGTTGCAGAATGTATGTGGGATCTAATCTCCTGACAAGGGATCAAACCCAGGCTCCCTACATTGGGTCTTAACCACTGAACCACCAGGGAAGTCCCGCAAGGCTTTTTATAATGGAGGGAAAACTGAAACAACATGAATGTTCAAAAGTCTATCATGAATAATAGTCAAATCAAAGTATATAGCATAACTCATTGTTTATTTAAACAAATATAAACATATTTTTAAATAAACAATATAAACACATATAAACAGATATGGATATAAATCTGCAAAAGAAATTAGAAATAGATATCAAAATTTTTATCAGTGATTTATTTTTGAGATTACAGGTTATTTTTATTTCCTTATTTTTTCTTAGGTGTATTTTACAAATTTTCTAAAATAAGCTTATATCATTTCTGTAAAAGAAAGCAACCAGTTTACTAACGTAACAAAAACTTCTGTTCAAGCACCATCTTTCCTACCAAGTTCTAGTTTAAACTTTACTCAGCTTTTGCCATATTGTAAATAAATCTTTATTTATATTTAATATTATATGTGTGTATGATTATAAATCTACAGATAAATATACAGATATTACAATATAATATATACAAAAGATATGTTCAACAAAAAAAGATCTTCCTATAAATACTACCAACAAGTGATCTCTTTGCCTGCAAGAAAATCGCTCCTCTGTTGGAAAGAATAATTTATTTTATAAGAGTATATATACATTGGGTATGTTTGTGTGTATATATACGCACACACATATATATAGCAAGTACTCAATAAATATATATTAACTGAATAAATAAAAAAAAGCATATGTTCACAACTACAACACAGTCAATGAGTGAAAACAAAGCATAAAAACTGAAAGCAGGTGGCCATCATTCACGTATGAGAAAAACAGTTACAACCAACTACAGTGTGTATGAAATAGCTACCATGTGACTTAAAATACATAAAAAGCAAGGCATGTCATTTGGAGAGACGTGTAATGTTCTTAGGAACTAGAAGGTTAGAATTCAGGTTTCGGATTAAACAGTAACTAGCTGTATAAGGTAGTAAGATGCTTATTTTGTATACTAACATTTTAAATGTTTATAAAAGCATTCCTCATCTAAAGTAAAGAAATGATGATTAAGATAAACAAGACAATAAATGTATTACTTTGAAGGCTTTCATAATATAGTTACTTAATATAATTAATAATATAGTTAATTCTTTCCTACAAACATATAATGCATGCACAATATTAATGTTTATTTAGCCATTTCTCTCTTTGAACTAAGGAAGAGTAATGTAGTCTTTAGTGTTAGTGAAAAGAAGAGAAGACTCTACCACCCTAAGAGCCTCAGATTATGCACTGGATTCAGCGAACTACTTATTGATTATTACTGAGCCCAAGCTCCAAAATGTTGGCAAAAAATAGGCACGCATTATGTAGTCAAAAAATGGGTAATGGTGGTCATCCTTTTCTTTGTTTTCTGGTCACAGAAAACATCCTGTCCTTAAAGATAAGCCTATAATCAAGTTGGCCCAATCTCAATATATGGCACCACAGAAAACAGTACAAGGGATGCCGTATGACCTAAGCCAGGCCACCCAGGATCATCTTCTATGATTTTCCAGCTGGGAGATGGCAGAAGAAAGCTGTTTATGGCAGCTGTCTGGTTGCCTAGCTGTACCAATGGATCTCTTTATCTATAATAATTTAATAATAACTTTATAATGAGAAACAATGATAATTCAAGAATAAAGCTAAAAATATGGTTTCTTGACAGAGAACACATTATTTCCAATTACACTGTAGTAAAATCAAGAATGAATTAATCAAGCTTAAGGATTTTATGAATACTGGTTTCAAAAAAAAAAAAAAAACCCTGTCAATAACCATCAATAACCAGAGTTTAGAAAACATTTTGTACCTATAATATCCTTGATCTACACAGCTATGAGTTGGAAAATTTGGGTGTTTTAACTTCAATTTATCTCAGTATGCTTGGGTTCTGTTTCAAAATAGTTTAATATCAAGAGGATACATAATAAGCAAAATTTCAACTGATCATCTACATAATTAACCAGGTGAAGGAAGAAAAACAATAAGAGACAGTACACCACCGGGTGGTATAAGTCAGCCACATGTTCCATACCATGCCAGCACACACACGCAGGTAAAAACTCAAAAAGAATGAGAATATCAGAGCAGAATTAATACAATATGAGGGAGTCTTAAGGTCAACTTTATAGCTGATAAAAAGTTCACACTTCCAGATATAATGCTTTGTTTTAAACACATCCTATTGCCAAGACATCCTTGGCATCAAGCAAAATGGGTTTGAATTCTAGCTCCAACATCCAATACATCTGAGTAACCTAGAGAAAGGTTAAAGCTCTAAATCTTGGCTTCTTTCTTTATATAATAGAATTGTTGTAGGAATTAATTAACAATGTGTTAAGGCACTTAGTGCCTGGAACACTGTAAGTCTCAAAAGGTGACAGATAGTAACTATCTGCTTTACAGTAAAAAGACATACTACACAATATTGGAAAGGAAATTTATTTCAAAAATATTCCATAAATCTCAGAGACTAAGAAGCAATAGAAAGTATAATTCATTCATTTTATTTCTACTCTATAATAGTCATTGCTTTCAAATATGTTTAATGAAAAGTCTAAGTAGATGTTGCCATATGAAGAAAAATCTTGTTTTAATTTCAAAGAAGTTGATATAGGATAGGACTTAGGCATTCACACTTGTGCTTGAAGCTAAATCATATATTTTAATAAAGAATTCCATACACATTCACCTATACTTCCAGAAATTCTAAAGGGTTAGATACAATACTAAAAGTTTCAAAGTTTTCTAAGCAGAAGAAAATTATCTAAATCATTAAGATCACTTTAATAGCCACAGGTTATAAAACTTCTAAACACCCAACCAGAGAATTTCCACTTTTTTATTATAGGAAAATACATTTTGATAGGAAAGAATACCACAATTCAAGTTAAGTGATATGTAAGATAAATACAATCATAAGATGCTATAAATACTATTTTTAAAACATAATATTCATCTGAATTTTAATCAATCAACTAGCAAATACATTTGAAGAAAGCAAGCTGAGCTGCACAGACATAAGCTTAGAAGGACTCTGCATGAATAAACTTCTATTCATACATCACCACACATTCTTCCTATACCATTTCAGATCTTTTAGATAATACTTCCACAAGGAAGGGGAAACAGCAAGAATCATCTGGTCTCCCAACCTTTCCTTCAACCCTTTTCTGTACTCTCGCCCAATACAGTTGGAAATTATTTAACATGCCAACAAATGTCATTATTTTGTATCTATTCCAAACAATAAACTGTGATGAAGAAATGATATGTAAAGGTACTAACTTGTACATAGTTTTACTATAATCATCATAGTTTGGGGGAATCAAATGTAATACTTATCCTATAATTGTCTAAGGGACTTAGGTTACTGAAATAAACACTTTTGATCTCATAAAGAAAAAAAACAAAGAATGATATAGCTAATAATCTAAACTAAAAGTACTAGACAATTTTCTCCATTTGGTTTAGTTTATTAAAAGTCTAAATTTTCTGCCATAAAACAAGTCAATCATTTTTCTGTTCCAGGTCAAGATGCTTTCAGTTCAATGTGATATGAATACTAATAATCCTTTCTCTCGTTCAAGAGTCTATTGTGGTCACGTTGCTGTCACTAACACAACAGCAAAATCAGCATAAGAGAAGCTCTGGCAGTCAGTTTAATGTGAGGCCGACTACTAAAAACCCAAAAGCTTCCACTAAAATATGAAATTGGTTCCATCCTAAGTAAAGTTAGAGTGCTAAATCTTGAGAAATGCACCTCATTTTTACAATTAATGTGCTTTCTGAATTTTTATTCACCAGTGAAACTCTATGGAATGCTGAATTCGAGATGAACAGATTTAATATTACTCATACAGAAATATGAATTTTACAAAACAGGTATTCCATTATCAATTAAAAACATGGCTTAAGAATTATAAACTATAGCATTTTTTAAAAAATAATTTAAACTGCTCACGATAGAAAAGTATTACTCAAGATAGGCAATGAAAAATTCCAGCTGGGTAATAAAATGTTGAGGATGGTAGGCCTACAACCCCTCTCCTAGTGTAATAAAATGCTGGCATTAGCCTAACTTAAATATACTTTTAAAAGGTAAAGTGACTTAAAAGAAGTAACCCTCTGGGATAATGGGTCATTTTTAAAATTTATTACATTTTCAAAATTTTCTGCCAAAAAAAAGAACTAATGCTCACTAAACTTCATTGATATTGTACACTAAATCATCTTGGTACTGTAATGCTTATTATAGCTTTCTCTAATTACATTATTAAAATATGACAAAAGGATTTAAATCTCATCAGTAAATATACTGTATCACTGAAAATAAAATAAGAACATATAATATATTCACTAGAAAATAAGATCAAAGCTATACTCAGAAGGACTTGCTAAGTCTGGTGCCTAGGGTGCTACAGGTACTGCCCCTCTCCATCCCCTCAATTGCCTTTTTACTCTTTCAAACTCCCTCCTAGGGTCAGATATTAGAGCATGAACTGCAGTAAGAAGCAGCTTTACCAGGAGCCCCCTTACTCCCTTGGTGACAGCACCAGCAGTAATCAAGTAATAAAAATGCAATTCCATGTTTAAACTATACCCCCTTGCTGTCACCACTCCAACCAACGCACAGGCACAGAACATTCTGGGGCCTCCCATCAGGCTTGGGCCCCTTGGCCCACTGTAGCAATACTTCTGGCAGAGGCAGGAGAAACAGAGTGAGCAGAGCACAAAAACTCAATATATATGGATTATCATAAAGCAAGTTTATGAGCACAAACTTTTGGACCAGCCTTGCTGGGAATGAAATTCCATTTCATTTGGTTCTGGGTCTGAGATGAATCACTAAGTGAATGAGGATGGCAGTATCCGGGAAAAGCCCTTCTGTGCAGGAATGAAGACAGATGAGAGACACCCGGGGCCACCATCTGACAGAATACTGTGGGTTCCTGAACTTGGGGAGGGGCTGGCGGGGGGGAGGGGGGCGGGGTGTGCGGCAGGGCTCAGGGAGGAATGCAGACAGAATGGGCATTTTAAAAACACACACTGATAACAGGCATGAACTTTGAAAA
This sequence comes from Hippopotamus amphibius kiboko, assembly GCF_030028045.1. Lineage (NCBI taxonomy): Eukaryota > Metazoa > Chordata > Mammalia > Artiodactyla > Hippopotamidae > Hippopotamus > Hippopotamus amphibius. Next base: position 48,970,391 of record NC_080194.1, read on the forward strand.
CATTATACTAAGTGAATAAGCCAGTTACAAAGGACAAATACTTATATGACTCCACTTATATGAGATACCCACAGCAGCCAGGGGCTGGAGGGATGGGGATATGCAACTGTTTATTGGGTAGGGAGTTCCAGTTTAAGATAAAAAAGTAATCATGCAAATTAAGTAAACAGAGATCAAAAAATAAATCAATGATTAAAAAAGAAAATATTAAAAGTAATTAACATAGACTTATTCTATAAAGCAAAACTTATTCTTTAAAATGCAAAGAAAATAGACAAGTATGACAAATAGGCAAATATGGCAAGTAAGGGAGGAAGGTAAAAATAAACAACCTTAATAAAAACAAAGAGAAGAAAGAAAAATAAGATATCATTTATAAACCACAAAATTAAAACAGTGATAATATCCACAATTGACAAGGATGAAAAGAAGAAGATACCTTAATTAATTACTCTGTGAGTAGGGGTATTAACTGGTAATAAAAACCTTTTAGAAGGCAATTTGATAATGCCCAACAAAATTTCAAAAGTTTATATCCTTGGGCCAGCAATTATGCTTCCATGGAGAAATCTAGAGTTCTAGTTCAAGACAGTGACACATGAAGATCCTAAACTCGCTTCCTCCTAGGGACAAACAAAGTCTACAGTTAAATATGGAACAATTTCCTCTAAGAAATACCTAAAGGCTGGCCTAGCAGTTACCACACACTGGGCAAAACAGAAGAAAACCACATCAAAGTAGGTGGGAGAGGCTGGGATACAATTTTGCCATAAAACCCACCCCTGGCACAGTGACCCAAAATCAGGAGGAAACTCAAAACCCAGACCTCTTCTTGAGGGACAAAGGGTTTGACCCCATACTAGGCACCCCAACTTTAAAGACCTGCACCTGATAACAAGCTCGCAAAATATCCAGCTTTGAAAATCAACTGGGCTCACAACAATGATAGCTACCAGACTTTAGTATTCTGAGCAACAGCTCAAAAAAGGCTCCTATACTGGGACTCACCTGGCCCAGAACCCAGCTCAGAAGCAGCCAATAGAGCTCAGACATTAAGTGAAAGAGCTTCACTTGGGTAGATTAAAGCATTGGTCTGAGAGGCAGGCATCTATTTAACACACATGACTAAGAGCCTTGGAACACTTTCTGGGTGCACAGACTGGGGGGCACCATTTTCACACTCTTCCTCTGCTAGCTACCAGGTGCCATCTTTCCAGGCATGCTCTGCTTCACTCCAGGCATCAGGCACCACATTTGCCCTCTCCCTCTGCCTTGCTGTAGCCAGTGGGTGTCATCTACCTTGTTTTTTCTTTTTCGGGTGGGCACCATCTTTATGCTCCCCCTCTGCCTCTGTACAGCCAGCAGGCAACATATTCCCACTTTCCCTCTGCCATGTTCCAGGGCACCAATATCTCTCAGCAGTGAGCTTTACATACTTCTGGAGCCCTGATTTTTGTAGCTACAGCCAAGGGGACATCCCTTGGTCATCTGCCAAGGGAGCTTGCATTCCTGGGTCCCATGGGACTGTAACAACTGGAGAGACAGTTCTTGGCCGGCTACCATCCCCAGGGTTCTGCACAGACAACATAATGACACACCCCCACCTTTCTGTGAAAGAAGCCTATTTGCTTGTACTGGACCTTTGGCCTGAGAGGCAGGCTTCAGGTTTGGTACACACCTAGGGGCCTATGGAACTCTTCTCAGGGATCATAGGTCAGTGAATGCTATCTATGCTCTCTCCTTCTGCCGTACTACAGCTTGCCGGTATCTCCCAGAAGAGAGCTTATATACTTGTCTAGAGCCTCTGTTTTTGCAACTGCCACTCAGAAGACACCATCAAATCCCTTGGCTCCAGTAGCCAGTGGGGCTTATGCTTACAGTATATATTTTCATACTTTAAAAGCTGCTCCCTGTGCATCTGGCTTCAAATCTATTGCTGACTGAGATCCTCCTCTATAGGACACTGACAGGTCATAACACACCCTCAACTACAGGGAGCTAATAAAAATATAATAGGCTCCTTGGACAATCACTAACATTTAAGAGACAACCAAGAGTTAGGGTAGGGTGGGATGATAAGGTTCAATCACCAGGACATTGGTCTAGCAGCACCATTTTGGAGTCCTCCCTCTAGCCTAGTAATGTCAGGGGCTTACCCACCCAGCAGCAGGCCAGCACCAGAGCCAGAAGCCCCCAGACCCACAGCCAGCCAAGCCAGGAACCAGCTCTGCACACCAGCAGACCAATACCAGCCACAGCCTCACAGCCCCAGCCCCTCCCACCAGTGGGCTGGCATGAGCTCCAACCTCTCCAAGACCTGCGGCAAGCAACCCGAGAACCTGGTCCTACCCATGAGCAGGCCAGCACCAGCCCCAGGATCCTCAGGCCATGTGGCCAGCCATGCTGGGACCTGGCCCCACCCACCAGGGCCTGGCAGTCAATACATGAGGTAGGGCTTGGCAGCCAACTAGGCCGGGGACCAGTCCCGCTGACTAGTACGATCACAGTTGTTGGCCCTGCCATAATAGAAGGGTCCACACAGCCCACATATGAGCAACCTTAGAGCGTATAGCTCTGGTAAGCAGAAGGTGGTATGCTGCTGAGCTCCATAAGACATCTCCCACATAAGCCATTATCCAAGACTGGAAAACATACTTGACCTACATAGTTCACAGAGATAAAAACAGAAAATTAGGCAAAATGAAGAGACAGAGGAATATGTTTGAAACAAAGGAAAAAGACAAAGCCCCAGAAGAAGAACTAAACAAAGTGGAGATAAGCAACCTGCCCAATAGAGTGTTCAAGTTAACGATCATGAAGATGCTCAACAAACTCAGGAGAAGAATAGATGAACACAGAGAAAAGGTTAACAAAGAGTTAGAAAATATAAAGATGAACTAAACAGAGCTGAAGAATACAATAACTGAAATAAAAAATATACTCAAAGGAATCAATAGCAGATTAGATAATAAAAAGAAACGAATCAGTAAACTGGAAGACCGAGTAGTGGAAATCACCCAAGCTGAAGAGAAAAAAGAAAAAGGAATTTAAAAATTTTAGAATAGTTTAAGAGACCTCAAGGACAACAGCAACCATACTAACATTCACATTATAAGGGTCCCACAAGGAGAAGAGAGAGGAGGAGAGAACTTCTCTGAAGAATTAATAGCTGAAAATGTCCCTAACCTGAAAAGGAAAAAGACATCCAGGTCCAGAAATCACAGAGTCCCAACCAAGATGAAACCAAAGAGGTCCAAACAAAGACACATTATTAAAAAGTGGCAAAAAGTAAAGATAAAGAAAGAATCTTGAAAGCAGCAAGAGAAAAGCAATTAGTTACACACAAGGGAACTTAGTTAAGACAATGAGCTGACTTTTCAGCAGAAACTTGGCAGGATACACAAAACAAAAAAATATAAAATATGGTGTCAGAAGATGAAAAGAAATTAAAATATCAAAGAGCACAGAATCATTCTCCTTACCCCCTATAGAAAAACAAAAGCCATCTATAGAGAAGTTATATTTTGCTCTACAGACTGAAGAAGATACTTTTGAATTAAGAATCTAGTAATCTACCCCAAGCAGGGTTACAGTCTTTGTCTGTACAGATTACTATTAAAATAAAACAAAAATGAATATCAAAACAGTTTTCTGATGAACTTTTCCTTAAACAGAAGAAAAGCAAAGCAAAAGGAAACTATCACACAATGTTCCAAACTGAATTAAATATTCTCAAACAAGTATTTGGGGATTTTTTAAAAAGCACTTTGCATCAAAAATTCAAAACAAGAACAAGAAGAAATAAAATAGGAGTTGATTGAATTCAGAGAGGGAGGAGGGGATCATATGGAAAAAAAAATATGAGTGAAAAATTAATAAAGTACAATGAATAAAAGTAAGAAAACAACCATGGGAATGAAAAAATAAAGTTTTTAAAAGGCTAAAGAAAAGTGATTTAGATGTTATTCAAGCAAAGAACTAATTTATGTATAATTGGAGTTTCAGAAGAAGGAAAATTGAACAACTATTATTTAAATGTATAATCTAAGTAAAGTTTCTAGAAATAAACAAAACCTGTATTTACATATTGAAATGATCTACCAGGTACCAGGGAAAATTGACCTACAGTGAAAAAAAAAAAAAATATGATGTCAAAAATTGTAAACATTGGGGGAAGGGGAGCAAAAATGCAGGACTGTTAGAATGCGTTCAAACTTAAGAGAGCATCAACTTAAACCTCAAACTAACACACACATACACACACACACAAATAGGCTGTTTTATGTGAATCTCATGGTAACCATAAACAAAAAATCTCTAAGAGATACAAAAAAACAAAGAAAGGAATCCAAACATAAAATTAAAAAGATAGTCACCAAATCGCACGGGAAGAGAGCAAAATACGATGAAAGAACAAAAACAAACAATAAAAATAACCAGAAAACAATTAATAAAATGGCAATAAGTACATATCTATTAATAATTACTTTAATTGTAAATAGACTAAATGCTCCAATTGAAACATACAGAGTGCTGAATGAATAAAAAAATAAGAGCCATATATATGCTGCCTACAAGAGAGTTACTTAACAACTAAAGACAGACTAAAGTGAGGGGATGGAAAAATCAGCTCCATGAAAATGAAAAGAAAGCTGAGCTTTCTTTAAAACAGAATTTAACAGACTTTAAAATAAAAACAGTAGCAAGAGACATAAAAAGATATTACATAATAATAAAGGGATCAATCCAGCAACCAGACATAACAACTGTAAATTCTTATTAAAAAATGGGCAGATCATGTGAATATAAATTTTTCCAAAGAAGACATACAAATGGCCAACACATGAAAAGATGCTCAACATCACTAATTATCAAGGAAATGCAAATTAAAACTGCAAAGAGATATCACTTCACATCTGTCCAGAATGGCTATCATCAAAATAACAGCAAATAACAAGGGTTAACGAGGATGTGGAGAAAAGGGAACCCTTGTGCACTGTTGGTGGGACTGTAAATTAATACAGCCACTATGAAAAACAGTATTGAGGTTCTTCAAAAACTTAAAAGAGAACTGCTATATGACCTAGCAATTACACTTTTGGGGTATTTTTCCAAAAAAATAAACAAAAACACTAGTTCGAAAAGATACATGCTCCCCTATGTTCACCGCAGCATTATTTACAACAGCCAAGATATGGAAGCATCCTAAGTGTCCATCCAAAGATGAATGCATTTTATATATATATATATATATATATATATATATAAAATGCAATATTACTTACCCATAAAAAATAATATCTTGCCATTTGCGACAACATGGATGGACCTAGAGAGTATTATGCTAAGTGAAATAAGTCAGACAGAGAAAGAAACACCCTATATGATTTCACTTTTATGTAGACTCTAAAAAACAAAACGAACAAACATAACAAAACAGAAACAGATTTATAGATACAGAGAACAAACTGGTGGTTGCCTGAGGGGAGGGAGTTGGGAGATGAGTGAAACTGATGAGGAAGACTAAGAGGTACAAACTTCCAGTTATAAAATAAATGTCATGGGGGTGTAATGTACAGCACAGGGAATATAGTCAATAATATTGTAATAACTTTGTATGGTGACGGATGGTTACCTGACTTATCATGTAATGTATAAAAATATCAAATCACTATGCTGTGCACCTGAAACTAATATAATATTGTAAGTCAATGATATTCAGTAAAAAAAAAAAAAGGAAAAAAAAAGACTTGAATGCAAGACTTGAAACAATAAAACTCCTACGAAAGAAAGCTACTGACCACTTACTTGCCCACGTACATAAAGGTGTATGTACTAAACAGGATGTTCACTGCAGTCATTCATAACAACAAACAATCTAGAAACAATCTAATACTCACCAAAAGAGTACTAGCATATAATTATATTATGGAATATCACACAACCACTCAAAATAATAAGGTTAAAATATTTATACTATGTAAAGGTCTTCAGGATCTACTGCAACAAAAAAGATGTTACAGAATTAAATATAATGTAAGGAAAATTTTTAAAACTGTATCTATATACTTGTACATATGAATATGAAAAGAGAAGAAATAGACTATAAGAAACATCAAACGTTGAACTGGTTTACTCTAATGAAGGACTAAGAGTTGGAGAAGAGGGTGAAATGAATGTTTAAAGTTTTTTGCTCTTTAAATTTGAAACATTTTGTGAAAATATTTTTAAATTTTGTGTAACCAAATTTTACAAAGTTTCATATAAGATAATGCATTATAAAATGTTTAAACATATCATCATGAATCTATAACCAATGAAACTACTAATATATCATCCTTATATCCAGGATCATAACTAGTGACAAAATGGGCTTTGAGATTATTTGCTTACAATTCCTCATTTAACGCAAGTTCAAATTAAAGGCTGAACAGTTGATTTTTAGAATGACAGTAAACTATGTGAACTTTAAAAGAAAAAAATATATCCATAGTTTTCACTAAAGACGGAATTCTGCAGAAACACTCAACTGTAATTCTTTTAATTTCCAATAACACCCCTTGTCAAAGTGCTGAAAGGTACTTCAAAGGGTTTACTCTTTGTCTAAAGTAAAGAGCTTCAGCAAAATCACTCTAATCATAAAAATTACTATCTCATTAAACATTAAGAATATTAAGTATATCTCTTTCAAGATTTTCTAAGAAGCCTATATAATTGGACCATAATAACTCTATTCCTCTCACTTAGTTAATTGCCTGTACAAAGTGCTTTTTTAATATATCTCAAGCTATACCCAAGGACTGATATTTTAAAAAAAAAAGTCCTAAGTGAAAACCCTTTGTGTTTTCTATAATATTCAAAAATTTCTAAAATATGTTTCATTGTTTATTCCTCTGGGTCCCTTATAATTTGAAGACTTCTATGACAAATTTCTTTCATAACTCAGGTTCAGGTGTTAGTTTTCTTCATAATGCAAAGAACAGACAAATATTTTGTTCTCCAACCCAGAGGACATCCAGCAGAGTCGAGAGATATTTTTGACTTTCCCAGTGCGGAAAGGGAGTGCTAATGGCACCAGGAGGTAAAGGCCAGAAGTGACACTAGATATCCTAAAATGCACAAAACAGCCCCCCACCCCACAACAAATAACTACGTGGCACAAAATGACATTGGTACTGAGACTGAGAAATATCGGCTAGAAAATGACCTATATAATCCATCCTCGTTCCCTCTTTCAGTGGCGACTGACATGTTCAGGGCTAAGTCAGCTAACCAGGGGTTTGCTCTCCCTTCTTTACTTGTCACTTTTCTCCCTACTACATCCCACGTGCTGTAAGACTTTCTAGTTAGTAATGAATATTATTCTTGGAAAATATCAGAAATGTCAATTTTAATACCTTTCTAGTAGGTAAAGAGTTATGTATAACTTAATACAATATAACCTAATACTGTATTAAATCAAGGTTCAGGTAATATTTTATAAGTGAAAAACACAATGTTTCTTACCTTAAATAGACAACGGCATATATATTCATATACCATATGTTTTAATGAGTTGATAAGAGACTGAATCCGCTGTTCTGTGTTTTCAGAATCCTGTAGATTACAATTTGAAAACTGAAAAACCATTGGGAAATTTGTGAACATTTAAAAGGTACCCCACAGTTTAATCATGCTTATAAACTGTTCCTCCAGACTCAAAACTGATTCTGGAACAATTATCTTCATCAATCAGACTCATGGAACTAAACAAATAAGTGGATTAAACTTCTACATTAATACAATAAAAAACTGATGTATTTTTTAATGTATAGAGTTAAATTAAAGCTTTCAATAAATGAAAATTATAATCAATTACCAGTAATACAATATGAACTGAATTTGACCACACCACTTTGATTCCTACTGCCATTAAAAATACTACATCAATCTGGGTTAAAGCCATTTAATTACTTGTATCATAATTACCAACCCAGCCCCGAAATAGTATGACCCAGAACTGGACTATAAAGAATTTTCTCATCCCCAGTACAAGAACCTAAACAATCTTAAACCATGCCCTCTAGGTTGAATCCAAAATATGTGGTGTCAAAATTCATACATGGTTTTAGTTTTTTTATCTGCTTTTGTACTTCCAGTGTACATGATTGCCATGATTTGAAAAATATCATTAGTGGCTATTTTATTTGATTAATAAAAAATGGCTTGGGATAGGAATAGTGGAGGGGAATGTTGTAAAGGCTGGCCTTTTCCCTAAGTGTGATATGAGTGTCAGTCTCATTTTATTCAGGGTGCAACTGGAGAATACATGCCCTGCGAAATTCAGTTCCAGTATAACACTTAGACAAAATTTGCTTGCTTCTTTGTGATGATAATTGGCGAGGAAAAAAAACATCTAGCAAAAAAATTTTAACAGTTTAGAGAATTACACCCAGCGTGAACAATAAAATGTGTGAAATTCCCAGAAAACATTGTGACCTGCTACTCAGACACATCAAACGTAGGTTTCTGGCCTTGTTAGTAGCATGTTCTGATCAAGAAAGCTCATTATTCACAGTTCATACCACAAACACTCCTCTTAATTTTACTATTTATTAACAAAGATCACATGTGAAATTGAAACTTGGATCTAAAAGACACTTTTAAACACTAAAAGACACTAAAACATGACTCTAATGTGAGACAGAATATAGTACCTACAAGATCCAGTAGATTTTCAAAACAATGGAAAATAAGTGTTTTACTCTACGTATTTAAGATTATATTACTTTTTCAAATAAATTCAAATGCCCATCGAAACACACATGTGTAATACACATATATTCACAAGCAAAAGTCAATGTTATTCTATGGCCATATTATCACAGAACTATTGTCACAGAGGAAATACTGAGCTATAAACTTTTCTAAACAGTACAAAATAACCAGTATTTTTATTAAGTTTAGTTAGACCTTCTAACTTATTTCTCAGTTCTTATATTTTATAGGTTCACTGAATTTTAACATAAATATTTTTTTACTAAAAGAATGAATTTTAAATTAACTTATTACTGTGTACTTTTTAAGTAATTTACATGAAATTACTAATGCAAAAGAAGTATAAATGACTACCTAGTTCTACCTGCTGACACAGTAAATTATAAATATGATCAATATATCATGAACCAAATCTCATAGACTTTATTACTGTTTTTTGTAAAAATGCTTCTACCTGCACAATATTATAAACGATTTGTTTAAACTTAAAATACTAAAATTCAATTTTTTTTAAAAAAAAGGAAGGACAAAGGACACATTTATTCTTTAGCCCTTCCCTGCATCTTGAAACCTAAACTTTGTCCAAAGGACATTACATATATACATGGGAGAAATGCTTATCTTGTCTCCCAGGACTGAGATGACAGATTTTACTAACAAAGCCTACCCCCAAACCACAAGCTCTTCATTAGGTGCCATTTTATTTGAAATCTGAATGTAAGAACAACTTCAAATGATTTACTTTAGTGCAAAAGACATCAGTAAACTGTAATCATTATTTGTAATCAAACAAAGATTTTCTGAAATAATTCATTCATGAAAATATTAGGTAGTCCATGCCAATGAAGACAAGGAATTTTTCCTATTTTATTCTCCACTATATCACCCACGCACCTATAATAATTCCTGCCATGTGGTAAGTCTGCAATAAATATTAATTGAATGACTAATAATCTTTCCTCGGAAAGACAGACTTAAGTAAATCTACTCAGACATGAAATTTTGCTCCCTAACTTATCTAAAAGAACAAATTATTTTCACCCAAAACATAATTCTAGATTCCATATATGTGCGTTAGCATATGGTATTTGCTATTCTCTTTCTGAATTACTACACTCTGTATGACAGACTCTAGGTCCATCTACCTCACTACAAACAGCTCAGTTTTGTTCCTTTTTATGGCTGAGTAATATTCCATTGTATATATGTACCATATATATGGAATCTAGAAATATGGTACTGATGAATCTAGTGGCAGGGCAGGAATAGAGATGCCGATGTAGAGAATGGACTTGAGGACATGGTGGGGAAGGGGAAGCTGGGACACAATGAGAGAGTAGCACTGACATATACACACTAACAAATGTAAAATAGCTAGCTAATGGGAAGCTGCTACAGGCCGCAGGGAGATCAGCTCTATGCTTTGTGAAGACCCAAAGGGGTGGGACAGGAAGGGTGGGAGGGATGCTCAAGAGAGAGGGGATATGGGAAGATATGTATACATATAGCTGATTCACTTTGTTGTACAGCAGAAAGTAACACAATATTATAAAGCAATTACACTCCAATAAAGATGAAAAATCTCTCCAAAGAAGACATACAGATGGCCAACAAACACATGAAAAGATGCTCAACATCACTCATCATCAGAGAAATGCAAGTCAAAGCCACAATGAGGTATTACCTCATACCGATCAGAATGGCCATCATCACAAAATCTGGAAACCACAAATGTTGGAGAGGGTGTGGAGAAAAGGGAACTCTCCTGCACTGTTGGTGGGAATGTAAGTTGGTACAGCCACTATGGAAAACAATTTGGAGGTTCCTTCAAAAACTACAAATAGAACTACCATATGATCCAGTAATCCCACTCCTGGGCATATACCCAAAGAAAACCATAATCCCAAAAGAAACTTGTACCATAATGTTTATTGCAGCACTCTTTACAATAGCCAGGACATGGAAGCAACCGAAATGCCCATCAACAAATGAATGGATAAAGAAGATGTGGCATATATACACAATGGAATATTACTCAGCTATAAAAAGGGATGAGATGGAGCTATAATGAGGTGGATAGAACTACAATCTGTCATACAGAGTGAAGTAAGTCAGAAAGAAAAGGACAAATATTGTATGCTAACTCACATATACGGAATCTAAAAATGGTACTGATGAACTCAGTGACAAGAACAAGGACTCAGATACAGAGAATGGACTGGAGAACTCGAGGTTTGGGAGGAGTCAGGGGGTGAAGGGGAAGCTGAGACGAAGCGAGAGAGTAGGACAGACATATATATACTACCAACTGTAAAATAGATAGTCAGTGAGAAGTTGTTGTATAACAAAGGGAGTCCAACTCGAGGATGGAAGATGCCTTAGAGGACTGGGGCGGGAGGGTGGGGGGGACTCGAGGGGGGGGGAGTCAAGGAAGGGAGGGAATACGGGGATATGTGTATAAAAACAGATGATTGAACTTGGTGTACCCCCAAAAAAATAATAAAAAAAAAAAGGTTCAAAAAAAAAAATATAGTGTAAAACTTAAAAAAAAAAATGAAAAAATTTTTAAAAATGCATAATTCTAAAAAATACTTATATTAGTATTATACCTAACTATAAAGAACAATTTGATGAAAGTTTTCATAAAAATATTTTTGAAATAAATTAAAAAGCAAATAATAAACCCAAAATATTTATCACATATGACAAAGGTTTCATGTCCTTAATATATAGGAATCTCTTGTAAGTAAAATTTTAAAATACTAATACCACAGAATGTAAAAATAATAACTCACCAAAGAAAAAACACAATCTGATATTTATCTTACAATCTGATATTTATCTTACTTGTTTCACAAGTGACCAAAGACTTTCAGATATAGTGAAATACTTTTCAATTACCTAATAGGATAATTACTAAAAGATATATAATATCTATTTTTGTTTAAGGTATAGATCAAAAAAGGCCCCTGTTGTTGTAGTTTAATATACCAACAGCATATATTTCCAAAGGATAATTAGACAATATTTGTCTAAAAGCTTACAAATGTGCATTTTTGCCCCAGCTAGCCAAGTCTAGGAATTTAACTAAGAAAATAATTCAAGAAACAAAACACTGGGGGAAAAAAACCTGTAAGTGTCTATAGCTATTTTAAACATAACCACCAAATTCTTTGACACTCCATCCATCAAGAGGTAAAGTCTCTTTCCCCTTCTTGAATCTGGGTAGGCTCTGACTGCTTCAACCAATATAATACAGCAGCAGTGACCCAAGGCTGGGTTATAAAAGGCAATTTCTGCTTCTGCCTGTTCACTGGAATACATGTTTGGTATCTCAATATGCAATATGAGAAATCCGACTACTCTGTGCTGTGAGGAAGCCAAGCCTAGTCATCAAGTCCACCCACCCCAAGTACCAGACATGCAAGTGAAGCCTCCCCGAACCCACTTCCATTCTCAATTCCTCCCAACCAAGACCCCAGGCCCTGTGAAGTAGAGGTAAGCCATCCCTGCAGTGTCCTGACAAAATTCCCCACAGAATCCATCAGCATAAGAAAGAATCAATGAGTATAAGAGAAACATTGTTTTAATCTGCTAAGTTTGGGGGTAATAAGATATTCAGCAGAGATAACCAGAACACCCCATACGAGGTAGTTAAATAAAGTAGGGTATAGCCTAACGAGCTTTCAAAAATATTGTGTAGGTTTATATTTATTGACATGAAAATTGTGTACAATATATTTTTAAAAAACAGTATTATATCTTTTGGTTAAAATTATGTGTATTCTTTAATATATTATTCCCTCCATTAGAATACAAGCTTGATAAAACAGTGTATATTCCTGTATTTCCATTTTCTAGCACAATACCTGGTACATATTACAGCCTCAAACAACAAGGGTATACAATGAAATTTTAAATGTTGCTTTCCCCAGGTAATGGGATTATGTGGATAATTTCTTATCTTTATACCTTCATGGATCATCCAGGTTTTTTTTTTTTTAAATGATCATCTCAGAACATAATCATTTATTAATTTATACTCCAAACATAAATCATTTTCATTGAGAGGGCTGTCACATTGGGACAGTTTGCTAAAAACATAAAATGCAACTAAGGGGATAGTTTCTTTCAAATATAGTTTAAAAGTGTTACATATGGTCTTTTGAAACATAATTCCAAGCAACTTTTCTCAGGAAATTATTATAAATTAAGCACCTAGTAAAGCAATCTCTCTTCATTCAGTCTCCGCTATGGGGTAACCAACAGCATACCTGTTTGTTTTGCAGAGCTCTCTGGAAAAGTCGGAGAAATGCAGCCAAACTAAAACGGTACATGTTATTAATTTTGGACAAATCAGAGATAATGAAGTACATCTTGCTGGCACTCTCAGCCAGAGGGAGATAGGCATCCCGCTCCTGCGGAACAATGCGGGGTGGGGGGGGGGCGGGTGTTAAACCTTAGTTCTAATGCTTTACTGCCATCTACAGACTGCCATGCACATATCTAGCCACATCCTTACTCTTTCAACATACATACAACAAAGATGAATCATAGAATTTTATAACTAAAACAGCATAATCCAGCTTTTCTATTTTTAAGTTTCTATACCTTTTTTAACCCCAAGATACTACATTTTTGTTTTGTAGTTTTATGAAACTTCAGGCAATGTATTCTAAATACTTCTCTACTCTTCTGATCACAGAGTTAGAAATAGTACATGGATTGGTTTTAATGAAGACCAAGAAGACTTGTATGAGGGGAAAGAGGTAAGCACTTGTATTGGGTAAGATGGAATGGAAAGCAGCTGTGATCAGAGGTCACACAGGTCATATAAGACAGCATGGCACTATAGGCTATCCCTGCAGTGGAGAAAAGTTAGAACAATGAATCTAGTGTGTGACTAGTACCAACAAGAACACTGATGGAAGCAGAGTAGAGAAGAAGACTGTAACAAGTGTCTACATTAAGATAATAAAGCACCTAGCATTGTTCAACATAAGCCAAGAATGAAACAATAATCACAGGGGCTTTCATTCTGACTGAAGGTAAAGGTTGATAAACATGAAAGGATCACAGGGTTAAATGGCCTTGAGGTTATGAATGGAACTCTGAGAAGGTTCTCCATGCCATTCTGATCAAAGCACCAGGATTACAAACATGATATTGGTAAAATTATATGTGACTCAGTGATGCCTGTTCAGAAAGAGAAGGCACATAAAGTTCAAAACCCTTTTGGTACAGAATGACAGTTATGACATCTGCCAATTTTAGCCCTGGTAGAGGAGACAGGATGACTAGATTGGAAGCAGGCTATAAGTCTGTTCCCATTCTGGTTTCAGCAGAACTCTTTCTCAAGTGAAGAAAGTAATACTATGTAAGTGTAGAATTTGAGCAACAGCTGAAGAACACCTAAAGTAAAATTTGGAACAGTCATTGAGGGAAATGGGAAAGATTAAAGGATGCCAGTAAGGGTCCAGGTCAGGTTGGAGACTGGGAATGCACAGTTACATTAATCTGCTTCATTGTTTAATTTTCTTGAACAAATCTCTGTCACCGAATGTAGGAGAAAAAAAAAAGTTACCATGTACTGATATAAAGTTGAAATTTTGCTATAGGAAATGTCAAAAGAATAAAGTAAAAAGGATTTTAACCATTTGTAAGAAAAGAGTTCAGATCATCACATTCATGGGGTCCAGGATGAGTACGGAAGAAAAATGTTTTTAATGGAAAAATAGTTTTTAACTCTTTTATTGATATACTTAACTTGCCTTAACTTAAGAAAGGTTCCAGGAATGGCAAAGATGCTGTCTAATAGTCATTTTAAACCACTCATTTTCAATTTCAGTACAAATTTATAGCTCTAGAACTTTAGACAACATGCCAGAAATCAGTAGTACTCAGCAGGGCACAATGACCAGCACTCCTTACCCTTGATGCCCTCAACATCTATCACCCTCTCTATAATAAGAATTAGACCCAAGGACCTGGTGTTTTTGAATAGCTTTCTTTTTTTTGCAACCATCAATCCCCTGAAGTCCTGATACTCTAATTTTTATCATATTAATGTGAAAGTTTAATAAATCAATATAAGATCACAAAGGAAATATTTACTTGATCAAGAGAAATTTGGAGTTTGTAAGATTCTTTAAGTGACTCCTGAATAAGTGCACTGCTTGCTTTTGTCTGATTCAAAGATTCAATCAAATCCTTATTTTCCAAAATATTGCCTTGAGATGTGGCAAGTGTCTGTAGAAAAATTAATAAAACATATGAACATTATTATATATATTAAAATAATCAATTAAAGGAAGCCCACGTTAACTGTCATTAATTTGATGTTTATGGGAACTTATGTTCTTTTAAAAGAATTTCAATATTTTACAGGGTTTTATATCAAAAAATATTATAAATCATTGTATGATACTATAACATCAAAGCACTGTATATGTATTAATTTTATCAATCTAATAAAAATAAAAACTAAGGTACAGATCAAATCATAATTTCGTGCTATCTTTGAATGTTTTTCTGAGTATATAGTTAAATATTGATGAAATAATACAGTATAAAGACAATATTAGTTAAAAAATTGCTTGTCTTAAATATTACTCCTAAAATCTTATATTCCAAGATACCTACCTTTTTCTGTTTGAATTCTGCCTTTTAAGATACATATTGATATGACTTTGATACAACCAAAACATGCTGAAGGTACTATAATTTTTTAAAAAACCGTATTTGATTATAATCAAAATGATGTAATATGAAAAATATCCTGAATAACTCAATTTTACCTCTAGAAGAGATTCTTCAAGCTTAGCTAACTGTATTTTCTTATCTTCTTCCTGTTGTAATAGTTTTGTTTTCTGTTCCTCTAAATCAGGTTTCTCATGCTGAATAGTTAATGCCAAAAGCTTAAACAAAAAAGCCAAGGTTATTTTAGCAATAAGGTTCAAACAAAACAACCAAAATGAAAACTGCCCACAAACAAGCCTATGTTTGATCAAACATTACAAGCATAATGATACTACTATGCACTTAATTTCATTCTTTCTAAACATATAAGACACCTTCACAATTATTTTTGACAAAATAGGCAAAATGAATAGTTAAGCGAATTGATAAAATTTAAATATTATAGGACAGTTGTAAGAAATTGCATTACTTAAAATATCAACATGTATTATTCAGTTCTTAAATTAGATTAAATATATAAAAACTATGGAAGCAAACATTTTTAATGGTAAGTAGTCACAAAAAGAAATAGAGTTATCTTACTTAAAATACAATATAGTTAAAATCACAATGAGATCTCACACACACACACTAAGATGGCTATAATTAAAAAGATGAATAATAATAAATGTTGGCCAAAATGCAGAGAAAGGGGAACCTTCATACATTACTGGTAGGAAAGTAAAATTGTGCAGCTACTTTGGAAAATTTTGTCTATTCCTCAAAATGTTAAACATAGAGTTACCATAAGACTGAGAATTCCCCTTAAAAAGCAGTGAACTGTAAACTTTCAAGGGATGAACTGTATGATATATGAACTGAATCTTAATAAAGCTGTTGAAAACTGCTATGTCTAATTCTCAAATTTGAAACTTTAAAATAGGGAATGACATTTGCATGTTATATTAATTCGAAATCTATTGTATAAGCATGTTCACTTAGTTCTTGTTAAAGTAATACCTAAAAGCCTTTTTTGACAATTACTGTGGAGATCTTTTATGTAGAATTAGCAATTTCATCAATTATGCCAAATTTTGAGTAATTTATGCATTGTTTTATTTACGAGATGTATCATCAAGCCAATCAAAAGACATTGTTCATAAAAATACACAGTGAGTCATCTAGTATGGTAAGAAAAATATTTTAAAAGCAGAGTTTTTAAAATTACAATAAAGTAAAAATCATGGCAAATATACATGCTATCAAATAAATCAAATGAGAAAAAATATACTATTGTGAGATGAATAAAAGATAGGATAACACTAAAAAAGTCAACAGGATATCTTTAAAAAGGGAAAAATGAGTAAGGGAGTGTATAAGTAAAAGTCTGTACTTGAAAATCATTTTGCAATTCATGCAATAATTATAAACTGTTATAAGCCATACGCAGATAAAGTGCATTCACACATACAAATGTTCTACTCAAAAAAAAAAATGTTGGACTTGGAATCAAAGATCAACTAGCTGAATAAGTCAATTAACTGCAATTTTAACATTTAAACTTCAGTTTCCACAATTAAAAAAAAAGTTGCTAATCTTAACATGTATGATCCTCTCATTTCCCAAATTCTAACAAACATGACATAAGTAGAGTTTAAAATTAAAGTTATACTGGAAGAAGCAGCAATTTGACGTTAAGAACAAATACACAATTCTAACACTATTGGAAAATGAAATAAACTCAAATGTCTTACTGATTTGCAAGTACATTTTCAAAGTCATGAATTTAAATGCTAATCAGTTTAACAAAATAGCATCCCACTCAAAATATTTCATTAGTATACAAAAATACTAAAGATTTCTAAGGCAAATTATGATTGTCCCCATATACCTGGCCTCGTAATCCACTTCTCGTTGTAGTGAAATTAACCTCAGTAACAATGGAAGCTGCATCCGGTGGAATAAAGGGATTTGGGTTTCTTGTTGACAAAAAGAGGTGAAATTCTTCATTGTAGTCAATAATTTTGTCACCTATTTGTACCACATAACGTGGTCCTATTTTTTAAAAATGACACAATTAGTTGGCCTGAATATTCTGTATTTTGCTATATGACATTAAAAAATATAATTTCCTAGTACCTCTAAATAGTTTTTATTACAGGCTTTTCAATACAGTCCAAAAGACAGCAACAGCAAGGCTACCCAAAAGACTATTAACAAGAATGCTCTACTAATCAGTCAGCACTTGCACAAACAAGGACAAATAATATTCATTAAGACAATCCTAGGATACTGAAGCATCAAAGGAATATCTACTTATATTCAATAGTTTTAACATTAACTGTACGTTTCATATTACCAATTTTTCTGAAATGTTTGATTATAGATAACAAAAATAGAAGCTCTTAATTATTCTCTACTTCAATATTCATCAAAGTGTTCATCATCCTGGTATTTAAGGTGTAACGCTTGAAAACAGAATGACCTGGTAAAAACCTGGAATTAACTACATAGTAATTGCAAAGAACCCATTATTAAGTCAAGAAGGATTTATTCAGACTGCCATACACAGGTGCTTTGCAACAAGTTAAACTGAGAAAAAGTAAACTTCTGCCTCATAAAGGAGTTTTTTACATTCTCATATAAAAAACAATGATATTAATTATACAACATATACAGGAAAATCACTCAACAATTACATGCTTTACTTATGATTTTAACTGATAAAAAAATAACTAATTTTAGGTAAAAAATACATATTATCAAAGATTATTCTCTAACATTAAGAAAAAGAATGTAAAGAATTTTTGAGAATCCTAGAATAGATTTTAAAATTTTACTTAACGTTTTAATGTGAAAAGAGTTCAATATGCACTTTATGAAAGGATATGCAAATGGTCAAATATCAAAATAATGTTGAAATTTAATTGGAAAAAAACAAATTTAAAGGTTCAGTGTAATAGCTATACATCAGCTAGAATGAGTCAAGAAAATGCAAGCTGGATAAATGGAAAGAAAACTAATTCTAAGGACATCATAGCAAAACCACTGAAAATCTATGACAAATGCAGCACAATAATAATGGAAAGGCAGGTATGGAGTATATGCAGTTAAAAACCAGTACTGGAAAAGTGGTAAAGTATTTACATATATTAAGAAAATTAAGTCACAGATGCATACTGTTATACACAGGGTAGCCATTAAAAAATAGACATTTGATTAAAAATCAGTCAGGTTAACTAGAAAACAATATTAGTCATTCCATGAATTCGTTAACTGCATTACATTACAAATATTAAGACTGCTATGCTGAATAAAAATGCGAAACCAAATGATATACTGTTTATGAGAAACACATTTTATAAAGAAACAGAAAACTGAAAGTAAAAGAATAGAAAAATATGCCATGCAAACACCAATCCCTCAAATTAGTGCAATCACTCCAATACCAAATGTTAAAAGTGGAGATATTTCTAGAGACAAAGGACAGCTGATAATGATAAAGAAAATAACCAAACAGGAAGACAGCACATTGCCAAATATGTATGCATCAAAACACATACCTTCAAAACATCTAAAGTAAAAACT
The DNA here is from genome assembly GCF_030028045.1 of Hippopotamus amphibius kiboko. Lineage (NCBI taxonomy): Eukaryota > Metazoa > Chordata > Mammalia > Artiodactyla > Hippopotamidae > Hippopotamus > Hippopotamus amphibius. The sequence goes on from NC_080194.1 coordinate 48,989,414, forward strand.
GACAGAACTAAAAGAGAAACTAATTCAAAATCATAAAGACTTTTTCTCAATATATGATAGAATAGAAATAAAAAGTAAAGATACAGAAAACGTGAACATTACAATTAACATACTTGAATTAGTTGACTTTACAGAAAATTAAAATAACCAAGGGCAAAATTTACATAATTTTCAAGTGTACACAGAACATTCATGAAAATTAACCAATGCTGGATTATAAACAAAGCTTTGACAGGACTAAAAAAAACTGAATACTTCAGAATAAGTTTTCTGGCCACAATGGAGTTAAGCTAGAAACCAATCACAAAAGGGTAACTAAAAAATATCCAATTCCCTCAAAATTAAATAACAAAAGCAATAAGTAACTTATGAATTAAAAAAATACACAACCAAAACTTGTGATATGAAGCTGAAGAAGGGCTTAGCAAAAAATCTATAGACAAAAAAATGCATATATTAGGAAAAAGGAAATATTGAATTATCAATACTTTGAATTTCCATTTCAAGAATCCAGAAAAAAGACAACCAACCAAAGTCTAAGGAAATATTAGGAATAAAATAAATAAAAAGCAAAAATTTAAAATACAATAGAGAAAATCAACAGTTAAAAAGTGGTATCTTAGAAAGAGCAGTAAAGTTGATAAAGTGCTATCAAGACTGACCAAAGAAAAAGAGAAAAAAAAAAATCAATATCAAACAAAATGACACATTTATTCAAAAACTCACAGAAATTTTAGTTATAAGAATATTATATAAAAATACACCAATACTTTGACAAATTAAATGCAATAGACAAATACCTAAAAAAAAAATTAACCTAAATTGACATATACACATGATATAGATTACAAACAAAACAAAATTAACCCAGGGAGAAGAACTCAAGATGGCAAAGCAGGAGGATGCAGAACACATCAAAACTGTGTCTACATGTAAAGCAATTCTCAATGAAAATTAACTATAGACTAGCAGAACTAGAAGACTCTAAGAAAGATCCATATAAAAGTGGGTAAAAAGGGATGAGAAGCTATCAGGTCTGTTCCTGTGCCCCTAAATGGGACTCAGAAGATGAGAGATCACACAGGCAAAGATCCTCTCTAGGGAGTAGGTAGTTTGAGCCACTAATTGGATGCTCTTGTCCAAAGGTCTAACAATGAGAAGATGAGTCTCCTTGCTGGTTGGAGGGCTGGTGGGACTAACAGGGAATCTGTGAGAAGCCTGGACTCCATTCATAAGGAGCACATACATGCTTGCTTACTCCCACAACAGGGCAGAGAGGGTGGACTGAAATGGCATGGGTGGCTGACTGGTTTCCAGTGACTGCCCCGGCATGCACCCCAATCTGAGCCTAGCAAGCACTCCAGCCACACTGGGGTAAGGGCTGCTGCAGCTGAGGAGAAAGCTCAGCTATGAGAAACAAAAGCAACTCAGACCTAAAACAGTATCTGAGCAGAGTGAGAGCAGCCATTTGGGCAGCGTATCAGAGCAGCCATGACTTCTGTCTGTGGTCACTAGCCACAATTTGCACCCAGACCAATGCCAAGTGCCCATGCCAACCCCTCTTGCCCGAGCACTGCTCCCCTCCTGGGCAAGAATGATGGTGCTGGAATTGGGGAGAGAACATAAAGCGAATGGAGCCAGCTTGGACCCAACCCTTAAAACTTCTGCTCCACCCTCTTGGGAATAGACCCCCCCCTTACATAGCAATGATGGATACTGAGCAGAGAAAAAGCCCCAGCTACACCTGGCTGTGATCTGACAACTCCATCTCCAGCCTCTCACAAAGGTGACAGCTGCCAGCAAACCTGAGGAAAGACATGTTGTGTGTTCACATCAGATTCAGCTCTCCCACAAAAGCCACTGGGCACAAGCAGACTGTATAGGGATACTCCCACACAAAAGCTCCCATTAAAGTCTGCAGTGGGCAACAATTTCACCTGATGTTACAGAGACAGAAAAAGCTAAGGAAAATGAGAAGACAGAGGAATTTGTCTCAATTGAAAGAACAAGAGAAAACCCTTGAAAAAAACAACTAATGAAACAGAAATAAATAATTTACCAGATTAAGAATTCAAGGCATTAGTAATAAAAAATGTTAACTGAAACAGGGGAAAGGATAGCTGAACACAGTGAGAATTTTAATAATGAACTAGAAAATATATGAAAGAATAAGTTAGAACTGAAAAATACTGTAACTGAAATGGAAAACACAATAGGAGGAATTAACAGCTGACTAGGTGATATACAAGAACACATAAGTTATCTGGAAGATAGAATAATGAAAATAACCAAATCAGGAAAGGAAGGGAGGAAGGGAAGAAAGGAAGGAAGAAAGAAAGAAAGGAAAGGAGGGAGGGAGGAAGGGAGGGAGGGAGAATGAAAGAAAGAACAGTTTAAGGGATCTCTGGGACATCAATCATGCCAACATTGCATTACATGGGTCCCAAAAGGAGAAGAGAGAGAAGGGGGTAGAAAATGTATTTGAAGATATTATGGCTGAAAATTTCATAAGCCTGAAGAAAGAAACAGATATCCAGGTACAAGAAGCACAGAGGTTCCCAAACAAGATGAAATAAAAAGACACACACCAAGACACACTTAAAACAGCTAACGTTAAAGAGAAAATTCTAAAGGCAGCAAGAGAAAAACAAAGAGTCATAAAAAAGGGAACCTAAAGAAGGCTACCAACTAATTTTTTTGCAGAAACTTTGCAGGCTAGAAAGGAGTGGCATGATATACTCAAAGTGCTGAAAAGGAAAAACCTGCTAACCTACAAGAGATATACAAAAGTTAGAGAGAAACACAAGCATACCATGAAAGGAAATCATCAAACCACAAAGGAAGAATTTAAAAGAAGAAAAAAAAAAAAGAACAAAAAAGAACTCAAAACTACCAGAAAACAGGTAACAAAATGGCAATAAGGACATACCTATCAATAATTACTTTAAATGTCATTGGAATAAATATTCCAATCAAAAGACATAGGGTGGACGATTGGATTAAGAAAAGACCCATGTATGTACTGCTTACAAGAGACTGACTTCAGAGCTAAATACACACTAATTTAAAGTGAGGGGATGAAAAAGAGATCTCATGAAAAGGTAAATGATAAAAAAGCAGGGGTAATAACACTCATATCAGACAAAGCAGACTTTAAAACAAAACCTATAACAAAAGACAAAAAAGAGCATTATGTAATGATAAAAAGATCAACACAAGTAGAGGATATCACACTTGCTAACACATATGCACCTAATACAGGAGCACCTAAATATATAAAGCAAATTCTGAGAGATATAAAGGGAGAAAGTGACAATAGTAGAATAATAGTAGGAGCCTTTAACATCTCACTTACATCAATGAACAGATCATCCAAACAGTATATCAATAAGGAAACAGTGGTCTTAAATGACACAATAGCCAGTTGGACTTAATAGACATCTACAGGACATTCTCCCCAAAACAGCAAAATAAATTCTTTTTAAATGCACATGGAACATTCTCCAGGAGAGATAATGTGCTAAGACACAAAACAAGTCTCAACAAATTTAAGAAGAAAGAAATTATATCGAACATTTTTTCTGACCACAACAGTATGAAACTAGAAATTAATTATAGGAAGAAAAATGGGAAAAGCACAAACACGTGAGAACTAAACAACACGCTACTGAAAAACCGATGGGCCAATGAAGAAATCAAAGAGGAAAACAGGAAATACACTGAGACAAAAGATAATGGAAACACAACTTTCCAAAATCTGTGGGATACAGCAAAAGCAGTTCTAAGAGAGAAGTTTACAGCAATGCAGGCCCACCTCAAGAAACAAGAATAATCTCAAATGAACAATCTAACCTATCATCTGAAGGAATTAGAAAATGAAGAACAAATAAAGCCCAAAGTCAGCAGAAGGAAAGAAATAATTCATATTAGAGAGGAAATAAAATTAATACAGACAAAAAAATAGAAAAGGTCAATTAATTGATAACTTCTATAACAATCAGCCAAAGATACATGCAAGATCAGCCTATAAAGTGTACCCAAATCTGGCCAATATTTATAGTTCAAAGAAATGCATCATGCTAGGAAGTGAAAAAGAAAGTTATTCTTTTTACACCAGGCAGGAGTGCTACACAATTTATCTCTCTGGATTTCAAAATAAAAGTTGCTTGAATGTTTACTATGACCATGAAACCAGGAAGTGGCCACCACTGCTTCCACAATGCTTGACATAGCAATGATTAAAAACACTGTTCCCAAGGCAGATACTTGGACACTGCTAATGATTACTAATGATTTCTTCTCTATTTTCCTCTGGGAAGAAGACGAAAACCAGTTCATCTCTTACATGCAGTATACCTTTACAGGTCCAAACTCTTCAGAAATATATTATCAACTGAATTAAAGAAATCCAAGTACCATGTGAACTGCCATATAGGTACAAACATTCCATTATATAGGTAACATCTTGGTAACACTCTCCACCGATAAAATTGCTCACATTGTATTGTAAACCTTTCACACCTAAGTAAGGTGAAGGGACTTAAATGAAGATAAACAAAAAACCCTGCCACAAAAATAATCAAATTGATATTGCTCAAGGAAATAACCCACAGCCTATTAAGAACAAGCTGCTGGCTTTACAGCCACTATATACACAGAAAGAAAACCAACAACTGAGTACCTCCTTCACCTACTAGAAGCAGCATATTCCACACCTGAAAATTTTACTACAGCCTAATAATCTATCTGGTCAACAAACATGCGACCAAGTTTGAATAGCAGATCCTGTAAAGTTGCAAGTGCCAACTTTGGAAGTAATCTAAGTAGCTGTAAACCAATCCTTGTCTTTGAGCCTTATTTCTTTCAGATGCACAGAATTACAGATGACTACAAAAAAATCTCACAGGTAAGAAAATCCAACGGAATGCTACAGCCATCCACTATCCATAGGTAAAAATTTTGGCAACCTATAGCACTGAATATTCTTTTACAGCGAACTGGCTTTAAGTAGTGCTCTTGGCTATAAAACATGTCACCCTAAAAATAACTAAAATATACCAGTAAACAGATTCACGGGTCAGAACTGGTGAGCTAGCTTAAGGCTTCTCAACCTCAGTACTACTGACAATTTGTACTGAAAAATTATTTGTTATGAGGCGATGCCCTGTATATGTAAAGATATCCTTGGAATAGACACACCAAGTTGTTACAACCAAAAATGTCTCTAGTCATTGCCAAATGTCCCCTGGGGGACAAAATCACTCCCATTAGAGAACCACTGGTCTAGCTATGTTCAGGCCATTAGGCCACCTAGACCCAGCTGGGTTACCAAACACATACCTATATGGAAAACCACTCTCTAGATACAGATACAAGGTTAACCTTTATGTTGCACATACATATGCCTGTATGACACAATCCTCCTGCCCTAAGTGAAGAATTTGGTCTAAAAGAGCCAACTAAGAATGTTCAGCTATCATCTCTAACTATAACTATCGAATCCATACTCAAACCCCAAATGGAAATGAAATAACTGTAAAGGATTAGAATGATTAATAAAAATAATTTTGACATCTACTATTAATAAAACAATTTGCCAACTACATTAGCCTCTCCCTCAACAACTTCTACATAGCTAGCTGGTCCAGCTGTCTTCAACTATTTGCCAGTTGCAAACTGCTACACCTATCTTCTGCCTTGGCTGAGTTCCTAAGAACACAGTAAACAGGAAATTTGAAACAATGAGACTTTGAGGAGGAAGTGTACCTTGCTCTTCTTTTTGATCAATACACATTCGAGGGGGTTTCTGAACTGCGTAAATGTGAGGAGAAGTACATTCTATTCCTATTATTTGTGCCTGTTCTGACATCACTATGTAGAAAGGCAGTTCATGTTGCTTAAATTAAGAACATTGGGATGTAAATGAACTTGGATACAGGTTTTGTTTTATGTCTTTCTAGGACAACCATCCTCTGTCCCCACAGGAAATGTACGATAAGAAATGGCTATTCATGAGGAACTCAAAACTGTAGAAAAGGACAATCTGAAGTATACTCAAAGGGGATAACAGACTTCAACTGATGTGACAAAGACACATCCAACTCTGGATTGAAGGTGGAAAAAGTAAGGTAGGGGCAGAGGTTAACTCTCTTTTTCTCAATGAAATGAACAGAAATGAACAAATTGACCCAAATATCCCTGAACAACTACCAGGAATAGTGGTTCATCATGTGAACCAATATGATATAGAATATTAGCATTTTTGACTAGATCCAATTTTAGGGAACCTTGTCAAACTCCATTCTCAGACAATGCAGCAGATATGGCTAAAACCTAATACCAATAAGAGCTCACTGAGATTTATATTTAATGAGCCCTCAAGGGCCAGCATATAGATGAAAAGAGTCAAATCCAGATGACCCTAAAGGTTTATTTCCACCCCCTTTAAGATAGCATAGCAAGAGGTAGCTCAACAGATCTGAATTAGCCCCAGTAAAGAACAGGCTGGGACCAGAGGCTGAACTCTGGGAGGTAACTCCAGGTTACATTGGCAACAGTCCCATTACTAGAGTTCTTTCCATAACATAACCACTGCTAGGCTAAGCATACCTATGTGTAGCATAAAAGGTGATCAATAAATAGTGCATGCTTTGCTGTTTCTCTGCTTTGCCCCCAGTAACTCCAATTTTCTAAACTCTGTGTGCTAGCGAAGTGTGTGGTGTAAGTAAGTGTGTATATATAAGTACATGTCTATGTATGTCCACACACACATTTTGCACAACACATTCTTACAGTTTAAGGGCATTTAAGGGCATTACTTTTCTAATATCACAGTCTGGGTTAGGTGGCCTGCGCAGAAAAGAGGTAACGTAACAGTCCTAAGACCAGTATCCTTAGAGAGGCCTGCTTGCAAGGTTGGCCCATAACCATCGTCTGGAATTTGGATTTTGTTAAGGTTCTCACCATTCCCAGAATAGATAAGAGTGGCTCGTTGTGCTTAAACTATTTGTACAAACAATATGGCTTATGCTGAACACTTGCCTTCCTTTGGGGAGTCTGGAATTTTGCTACCTGCTAGGCAGAGTGTGCTTACATAGTCAGCCCCAATGAAAATTCTGGGCAATGAGTCTCTAATAAGCTTCCTTGGTAGACAACTTTTATACGTGTTGTCACAACTTGGTTCTGGGGGAATTAAGTACATTCTGTGTGACTCCAATGAAAAAAGACTCTTTGAATCATGCACCTGGTTTCTTCACTCCTGACTTCACCCTATGTGCCTTTTCTCTTTGCTGACTTTGTTTTGTATCCTTTCCCTGCAATAAATCTAAGCCATGAGTGCAACTATATGCTGAGTCCCTTGAGTCTTCCCAGTAAAACTGTTCCTGGGAATGGTGTGGTAGACCCCGACATGGCACCTCTTGTACAAGGCACTTTAAAAGTATTTTACTTGCCATTACTATTAGATTCTGATGACAATACTAACATTCACCCATCTCCTTAGATTCAGTGGAAAGAAATAAAAAAAGGCAGTTAGTTATGAAGTTTATTTTGGATTTAAAAAATAGTTACTCTCTGGAAACTGTCAAATATACATTTACCTTGAGCAACCAGATCTCGTCTCAATAATGGATAAAGAACAGGTTCTACACCATCCATTTCTTGTATAATAAGGGTTTTCCCAAAACGTACTGCCAACTCAAGAGCTGTGATAAAGTTACTATCCTAAGAGAATAAATAAAAATACATATAAATTCCTTCCTTATCTTAGATTTACAAAAGTCCTGACAGATAATGAATGAAGATATTAACAGGAACAATATAAATATTTTAAAATTAATGTCTGTTAATGCAAATTATTCATGATTACTTCATCAGTTATAAGTACTTGGTGATGAACCAATTTAGTTGAATAAATTATCAAATAAATTCATAAATAACTTAAATAGCCATTTTAGAAAAATAAGAATTTTTACATTAACAATAAAAGAGCCTTTTTAAATTTTCTACTATGATTTCAAATTGATGCAGAAAGAAATTTTCAAATTCTATATGCAATAAGTCATTCGTCCAAGTATTAATAAAAACTATTTTGGTTGTATTCAATATCAAACATTGAATAGAGGAAGAAAGACAAGGTGATGAATTCTAGTAAACTTCTGTTGGTGTGATAGTTCTAATTACTGCGAAAAGAACCTTTAGACAAAATTCTATAACCATGCAAGAATTTTTAGGATTTTTGGCTAGGTAAAGAGTCATTTTAAATATTACTCCGGGTCTCCAACTGTGGTTAAAAAAAATTAAATATTTGGATAATAATTATTAAAATCTCCTACTACAACCATAAGTGACATTAAACATTTTATATATTATATAAATATATTATATATTACAATTATTCTTAAACACAAATGAGTTAGGTATCTCCATTTTATAAGTGAAGAACATTTTAAAGAGGTAACTGTTCAAGCACCTGAAGAATATCTACAAAAATTAATCATACACTAGGCCTTCCTCAAAAAAACACCTGACCAAAAATAATTTCTTTGGCAAGATAGATATGACAGTGAGAAGTCACTACACAAAACACTATGATTACATTTCATTGACCAACTGTCAAATCTTGGGATACGACAAAGATGCTTATTGATGAGTTACAGGAACAGGAAATTTAATAGTCCAGGAGCTTTTCCTAATTCTCCAAACTAAGGAACTTACTTCTATAGGATCCTATACTTGTCTTTAATCATAATTTAGTGTAAATGCTTATTTAACTGTTTAGTGTAAGTAATTACTTAATTGTCATCTCCATGAGGGCAGGAACTGTGACTACTCACTTATAAATTCCAAGGGCTTAGATCAATACCTTGCATATAGAAGGAATCAAACAAATATTCTTATCCCTTTTTACAAATTAGAAAACTAAAACTAAGAAAGCTACATTTCTTTCCCCAGGACCCATACCAGCTAAGTTATAATACTCAGTTTTGAATCTCTGTTTTCTGATTATAGACCCAGAGTTCTTTTCACCGTAACATGCCATTACTAGTTGGTATCTAAATTATAATACACACCTGCTGGTTAATAACTTCCAAACGTGAGTCTTTCAAATGTGTCTTTAACCATTCTGTAGCTTGGGAAGAAGGGTCTATAAGAAATGGGCATACTCGACTCTAATTAAAAACAAAAAAAAAAAGATTATAAGCTTTCATTAAATGAAAATAATTTCCTAAAATTATTAATCAATTAATGAGTGAGTTTTTCTCTCAGGCTTTGGAGAACACAAATATATAAGTACAATTAGGAAATAAAGGTACACTTTTTGGCTGCACCACAGGCTACATTAATAAATTTTACCAGGAATTAATACTAGGAAATTTAACCACAGTAAAGTGAATATAGTCTTATTTACTATACAATAACACAGAAAATGTGTATTAACAATACAGTAAGCAAGAGTTCTGGTCCTAAGTTGATGCCATTTGCACCACTCTTTTTGGTTTTAAAATACACAACCAAGTCATTTCCTAACTTTAGATAGTCTTTGGTTGAATAAAACATAGAGGCCTTACAAGAGAAGTATGAGCTAATCATAAAAGTATTGCTGAAATAATTAGCAATATAATTATTTATATTTTAAGACTAATTTTCCTAAAGTAGTACATAGTTAATATTACAAAAGGAGTATCCTGTAAGAGAAAATTACATAAAATGATAGGTTAAGATCTAATGAACTAGGAACTAAACTCATTACAGAATGCCTTGCACTAATTAAACTCTGAAACAAACAGAAAATTAGAAACCTGGCATTGTGCCCTATACATACAATGCCATTTAGCAAATGAAAGGACGCCAGTTATATATTTATATATCTGATCAATTTAAATACATGTAAATATATTCAAATAAATATATACATTTTAAACCATCTAATAGTCATTGTTACCTAGCAAATTAGATTTAAATAACTAACCTAATTTTTCTTAAATTTTCACATTTACTTGAAAAACATAATGCAGTTGTGTGCTATAGGGATGAGATAACACATGAAAATCACAGTGAAGTGAAGACTTAGAACTGGGGTGGATCTAATAAGTACACGGACGTTACCTTAGTGGCATACCAAGAGGGAGGGGGATAGTAGGGATCACATACCCTGGGGATTAACAGCATTTTATCAGAAATGCTGTTTAAAATCGCCAGCACATGGTGATGACAAAGAGCTGACTGACTTTAAAATAGCTTTATTATTGTCTTAAAATCCTCTACAGACAATGCAGCCTCTTTTTGCCTGCACCCAGAGTGGACCACTCCCACCAAAGCTCCCCCAGTTTTACCCCACTGTATGATCTTCACCCAGCATCTATTTCTGGAGGCCTAACTTACCACTCTACCACATAAATGTGCTATTTCTAGAAAAATAATATGGCTAGGAAATAGTCTCTCAAGTACTACCAAAGTATTACACCTGGTTTTGGATCTCATTTTATGCTAGTATTCAATAGCAAACATTCCACGAGTAAACAAGATTTTGCCTAAATACAAAAATAATTATTTTAAATTTTAAAAAAGTTCTTACCCATGATTTCAAACAAATGATCTGATGCAGTTAAAAAGAGAATAAGATAATGTTTCAAAAAATCATGTTTTTAGCACAGAAAATATGGTTAAGAATTTCAAAGAATACTTACAAGTTTGTGTTCATCTTATTTATACTTCTCCAGACATTCACAGAAGACCTCTAACTGTACTTTAGGTCTGTGTTCCATGATTAAATGTGGTTAAATTCTACATTTAACAAATTATAGTAGATCCAAAAATGTTGAGCTTTCATTCATTCGTGCTATTCATTCATCTACCATATGTTGAATAATGATTACAATAAGACAAAGTGAGAGATATAAAAATTAATAAGATACATTCCCTTATGCTCATTGGCCACACATCCAATAAAGAAGCAAAAAACAAAATTTTTTATACTCAAAGAGACACAAAATTCTATAGGTGGATCATGGTGGAGTTAGAGGAAGGTACTAGGAAGCAATTCAAGTCAAATAGGTAAAAAAAAAGATAGGACTTAGCCAGGTAAAGAAGTAAAAAAAAGCAAATTAGGCCAAGACAACAGCATGACTCAGAGAAGAATGAAAAGCCTGGGAGTATTTGGAAAACTACCAGTAGTTTGCCATAGTTGGAGTAAAAAAGTATAGGCAAAGATGATACATATAAAATGGCATCAGTAATCAGAGGTCTTTCTGATCATGAAGAGCTTTTTATGCCATGTTTAAGGATAATGAAATTTTTATACTGCAGGAAATGGGCAGTCACAGAAATATATTAATCAAATTAATCAAGGAATTGTCATGATCAAATTAACATTTTAGGAGGCTCATTCCAACAACAATGAAGGACCAACTGCTATGAGAATGTATTTACCCAGGTACAACATGATGAAGGCATAAGTGAAGCCACTGGCAGTAGATGTGGTTAGAACGGAATGAATTCATGACACATTTGAGAAACAGATTTGACAAGACTTGTTGAATAACTAAGTGAATGTAAAATTAAAGAGACACAGTAAGAATGAGTTACAGATTTGCAATTTGCATTACTGGACCAAGACTGACATCTCCAGTGTTAGGAAATAAGAGAAGCCGCTTATAGAGAACAGAGGAGGAAGAGAAACAATTATTAGAGTACATAGCTACCTTTGCCTAGTGTGTGTGCCCCACTCAATGCAATTCTCCTAGGATTATCAATCATCTAGCACTACACACAAGGGATGAGCAGGTGACCCAAGCTAACCAATCAGAATCTTTTGGGGGGGACTGATACAAATACTGGAAAGGAAGGGAAGAGATATCTTCAGTCTGAGAACATAAACTATGATAATGGTAAACCTGGAGTCACCAATGTCTATTCTTAACACAGGGTAGAAAGAAACTACCCAAAAATAAATTCATCTCTTAAGATGGAGAGAGAGAAAGAAAGATGTCCTGGTAACATCATTCAAATCCTGAAGCTAGTCCCAATCTTTCGAATATCTCAGTTATTTAAAAGTATAAGTTGCTTTAAAAGAAAACAAAAAACAAAAAACTGTACTATACTTTGCCACAGAAAGATTCTTGACTAAAACTTTTTTTAAATAAATGGTTAAAAACAGAGCTTTAGCTACCTACAAAGCTCCAGGTAATAACATCTCATAGGAAATTAGAACTATAGATCAGGAGCTCAGAACAGAGGTCACAGGCTAGTGACACATGATATCTATTTTAATTCTTCTCTCCTTGAGGAAAAAACAAAGTTTAGGTAGGGGACATTTTTGAAAGAGATTACTTTTTTTTCCTTCCAGTTTTATTGAGATATAATTGACACACAACACTGTGTAAGTTAAAGTGTACAGCACAATGATTCGACTTATAAACATCATGAAATGATGATCACAGTAAGTTTAGTGAACACCCATTATCTTATACAGGTACAAAATTAAAGAAATAGAAAAACTTTTCCCTTGTGATGAGAACTCTTAGGGTTTGCTCTCTAAGCAACTTTCATATATAACATATAGCAGTGTTAATTATATTTATCATGTTGTGCACTACATCCCTAGTGCTTATTTATCTTATAACTGGAAGTTTGTATCTTTTGACTTTCATCCAGTAACAAACAGATTATTTTTAAAACATCTATAAAACTCTATAATTTTATTTTTATTTTTAATAACTACAAGTGGGATAAGAGTAGAAACATTTTGTAAATAAAACTACAGCTCATCTTTTGATAAGATAAGGAGAATTACATTAACAGGAACAAGACAAAATAAATAAGTTAAAACATACAGAAACACACACATATATCTATGGGAGGCAGCCCTACAGCACAGACTGGCTAGACGGCAATGCCTGAATCTTGGCTCTACCTCTTGACAGCTCTGTGACCTTGAACAAGAAACTTAACCCTTTTGTGTCTCAACTTTCTTATCTACAAAAGGGATAATAATGTATCCACTAAATAGGGCTGATCTGAAATTTAACTGAGCTAAATGTTTAAGTGCTTTACTGGTATTAATTCTTAAATAATAATATATGAAAAACATAGTAAGTACACATAAGTACTGATTATCATTCTGTATTTGGGATTTAAAATTTTAAAAAAATTTTTCCCCATGTAATTTACCTTTACAATTTTATATTCTTTAGACTAATATCAAATTAGTTTGCATTTCCTCAGCATACACTAAATGGTAGGAAGGGAAAAAAAGTCTCAGAAATTGAGTGGTTTAAAGAAAACTAATTCAACACTGAACTGTCCATAAACAATAAAAAACAAATACCTAGTACATGTCTTCACAAGAAAAATTTATAATACTGTGAAATTTAAATTAATCATATTTTTCCATCTTCTTTCTGGATTCTTTTAACTCACACCTCTCCATAGTGTCTAATAGTCTCATACTCTCCATGTATCCCCTGAGTTCCACAATATTACAAAAATCATACAATTATCACTCAAACCAGGACAGTTTTGAGAGGAAAAGAAAAATTATTAATAATTACATCAGGATAACAGGTATAAATAATAGTCCAAGCAATCCAGGATATATGGTTACCATGGCCAAGTTTTTCCCCTGCTCCTCAAAGACACAGGTCCTATGAGCTTTCTGCTAATGTAATAAAGCTGATTTTTGTTACAAGGGCTGTGGTAGATAATTATTCAACTATTTCCTCACCCAGACAACACATGTACTTCAATAGTTAGCTTAACCCAAATATGAGAATTCCAAGCATCCTTTGCTATAAGGCAAACAAAGGAATAATTGTGGATATAAAAGACTATCCTTAACACCAATAAGTGATTAAGTGACTATAGGCCTTGAATCTGGGAAAGCTTGCACTTAGAGGAAGAATCTTTGAAAAGCTTTACTGTAGTTAATGAAGAGACATGCTATATCTCTGAATCAAAAATACATTTAATTCAACACACTTAAGTCACTTTTTCTCAGGGAAGACTTCCAGAAATCCAGTTTGCACATACTTAGACATCTAATTTCATATCACATGGTAATGTTAATGAGTAGATTTTATAGACTTGTGCTATCCTACCAGACCCTCAACTACAACAGTTTATTCTAAATCTAGTCTACCTTAGAATTCAGACAGAATGTTAACCATAATGGCAAATTCATTTCAACAAAATGACTAATTACTCTAACAAATTTTTCCAAATGGCTTTGTTTTGACACATAAATGCATATGTCTGTAAGAAATTTGGCAATATGAAACACAAAGTATACTAAGCTTATTATTAAAATTACTTTCAAAGACAATATCCCCCAAATTCATCATGAAAGACAATTTAATTCAGAATACAAAAGTAAATACTTTCAATTACTATTATCAGTAAAAACTAAAAATTATTGTAACATGTTTTTTCTAGAGGCCTCTGATTTCTTATGGAATAAAAAAGAAAAATTCTTAAACTAGAATTTTTTTTTTAATCTGCAAACAATTGCTTTCTTGGACTACTGAAAAAGGAAAAAGAGGTGATTTTGAAAACTTGGGAAAGGAATAACATGATAAAAAGTACTAGGTTGTAATGAATTTATTTACATACACATTTAGAACTCCAGACTGTAATTCTAGTGTGAAAAATAATGAAAAAATGTTTAAAAAATAACATTTAAGCCAAATCAAATTAAAAGAAGGCAAAATTAATTAATCTTTATTCGGCAACTTCTGTGCTGGTAAGACACCAATATAATGAGTCAAAGTATAGTCAGCTAATAAATAGGTCAAATCAAAGAGAATAAATTACCCAGGAATGAACAGGGACCACAATATGAATCTTATAAAAATATGGCTTACTCTACCTAAGGAGAAGCATTTAATGTTCATGTTTTCTTTGATATGTGGAGTTATGGGATAAACAAACGGTGTGTGGACACAGAGAAGGGTTGTAGAGAGGAAAGAAAACACTGGTAACACAGACTATAAACTGCTGAGATAAAAAAGAACAGAAAAAAACAAAACACTTTTAAGGGGGGAAATTTATCTTCCAAATTCTATATCAGAAAGGTAAACAAAATTAATGGTAAAAAATCAAACTTATACGAAGAAATTATTTGCTTGTATACAAAATTGTGAATTTGGTCTTCACATTCACTGCTAATTAAGGTATAATTGTTTCGACTTTAAACAATGACTTTTGGGAAACATATACTATGTAAAAGAATAATTTTCCAAAATATGCACATGGTCATCTTTAACTTATAATCCAAAACTTATCCATCTTCACTTTGCATAACTTTGTAGAACAAAATGAAATAAAAGTAAAAATTTTTATTTTTAAAACATACTCTAGATGAAAGAACTACACAGCCAAATGAATTAAGTATCCCTAAAATATTTCTATTATCATTAGGAAGTTCAATTCAAAATATTTTGCCATCAAAATAATACCATTTTAATTTATACTTTTATATTAAGGTAAAAAATAAATTACACTGAAAATTTCAGAGTTGCTAACTGAATCACAAATGGATTTTTATTAGCAAAATATTTTTTACTTCTAGGTAACTAAGACTAACTGTGAAAGCCTAAGGATTTGAAGAAGGTACTTCCTAGAGCAAGCTTCAAAAGAAACATTTCTAATGAGAAAATTAAAGTAGCTTAATTACCTGTAAGATAACAAGAGCATTTTCTATGGAAAGATCATCTGATGGTAGGCCTTCGCTTTTCCAAATTAACTGTTCGCTTTCAGTACAAAGAAATCTCCTCAGATCAAATTCTGAAAAATTGAAGATATCAGTAATACTTTACTACAATAATCTTGTGCTTGATGAAGGAAAGGAAATAAAGCCATTTAAAATATACTCAAACAAAAGTCCCATGATCATTCTTTTTTTTTTCTTTAGAACAATATTTTTTAATTTTAATTTTTTTTTTAATTTTATTTTTTTATTTTTTTTATTTTATTGTTTTGGGGGTACACCAGGTTCAATCATCTGTTTTTATACACATATCCCCACATTCCCTCCCTTCCTTGACTCCCCCCCCTCGAGTCCCCCCTACCCTCCCTGCCCCAGTCCTCTTAAGGCATCTTCCATCTCGAGGATGGAAGATGCCCATGATCATTCTTAATATGCAATCCATTCTTCTGCATTTAGTACCAGAAGGTAAAGAGAAAAAAAGTTTAAAAAAATGCAAAGGAATGAAACTCAACTGAACTATATTTCTTCTATGAAATGAATGTTTCACAACTAATAATTTGTGAAAACCACAAAATTCACAAAGAATTTTGGAATTCCTATTCTCATCTTACCATATGAAATTAGTGTAAAACTTAATAAAATGTATAACTGCATTCATACAGTATCAAAAGAATTCAGTGGTCTCAGTTGCAAAAAGTGATTTTAGGGGTAGAAGAGTCATTATAATAAAGTGATTCTCAGAACATTTGTAGAATTTAGCAAATCTAAAGTAGTTATGGTATCTTTTAACATACAGAAAATTTTCCTCATTTAAAAAAAGTAAAATGACAAAAATCAAAAGATGAGCTTTTTAGTATTTTGAAATTCCAAATTTATGAATAACTAAATACAAACTTTCAAGACCAGCTGACTTGGTCCATTCTTCCAAACAGGTTTTTCTCAGACCCTCAGGAGCAGCAGAAAGATATGTAATAAATGCAGCAGCTAGTTGAGCTCTTCTAGGAAGAGTAGCTAATTCCTCTGTTATCTCTGCAACCTGGAAAAAGAGGGAGAGAGATAGAGTGACATATGGATATGTTCTAAGGGAGAAAAAAATATTGATTGCTTCACAAACTGAAGTTTTGACTAAAGAAAAAAATCATTTATTGGTTTAAAGTAATAACCCGCCTTGAATACAATTGTCAAAATGTAAAAATACCAACAAGACCTCAGACCTTGCTGTGACATTAAAACAATGCATGAAATTCCAACATATTTGCAAAGAAGAATATATTTTGTCATTGAAATTTCCTAACGATTCTAATAAATATTGTGAATTGCATCACTTTGTAAAACATGATTAAGATACACAGAGTATGAGCAAAGGCAAAAAACATTTTAGAGACTTTAGTTAGAAGCATAGTATGGCTAAAGCATAAGACTGAGTAGACAGAGTACCAATATAAACACCGAGCTGACTGGAATGAGGAAGGTTTGAAAGTCTTTCCATGCCATGCAAAGTAGCTTCAATTTTAATCTGTGGTAATAATGAGCCATTGAAAGTGTTTAAACAGGGCAGTGAATGATGTAATGAGACTGAGTTTTAGAAAGATAATTCAGATGACAAGTAAGAATCAACTAACTAAAGGGTCAGATAGGAGAAAGACAAGTCAGGAAAATGCAGGTGAAAAAAGAAAAAGAAGAGCATTAAGGATGGAAGACAAACATGAGGGATGTTTGTAAAGGGATACAAATTAATAAAGGAGTCTAAGATAATCACATATTTTTAGTTTTGAGGCCTAGAAGAAAGATGCCTTATGAGACATAGGAAATAAAAAAGAGATTTGAGATGAGAAAAGAAAAGTTTTTTTTTCTTTTTTTTTCATTTTATTTATTTATTATTTTTTTGGGGGGGCACACCAAGTTCAATCATCTGTTTTTATACACATATCCCTGTATTCCCTCCCTCCCTTGACTCCCCCCTACCCTCCCCATCCCAGTCAGAAAATAAGTTAAATTAGACATGTATTGAGTTCCTGAGACAGCTGGATGACAATATCTAAAGTGTAATTACAAATACAAATTTAAAAATCAGCAGTCTAGAAATACAGCTCTGGTCAGCATCATCATATGGGTGATATTCTTAAGTCTAGATGAGAAACCCCTGAATATCTGCAGAGAAAGGAGCTGAGGAAGAGAATACTGAGGGGACAATCAATATTAATGGATAAGCAGATAAGGAGGATCCAGCAACGGAAGGAATCTAACTGGTTCAAAAAAACAAAAACAAAAACAAAATCAAAACAAATAAACAAAAACAAGAGACACTTTAAAAAGCTGAAATAAGAGAGAATTTCAAAAACAAATAAATGGCCGACAGTGTCAAATCCTAAGAGGACTGTCTTGACAAAGGTAGGTCCAAAAAGGCTCTAAAGAGCACTAAATTTTCCATCAACTCATTTTCATCCCTACCTTGCCCTAACTAAAAGAGGAATAGGTTGCTCTGTCTAAAATCCATTCATATAAAGATATTTCGCTTAAAGATTAATTCACACCATGGCCATTAACATCTAGATCATTTATTCTAAGCTGGCTGGAATTTAATGGATATTTTTTCCTTTTCATTTTTGTTAACAAATATATTATGTTATAGATTTCCTATGCCTCTTTATGACCTCTCTCTCTCAAACAAACCTGTGCATTCCATCTCTTGTGTTCTCTATCAAGCTGATTAATTAAGACTTCTGCAGCTTTAATTGTTTCTTGGGCTTTGCTTACTTCAGCTTCAAGTTTGGCAGCTTCTGAAGTTCTGCTCTGAAATCTATGAAAACGTCAAAATTTAATTAAAGGCAACTGGATTTAAGCTAGATTTAATTAAATTATGCTTAGGTAGTAAAGTGAACTTTTATACAATAATTTAATTAACTATAATATTGATAATATTTGCATATAAATTATTAATATAATAGACACAATACCAATGCATACATTTAAAGGGGAACAGTCTCACCGGGCCTTGATGTCCTACTACATTATGTATAAACTTATCAATATGACATTCAAAGGCCCTGTCATAAGATTAATCTAATCTATCTTTTCAGTTTTATTTCATCTTATTCAGTCTAGTAAAACATGTCAAATTCTGAAGAATTTTATATTCTCAGAAAATGCCCTATCCTTTATCTGCTGTGCCCTTTATCTGCTGTTCCATTTGCCTAGAATACCATCTCCTTCCTTATCCCTACCTCAACCCTCACTCTAACTCCCTCAAATATATACCTATCAAAAATATATGTAAAATTTTAAAACTCACCTCAAATATCCAGACCATTAGATATATTCTATCCCTATGTGCCCATTTTCCAAAGTTTAAAACTTCTTTTAAAATTATTTTCCTTAAAAATACTTGTACAAGTTTATTATTTTATTAAATACAATAGTAATATTCCACATGATTACTTAGTCCTTCAACAAATATGTAAGTGCCTTCAAAATGCCCAGGATTGTGCTAATTCTCAGGATAGTTCAAAATAAGTAGTATAATTCTCATTTTATAAATATGGAGACTTAGATCCAAACAGATTATTGCACAGGTCTCCCCAACAGTAAGCAGAGGACCTAAAATTCATACATGGATATGTCTGATATTAAGTTCCAGGCACTTTACAGTGCTTTTTATTGGCTCTCTAAGTGCTCTATTCCTCCCTGCCCTGAACATAAGACTCTAGGAATCACCTGTCCAGTATAGTAACCACATGTGGCTATCCAAATTTAAATTAATTAAAATTAAATAAAATTAAAAATTCAATTCCTCCGTCATATTATTCAGAAGGTTTTCATAATAATCCTTCCAAAATATTGGTAGTATGGTATAGTGACTAAGAAAAGGAACTTTACGGAGTCAGACAAATATAGGATCTAATGCTCGCTTTTTCATTTACTAGCTGCTCAACTTAGGCAAATAAATCTTTCTAATCTTTAGCTTCCTAATCGGCAAAATATAAGAATACCCACCTCTCAGTATTGTTTTAAATACTAAAAAAGATGAATATATAAAGTGCCTAGGACAACACCTGACACATGCAAATGACTAATGAATGGAGACAAAACATTGGGACCATAAGCTAACTACTCAATAAATATCTGACAATTATCTGAGTATTATTAAGTACTGATTCTGAGCATGTAACATTGAAAGAATATATTATTTTCCTTATACTTCTCTAATTATACCAGAAAGGAAATTATGTGATTTCATTTCTAAATGTCTAACACAAAAGAAATTCAGGAATATTAAAAACAGTCAATTTATGGGCTTGAAGATTTTTTGATTTGTTTTTTTCTCTATAAGTAAATATATATAACTATAAATAGAGATAATTGTTTCCTAACTATATATAGAAAAAAATGCATAGTTTTTAGTCTGATGAATTTTTTTCTTGGTATAATAATTTGCATTTCTTCCATAAGAAAAAAAGGAGAAACATAACACACCACTTAAAGAAAAAATATGTTTATAGAAAAGTTTTAGTCTCATAAAACTGAAAGTTAGTAATAACATATGCTATATTTATTGACATCTTCTCCAATTTCCCAATCTTCATAATTCTTAAAGGAAAATGCTTCCACATTTAAAATAATTCCTATACCAATATTTTCTATCCTATATTAGAAAAGAATCACAGGAAAATAGAGTTACATGAAAGGTTTTAAGATTAACCACATTCACAAATGGTTCTTAAATGTGAGTACAATATTTTCATGCAGGAATATTTTTAATACCAAAAAGGGCAAATTTTTTAACATGACCATGTACCTCTGGAAAGATTATGGAATAGGTGGTCCTATAGCATCATCTGAAATAAAGGAGTCTAAAATCTTGAAGTCAAAATAATAAACAAATGAGAATAGCAAATGTAAACACTCCTAGAATTAACACATTACATGCAATTCTTCCTGCTCAATTTTCCAATGCTTGAGAATATTTATAGCAATAGCTATATAAATAGAAACTTAAAATATTTTTGTTCTTGTAAAAATTTTTAAAAAGGAATACATTCTATATTATTTTACATTCTTCCCCATTTTAGAGTGATAAATCAAACAATGTAGTGATTACAACTAAGATTTTCAAAATTCAAGTATTAGTTGAGGTATGTTGTCAAATATTCAAAATACATTTCAAAACTTAACTTACTTTTCTTTGAGTTCTGACACTTTTTGACCAACAGAATTAAGAAGCTCCTCCAGTTTCCTTTTTCTGTCTTCAGTTTTCCGCAAATTTCTAAAATATAATTCAATTTTATAAAAGTCATTCCACTTTAGTTATCAACAAAAAGCAGCAACAGCACCTTAAAATGTAATGTTGCAGTAAATAAATGACAATGAAAACAGTCAATAATTCAATAGTTACAATACCTTCACTTAGAATTTGATTTGAAAAGCAATGCTATAATTAAAAGTGTACTCTCTGACCTAACCATACCACTTTCAGAAATTTATATTTTAAAACACTTGTGCACACAGATTTCTGGATAAAAATGGAAGAGTAAAAGTATTCATTTATCTTCTATCCCTTCTAAAATCCTACTAAAATGAAACAAGGGGAATAAATAAGACACACATGCACAAGGATAAAGACAATGAAGAAGAGTATTACAAAGGAGCAATTTTAATAAAATTTTGAAAGGTGATAACTGACATGCCAAAACCCAAAAGGCCAAAAGTTAAATGACTGCAGGAAGACAGGCCAAAAGAAGTATTCAAAAGTGTTTGGGAAATATAGACAACAGGTACCTCTGAAGAAAATAATAGAGCTAAATGCAGAAGATTGTTTAATAACTGATAATATAAAGAGTTTGACCTCAGATTCCCTCCTCCATTGAGAGCAGACTACCCTCTTAATACATCCCTGAAAGTGAAACTTATACCTCTTACCCACCCCCAACCATCGCTGTTCAATCTCTAGGCAGAAGATATTAGGATTCTTCTAGAGAAATGATTGGCTTACTCCTCTCAAAAATACCCACAAATACTGAGAGGCTGTCATCAAATGGCTAGTCCACCCTGCTACGCAGTGCTGGGAATCTGTGCATTGCACAAATCAACTTGAGGTTTTGTCAAAATACAGATTGTAAGGTCTCATTCCCCAGCATATTTGATCGAATAAGCCTGGAAGGAGATCAAAAATTTGCACTTTTAACAATTTTGCAGGTAACATTGATGCTGTTGGTTTAGGGACCACATTTTGAGAACTACTGCAATAGAATAAGGCCTTCGAAATCATGAGATTAATCTATTTCTAGTCTAGTATTTTAAACCCAGCCCAATTATTGATCACATATAATGGTATAATTAGATAATTTTAGACATGCAAATCTCAAAATATTTTTCATCCCATATAACCTTGTTTAAGAAGCTACTATGTCAAGGAAGGGAGGGAATACGGGGATATGTGTATAAAAACAGATGATTGAACTTGGTGTACCCCCAAAAAAATAAAAAAATTAAAAAAATATATGTAACTGAAAAAAAAAAAAAAAAAAAAAAAAAAAAGAAGCTACTATGGACGATGTGTTCCATAAAAATGAGGGACTAAACTAAGAAAGACAAAGATCCAAAATAAAAGAATATGATCAGAAAACAGACAAATGTAACCCCAGAATAATGGTGAAAAGTAATCTCAAGATAACTTAAACTGTAAACTGCAGGCCTGGGAAGAACTAACCCACACTGAAGCAGGAGGACAAAAGGCTCTAAGTAGGATAGTGCTAAGAAAAAATTAAATCGAACACATAGATTCCAAATATGTTTTAAGGTCTGACAGGACTGTAGATAAATATGTGATACATAAACAGAAAAAAAAATCAATTAAAAAAATAAGACAATTATTAAGAATAACAAAAGGTATAAAAGAAAGGAAATATACTCATAAAACATGACATGTCTAAGCTGTAAAAAATACAATCAAAATAATATAAACATTTAATATGATTTAACACAAAAATTGTATGTAATTATATTGAGAAAATAAAGAAACCTAAGCAGCTAAAAATCTCCTTGTGCAGAGTAAGAAGTAATAATTTTAAAAGTTGAACAACCATGAACATAACATATCTCTTTGTCTGCATTCAGAACAAATAAGATACAATATAATACTTACTTAGTAACAATGGCAAATTGAAAGTTTAAGCTTCAAAAGCAAATTATTAAATTTTCCCCACACCTGCCAGATAATGTTTTGGAAATTATATACTAAAAGTTTCCTAAAACTTAGAGAAAAAAATATAAAAGCCCTAAGTTTCTAAAATCTACTTTTCGTACTTTAACAGTATTGCTTTACAAAATTTTGACTCTTTCTAAAGGAACTTGTACCAACTTATCTTTCCAACAACCTAAGAGTGGAGGAAAAAAGGTGAGTTGATT